>NC_053489.1:559624117-560224117 GCF_905171775.1 Rana temporaria | reverse complement strand
CCCTATTATTTGGTAGACGCTATAAATTTTGCGCAAACCAATCAAATGCTTATTGCGATTTTTTTTTACCAAAAATATGTAGAAGAATACGTATCGACCTAAACTGAGGAAAACATTTTTTTATTATATCGTTTTTGGGGATATTTATTATAGCAAAAGTAAAAAATATTGCATTTTTTTTAAAATTGTCGCTCTGTTTTTGTTTATAGCGCAAAAAATAAAAACCGCAGAGGTGATCAAATACCACCAAAAGAAAGCTCTATTTGTGGAAAAAAAAGGACACAAATTTTGTTTGGGAGCCACGTCCCACGACCGCGCAATTGTTAGTTAAAGCGACGCAGTGACGAATCGCAAAAAGTGGCCTGGTCCTTTAGCTGCATAATGGTCCGGGACTTAAGTGGTTAATCAATTTTTTTATTATCTTATTCACTTGATATTTTTCTATGTTTGGACAATTATTAAAGTGTTTTTTGGGGGTTTTGCGCAAACTTTTTGTTTATATAAATATTCACAGCCTTTGCCATGACACTCAAAATTGAGCTCCTGTTTCCACTGATTATCCTTGAGACGTTTCTACAACTTGATTGGAGTCCGCCTGTGGGAAATTCAGTTGATTTGACATGATTTGGAAAGGCACACACCTGTCTACCTGTCTATATCCACTTAAAGACCACAGGTGTTTTTCAGATTTGGTGTTTGCAAGACTAAAACATTTTTTTCTGCTAGAAAATTACTTAAAACCCCCAAACATTATATATTTTTTTTTTCTAACACCCTAGAGAATAAAATGGCGGTCATCGCAATACTTTTTGTCACACCGTATTTGCGCAGCAGTCTTACAAGCGCACTTTTTTTGGAAAAAATTTACTTTTTTGAATTAAAAAATAAGACAACAATAAATTTGGCCCAATTTTTTTATATATTGTGAAAGATAATGTTACGCCGAGTAAAATGATACCCAACATGTCACGCTTTAAAATTGCGCCCGCTCGTGGCATGGCGTCAAACTTTTACCCTTAAAAATCTAGATAGGCGACGTTTAAAAAATTCTATAAGTTGCATTTTTTGAGCTACAGAGTAGCTCTAGGGCTATAATTATTGCTCTCGCTCTAACGATCGCGGCGATACCTCACTTGTGTGATTTGAACACCGTTTTCATATGCGGGCGCTACTTGCGTATGCGTTCGCTTCTGCGCGCGAGCTCGTCAGGACGGGGCGCTTTAAAAAATTTTTTTTTTTGTTTTCTTATTTAATTTTATTGATTTTATTATTTTTTACACTAAAATATAAAAAAAAAAAAAAATGATCACTTTTATTCCTATTACAAGGAATGTAAACATCCCTTGTAATAGAAAAAAGCATGACAGGTCCTCTTAAATATGAGATCTGGGGTCAAAAAGACCTCAGATCTCATATTTAGGCTTAAATGCAAAAAAAAAAAAAAAAAAGGAAAATTTGTCATTTAAAAAAATGACAGAAAAAAAATTGTCTCTTTAAGAGGCTGGGCGGGACTGACGTTTTGACGTCACTTCCGCCCAGCAGAGCTATGAGGACGGGTGGGGGCCATCTTGCCCTCACTCAAGTCCTCACACACAAGGCGGCAGCATCGGATCTCCTCCGCCGCTACCGACGGCTCCGGTAAGCGGCGGAGGGCGCGGAAAAGCGGCGGGAGGGGGGGGGGCGTTACATTTGGCATGTAATTTTTTTGGGGGGGGAGTGGGGGCTTCAGGAGAAGGGGACTTCCTGTCCCACTTCCTCCTTCCGCGAGGGGCTGGAAAGGCAATTAGCTTAATCGCCATTTCACAGCCCCTCCCTGTAGGCGAGCTCCTGTCCAATCGGACAGCGCCGCTCGCGCATGCGCAGTGCCGCTCGCGCATGCGCAGTGGGTGCCCGGGCGTGAAGCCGAAAGCTGTCACTGCCGGGTGCCCACACTGAGAATGAAGACGCCGGCCGGCGAGGGGGGGCGAGGAGCGGAGCCCCGGCCGGCACGTCGCTGGAGCCGTGGAGCAGGTAAGTGTCTGTTTATTAAAAGCCAGAAGCTACACTTTTTGCAGCTGCTGACTTTTAATAAACTTAAAAAATGGGTGGAAAACCCCTTTAAGACACAGATCTGGGGAAGGGTACAGAAAAACCTCTGCAGCATTGAAGGTCCCAATGAGCACAGTGGCCGCCATCATCCATAAATGGAAGAAGTTTGGAACCACTAGAGCAGGCTGCCACCCCAACTTAGCGATTGGAGGAGAAGGGCCTTAGTCAGGGAGGTGATGAAGAACACGATGGTCACCCTTACAGAGCTCCAGAATTTCTCTGTGGAGAGAGGAGAACCTTCCAGAAGATTCCACCAATCAGGCCTGTATGGTATTGTGGCCAGATGAAAGCCACCCTTCAGTAAAAAGCACATGACAACCCGCATGGAGTTTGCCAAAAGACACCTGAAGGACTCTCAAACCATGAGAAACAAAATTCTCTGGTCTGATGAAACAAAGATTGAACTCTTTGGCCTGAATGGCAAGCGTCATATCTAGAGGGGATGTTTTTCAGCGGCAGGTACTGGGAGACTAGTCAGGATCGAGGCCAAGATGAATGCAGATAATGTACAGAGACATCTTTGATAAAAACCTGCTCTGGGCCACAGACTGGGGTGAAGGGTCATCTCCCAACAGGCCAACGACCTTAAGCACACAGCCAAGATAACAAAAGAGTGGCTACGGGACAACTCTGAATGTCCTTAAAGTGGAGTTCCGCCGAATTTTTTTTTAATAAAAGTCACATAGCTACAAATACACTTACCTGTCTAGGGCGCCCATGATGTCAGCACAAGCCGATCTCTCCCTCGGCTCTTGGGTGCTGCGGCCGCCATCTTCGGTAAGGGAAACAGGAAGTGAAGCCTTGAGGCTGTAATTGGTGCCAATGGTGTTTCAACAAAGAATAGAGCAACTGCTGTGAATACTTGTGTACACAGGATTTTTCCATTTATTTCTATTAAATTTGCAAAGTCTGTAGAAACTGTAGAAAAAGAAGCTGAATCCAAAAGCCTCTCCACCTTGTGCATGCACCGCCACCACACGCAATATGGAATCTTACCAAAGAACCTGGACCCTTTATTATGAAGGGTCAAACAGGCTTGATGTAAAAAAAATTGCAGGGTCATCAGCTAGAGATGTGTCCTCAAATTAAGAACATTCACTGGATATTCAAACCAGGCTACAAATAGAAGAATAGCACTCACATTGCCAACATCCGTAAATAATGTGGTAAAGAAAAAGAAAAAAAATAGGGGTATGAACCCTAAATCGGACTTTCAGCAGCACAGTAAACAATAGAGATGTATAAAAAAAATATATAAATGTTTAATAGAAAAAGAAAAACACATATATAACATAGGATACAAGGACAATACAAAAATTAGAAATCATACATATGAGTACATATAAATGATGAGAGCCTGAATGCGTCAACGCGTTTCACCTTGAGGGCTTCTTCAGGCCGCAAATTCAGGAAAACAGTAATTGTAGAGGCAAGAAAGGGATCTCACTCTTACAAATTAGTGCCCTCCCCTGGGGATTACCTTGAACCTGTCCAGTCTAATAATAGTCACTAGTTGGGAGATTCGGATTGTATATCCCTCTTGAGCTATGGATCCCAGCCTATTGATATTTTGAATGGTCACTTTGACGTCCTATATTTGGGCTTGTCGGCTGAAAAGGAAGACATTCTTCTTATATCCATTTTCTCCATTTGTGACTTTTGTAGTCATATACACCGGCTATTTGGAAATTACAGTTGGTTTCCCCGTTTTAGCTTCGCCCAGCATTGCACCTTCTTTGCATGGCTCGTTTTCTCCTCTATTGGATGTCTGGTTTGGCCACATACTACCCAAGAAACTAATTTGTAAGAGTGAGATCCCTTTCTTGCCTCTACAATTACTGTTTTATGACACAAAAAATGACGTTTTGAAGCATGCTCGAATTTTTTTTTTTACGTTTTTCAGAAGACATAAAACGACGTTTTCCCCACACACGCTCATTTTAACCACTTACCCCCCGGACCATATTGCTGGTCAAAGACCAGAGCACTTTGTGCGACGTGGCTCCCAAACAAAATTGGCGTCCTTTTTTTCCCACAAATAGAGCTTTCTTTTGGTAGTATTTGATCACCTCTGCGGTTTTTATTTTTTGCGCTATAAACAAAAATAGAGCGACAATTTTGAAAAAAATTCAATATTTTTTACTTTTTGCTATAATAAATATCCCCAAAAAAGATATAATAAAAAAATGTTTTCCTCAGTTTAGGTCGATACGTATTCTTCTACATATTTTTGGTAAAAAAATTTGCAATAAGCAATTATTGATTGGTTTGCAAAAAATTTATAGCGTCTTCCAAATAATAGGGGATAGTTTTATTGCATTTTTATTAGTATTTTTTTTTTTCTAGTATTGGCGGCGATCAGCGATTTTTTTTTTTTTTATCGTGATTGCGACATTATGGCGGACACTTTTGACACTATTTTGGGACCATTCTAATTTTTACAGCAAACGGTGCTATAAAAATGCACTGGTTACTGTAAAAATGACACTGGCAGTGAAGGGGTTAACCAGAAGGGGCGCTGTAGGGGTTAAGTGTGCCCTAAGGGAGTGATTCTTATTGTGGGGGGGGCGTGGCTGGGCATGTGATGTTACTGATATTCGTTCCCTGTGACAGGGAACAGACGATCAGTGACAGGCTCACTAGGAAGCAAGGGGAGAGGTTTGTTTATACTTACCTCTCCCCGTTCTTCCTCTCTGTGACCCCATCACGGGACACCGGCGGCGATCGGGTCCCCTGTTCCCGCAGGGACGGTCACGGAGAAGAGGACTGGGTCACGAGTGCGCCGCCGGCGGCGCACTCGCGACCCACGGCTGGGATCTTAATAGGGACGTACATGTACGTCCTTGCGCCCAGCCGTGCCATTTTGCTGACGTATATCGTCGTGCGGCGGTTAATAAATAACGTGTTAAATTGACTGCAAACACAATAAACTATATCTCAAGTGAATAAGATAATCAAAATAGATTAATTAATTTAATTCTTTTTACCCAAAAATATATAAAAAATTATATTTTTTCCTCAGTTTAGGCCGATACGTATTCTTCTACGTATTTTTCGTAAAAAAAAAATCGCAATAAGCGTTTGATTGGTTTGCGCAAAAGTTATAACGTTTACAAAATAGGGGGTATTTTTATGTCATTTTTATTAATATATTTTTTTTACTAGTAATGGCGGCGACCAGCGATTTTTTTTTCGGTACTGCGACATTATGGCGGACACTTCGGACACATTTTTGGGACCAGTGCCATTTTTATAGCGATCAGTGCTATAAAAATGCATTGGATTACTATAAAAATGCCACTGGCAGTGAAGGGGTTAACACTAGGGGGCGGGGAAGGAGTTAAGTATGTTCCCTGGGTGTGTTCTTACTGTGGGGGGGGGGGGGGGCCTCACTAGGGGAAACACTGATCTTCTGTTCATACATTGTATGAACAGAAGATCAGCATTTCCCCCGCTGACAGGACCGAGAGCTGGGTGTTTACACACACAGCTCCCGGTCCCCGCTCTGTAACGAGCAATCGCGGGTGCCCGGCGGCGATCGCGCCCGCCGGGCACACGCACGGGAGCGAGCGGGGGGCGCGCCCCTAGTGGCCGCTCTAAGAGCCGACGTAGTATGACGTGCTCTCGCCCAGGAGAGCCGACCTGCCGCCGTAGAATGACGGCGGCTGGTCGGCAAGTAGTTAAATGACGTTTTTAAAAACTTCGTTTTTTTTCATCACAAAAAACGACCGTCTGTCTGCGGCATTACCACAGATTCTCAATTGGATCTAGGTCTGGACTTTGACCGAGCCATTCTAACACATTAATATGCTTTGATCTAAACCAATAAATTGTAGCTCTGGCTGTATGTTCAGGTCCTGCTGGAAGGTAAACCTCCACACCAGTCTCAAGTCTTTTGCAGACTCTAAAGCCTTGTACTGTACACGCGGCAGGTTTTCCCACCGGGAAAAACTGCAAACCTTTGCCCGGCGTTTTTTGTCAGTTTTCCTATGGGGGAAAACTGTGATGGAGCATACACACGGCCGGGATTCCCGATTCCATCGCAGTTTTCCTGTCGGGAAAACCGGCCGTGTGTAGGGGGAAAGACTGACCGAGCAGGTTCTCGGCTTTCCCCTCGGGATTTCCGACGTGAACTTTTCCCAACAGAAATCCTGCACGTGTGTACAGGGAATAACAGGTTTTCCTCTAAGATTGCCCTGTATCTGGCTCCATCCCACTTCCCATCAACTCTGACCAGCTTCCCTGTCCCTGCTGAAGAAAAGTATCCCCACAACATGATGCTGCCACCACAATGTTTTACGGCGGGGATGGTGAGTTCAGTGTGATATGCAGTGTTAGTTTTCCACCACACATAGGGCCAGATTCACGCAAGAGGGCGCATCTTTTGGCCGGTGTAGCGCATCCCATTTGTGCTACGCCGACGTAACATAGTGAGGCAAGGCCAGTATTCACAAAGCACTTGCTCCGTAAGTTACGTCGGCGTAGCGAAAATGGGCCGGCGTAAGCCCGTCTAATTCAAAGTAGGCTGGTAGTGGGCGTGTTACATTTAAATTAACCGTGACCCCATGTAAATGAAGGGCCGTTGGTATGGCGCATGCGCGCGCATGCTCAGAATCACGTCGCAAATACTCCCTAAGATACGTCGGCTCAATGCTTTCGACGTGAACGTAACCTACGCCCAGGTCCAATTCACGTACGGCTTACGCAAACAACGTAAAATACGACGGCTGTTCCGTCGTCCATACCTTGAATGGGCTGCACCACCTATTGAGGTGTTTTATCTTTACGCCGGCGTATGCCTTACCTAAACGGCGTAGCTTACTGCGACGGGCGTACGTACGTTCGTGAATCGGCGTATCTTGCTCATTTACATATGCGACGCGTAAATCAACGTAAGTGCCCCTAGCGGCCAGGGTAAATATGCACCCAATATACGACGACGTAGGAGACTTACGTCGGTCGTATCTTGGCAACATTCAGGTGTATCTCATTTTAAGAATGAGCGCATAGATACGACGGCGCACATTTGGACTTACGGCGGCGTATCTACTGATACGTCGGTGTAAGTCTCTGTGAATCTGGCCCATAGTGTTTTGCTTTTAGGCCAAAACTTTAATTTTGGCCTCATATGACTAGGGCACCCTCTTCCACATGTTTGCCGTATCCCCCACATGGCTTCTTGCAAACTGCAAACAGGACTTCTTATGGCTTTTTTTCAACAATGTCTTTCTTCTTGCCACTCTTCCATAAAGGCCAAATTTGTGGAGTGCACGACCAATAGTTGTCCTGTGGACAGATTCTCCCACCTAAGCTGTGGATCTCTGCAGCTCCTCCAGAGTTACCATGGGCCTCTTGGCTGCTTCTCTGATTAATGCTCTCCTTGCCCGGCCTGTCAGTTTAGGTGGACAGTCATGTCTTGGTAGGTTTGTAGTTGTGCCATACTCTTTACATTTATGGATGATGGATTGAACAGTGCTCCATGAGATGTTCAAAGTTTGGGATTTTTTTTATAACCCAACCCCGTTTTAAACGTCTCCACTTATATCCCTGACCTGTCTGGTGTGTTCCTTGGCCTTCATGATGCTGTTTGTTTTCTAAGGTTCTCTAACAACCTCTGAGGGCTTTACAGAACAATTGTATTTATTGTATTACAACTTGTGTAATACAATGTTAAATTACACACAGGTGGACTTGTAGTTGACTTCTGAAGGCAATTGGTTCCAACTAGATTTTAGTTTGGGGTAACAGAGTAACTTTTCAGATATTTATTTGTAAAGTATATTTAAAACATTTATCAATTACCTTCCACTTTACAATTATGTGCCACGTTGTTTTGGTCTATCACATAAAATCCCAATAAAATACATTTACATTTTTTGGTTGTAAAATTACAAAAATGTGGAAAATTTCAAGGGGGTATGAATATTTTTTTATAGGCACTATATAAACAGAAAATGGGGCAACGTAACATTTATTTGGCAGCTATTGGAATGTTCTCTGTGGAGGATTCAGGCTGAGCACCAAATCCTCTTACCAGGGCATGTGTGCAGAGACTCAGAATAAAATATAAAAAAAATAAAAAATGTTTTAAGTCAGTTCATATGGTCAATAAATGAATGCTATATATATATAATGTCACTGGTGCAAAATACAATGTATATGTGTCCCTTATTACACAATTCTCAGGCTGCACTAAAAATGGAAACTCTGTGTCACGGGTAGGCAACCAGTAGCCCTCCAGCTGTTGTGGAACTACATTTCCCATGAGGCATTGCAAGGAAGGCAGTTACAATTACTCCCAGAGGCATGATGGAGGGACCCAGGTTGCCTACCCCTGCTCTATGTGATATAAAAATGCAAAAATAAGCCGCACCCACCTTAAGGCTCAGTTCACACTATCACTGCATCCGGCACAGCAGGGGTCCGGTGCGTGCTGGTTCAGCGTTTTAGGTTCGATTTCAGTCCGAATTTTGGGTTGAAAAACACCAAAAAAAGCACACGTTTTTCCAGCAATTCGCACTGGACCTGCTGCAGGGATATGTGAACTGGTTCCATAGAGAGCCAGTCACATTCTCCTGTTATGCAAATTGGATGCAGGGACAATTGCATTCAAATCGCATAGGTGCCTCATACCTTTAAATATTATCAAAACGGTCCACTATGTGGTAAGTGATTACCATGTATCCATAAATATTAATTCAGTTCTTCAATTGTATTTTACTAAAATTGCAAACCGTCCTTAAAATACAATTTGCAAAAGGAGTCTAGACAAAATGTAAGAGTGGGGTCTTTGTTCACAGTTCCGCAAACTCTGTACCCAGGGTGCAAATTATTCTCTGGACAAAAACATGTCAAATATATAATAGCACGCACCAACGGCTTGTTAGAGGCTTAATGTCATAAATAATAGTCTCTGCAGGTCTACTCAATAATTACAGTTGTCTTTGGCTGGGTTTCCAAGGTATACAGGATGTGAAGGCCTATAATACGGCTCGCAGTCACAGCACACTGGGAGTCATGTAAAACAAAACCGGCGAAGCCACAAAATGCTGAACAAAAACAATAAACATGACATACCTGAAAGAAGCCAAATAAGCCGGAGTGCTCATCAAGTGATTAATAATCTCACATCAAAAATAATATGCCTGGCTCCGCTTAGAGCCTTTCCACTTGGTATGGACCTCCTTCATTCCTGTGTGAAATCAAGCATGATACCCAGAAGAATCACATTCCGCTGAGCAACATGATACCAGGGGATCTCATGAATGGCATATAGATTTACAAGGGAGGTCTAACATCAAGCATCAGCTCATTGAAGACAATATTTTAATGGCAAAAGGTATGCAGCCTTTGTAATATTCACTATGGAACCCCAAAAACCTTTGACTGAACAGGGAAACCATTTTCAGTTGCGTAGCCAACATCTTGTTTACTTTGAGATACTGTAGATTTAGAATTTGAAAAAACCACAGTGGAACCATGGATTACAAACATAATCCACTTCAGGAGAAGGCTTGTAATCCAAAGCACTTGCCTATCAAAGCGAGTTTGCCCATAGAAGTCAATGGAAACAAAGATAACTTGTTCCGCATTGACTTCTATTGCATGTAATACCACATGTGGCCAGAGGTGGGGAAGGGGGTGCCAGAGAGCCTCAAAAATAATCAGGGACAGCTTGGCTGAACTCAGAAACCCTTGTAAAAGGCTCGGGAACGGAGTGTTTCCAAGTGATTTCCAATTGGCTCCAAACCGTTGTAAGGCCCCGTACACACGTCTGAGGAACTCGACGGGCAAAACTCATTGTTTTGCTTGTCGAGTTCTGTGTGAAGCCGCCGAGGATCTCGGCGAGCCAACTTTCCTCATTGAACAACGAGGAAATAGAGAACATGTTCTCTATTTGGCTCGAGGAGGAACTCGTCGGCTTCCTCGGCCGAAAGTGTACACACGCCGGGTTTCTCGGCAGAATTCAGCTCCGATCGAGTTTCTGGCTGAATTCTGCCGAGAAACTCGGTCGTGTGTACGGGGCCTGAGTGTCACCAGCGCACCTGCACCTCTGGCCAAATGCGGTACTGCACACCCCATTGGCTTAAATCCTGCTCGTGTTGCAAGACAACGCTCGCACACTCGGGACAACTAAAAAAGTGAGTCTGTCGACTTGTATTTAAACCACTTCATGAGTTCAAGTTATATAGTAGCTTCCTATGTTCAATTAAATAAAGAACTTGTATCCAATAAAATGTTTATTAAATATCCATTACCAAAATCTAATTTTAACATTGTTTTTTTCCAGTGTTTTATCGTGTTGGGAGGTCAGAAATACAGTTTTGCTCATAAGTTTACATACCCTGGCAGAATTTATGATTTGTTGGCCATTTTTAGAGAATATGAATGATAACACAAAAACTTTTTTTTTTTTAAAAACGCTCCAAAAACGCCCCTCTCCATTGAAATGAATGAAAGCTCTATAAAAACGTCTTACCCTTTCACACTGAGGCACTGCAAAAACATCCTAAAACTTTAGGGTCTTAGCGGTGCTTTACCAGCACATCGGGATTGCAGGTGAGGCTTCGCTCGAATAACGCCCCAGTGTGAAAGGGGCCTTTAAATCATAATGACAACAGAAACTACCCAAATGACCCTGATCAAAAGTTACATACCCTGGTGATTTTGGCCTGATAACATGCACACAAGTTGGACACAAAGTGGTTTGGATGGCTATTAAAGGTAACCATCCTTACCTGTGATCTCTTTGCTGGTAATTAGTGTGTGTGTATAAAAGGTCAGTGAGTTTCTGGACTCCTTACAGAAGTTTCTGGATTTGGAGTCATGGGGAAAGCAAATGAATTGTCAAAGAATCTGCGGGAAAAGGTAGTTGAATTGTATAAAACAGAAAAGATATCCAAGGAATTGAGAATGCCAATCAGCAGTGTTCAACCAAGAACAGGTAGACCAACAAAACATTTCAGCCACAACTGCCAGGAAAATAGTTTGGGATGCAAAGAAAAACCCACAAATAACTTCAGGTGAAATACAGCACTCTCTGATAACATGTGGTGTGGCTGTTTCAAGATGCACAATAAGGAGGCACTTGAAGAAAGGTGGGCTGCATGGTCGAGTCGCCAGAAGAAAGCCATTACTATGCAAATGCCACAAAGTATCCTGCTTACAATAAGCCAAACAACACAGACAAGCCTCAAACCTTCTGGCACAAAGTCATTTGGAGTGATGAGACCAAAATTTAGCTTTTTGGCCACAACCATAAACACTACATTTGGAGAGGAGTCAACAAGGCCTATGATGAAAGGTACACCATTCCTACTGTGAAACACGGAGGTGGATCGCTGATGTTTTGGGGATGTGTGAGCTACAAAGGCACAGGAAATTTGGTCAAAATTAATGGCAAGTTATCAAAAAATACTGGAGGAACATTTGCATTCATCAGCCAGGAAGCTGCGCATGGGACGTACTTGGACATTCCAACATGACAATGATCCAGAACACAAGGCCAAGTCGACCTGTTATTGGCTACAGCAGATTAAAGTGAAGGTTCTGGAGTGGCCATCTCAGTCTTCTGACCTCACTATCATTGAGCCACTCTGGGGAGATCTAAAACATGCAGTTCATTCAAGATAGCCCAAGAATTTACAGGAACTGGAGGCTTTTTACCAATAGGAATGGGAAGCTTTACCATCTGAGAAGATAAAGAGCCTCATCCAAATACCACAAAATAATTCAAGCTGTCATTGATGCTAAGGGAGGCAATACATGGCATTTAGAACTGGGGTATGTAAACTTTTGATCAGGGTCATTTGGGTAGTTTCTGTTGTCATTATGATTTAAAAAGAGTAAATACAGTTGATTGATAATAAATGGCTTCAGCCAAACACTAACCATGAGTGAAAGAAACGTTTTTGTGTTATCATTCATATTCTCTGAAAAATGGCCAAGAAATCATAAATTCTGTCAGGGTATGTAAACTTATGAGCACAACTGTATTTTCTGCATATCTAGGATCAGTTTGTTTAGTAAAGTCTAGGTTTGATCCCTGCTTAAAATTATTAATTTATCTGCAACTTTGCAAATGATTTCTAAAGTAAATTCTAATGCTGCGTACACACGATCGGAAATTCCGACAAGAAAACCGTGGATTTTTTTCCGACAGAATGTTGGCTCAAACTTGTGTTGCATACACACGGTCACACAAAATTCCGACCGTCAAGAATGCGGGGACGTACAAAACAACGACGAGCCGAGAAAAATTAAGTTCAATGCTTCAAAGCATGCATCAACTTGATTCCGAGCATGCATGTTTTTTTTGTGTTGGAATTGCATACAGATGATCGGAATTTCTGACAAGAACTTTTCTTGTCGGAAAAATTGAGAACCAGCTATCAAATTTTTGCTGTCAGAAATTCCGACAGAAAAAGTCAGATGGAGCCTACACACGGTCGGAATTTCTGACCAAAAGCTCACATCAAACTTTTCTTGTCGGAAATTTGGACCGTGTGTACACGGCATAAGAACATTTAGCTTCTTTATTTAAACGAATAATACATTTTCAACTTTTTCATCTGTCTCAAATGCTTAATGAAAACGGAATGTGTTTTGAGCATCAGTTATATTAAATCAGCCCATAAACTCTACTAAGCAAGTGTATGCTTAGTTTGCAGACTTTAGCAGCGCTGAAGGATTTATAGAGCAAATAGTAAACCTGGTAACAACAAAACACATAGCTCTAATGTGGGTTTGTAAAATGAGCTGAGAATACAGTCCCAGGCTGATCAGTTGACATATGTGCATTTTTCACGAGTAAATGTTTTTAGCTGTAACTAACAGCCACACTTAAAGTGTTTGACATCCAGCTTTATGCAGAGTGGGGAGAAAAAGACATGCATTGTTTGCCTCTCTACGAAGACTGGAAGGTGGGATAATCCATGACAGGGAATAAAGCCACCCCATGCTATTCTCACTCATCACTTTATAAGCTGCGCAAAGCAAGGCCATTGTGTCTGCTGGGAGTTCCAGCGTTCAAGTGATTCAGTGTAAAATCCTGAACTCCAATAACATCAGAACAATAGTTTATAGCTGCATAGATTAAGTAGCTGTTGGGTGAAGATATATTCTCAACTGCCATTATAATGTGAAGGAAGGAATTCCAGCCATTTACATGGCATGGTGTCATCATCATTACTGCATTTGAGCAAACTGGAAAAAAGTCTGGCCATTGGAAAGTAAAATTCACAAGATTTATTATGATGAGAATTGGGAGTTGTTTACTCTACAAAACAATTAGAGGATTTGAAATAAAAATGACTAAATCTGCTAATCAGCCTTGAATGTACCAATAAAGAAGCCTTTAGAGATCCATAAAAATAAAACACACACACAGACAACACACACTATATTATATACCGTATATACTCGAGTATAAGCTGACCCGAATATAAGCCGAGGCACCTAATTTTACCACAAAAAAATGGGAAAATTATTGACTCGAGTATAAGCCTAGGGTGTCCATCTGCATGCCTCACTTTGTCCATGTCCATGCCTCACTGTGTCCATGCCTCACTGTGCCTCACTTTGTCGATGTGCATACCTTTACTGGGTCCATGCCTCACTGTGTCCATGCCTCACTGTGTCCATGCCTCACTGTGCCCATGCCTCACTGTGCCCATGCCTCACTGTGTCCATGCCTCACTGTGCCCATGCCTCACTGTGCCCATGCCTCACTGTGCCCCACTTTGTCCATGTGCATACCTTTACTGTGTCCATGCCTCACTGTGCCCATGCCTCACTGTGTCCATGCCTAGACTGACGTTTAACATGGGAGTCTATGGAAGGGATGCCCGGCTTTGAAAAATAGGTGCTCCCCAGCCGTAGGTCCCTCAGACAACAGACTTTGCATACTTGTAGAGGAGAAATTGGGCTACATGTGTGCCAAGATCCGGGTCCAGGAGACCTATAACCGGCCGGTACCGGGTCCCCAAATTCACCAGAGAAATTACTGTTTAACATGGGAGTCTATGGAAGGGGAGCCCGGCTTTGAAAAAAATCGGTGCTCCCCGGCTGTAGGTCCCCTGAACAACCAGCTTTGTACACTTAAAGAGGAAGAGTGGGGATACATGTGTGCCAAGCTTGGGGTCCAGGGGACCTATGGCTGGCCGGTACCGGGTCCCCAAAGTCCGGGAGATCAGGCACAAAAAGGTGACTCGAGTATAAGTCAAGGGTGGCATTTACAGCACAAAAAAAAGGTGCTGAAAAACTCGGCATATACTCAAGTCTAAACGGTACATACATACAAATTAAGTCAACACACCCCTGTTAAAATGTCAGTGTTCTGTGATGTAAAAAAATGAGACAAAGATAAATCATTTCAGAACTTTTTCCCCCTTTAATGTGACCTATAAACTGTACAACTCAGTTGAACAACTAAAATCTTTTAGGTGGAGGGAAGTAAAAATAAAATATGGTTGCATAAGTGTGCAGGGATTGTAAAGGTTTGTCTTTTATTTTCTAAATTGGTTCCTTTAAGCTAGTGCATTGTTGGTTCACTTACCTTTTCCTTCAATTTCCCTTCTAAATATTTTTTTTTCTTTGTCTGAATTTCTCACTTCCTGTTTCTCCTCAGTAAGCTTTCCACCATCATCCGTGCGGTGGAAAGTCATTTAGAACAGCTTATTGAACACCTTACTGAGGAGGAACAGGAAGTGAGAAATTCAGACAAAAACAAAGAAAAAAAACATTTAGAAGGGAAATTGAAGGAAAAGGTAAGTGAACCAACACTGCACTAGCTTACAGTAACCTATTTGGAAAATAAAAAACGAACCGTTACAACCCCTTTAAACTATATAGCTTTGTTGAAGCACCTTTTGATTTTATTACAGCACTCAGGCTTTTTGAGTATGAGTCTATAAGCATGGCACATCTTTACTTGGCAATATTTGCCCACTCTTCTTTGCAAAAACACTCCAAATCTGTTAGAATGCGAGGGCATCTCCTGTGCCCTCTTCAGATCACCCCACATATTTTCAATCAGATTCAAGTCTAGGCTCTGGCTGGGCCATTCCAAAACGTTAATCTTCTTCTGGTGAAGCCATTCCTTTGCTGATTTGGATGTATCCTTTGGGTCGTTATCATGCTGAAAGATTAAGTGCCTCTTCATGTTCAGCTTTCTAGCAGAAGCCTGAAGGTTTTGTGCCAATATTGGACTTGAATTTGGAACAGTTAATAATTCCCTCTACCTTGACTAAGGCCCCCGTTTCAACTGAAGAAAAACAGCACCAAAAGCATGATGATGCCAACACCATGCTTCACGGTGGGTATGGTGTTCTTTTGGTGATGTTCAGGGTTCTTTTTGCGCCAACCATATCTTTTGAAGTTATGGCCAAAAAGTTCAACCTTGGTTTCATCAGGCCATAACACAACACATTTTCCCACATGCTTTTGGGAGACTTCAGATGTATTTTTGCAAAATTTAGCCGGGGTTGGATGATTTTCTTTTGTAAGAAAAGGCTTCCGTCTTGCCACTCTACCTCTCAGCCCAGCCATATGAAGAATACGGAAGATGCCAGTACTTGCCAGACATTCCTGCAGCTCCTTTAATGTTGCTGCTGTGCCATATTTTCTCCACTTGATGACTGTCTTCACTGTGTTCCCTGGTATATCCAATGCCTTGGAACATCTTTTGTACCCTTCTCCTGACTGATACCTTTGAACAATAAGATCCCTCTGATGCTTTGGAAGCTCTCTGCGGACCATGGCTTTTGCTGTAGGATGCGACTAAGAAAATGGCAGGAAAGACCTACAAGAACAGCTGAACATTTTTTTTGTGGGTTAATCAGAGGCACTTTAAATGATAGCAGGTGTGTACTGACTCCTATTTAACACGAGTTTGAATGCGATTGCTTAATTCTGAAGGTGTGCACACACATTATTTTATTTTTTTATTTTTATTTCCCCCCTCCCTAAAAGACTACAGTTTGTTTTTCATTTGCTTTGTACAGCTTATAGGTCCCATTTTACCACTTAAAGGCCAGAAGTTTTTTTTCCCCCGATAGGGCACTGCGTCTCTTTAACTGACAATTGCGCGGTCGTGCGACGCTGTACCCAAACAAAATCCATGTCCGTTTTTTTTACCACAAACAGAACTTTCCTTTGTTGTTTGATCACCTCTGCGGTCTTTATTTTTTGCACTATAAACCAAAAAAGAGCAACAATTTTGAATTTTTTTTTTATTTTTTACTTTTTGCTATGATATATATAATCAGTTTAGGCCAATATGTATTCTTCTACATATTTTTGTTAAAATGTTATCATCGTGTCTACAAAATAGGGGATAGATTTATGGCAATTTTTTTTTTTTTTTACTGGTAATGGTGGCGATCAGTGATTTTTAGTGGGACTGGGACTGCAAAATTGAGGCGGACAGAGCGGACACCTAACTGCCATTTTTGACACTTTTTTGGGAACCAGTGACATTATTACAGTGATCAGTGCTATAAATATGCACTGAAATTGTACTAATGGCACTGGCAGGGAAGGGGTTAACATCAGGGGCGATCAAGGGGTTAAATGCGTTCCCTCACTGTGTTTACTAACTGTATGGGGGACTGTGTGACTGGGAAAACACACAGATGTGCCCTCCTGCATAGCAGAAAGACAGGATCTGTATTATCTCCCCTGTCAGAACAGAGATTTGCCTTGTTTACACAGGCAGATCCCCGTTCTGTCACTGCGGGGAACAATTGCGGGTGGCTGGTGGACATAGAGTCCGCCCCACCCGCTGGCCAGTGGGCGCGTACAATGACTGCGATGACATTGCCACAGTACAACTGTGGCGGCTGGTCCATAACCTGTTAAAATAGGAAAAAAAGTCAAATTTTTACATCACGGAAACCTGACATTTTAACAGGGGTGTGTAGAGTTTTTATACCCACAGTATATACAGTATCTACAAAGTAGTGAGTGTACAGCAGTGTATTTGCTGTCCCCTCAGAATAAATCAACACACCGCCATTAATGTCTAAACCGCTAACTGAAAATGTCCAAATTGGGCCCAAAGTGTCAATATTTTGTGTGGCCTCCATTATTTTCCAGCAATGCCTTAACCCTTTTGGGCATGGAGTCCACCAGAGCTTCACAGGTTGCCATTGGAGTCCTCTTCCACTCCTCCATGATGACATCACAGAGCTGGTGGATGTTAGAGACCTTGCGCTCCTCCACCTTCCGTTTGAGGATGACCAATAGGGTTTAGGTCTGAAGACATGCTTGGCCAGTCCAGTCTTTGCCCTCAGCTTCTTCAGGAAGGCAGTGGTCATCTTGGAAGTGTGTTTGGGGTCATTATGTTGGAATACTGCCCTGCGGCCCAGTCTCTGAAGGGAGAGGATCATACTCTGCTTCAGTATGTCAGAGTACATGTTGGCATTCATGGTTGCCTCAAACTGTAGCTCCCCAGTGCCAGCAGCACTCATACAGCCCCAGACCATGACACTCCCACCACCATGCTTGACTGTAGGCAAGACACACCTGTCTTTGTACTCCTCACCTGGTTGCCGCCACACACGCTTGACACCATCTGAACCAAATAAGTTTATCTTGGTCTCATCAGACCACAGGACATGGTTCCAGTAATCTATGTCCTTAGTCTGCTTGTCTTCAGCAAACTATTTTGTGCATCATCTTTAGAAGAGGCTTCCTTCTGGGATGACAGCCATGCAGACCAATTTGATGCAGTGTGTGGCATATGGTCTGAGCACTGACAGGCTGACCCCCCATCCCTTCAACCCCTGCAGTAATGCTGGCAGCACTCACGTCCATTTTCCAAAGACAACCTTTGCATATGACACTCAACTTCTTTGATCGACCATGGTAAGGCCTGTTCTGAGTGGATACTGCCCTGTTAAACCACTGTATGGTCTTGGTTACCGTGCTGCAGCTCAGTTTCAGGATCTTGGCAATCTTCTTATAGCCTAGGCCATCTTTATGTAGAGCAACAATTCCTTTTTTTAGATCCTCAGAGAGTTCTTTGCCATGAGGTGCCATATTGAACTTGCAGTGACTAGTATGAGAGAGTGATAACACCAAATTTAACACACCTGCTCCCCATTCATACCTAAGACCTTGTAACACTAACGAGTCACATAACACCATGGAGGGAAAATGACTAATCGGGCCCAATTTGGCCATTTTTTACTTAGGGGTGTACTCACTTATGTTGCCAGCGGTTTAGACATTAATGGCTGTGTGTTGAGTTATTTTGAGGGGACCGCAAATTTACACTGTTGTTATACAAGCTTTACACTCACTACTTTACTTTGTAGTAAAGTGTAATTTATTCAGTGTTGTCACATGAAAAGATATAAAATATTTACAAAAATGAGAGGGGTGTACTCACTTTTGTAATTGTGTGTATGTGTATATATATATATATATATATATATATATATATATATATATATACACACACACATATACAGCCCTCAAAATTTCCACTCGCCTACTAGCATTTGGCGAGTGGATTTAAGCTGGGGGCGAATGATGACAGGGCTGCATGACCAATGTCCCTCCAATCTGTGCCTACACTTAGAGTCCCGATGAGATTGGCGGCCGAAGAGGAAAGGTGCATGCTCGGGAAAAGTAGTCTGGTGAGCCGCGCACAGGCAGAGCAGTACACAGGTGCTCTCCTTACAATTCTCATTAAGCCATGGGACCTAACAGTATGACCTCTCTGAGCCTGCCCCCCTCCCCCCGACCAATGTAGCTGGAGAGCAGAAAGTAATGAGTGAGGTGGAGGATTGCAAAAATTACCACTCCGGTGCAGCGCTCACTGAAAGTTGCCCTGACATGAGAGCGGCAGCCTTCTAGTTTGTGCAGTTTTCTTCTCCTTGTGCTCTATGTAAGTTTAGCCTGAGCACTGTGAGCAGACTGGTCTCAATGTGTGCTGTGCGCTGTCAGTGTGCGCTGTGCGCTGTCAGTGTGTGCTGTGCTATGGTGTCAATGGCTGTGCAGTTGTGTGGATCTCAGCGCTGGATTGTACTCCCTCCCGCTGTGCTGCAGCTCCTCTCTGCCAGCCTGAATAAAAGGGGGAAGTGGGGACATGCAAGCGTGGAGCCGCACACACAGGCTCCTGATGAGATGAATGGGAGAGAGAGAGAGAGAGAGAGAGAGAGAGAGAGAGAGAGAGAGAGAGAGAGAGAGAGAGAGAGAGAGAGAGAGAGAGAGAGAGAGAGAGAGAGAGAGAGAGAGAGAGAGAGGGAGAGAGAGAGAGAGAGAGAGAATGGATGGGAGTTGCAGAGGAGACAGCAAGAGAATGGGGAAGAGACCCAGTTTTAGTGCCCTGTCCCTCTGGTCTGCCCCCAGTGCCCTGTCCCTCTGGTCTGCCCCCAGTGCCCTGTCCCTCTGGTCTGCCCCCAGTGCCCTGTCCCTCTGGTCTGCCCCCAGTGCCCTGTCCCTCTGGTCTGCCCCCAGTGCCCTGTCCCATTTTGTCAAAGTTGTTGTTGGTAATATTTAATTTTGTAACTTGATTCTGCATAAAACATTGTCATTCCATGAGATAATCTATGAGGACGTGTTTACGGGTGCAATTAGGCGCAGGGCAGTGTATGAATTAGGTGGGGCAACTGGTGGCAAGTAACTCTTGAAGCCTGGCTAGTAGCTCAGGACTTGAAATTTTGAGCCCTGTATATATATATATATATATATATATATATATATATATATACACACACATATATACACACACACACACATACACAGATAACACAAGGATGTCTGACTTTACTTTGAATTTCCTCACTTGGTTCAAGTAGAATAGAGAATACATAGAGAAACCAGCAGGTAAGCAGAACAGCTAGGGAATCAGCATTTTTAGAGAGAGGTCAGCAGTGGCAGTCCTGTACTCTCCTTATGAAAGGTGGTAGTAATACAATACAGCCTGTGTTTAGCTAGCATACTTGTGTACTGACCCTAAACAAACACGGCGGTTATAATGTCTGCAAAGCTGTCAAGGGGTAAATGCCATTCCTTATCTCATTGTGCGCTGATTTCTTTTTGTACTTGAATATGGCCAGCCTGCCTTCCACACTACCGCAACGCAGATCTGCTTTGACTATATACACAAGCTACTTCAAGTAAATGTTTGCCATGGTATAAACTGCAGGTAAATCATTACAGTAATCATTGATAAGGGACATTTGATATTTCTTTATTTTTTAATATGAGCTCCAGAAATCCCTTTATTGAACATTTAGCAAACCTGTTGTGAGAATACACTTGGTAAACTGCTAGCATAATTTAATAGAAGGCCTCTGCAGGCAAGAACCAAGCTGTATGCCGGAGCAACCCATAGTCCTGAATCCTGAGGACATCTTTAATGTACATCTCAACGTTTCAAGTTCCAATCTGCCCCTTCCCACCTCCAGTGCCTCAATATTGGTCAGCAAGGCAACTTTGTACAGTGATGGACCAATGACGCAAAAGGTAGAAGGATGCCAATTTTCTGCAGGTCTTTAATGTGAGGAGCACCCCGAGTTTCATAAACCCTAGAAAATTACAGCACAAAGCTATAGGAAAGTGAAGTCACCTGTAGATACTTCCTAAAAGCTCAGAAAGCAGGTACTATAGCCTCATTTTTCCTGTTTCTTTCATGGTTCTTCTCATCAACCGGGCTGACCCCTTAGCTAGCCATACGCAGAATAAAAAAAAAAATAGATTTCAGATCATTCGTTCAATTTTCTAATAGTTAGGCCCCTTTCACATTGAGGAGTTTTTCAGGCGGTACAGCGCTAAAAATAGCGCTGCTATCGCGCCTGAAAAACTCCTTCACTGCAGACTCAATGTGAAAGCCCGAGGGCTTTCACACTGAGGCGATGCGCTGGCGGGAGACAAAAAAATCTCCTGTCAGCAGCATCTTTGGAGCGGTGAGAGGAGCGGCATGTATACCGCTCCTTCATCGCTCCTTCCCATTGAAAACAATGGGAAACCGCGGCAATACCGCCCGCAATGCGCCTCTATAGAAGCGCATTGCGGGCGGTATTAACTCTTTATCGGCCGCTAGCGGGGGTTAATACCGCACCGCTAGCGTCTGATACCCGCGGCAATTCCGGCGGTATAACGCCGCTATTTTTAGCGGCGTTATACCGCCACCGCAGCTCCCGCCCCAGTCTGAAAGGGGCCTAAGTGGGGTAAAATTGACGATTTGGCCATAGTGATGAAAGAAAAAAAATGATCAAAGAACCAGAATGAACATTGTTTCTCAAACAAAATGAAAATTCTAACACTGAATGCGGTTTTTGTTTCCTTTCATTTCAAAATCGAATGTTAACCACTTCAATACCGGGCTTTAATACACACCTCCATACTGGGCCTATTCTGGCACTTCTCTCCTACATGTACAAATCATCATCATTCTTTTGCTAGAAAATTACTCAGAACCCCCAAACTTTGTATATGTTTTTTAGCAGACACCCTAGGGAATAAAATGGCGGTCATTGCAACTTTTTATCTTGCACGGTATTTGTGCAATAATTTTTCATTTATTAAAAACAAAACAGTAAAGTTAACCCAATGTTTTTGTAAAATATGAAAGATGATGTTACGCCGAGTAAATAGATACCCAACATGTCATGCTTTAAAATTGCGCACACTCATGGAATGGCACCAAACTTCGTTACTTAAAAATCTCCATAGGCGACGCTTTGAAAAAATGTACAGGTTAACAGTTTCGAGTTACAGAGGAGGTCTCATGCTAGAAGTGTTGCACATGCTCTAACGCACGTGGCGACACCTCACATGTGTGGTTTGACCGACATTTACATACGTGGGCGGGACTTGCATGTGCGTTCGCTTCTGAGCGCGAGCTACCGGGGACAGGGGCGTTTTAGTTTTATTTTATTTTTTTACTTATTTATTTATTACACTTTTAATCCTATTACAAGGAATGTAAACATCCCTTGTAATAGGAATAGTGTGTGACAGGTCCTCTTTAAGGAGAGATGCGGGGTCAATAAGACCCCACATCTCTCCTTCAGGCTGGAAAGAATGAGATTGTGAAAACAATTCACAGATCTCATTCTTACTAGACGCAATTGTGGTTTGTTTACTTAGGGGTACCCGGGTGTGACGTCATCACATCGCGCCAGGGCCTCCGACGGTCATAGAAATGACTAGTGACCATCTGGTCACCAGTCATCTCTATGCTTCCAATCCGGCGCACGACGATCATCTCTCCGGGCCCCCGATGGCACAGGAGAGCCCCGGAGAAGCACCGGATGGCAGCTGGAGCGGGGGGGGGATGTCCCCTCCCGCCACCTATAAGAACGATCAAGTGGCGGAACAGCCTCTGTAATCATTCTCATGGTGCACAGGATCGCCGCCGGAACAAAATTATATCTGAATGATGCCTCTAGGTGCAGGCATCATTCAGATATCACCGCACAAAATACAGGACGTCATATGACGTCCACCCGGGATAAGAGATCCCCTTTGTGGACGTCATATGACGGTGTGCGGTATTGAAGTGGTTAAAAGCAAACTAAATTTCAAAGTACCTTCAAAACTATACATTCTTATGGGAATTTCCGACAACAAATGTTCGATGGGAGCTTGTAGTTGGAAAGTCCGACGACAACAAAAATTTGAGAACTGGTTTCCAAATTTTCTGACAACAAAACTTGTCGAAAATTCTGAGAGTGTGTACACAATTCCGACGCACAAAATTCCACGCATGCTCGGAACCAAGCAGAAGAGTCGCACTGGCTATTGAACTTAATTTTTCTCAGCTCGTCGTACGTGCTGTACGTCACCGCGTCCTTGACGTTTGCAATTTCCCACAACATTTGTGTGATCGTGTGTATGCAAGACAAGTTTGAGCCAACATTCCGTCGGAAAAAAATCCACGGTTTTGTTGTCGGAATGCCTGATCGTCTGTACGCGGCATTAACGTTTCTGATGGAATTATCGAATGTATTGATGAGATTTTGTGTATGAAAGTTAAAAATATTAAATAAACAGACTTTCTGTAGTCCTTGACATGTCTAAGTAGTACTGAACCACCTTATTTTTACAAAATACTTAAAGTGGAACAATACTCACCTAAGATCTAGCAATGCAACATCCCAAAGATCCCCGCCGGCATCTTCGGGCGGCCGACTCCCAATGGTCGGCCGGGTGGGGATGACGTCACTCCTGCGCATGCTTTAGAGCTCAGGGATATCCGCCATTGTCGAATTTGTACAGCGGAGGACAGGCAGGCAAGAGACTATAATGCAGAAGAGACAAAGCATGTCTCTCTTGCTTAAAGGATCACTAAAGAATTTTTATTTATTTTTTAAAAACAAACCTGTTATAGTTACCTCCACTGTGCAGCTCGTTTTGCACAGAGTGGCCCCGAACCTGGTCTTCTGGGGTCCCTTGGCGGCTGTCTCGGCTCCCCCGCGCAAGGACTCAACATCTTAATGCGAGCGAGCATGTTGAGTGCTTGCGGGCGCGCTCCCGTGATACAGCCAGTGGCCATAGCCGCTCACTGTATCACTCGGCCCCACCCCCCGGCGCGCTGCATCATTGGATGTGATTGACATCAGCGCAAGCCAATGGCTGTGCTGCTTTCAATCAACCAATGAATGAGTCGGGAAGACAGGCGAGAAGCCTGCTCATTCACGGCGTGGGACTTTCGAGGGGTCAGGTAAGTAATCGGGGGGGGGGGGGCGGGGGGGGGGGGCGGGGGGCCGCTAATACTCAGATGTTTTTTCACCTTAATGCATAGAATGCATTAAAGGTGAAAAATCATTTACCTTTACAACCCCTTTAAAAATTCCTACCTGTCTGTTTATTTTAAATCTCAGAACTAAAGTTCCACTTTAACAAGTTATAAGTACAGCTGTATTAAATGTAATTGTTCATACAGTATTTTCCTAAGCCACAGAAGTCCTGCAATTCTATCATGAGAATTCATAGAGATGTTAATAAAATGTAATATATTTGTAACATTCCACAAGAAGATTGATATCTATAAACACCCCCGTTAAGAATGTAGTATGACCCTAACAATGAATGGCCCCATGAATCAAAACGTTGAAATGTGCAGAGCAGACTATCAGCAGTAATTAATATAAGGTTGCTGTGTCTTGCCAAGACTCTCCCGAGGACTATTACTTCTCTGGCATGAGCCAAGCAAATTGTTCAGTTACTTGTTGGAGTTAAAATGTTTTGTTAGCCTGTAATGATGTCCTACTAGAATTGTGAAAGTCCTGAGCCTAAAGCAATTATACAGCACTGAAGACACCATGGGGGTTATTTACGAAAGGCAAATCCACAAGTACAGAGTGCACTTGGAAGTGCAGTCGCTGTAGATCCGAGGGGGACATGCAAGGAAAGTAAAAAAAAACAGCATTTCAGCTTGCACATGATTGGACGATAAAATCAGCAGAGCTTCCCCTTATTTCAGATCTACAGCGACTGCACTTCCAAGTGTACTTTCAGTGCAATTTCAAGTGCACATTACACTTGTAGTTTGCACTTGTAGTGCAAAGTGGATTTGCCTTTCGTAAATAACCCCCAAAGTCATACTTAGTAACCTGCACACAAGAAATGCTAACTTTACACAGCAGTGTTCATATGGGTTATGTTTCAACTATTTTACCCCTATGACTGATCCCGACCTGTATGTGTGTTCTGCTCTTTTACATAGATGAATACTTCTTTATGTACACAGGAACTACTGTGTGTAAAAGACAAAAATGTTAGGCCCCATTTACTTTAAATATAGACACACAAAGTACCCTAGCAACAGTTCCAACCAGCATCTAGCATTCTTGGGAATCTATCAGACATAAATGTGGAAACAGCGTTTTACAAGTGAGAAAATGTAACTTCTACATAACTAGCATAAAAAGTAATTTTTTTTTTCAACTTGTATCCTTTATTCTGTCCTCTCGCAAACCATCTGCAGAAGCTTCTGCAGTTTAAAGAAAACTGGCCACTTTAGCAGGGACCGGCCCAAGATTTGGACCATGCACGGGCAGGCTGAGTGTACAAGTTATTGATCAATCGATTAACTTGGGTAAAACAACTCTGCTGGATTTTACATGCGATTATCGCTAGAGGCTGTTCTAGCAATTATAACTGTGCTCTCCTGGTGTGTGACGGCTACCCCCACCCGCCCCCCAAAGTTGGAGAACACAATAGACACTGTCTGTCTGTGTTGATGGGGGAAACTGAGCAAATTTCTTTCCTGCAACCCGTGGTTGCAGAAAAGAAATTTGCTCCATCTATGACCAGCCTTTGGCTGGATGAACATAACATGCATTCATAACAGAACCACTTTACGCACGTCATATTGCTATATGGCGGCCAAGAAGTGCTTAAAGTGGATGTAAACCCTCTCCTCTACCCAGTGAAGTGAACAGCCTCAGATGATGCACAGAGATTAAACCAATCTCCCTACATAAGTTTTACTTGCATATCTGCTGTCTTCAGCCTCCTATATTCTTTAGAAAGTAAACATTGTGTTAGAATTTTTACTTTCTCTTTCAGCAGTGGGAAGGGAGTCTTGGCTTATACTGTGTGACAGCTGATTGCAGGAAAGGCACACACCTCCACTCCACATAGGCAGAGGAAGAAAGAAACATGCAGAGCTGTGCTGTGAATAGATAAGCTCTCTGCTAATCTATCTCTAAGCTCCCTCATCGACACAAATTTTAAGTTGCTTTTATCTCCTGTGTCAGAGAGCTTGTCAGAAGTTATCATGCTGGTAACAGAGCAGCAGAAAGACACAGGACTAATTTCATTGGATAGAGATAAGTAAACACTACAGATATATGTGCCCAGGTCAAACTGACGGGGCATCAACATTGTGGTGTAAACTGGGCAGAAGAGAAAGCAATAACATAGGGTATGATGTCTATCTCTGCATAAAAACGCATGAAAACTGATGTAAACTTGTGTCTCTGCAAGTGAAATCTGCACATTTTTTCTATCAGTTTTTCGCATGTATGGTGTGAACGAGGCCTTTATATGAACATGACAGCCTTTCTATATTTCTAGAAGTAATAGCTCTGCCTGAAAGCAGATACCACAAGATGCCTGGGAAGATCTTTCAGAGGTTACTAGAGGGTAGAATTCAGGGCTAATCCCTGCCAACTGCCATGCTCCTTGTCCAATAACTGCACTTAGGCCCCTTTCACACTGGGGCTGGGGCAGCGTAAAGCTTTGCCATCAATTTCTCTGCGCTATTCGGCTTCTAGCGGGGTGCTTTTACCCCCTGCTTGTAGCCGAGAAAGGGTTAAAACCACCGCAAAGCGCCTCTGCAGAGGCACTTTGTGCCGGTATAGCCGCAGTGCCCCATTGATTTCAATAGGCAGGAGCGGTGGAGGAGCGGTATACACACCGCTCCAAAGATGCTGCTAGCAGGACTTTTTTTGCTGTCCTGCTAGCGCACCGCTCCAGTGTGAAAGTCCTCGGGGCTTTCACACTGGAGAAACAGCAGCGGCTGTTTCAGGTCGCTTTGCAGGCGCTATTTTTAGCGTTATAGCGCCTGCAAAGTGACCCAGTGTGAAAGGGGCCTTATAGAAGAATCAGAAGTTCTCAATGCTTGTTCCAGGTGGGTGACTCAGAATACTGAATCCAGAGACAGCCAGACAGCTGGTATTCTTATAAGAAGTCCTGGGTTATATAAAAAATGAAGCAGCCATATGTCTTTCCTGTTTCGTATGGAAAGTATGAGTTCATTTCAACAAAACAGCAGCAGATAAAACTCTGCAATGAAGTCTAATAAAATCATTGCAATTTACCTGGATAGTTTATTTTTTCCCCAGAAAAAGTTACTTTACACATTTGTTTTGGCCTCATCCAGGGAAAGCCCCCTTTAGGTTTGTCCATCCACCCAATTTGAAAGCCCACTAAAATCAACAAACGACCCATACTAAATCTATTAGAGTAAATGACAATGCACACAGTACAGAACATAAAATCCCCAAATTTCCCCAGCCAAACATTTTAGTTCTATGTAAACCTATCACCACATAGGGGCTGAAGGTTACACGGCACACATGGTCTGCTTCCAGCTTGTAGATTCTGCCAGTGGAAAACTATTTATGGGATATTCCATTTCACCATTTGTTTTCCTATTAGGTTCTAGTCTTGCTCACTAATGTGTCAATATAAATTAATCACTTGTCACTAATGAATGACAGGTGGCGCTGTGCCCGTAAAATAGCAAAGGGGGTGTCCTAAATTGAGAAATCACATCACAGTGGCTTAGAGGTTAGCACTTCTGCCTTGCAGAACTTAATTTCACCATCTGTACTCTACGGCCCCGTACACACGACCGAGTTTCTCGGCAGAATTCAGCCAGAAACTCGATCGGAGTTGAATTCTGACGAGAAACCCGGCGTGTGTACACTTTCGGCCGAGGAAGCCGACGAGTTCCTCATCGAGCCAAATAGAGAACATGTTCTCTATTTCCTCATTGTTCAATGAGGAAAGTTGGCTCGCCGAGATCCTCGGCGGCTTCACACAGAACTCGACGAGCAAAACGATGAGTTTTGCCCGTTGAGTTCCTCGGACATGTGTACGGGGCCTGACTGTAAGGAGTTGACATGTGCCCAAGATGGCTGCCTCACTATCTGTCCCAACAGAAGATAAGGGAGATCCCAATGAGAAAAGCTCGACATAAACAAATACAAATTTAAGCTTGCCACACATGGATTGAAATTGCGTCGGTTCAGCCTGCGCTGGCCGAATTTCAATTCACGCATGGCCACTGCTCATCACCGATCGACTTCGGTAAAACCCCCCCGATAGTATTTTTATAGTCTTGCCTGTAGGTAAAAATGTCCAAGCGGAGTATACAACCGCTTTACGCCCTCGCTTCACACCATTAGGACTTCAGGTACTGAATCTGATTTACAGATCATATCTGAAGTAGCATCTCATGTGTTTCTATGGCAGTGTCCTAACAGATACGATTTCAAGTACTGCATTTTAAGAAGTAGTTCATGTATTACTTTTTCAATACAGCACAATTTCACAGCCATAGACTATAATGTAAATCGTGCTGCAAATGGTACCTGTGTCTATATCAGCACTACTTGAGCCCTGAAAGAAGTTAAATTTTAACCCTTTGCTAGTTAAACTTTTGTTCGTAACCTCACTGATCCTCAATGTGACATGGACAGCCCCTCTCACTGAAGTAGCACTGAAGTCCTATCAAATCGTTAGAAAGTAGTGCTAAAGTAGTGTTGAAGTCAGACTTTAAATTGTACTACTTTAAATCGTACCCGGTGTGACCGCAGGCTAAGGCCCCTTTCACACTTATACGACTTGTCCCACGATTTGTGATGGCAAAGTAGCATGACAAGTCATTTCCCATGATTTCCAATGACAATCATTCATATTGGCACGACTTCAAGTCGTTCCGACTTCAAAGTAGTCCCTGTACTTTGGTCCGATTTTGATGCCACTTACCCAGGCATTCCCTGAAATCGCGGCTGCAAATCGTGGAAAAATCTTGGTAAAATCGCGTGACTTTGAAGTCGCAGTAGTGTGAAAGGGGCCTAAATGACATGTCCAAAATTGGCCAGTCTTTGTACAATCTCAAAACATTTAATTAAATTTGTATCCTGTTGGGCAAGTCATGGCACTACATAGTTGGAAGATCTAAAGAGGAGATTGTAACTTTTGTGGATAGTTTGGGAATGTGCAATTCTAGAACGTTCAGTACCATAATGATCTGTGCTCAACTACAAACCAAAAATCATCCACCCAGAATTTGTTTTCAGGCATGGAGGCGAGCTGTAGTTACCTTCAGTTGGCTTGTACACACGTAAGGGATTTTGTCGGGAAAAGTCCCCTGTCGGAAATCCCGAGGGGAAAGCCAAGAACCTGCTCGGTTCAGTCTTTCCCCTACACACGGCCGGTTTTACCGACAGGAAAAATGCGATGGAGTTTTTGCCGGAATTCCAGGCCATGTGTATGCTCTATCGCAGTTTTTCCCATAGGAAAACTGCCAAAAGCCACCGGGCAAAAGTCCGCCGGCGGGAAAAAAGCGGGAAAAAAGAGAACTGGTTTTCTTTTTTTGTCCGGTGGTTTTTGGGCAGTTTTCCCATCGGAAAAACTGCGAGGAGCATACACACGGCCAGGATTCCCGGCCAAAAGCTCTCCTCACAGTTTTCTGATCGTGTGTACGAGGCTTATGATGTGAGTACTCTGAAGATATCTGGACAATTGTCCAAAACCTGCTAGGCACCAGCAAGACCCATAATGACCCTGGGGATTATATGTGTGCTTCCTTTTAATAACCTAAGCTAGCTGGGTGCCGGTTATTTCACTGGGTTGAACGTTTTTTCATTTTGTCTTTCCTGTTGCTTCAAGTTGTGGCTTTCACGTGAAAGGATGGTGAATCCCTGCAGAACAATGGTCTGAGACAAAGTACGTGGTGGATGTTTATGCAGTCTACGTTTTGTGATGGTAAATCCAATTACACTCGGTGAATTGACAGATCATTTGCTCCAGACAAAGACCAAAGCCCAACCTGCAGGTTTTTCACACACTAACTAGGAGTTTCTTAAAAAGGAGACTCAGGCTGGTCATACATGGTACAAATATCTTTCTTTCCTGCAACTGCGGGTAGAAGAAAAGAATTCACACAATTTCCCCATTAACACAGACAGTGCTGACAGGGGAATCAGCAACTGTCTTCTCCCAGGGGTGGAAGCTGTTATTGTTGCTAGTGGTTATTAGGGGTGCAACGGATCGAAAAACTCACGGATCGGATCGATCCTCGGATCAGGAGTCACAGATCGGATCATTTTTCGGATCAGCAAAAAAAAAAAAGACTAATCTTGTTACACCCAACAGAGTTTTAGATTCAGTTATTTTCAACACGAAATGTAGCTTATGTGCTTAAATACAGTATATGTAAATCTGACAGACTGTTTACATGTTAAATTTTAAAAAGCGCAGCAAACCTTACATGTTTGAAAATCAGAGGTGTTCTGTCACATTAGCAAACATGTAAGGTTTGCTGCGGCTTTTAAAATTTAACATGTAAACAGTATATACGTATGTGAGATTTTATATAAATATACACAGTTTTTTTATTTTCTTGCAAATTTGTAAACTTAATTTTTTTTTTTTTTTTAATTGCCCAAAACCTTTTATGGCTTCATTTCAAGCTCTATAACTGCTGGTACCCTCCTGGGCTACATCACTGACCTGTGCCATCCTTCCTATCCACCTGGTCTGTTTGCAGGAGAAGTTTAATCAGTGTGCAGGCAGATTGCATGGAGTGTGCATCACAGTGTATTTTACAGTGGAAGCCAAGGCACCAGAATGAAGACACATGTCAGCACAGATGATTCCCAGAGCGCCGCCAAGTAAGCCAGCCAATCCGGGCAGCTCATCACGCGGGCCAATCAGGTGCAGAGACTGGACATCCCATCCAACCAATCACAGCCGATCTGTGATTGGTTGGGGTGGAGCAAGATGGCCGCCGCTCCGGAGCTAGGCCGAAGCCGGGGACTTTCCTACGGCCGAGGCTCCGGAGCGCTCCGCGGATCGCCTGGTTGATGACCCCCGGTGTAGAGGAAAGAAGGGGAATGCTCAGATCATGTAATAATGTTTGATAACATTTATTTAATAAAACTAGCATTTATGTGAGTGTTTTAATAGCTAGATTTTTTGAAAATTTAAATGTCGTGCAAAAGTTCATTTATTTCACTAATGCAACTTAAAAGGTGAAACTAATATACGAGAGACTCATTACATGCAAAGCAAGATAGTTCAAGCCATGATTTGTCATAATTGTGAGGATTATGGCTTACAGCTCATGAAAACCCCAAATCCACAATCTCAGAAAATTTGAATATGGTGAAAAGGTGCAATATTCTAGGTTCAAAGTGTCCCACTCTAATCAGCTTATCAAGCCACAACACCTGCAAAGGGTTCCTGAGCCTTTAAATGGTCTCTCAATCTGGTTCAGTAGGAATCACAATCATGGGAAAGACTGCTGACCTGACAGTTGTGCAGAAAACCATCATTGACACCCTCCATAAGGAGGGAAAGCTTTAAAAAGGTAATTGCAAAAGAAGTTGGATGTTCCCAAAGTGCTGTATCAAAGCACATTAATAGAAAGTTATGTGGAAGGGAAAAGTGTGGAAGAACAAAGGTGCACAGGCAGCAGGAATGACCGCAGCCTGGAGAGGATTGTCAGGAAAAGGCCATTCAAAAGTGTTGGGGACTTTCACAAGGAGTGGACTGAGGCTGGAGTCAGTGCATCAAGACCTGGACATGGGCTTCAAATGTTGTATTTCTCTTGTCAAGCTACTCCTGAACAACAAACAATGTCGGAAGTGTCTTACCTGGGCTTAAGAAAAACAGATCTGGTCTTTTGCTCAGTGGTCCAAAGTCCTCTTTTCTGATAAGAGCAAATTTTGTATCTTATTTGGAAACCACTGCAAGATGCTTGAAGCCCAGTGTGAAGTTTCCATAGTCTGTGTTGATTTGGGGAGCCATGTCATCTGCTGGTGTTGGTCTAATGTGCTTCATTAAAGCGGGGGTTCACCCTGTTAAAAAAAAAAAAAATGTTTTTTTTTATTATTCCATTACTTTCGGCATCGTAGCGCGAGCTACGGTATGCCGGTCCTAAATTTTTAATCCCCGTACTCACTGTGCTATCGTTGATTGAAGAATCCGGGGAATGGGCGTTCCTATGGTGAGAGAAGGTGATTGACGGCCGGCCCTGGCACGTCACGCTTCTCCGGAAATAGCCGAAATAGGCTTGGCTATTCACGGCGCCTGCGCATAGCCTGTGCGCAGGCGCTGTGAATAGCCGAGACCTACTCCGGCTGTCTTCGGGGAGCGTGACGTGCCAGAGCCGGCCGTCAATCATCCTCCCTCTCCGTAGGCACGCCCATTCCCCGCGGGAGTCGGATTCTTCAATCAACAATAGCACAGTGAGTACGGGGATTAAAAATTTAGGACCGGCATACCGTAGCTCGCGCTACGATGCCGAAAGTAATGGAATAATGAGGTGAAGGAGGGTGAACTACCGCTTTAAGTCTGGGGTCAACGCAGCCGTCTACCAGGAGATTTTGGAGGACTTCATGCTTCCTTCCACAGACGAGCTCTATGGGGATGCTGACTTAATTTTCCAGCAGAACTTGGCACCTGCCCACACTGCCAAAAGCACCAAAACCTGGTTCAATGACCGTGGGATTACTGTGCTTGATTGGCCAGCAATTTCGGCATATCACTAATTTCTACAGATACACCCAGTATATAAGTGAGTGCTTCTATTCAGAACTAGAACTAACAAAAGCAAAAGATGAAATCTGTCAGAGCCCAATGCTGGCCATACACTGTTCGAAAAATCATCCGAAATGCAGTCATTTAGACAGTTCATATGTTTTTTGGCCAGATAATGGGCACAAATCTGTAATCGCTTGGGGCGTTTTTGAGCCGAAAAAATAAAGTCAGTCAGCATCGCTTCTGCTCTACTTCTCCATGCTCATTGGAGCGCTGAGCAGTGGAGGGGCAGGAAGAGGCCATCTCAGCAGCTCGCTGAGACTGCCATCAATCAAGGCAGCTGGCGGATCTAGACTTGGAAGTCGTGATGACGAGCTGCCTCGACTGATCCCAGTGACGTCAGCGGAGAGCGGACTTCAGACCGATCTCCACTGAAAACGGGTTACAGGATTGCAAAACTAATTGCACGCCTATGACCCAGAGGAGAAGCCCAGCCTAAAAAGCTCAGGCTGGACTTCACCTTTAATCTGGCCAATTAAATTAAGGCCCAAATGTTTGCACGGCTGAAGTCACTGCCACATACTCCCACTCGCTACTAGTGTGCTACCAGTGCTTTATAAATTTAACATAGTCTTCCGCCTAGTAGATGTCTCAAGCAATCCATGCTGCCACTTAACAGACCATCTCCTCCCTTTGTGACTTGGGCAGTGGCACAGACTGTAATGCAAAATATCGATTAATTTTTCTCTGAAGCATTTCTTTCCAGCAAGTGATCATTAAGGCTACTTTCACATTGAGGCACTTCACAGGAGCTATAGCGCTAAAAATAGCGCCTGCAAAGGGACTCTCCTTTTACTCCAGTGTAAAGCCCAAGGGCTTTTACACTGGAGTGGTGCGCTGGCAGGATGCAAAAAAAAAAAAAAAAGCCTGCAAGCAGCATCTTTGAGGTGCTGTAGGAGCAGTGTATACACCACTCCTAAAGTGCCCCTCCCCAGTGAAATTAATGGGCAGTAGTGGTGCAACGGGTCACCGTTGATCCGTGATCCGAATGGGTCACCCCCTTCGGATTGGCACACTATGTGATCCATGGATTGCCTGGCGGCCATAGCATTAGGAAAGGCCGCGGCTTCGGCCTAGCTCCGGAGCCACAGCCATCTTGGTACACCCGGCGGCGGACCTCCTCTCTGTTTACAACCAGAGAGGAGGAGGAGCCCGCACTCGTGGGACACACACACACACACACACACACCATGGTCTGAGGTCTGTAAGGGGGACTGGGGGTCTGCACTGAAGGGTTACTGTCTACTACTGGGGGGGTGTCTGCACTGAGGGGGGATTGCTGTCTTTACAACTGGGGGGTGTCTGCACTGAGGGGGGGGGATGTCTGTAATGAGAGGGGGGGATGTCTGTACTGAGAGGGGGGATATGTCTGTACTGAGAGGGGGGATATGTCTGTACTGAGAGGGGGGATATGTCTGTACTGAGAGGGGGGATATGTCTGTACTGAGAGGGGGGATATGTCTGTACTGAGAGGGGGGATATGTCTGTACTGAGAGGGGGGATATGTCTGTACTGAGAGGGGGGATATGTCTGTACCGATGGGGGTGTCTGCACCGAGGGAGGGGGGGTCTGTACTGAGGGGGACTATAGTTGGTGGGGGGGGGTGACACCTTTTGTTTTTGCACCGGGTGACACCAACTCTAGTGACGCCACTGCAGTGGGGGAGATGTGGATATTAGTGAGGAGATGTGGATATTACAGTGTGGGGGGGGGGGGGGGGGAGATTTGGATATTACAGTGGGGGGGATGTGTTTTTGCCGATCTGTGACTCTGATCCGAATAATGATCCGAACCGTGAGTTTTTTGATCCGTTGCACCCCTAACGGGCATCGCCTTTTTCAGCCGCTAGCAGGGGTTAAAAGCGCCCTAGTAGAGGCCGAAGAGTGCCGCTAAAACAACGGTAAAGCGACGCTACAAATAGCGGCGCTTTACCTCCGACGCCTCAGTGTGAAAGTGCCCTAAGGGACTGGCCAATGTGTGCACCTTAGGTCAGAAAGTGGTATTAAACTCAAAAGCAAACATTTATTTTATTGCAGTTTACCAATTCTTAGATGTGAAGGCTGAATTCATTTTCTTTTTTAGGCTTTTCATCTGGTGAATCTGCCAATAAGACTGTTTTTCAAAATAACACTACAGAATGCATCATTCAAATACTGTAGCTGCGGACTTTTAAATAATATATGGACACTTACCTGTCCTGGGAGCCTGTGATGTCAGCAACCCAGCCGATTTTTCAATTGACTCCTAGGTGCTGTCGTTGCCATTTCTAGTAGGGTTTCCTACTGCACATTCGCAAAGCACGCTGTGCTTTCTAACTAGCCCGGAGCCGGAGGAAGGAGGGCTGAACTTCAAAAGGGACGGCGCCATAGTGCAGTTTTCCGGAAGTGGGGAAGGGTAACGGTCAAAAACATGTACCCGTTCCCCCTCACCCTGAAAGTGCCAAATGTGGCACTGGAGGGGGGAGGAAGCAGATAAGCGGAAGTTCCACTTTTGGGTGGAACTCCGCTTTAAGTAGCATTTTTACAATGACAACAATTGTAAACTGTTTACCAAAACACACCCAACAAATTAACACAACACAAAAGTAGCAATTATGCCATAAAGTAAAAGTAGGTTTGTTGAAAAGAATGGTAATATTTCTCGATGATGATAAAACTTGAAAGGGTTGAAACTGATACTGTAAAAAGGTTTGACATCCCATTAACAATATATGTGTTTTACAGCAGAGACGTTATTACAGCAGTAACTGTACTTGGATTTTCTGGAGAAACTGGAATAACAGTGTGCAGTTTATAAATGTGGTTCTTTAGATCTACTCCTGCAAAGCCAACCATACTCATCCCAAGGTGACTTTACTTGTATATGGTAGCTGCATGCTTTATCTGCATGTTTTACTGACTCAAAAAGAAGCCTATACAACTCATAGATAAGGTCTCAACTTTAAACACATGACTTTGAAGTAAAACTGTCATAAAACGTGACTGACTGAGCATATAATGAAAAAAATCTTAAAAGTTCCTGTAAAAGTACAGCTTGGCTGCACCCTCCCAAATCTCCCTACTGGTCCTTCCGTATGATGGTCAGCCTTACTGACCAAAAGAGAATTTCAGGAGGACCAAGCTTGAGTTTTACAATAAAAAAAATTGGATTTGCCCATTACTAGTTGTCTAATGGCCACCTGTAAATTCCATCAGAAGCCTATCGAAATTACACAACCTGTTATAGGAAAGCTCTTTTGGCCATACTTCTGTGGGGCACAGTGCACTTAGTTCTGCACTCTGTGACCCAGACTAAGACAACAGTAGGCTAAAGTCCATTGTTGGTTGATGTCACAGAGTCGCTCCAGGCTCTGCAGGGATCCCGATAATAATGTCAGGATCCGCCCAGATGCCCTACAAGCAACTGATGCAGCCTCTCATCGCACAGCTGGCAGTCTGAGCCAGCCACTCCCACCCCCTCCACAGAGCGATGACTGACGGTCGCTGCTCTGTGCCCAGAGTGGACTAGAGAACTGAGTGATCAGCGGCCTTTGATTGCTCTGTTCTCGGTGTAGAGGCGACGGGGGACAGATGCAGCATTGGATTGATGAAACATCCACCTAGGTAAGTATGAATGATTATTTTTTTTTAAATCCCACACTTCTCTCTTAACTTCATATGTGATTTTATTAATTGGATTTACTTACAATTAAAAAACAAAACAAAGTAAGACTCCTCATGTGACTAGGAGTGTAATTGCCATCATCCCTAGGGTAACATAAAAATGTGAAAAACCTTTAGTTTGGGATTTTTAAGGCAACGAAAAAAAATATTTAGAAAGAAATTCTGAATATAAAAAAAATTATTTTGACATATAAAAAAAAAAGACAAATTAAATCGAAGGATTCAACATGTTGCATAAATTGTACAAAAATTAAAAACAATGCATAATGTATTGAATGGAGTTGGAAGTGGTATTTCCCAACTACTTGCTATCTAGCCACCAGTAGAAACTGTATGGTAATGAGCACAGGGGTATGATATATCCCTCTAGAGCAGGGGTCTCCAAACATTCTAAACAAAGGGAGAGTTTATTGTCCTTCAGACTCTTGGAGGGCCAGACTTTGGCCAGCGGGGGGTGGACATTTTCCTGGCATCAGTGGTACTAAACATATGGTATTAGTGGGAGAAATAATGCCCCATCGTTGGTATCATAGGGAGGAATAGTGCCCCATTAGTGGTGTCAGTGGGAGAAATGGTGCTTCACTGTCGCTGTCAGATGTCAGAATAGTGTCTCGCATCAGTGGGAGGGATACTGTCCCAAGGGCCGGGTAAAGGCAAGCAAAGGGCCGCATCCGGCCCTCGGGCCGCAGTTTGGAGACCCCTGCTCTAGAGTCTACTTGTTACCATCCTGTTTTGTTTTGAATTTTTGTACAATTCATGCAACATGTTAAATTCTTCTACTTAATTTGTCTTTTTTTTTTTATATGTAAAAATTAATTTCTTATATATAGAATTTCTTTTTTTTTTTAATTAAAAAAAATTTAATTTTTAATAAAAAAAAATGTGAAAACTAGAGGTTTTCACATTTTTTCTTAAAATTTAAAAGGAAAAAATTAAATTTCAAAAGGAGTGAGGTAAAATCAAATTAAATAAAGTCTGAATTCTGGAATAAACTGTCTGAAAACTGGCTTTATTTCAGTTTAAGCAAGCCTGACTTGTGACTATGGTATGTAGTGCAGACTACTGAAGAGGTTTTCAGCAACCCTATTGGCCCTCTGAAGTGTTTTTAAACCTTTGCATTGAATAAAACCGGTTTTTTTAAAAGATGAGTACTATGTTCAGTTTTTTTCTTTTCATGATATGATGAATGGAGATAAACACAAAAACGATCGTATTTTATGACAATAATTGTCTGATGGACGTGTTGTATTGGATAATCCGACCGTGTGTATGCTCCATCAGACAATTGTTGGCGGAATTAACGACAACTGTTCATGCTCACCAACTGTCTGACAATAAATGTGTTACAGGAATTGGAATGAAAACTAGTGGTTTTGGCTTTGAAGGAACACGATACAATTTATATGAAAATACTAGAAAATTTATTAGTATGAAATATCATAAAATCAGTTAAAAACATAAAATCAACATAGAAATTAAATGAATAGCTGGTTCTACAGAGGTTAACACAGTACTTATATAATCTTAGTATACAGAGGCTAAAGTGTAAAGCGAATTTAAAGATACAATCTTATATTGTGTAACCCGAGTAGTAATCCGGAGGATATGGAGGGCTTGCTCTACATGTTGCGCGCTTGGAAATAGCGCTTCCTCAGGAGCAAGCCCTCCATATCCTCCGGATTGATTTTATGATATTTCATACTAATACATTTTCTAGTATTTTCATATAAATTGTATCGTGTGCCTTCAAAGCCCAAACCACTAGTTTTCATTCCAATTCCTCTAATATCGGGGCGGTGGCACACTCTCAGATCGGTGCATTCGCAGTATCACCCTGCGACTAATGCACGTTAAATTAGGCCATTTCTCTCTCAATAAATGTGTTACGTCGAATTATCCGATCGTGTGTACACAAATCCGCCCAACTAAAATCCAAAGTAAAAAAAGGCATGCTCCGAACCAATGCTAAACATCAGACAATAGCAGAAGTTGCCCAAAGGGTGGCGGTAAAGAGCTGAAAAAACACGTGGTTTGGTGAATATTGGCTGAAAATATTCTGCCGTCGGTATGCAGAACAAGTTCACAGACAACGCCCTTCCACGGATTTGTCCGATGGAAGTCCGATCGTGTGTACGAGGCTTAAGGCTGCCTGAAAGAGAAGTGCAACTGCAAAATAGATTCCAAGAGAGGGACAAAAATTGGTTGGTCTTATCCCCCAGTTGAGGGCACATCAGATGGGGGGATAATCACCAACGCATACGGATGATTGGAGCACATAGAAGTGAACACTAATTAAAGAAACATTTAATAATGCAATATAGTCATGGACGGTGCATTATTTGAAAGTTTTGAAATTAATAACTTATAACTTATTCCAGATTTATTATTTTCCCCCTATCCATTTTAATCTGATCCCTGCACATGCTTCATTTAAAGTCCCGCTCTCTCTTTCTCTTTATTAAAGGAACACAAGTTTGGATGTGATTTCAAGTATTATTGATGCAAGCAAATATGCACTAAAGGACTGTTTATGGACTGATTTATCACTGCATTTTCACTGATACTTTGATATAGTTTTTTTTATATAGATCCAAAGAGATACTAACACGTTTTGGTTTAGGAGCGCGGCACCACTTATGATTATAACTTGGCCCTCTGGATATCAGACATGGATAATTACATCATTGCAAATTCGGCCAATGTCGGCAATAAAGCTAATTCCTGGAGTTTCTATTTAAGATTTCATCCACATGAGTGTACTACACTGTACACCAGTGAAAGGACTGTTTGTGAGCACAGGTATTTCCATGCAGGTAGTCCCATTCATATTGACTGGGACTCTGCGACTGCACGGACACAGCCATGCGGGTGAGAGTACATGGCCCCAAAATGCATACCATTTGTGAGGGCAAACATGGCTACTACAGTGTTCACCCATGTGAATGATGCCTAATGGTACATTGTAAAAAATATTGTTTACAGACAATTGTATATGATTAGCTAAATAGATGAATAAGTGTACAGGACGGCTAGCACCAACTTGTTCAGCTATGTCTGCTGATAGCATCAATGAGACATCCAGCAAAGTCTCTTTATTTGGCCGACAACGAGCAGGGTTCCTTTGTTGAGCTTTGCAATAACGCATGACGCAAGAAACACATTCCATCACCATAATACAATGATTAAATGCAATTAACCTGTCAAACTAGCAGAATTGGAGTGTGAATTGGACACGCTTAAAGCGGATTTTATCCAACACTGATAAAATGAGTCTAACGCCAAATACAAAATTATTAAATATATTTTATATATTAAAAAAAAATGTTGCTGCTTTTTTTAATCTTTTGTTAATTTAAGGATTATTGCTTGAAAAATTTGTCCCATTACTTCATGAACATCTTGATCTTTAAAAGCTTTAAGGAGTTGTAAAGGAAACATATTTTTTTGCTGAAATGACTGTTTACAGGGTATAGAGACATAATAGTTAACTGATTCCTTTTAAAATTGATTAAAAATAGATAAAAATCAATCATATAATGTACCTCTATTTTCGTTTTTGCATCTAGTTTCGTTTTTGCATGTTATCCTGCCTCTGTGCATGTACAGAGCCATAGAGCAGTGATGGTTTGGAAAATGAAACTAGAATCTCCCAGTACTGTGGTGATCAGGAAACAGACAACCAGGACGTGTCCAGAACAGAGAATAATTACAGCAACATCAGAGCAAAAACGAACAATGAGGACATGAAACCAGGACTGCAGTAAGGTAAAGGAAGCTATTTAGCTAAAAAAAAAAAATCCTTTAGTGACCCTTTAAACATGACCCTGTCATTAACATGACAAGTTGGTGGTGATAGGTCAATGCATGTCACACTGTGGGACACAGGAATGGGCAGAGGTATTTTGTCTTTGTCGGAGAATTCATTACCACAGGTAGGAGGTACAAGCAACCCCCTGGTGGGCAGCAACATGCTCATATTTTGTTTTTAACTCCCAAAACATACTAAATTAGTACAGATTAAAATAAAACAAAAGGCTAGAAATTCCTGCAGGTTTTCACTATCTCTCCAATTTATTGCATCCCCCACCCTTAGTTTTTGCCGGGTGTTGGGCTGGGGAATAGAGACGGACATTTATTAAATTATTGCATTTATAAACCTGACACTCCCTGCTACATGGAGATCTGTCCATTATCCCCATGACTGCCATTGTTCATGCACTTTCAAAGACTGGTAGTTAATTTCTAGGAGTGGCTTTTATTGCTTCACAAGGGTCACATACAACCCATGTTTCTGGGAAAACTGATGCCAGTTTACATAGAAACAGACTATATTCCTATGAAAATTGATGCCCAATTTATTTAAAACATCACCAAACTCACTAAATTCGCCATCCGCTGATAAGAGATATTCTAAACTTGAGAGAACCCTGGGCCCTCAAGTCTGAGCTGGACACCCATGCTTGAAAACTTCTCAAAGTGCCAATTCAGAGCAGGATGAGAACAAAGACAAGGCTGGATCCTAAAGCTATAGCTATAAGCTTCACTTTACTATAACGTTTAGCTGGTTATGGCACCATTGTACTATTTGGATGCAATATGATAAAGTCAAAGTCCGTTTCAAGTATTGGATTAATTCAATGGGTGTGTAAAAATGACTAGTGTATTAAACTGAAACTCACGATGGGAAGATCCATTTTCTATAGTAACCACTTTGAAAAGTAAGAGGTTTTGGATAAACTTCTCCTAGTCTTAAATATTCAAAAACAAGTTCAAAGGCCTTTCTGTTCTATAAAACGGCATGCAAGCTTGAGTATTAGCTATGCTCCACTAGAAATAAACCCAGCTCTCAGGACTTTTGTGGACAGAGTTGTGTCAGACCTGCCCAGCTGTCTTTTGCTGAACTACTCTAACCCAGGGGTTGACAAATTTGCTTGGAATCTAGGAGCCAGCTAAAAAAGTTAGGAGCCAGAAAACGCGCCCCGTCCCGACGAGCTTGCGCGCAGAAGCGAACACATACGTGAGCAGCGCCCGCATATGTAAACGGTGTTCAAACCACACATGTGAGGTATCGCCACGATTGGTAGAGCGAGAGCAATAATTCTAGCCCTAGACCTCCTCTGTAACTCAAAACATGCAACCTGTAGAATTTTTTAAATGTCGCCTATGGAGATTTTAAAGGGTAAAAGTTTGTCGCCATTTCACGAGCAGACGTAATTTTGAAGCGTGACATGTTGGGTATCAATTTACTCGGCGTAACATTATCTTTCATAATATTAAAAAAAAAAATGGGGATAACTTTACTGTTGTCTTATTTTTTAATTAAAAAAAGTGTAAATTTTTCCCAAAAAAGTGCGCTTGCAAGACCGCTGCGCAAATACGGCTTGACAGAAAGTATTGCAACGATCGCCATTTTATTCTCTAGGGTGTTAGGATAAAAAATATATATATAATGTTTGGGGGTTCTAATTAGAGGGAAGAAGATGGCAGTGAAAATAGTGAAAAATTACATTAGAATTGCTGTTTAACTTGTAATGCTTAACTTGTAATACCAACGGCCACCACCAGATGGCGCCAGCTTACACATCTGGTGGTAATAACTTGTAATACCAACGGCTCACCACCAGATGTGCCAGCTCACAAAAAAAAAAAGCCAAGTCGCCAGGACCCCATTTCTAGTCGCCATGGCGACCTGGCGACCGGGATTTGTCGAGCCCCGCTCTAACCCACCAATGCCCTCATCTCCACAACATAGGCACCAATGATTCTAAAGTCCCAAGATAAGATCTAGGAAGGCTCATTGAGATAACAGTGTGCACAAGACAACGCTGAATTTCTCACCTGATCAATGTGTATTTTTTGGACTTATTGAACAAATACAGCCAACACTTTCAACAGTATATTTCACAGCACTGGCATAAAATAATTCTGCACCAACCTAAATTTTGTTGGGACTTTATATGATTATTCTTTTGGCAATCTATTGCCTAATGGACAATATCTGATCACAAACAATACTAACACTAATCACATCTGTCACAGGATTCAATTATTTTTTATATTATATATTAAATAATTAATACTATATGTATTCACTAGCGCCCCCTACCACTTGTAATAGTATGTTTCACAGGCCAAAAGTTATTTTTTAGGGTTTTCAAACACTTTAAAAGCATTAAAGGGTCACTAAAGGAAAACATTTGTTTTGCTGAAATGACTGTTTACAGGGTATAGAGAACTAATTATTAACTTATTCCTTTTAAAAATGATTAAAAATAGATACAAACCAATCATATAATGTACCTACAGTTTAGTTTAGTTTTTGCTGTTGTTTCCTGGTTCTCTGATGTACAGAGCCAGAGAGCCAATAGAGGGCAGTGAAGGTTTTGCAAAACGAAACTGATTGGTGCTGAGGGGTTTTAGACACACAGTAATCACACCTCCTTGATTAGTGACCACAGAGAGAAATCTCCCAGTACTGTGGTGATCAGGAAACAGACAACCAGGAAGTGTCCAGAACAGAGGAATTACAGCAACATCAAAGCAAAAACGAACAATGAGGACATGAAACCAGGACTGCAGTAAGGTAAAGGACGCTATTTAGCTAAAAAAAAAAAAATCCTTTAGTGACCCTTTAAGCATTTTTTTTTTATATAAATGTATTCACATTAAGAATATTTTAAAAATGCACATTTATTATGTTTTTCCATTGAAGATTGCAGAACATTGCAACCATGACCATTGCATTGCAGGTGCCATGTAGAAGCTCCTAAGAGCCGGTTCACACTTAGGCGGTAACGACTTCGGGGGCAACTCCGCAAGGCGTCCTGAAGACGACTTCAGAGGCGACCTGCAAAATTACCTCTGTAGAGAAGTCAATGCAGGTCGCCCCGAGCCGTCCTCAAAGTCGTACAAGAACCTTTTTCTAAGTCAGAGCGACTTGCGTCGCTCCTATTAGAATGGTTCTATTGCATAGAATGGGACGCGACTCGTCAGTCGGCTGAGCCGCCTGACGAGTCGCCCCAGTGTGAACCGGCTCTAAAGAATCTTCCCCCAGGTTCATACGGAGTTAAGGACCTTTTTTAATCGAGCAGAAGGAAAAAAACGTACAAGCGCAGGCTATCACCATCCTTGTGCTCTCCATTGACATTTACAAGTCCCCCTGCAGGTAAGTAAAAAGGTGGTTTGAGTGTACTATTTGCTGATATTCACATGTCCATTGTATATTTCTATTCTTTAACCACTTGCCGCCCGCCAATGACATATTGACGTTGGCAAAGTGGTTGTAGAATCCTGACTGGACGTCATATGACGTCCTCAGGATTCTGAGCCGCTGCGCGCCCCCGGGGGCGCACATTGCGGCGATCATTGTTGCAGGGTGTCAGTCTGACACCCCGCAACACCGATCAAGGTAAAGAGACTCTCACGGAGACTCTTTACCACGTGATTAGCCGTGTCCAATCACGGCTGATCACGATGTAAATAGGAAATGCCGGTAATCGGCTTTTCCTCACTCGCGTCTGTCAGACGCGAGTAGAGGAGAGCCAATCGGCTGCTCCTGTGACAGGGGGGGGGGGGATTTGTGCTGATCGATTATCAGCACAGCCCCCCCCCGAGGATGCCCACTGGACCACCAGGGATGCCCACTGGACCACCAGGGATGGCCATATAGACCACCAGGGATTAAAAAAAAAAAAAAAGAAGGATGCCACCCTAGACCACCAGGGATGAGGAGGACACAAAAAATTGATGTCAATCAGTGCCGCAATGGATGCCAATCAGTGCCCACAATGGGCATCACTGATTGGCAGGCATTGTTTGGCATCCATTAGTACAACACATACAATAGTGCCCATCTATGCCCATCCGTGCCTCCTATCAGTGCCCATCCATGCCGCCCATCAGTGCCCATCCATGCCGCCCATCAGTGCCCATCCATGCCGCCCATCAGTGCCCATCCATGCCGCCCATCAGTGCCCATCCATGCCGCCCATCAGTGCCCATCCATGCCGCCCATCAGTGCCCATCCATGCCGCCCATCAGTGCCCATCCATGCCGCCCATCAGTGCCCATCCATGTCGCCTATCAGTGCCCATCCATGTCGCCTATCAGTGCCCAGCCGTGCCGCCTATCTGTGCCCAGCCGTGCCGCCTATCCATGCCCATCCATGCCGCCTATCCATGCCGCCTATCCGTGCGGCCTATCAGTGCCCATCCGTGCCACCCATCAGTGCCGCATATTAGTGCCCATCAATGCCACCACATCAGTGCCACTTCATCGGTGCCCATCAGTGCTGCCTTATCAGTGCCCGTCAGTGCAGTACCATCAGTGCCCATCAGTGAAGGAGAAAAAACATACTTATTTACAATGTTTTATAACAGAAACAAAACAAAGTTTTTTTTTCTAAATTTTCGGTCATTTTTTTATTTTTTTTGCAGAAAATAAATATCCCAGGAGGTGATCAAATTCCACCAAAAGAAAGCTCTATTTGTGGGTACAAAATGATAAAAATTTAGTTTGGGTACAGTGTAGCATGACCGCGCAATTGTCATTCAAAGTGCAACAGCACTGAAAGCTAAAAATTGGTCTGGGCGGGAAGGTGTATAAGTGCCCTGTATGGAAGTGGTTAATAAAAGGCCTTCTGTTAAAAAAAATAAAAAATAAAAAGTGGTTTGAGGGAGGAGGATTTGGGAATGTGACCATGTTTTATGTTGCACCCTAAATATGGGGGCGACATGAGACCTGTTCACAAAGGTGGACTATTCTTTTAAATAAGCCCCCATTGATAACACTAGACAATACACACCTCGCTTTCCAACACATGTAAAACAAGATGCAAGCATTGTTAATACAAAAACTAACATGACTAATTGCAAATTATAGCTGCCCCCAAGCAACGATAAAGTTATCTGTCACCAAAGAGTAGATCAAACTAGTCTAGGCAACTAAATAGACACGACGTGTATGTCAAGTATGATCACATTTCAGTACCGTGCTTTGAAATGACCGGTAGATTTTACAGGTCGGATCCTGTAAAAGATGGATTGGTTAGATCAGAGATCACCATTGACCACACTAATGAAAGATGGGTCACCCTATCAGCTGCTTCCACTGGGCCTACATAGAAACCATCACCTGTTCTTGGTGTTCAAGACCCTCAAGGCTGATGAAACCCAATCTGCTCTCTAACCTGATGAAACCCAGGGGTCCGTGCCAAGTCATTTGTTCTTTACAAAAGGTGTACACTGATTTATAATGACAGAGCAGACATAATTTGCTTAGATCAGCAAGGCAATGAAACACAATAGTCACACCAGCACTGTCCCAATAAAACATGAGCAGATACTACAAGTCGATGAAACAGATAGCACTACTACAATGCAGGCATTATGATCGAGGTAAGCTTTGTGCAAACAATCCTGCTCAGAAAACCATGTTTGTTGGCGTCTAAAATTTAAATAATGTAAACTGAAAGAAAGGCAAATGACCTGGGCTGGTTTTAGGTTTTCAGACCCTATGTATGATGTAAGTCTCCAGTGATATTACAGTGGAACTTTAGCCAAATATTTTTTCCCCCAAAGTAGAATCTTTCATTTCTTACTGCTGCCTCTGATATTGTAAGGGAGATTTGTTCCTCGTTCTGATGAATTATCACCAGGACATAAAGTAAGGGGAAATGTAACATTTATGGCCCCTTTCACACAGGGCGGAATCAGATTTGCTCAGCAGTTGATCTGATCCACTGATTCCCTGCTGAGAAAGCTATGAGTAAGCATCGAACTATGATGTAAAACGCGTCAGCTATTTGTCCCTGCATGTCCACCATTGGTCATTGACTGTTCTTGGATGTTTTTGGATTATATTTTTGTATTTTATCCTTTGGATTTTTCAAATAAAATTTGCTTTAACCACTTAAGGACCGCCTCCTGCAGATATACGTCGGCAGAATGGCACGGCTGGGCACAAGCACGTACCTGTACGTCCTCTTTAAGTGCCCAGCCATGGGTCGCAGGCGCGGGACCCGATCGCCGCCGGAGTCCCGCGAACGGTCCCCGGAGCTAAAGAATGGGGAGAGCTGTGTGTAAACACAGCTTCCCTGTTCTTCACAGTGGCAGCTTCATTGATCGTGTGTTTCCTAATATAGGGAAACACAATCAATGACGTCACACGTCCAGCCCCGCATATGAGGTCACACATAACCCCTACAGCGCCCCCTAGTGGTTAACTCCCAAACTGCAATTGTCATTTTCACAGGAAACAATGCATTTTTTGCTGTGAAAATGACAATGGTCCCAAAAATGTGTCAAAACTGTCCGATGTGTCTGCCATATGTCGCAGTCACGAAAAAAAAAAAAAACGCTGATCGCCGCCATTAGTAGTAAAAAAAAAAAAAAAAATGTATAAAAATGCAATAAAACTATCCCCTATTTTGTAAACGCTATACATTTTGTGCAAACCAATCGATAAATGCTTATTGCGATTTTTTTTACCAAAAATAGGTAGAAGAATACGTATCGGCTTAAACTGAGGGAAAAAAAGTTTTTTTATATCTTTTTGGGGGATATTTATTATAGCAAAAAGTAAAAAATATTGCACCAAAAGAAAGCTCTATTTGTGGGAAAAAAAGGATGCCAATTTTGATTGGGAGCCACATCGCACGACCGCGCAATTGTCGGTTAAAGCTACGCAGTGCCGAAACGCAAAAACTGGACAGGTCCTTTACCTGCATAAAGGTCCGGGTCTTAAGTGGTTAAAAGAGTGTGGCAGTACAGGATGTTCCTTCTTTCCATGGATTAGTGAAGAGCCAGCACATGTTGGTGTAACAGGGCGGTTGCTATCACAGTTGATTGGGGGCTTGGAGTGGTACATTTTCTTTGAGCAGAGCAGGCAGATGACAAGTCCGAGGGGGTTATTTACGAAAGGCAAATCCACTTTACACTACAAGTTCACTTGGAAGTGCAGTCACTGTAAATCTGAGGGGAAGATCTGAAGCTAGGGGAAGCTCTGCTGATTTCATCATCCAATCATGTGCAAGCTAAAATGCTGTTTATTTTCCCTACATGTCCCCCTCAGATCTACAGCAACTTTACTTCCAAGTGCACTTGCAGTGCACTTGTAGTGCAAAGTGGATTTGCCTTTAGTAAATAACCCCCCCCCCCCCATGTCTGTTCAGTTTATGCAGAGTGGATACAGACAGAGCACGCTCTGCTCTAAGGCATCCGGAAGTAAACAAACCAGCTGACCAGTTACATCTGACTGCCTCTGATCAGATCCGCTGGACAGAGAAGGATCGATCCCCTTCCATTTTTTTAGGGGATCGGATCATAATGGAGGTAGGTGGGTGTGAACAGACACTATTTTTTTTTTATACCTGCCGGTTCATAGAGATACATGGACCATTCGATCAGGTCTGCCTGAAAAACTGAAAGGTGGACCTGATCGGATCGTCCATGTAAAAAAAAAAAAAAAAAGGACCTCAAATCTGTCACTGGGACAGAAGGGAAATCTCCAATGTAGACACCGTTTCAGTGACAGCTGTCAAAATTGGGATTTTCCTCTCAGATTATGACATCTCCTTGGACATCCTGTTGCAGCGCCAGAACAGGAAGCTGTAGTTATAGATTCTCTGCAATGAGAAATAGATAACTCTAAAAACCTGACAGATGTTCTAACCCTTCCACATTCAATGGATAGAGTTCAAGTTGCAAGAACACTTGTATGGCTAACATTTAAAAATGTATTGCCCTGTAAAATAAGCCCAAACAGTTGCAGTACACTGAATAAGTATAAAGCCAGTCGGGTGCTAAAATGCAGCCATGGAATATAAAGCCTGCATGTGTCTAGGATGCTCTATCCTCCATCCACATAATGGAAATAAATTGGTAGAGTACAGATTCTCAGTGTAGGAGGGGGTGTGTGTGCACACATAGGCCTCGTTCACACAGGACAAACTAAAGTGTGCACCCCTGGAGGTGTTCTGTGTATCCCCATGCAGGCTGTCTAATGGATGTCGATTAGGATGCAGCAGCTGCATGGACACTGACACTGTCTGCATTCAGGGCCATGTACCCGCACAGATATCAAAGAGGCAACAGCATCTGTGTCCGTGCAGCTGGCCCAAAGTCCGTGAATGGGCTGTGTGCTTATAGTGACAGTGTGCGTTTAGGGCTCCACACACCTGTCATATAGGGACGAGTAGCCATGTATGTGCATCCCCATAGACTTGAATGAGCTGGCTGAACACAGCACCTGGCAGCTGAAGCCGTGCAAACACACAACCTATTCATGGACTACGGGCATCAGCACATATGTAAATGAGGCCTACAGCTGTAATCACCTTTAAGACCTGGTCACACCTGCCCTGCTGGGCAACACTTCATTAGTGTATGCTGAAAAAAAGTAGCACAAGATGCATTTTTTATACAGCACATATAGTGGCACAAACACAGTAATGTGAAGTACAGAGTTAAAATGTCACTCAGAAGTAAAACGAAAAAAATTAATAAAAAAAAAGTAAAAGAAAAAGTAAACAGTATGATGCATGCATTGTAACAATGCGTCACGCTACCCCTACACAATGCACACTAGCAGCTGGACACATGTGAATCAGCTCTTAGGAGTCCAACACCAATTGTGATCAGTTCTACACTCTCTTGTAATGTGCGGCAGAAATGGTTTAGCGCGATATAAACAAATGAATACAATACATAAATGAATGCGACCAAATAATAAAAGACCAACCCTCGCCAACATGTTTCTTTGTTTTACATGGAGTAGGAAATGGTTAGAATAGTTTCGTGTCAATTGGTGTCACTTACTCCAGTGAGGAAATGTCCTTCCCCATTTTAACGCGACCACCATAAAAATGAAGGGAATATTGGAAACTGGAACCGGAAAACACACACACACACAATATAAAATGTCACAGGGATTTGACCTTTCTACACTCTACTAATAAAGTGGTTTTGGTGCTTCTGTGTCTCCAATGAAGAGATTTCCCTTCACTTTTCTGTCTCATGACACCGTATTTCAGGGACAGGATGTGAAGAAAAATTTTCTCCATGGGAACCCAGAAAACAGACCTGACAGAAGTCCCAATCCTTCCCTCTATCTAAAACAAAAGGCAGTTTTGTCAGGGGTTTGGCTTTAAGGAAGTCAGCAGTAAATCTGCTGAACAATACACAACAGGACTGGGGACAAGTGAGGGATGAGTATAAATCATTACACCAGGAATTTCATGAACTCCAGCGTTCCATGTTGCTAGTCTATGTCTGAATAATAGGTCACCATGCAATTCAGTTTAGGGCTCGTGCACATAACTACCTGGGGCTGTTCAGGTGCATTTCCCCGCATTGCAGCCACAGGTGCCTCAGACATGAATGGCTTACATGGCTGTATACAGACAGCATTTCGATTTTACAGCTGTACTCGTGTGCAGGTTTGCGTAAGTACCGGTGTATACCAGCATGCAGCCGCGTAGGCCATTCATGTCTATCAGACAACTGTACACTGCGCCTGTGGCTCCCAGGTGGGAAAATGTGCCTGAACTTTACATTGCACGGCCCCAGGCATCCATGAACACGAGCCCCTAAAGTGCATCTGAGGCAAAACTTTTTTTTTCGTTGCATAGAGAATGATCAAGGGCCCACTCTTACCAGCAGTTGTGGCCAAAAACAAGGAAATTTGCCTCAGAAAAAAAAGATGACCTGTCACGAGGCTTTTAGGCGGGAAACACGTTTTTCAGAACGTGTATGGGTCTATAAAAAGCCCCGCTTGACAGACCCGCTTGCAGTTGTCCTGGATCGACTTGGTGAGCTCCCCCTCCCACCCTGTTGCTGGCACCATTATGTGGTTATGTCACCCTTGAATCAAGGGGGGGGGACTTTGTTTTATGAATTATTCATTTATAGCTCAAGTTCAATGACTGAGCGAGTTTAAAGTTTGTTTACATTTTTGAATATATATTTCTTTACTTATTAATATTTGAATAAAGTTTAAAAGATTTAAATTTAAATACCAATAAAGGTGCCGTGGCCATTTTAAAAACCAAATTGTATTGTGTCGTGTATTTTTTATTAATACTATGTTTAGTCAATGTAAGTGTACGACCTACAATCCCATGCCTGCGCGGGATGTATAAAACACCTATACACCTTAGTACGCCCATGTGAATGATGCCTAATGCGTCATAACACACTGCAGCTCATCAGGGAAGACTTGCCGCAAAATCACCTACCTGTACATCATTTTGCTACAAGTTGCTAACAAGCTGCAGCCATTACCCCTATATGTTTTTTAGAGCCGACAGTCAGCTTTCTTGTTTTATCAATCGATGTGGCTAAGCAGCCAGTATCACAAGCAGTGGGTCCTACCGAGAGGCCCAATCGACCAGTCGGCACGTCCGCCAGCTGGTCGGAGACCCAAACAAAACCGGAATTGGCTTTGATTGGCTAGAAACGACATCACAGTGTAACTTCTGGTTTTCAGAAGCCTTCAAGGCGCCAGATTTAAAAGAATGTTAGTATTCAAAACAGCCAAACTTGCAAAGGAGAGATTTGGGGTCTTGTAGACCCCAGATGCCTCCACAAAAAATACCCGACACGTGACTTTTGCTGACAAGGGATGTTTACATTCCTTGTGAAAGCAATCAAAGTAATGACATTTTTTTTTTTTTTTTTTTAAAGAAACAGTTTAAAAAAAAAAAAAATGAATATATGTGCAGCGCTAGATAAAAACGGTCATAATGGATAAGACCGTATATAATACAGCGAAAACATATAAATACTGACATTTTACATTCTTAATAACACACGTGCAAAAAATGAATATAATAAATATAATCAACAACGTGCTGAAAAGTAGATGAATATAGTCCACGGAGGAAAACTGAAATATGGTGTTAATCCAGGTAAGTGAATGACCACCTTGGGACATCAGTGGAAGGACAAGTGTGAAGAAAAGATAATGGGAGAAGCCACCACCAACATAAGGAAGGCTTACTAGAGCTACTGGACTCAACAAGGCATATGCCCAGTGAGTCGTCAAAACTTGTGGTGACAGCACACCGGTATAAAGGAACATCCACATCTCCAGATAATGGCACAAACGGATGGTGATCACTGTCTCAGAAGACTCCCAGCAAAGAAGGAAAACTCAGAGGGAGTTTGGCTGAATCCTTCCCACATGCTCACAAGATGCAACCTACTAGCAGCTTCTTCAGTAATATGCCCTGCTCATCGGCCAACTGCTAATGGCATCCCAGTCTTAGTACGTAAGGATGGAGTTGGCTCACCCTTTGCAGCTATAACAGCTTCAACTCTTCTGGGAAGGCTGTCCACAAGGTTTAGGAGTGTGTCTATGGGAATGTTTGATCATTCTTCCAGAAGCGCATTTGTGAGGTCAGGCACTGATGTGGATGAGAAGGCCTGGCTCATATTCTCTGCTCTAATTTGTCCCAAAGGTGTTCTATTAGGGTGAGGTCAGGACTCTGTGCAGACCAGTCAAGTTCCTCCACCCCAAACTCGATCATTCATGTCTTTATGGACCTTGCTTTGTGCACAGTCATGTTGGAACAGGAAGAGGCCATGCCCAAAATTTTACCACCAAGTTGGAACCATGGAATTTTCCATTCACCGGAACTACGGGTCCAAGCCCAACCCCTGAAAAACAACCCCACACCATAATCCCCCCTCCTTCAAATGATTTGGACCAGTGCACAAAGCAAGGTCCATAAAGACATGGATGAGCGAGTTTGGGGGTGGAGGAACTTGACTGGCCTGCACAGAGTCCTGACCTTAAAGCGGAGGTTCCCTACTGCACATGCACGAGTCGTGCTGCGCATTCTGAGTAGTCCCTTCTGTCTTCTGGGACCTGTGTGTCTCCCAGAAGACAGCGGGGGGGGGGGGGGGACAGAGAAGGGGCCGGACAGATAAGTTGAAGCTGTTGTAGCTGCAAAGGGTGGCACAACTCAAAATTGATCCCGACAGACTAAGTCTGGGATGCCATTAAAGTTCATGTGTGTGTAAAGGGAGCCCTCCCAATCATTTTGGTAATATTGTGTATGTCTGCCCCATCAATGCCCCCCCTCCCCCATACCTAGTGCAATGAGGGTCCTCCATCTATGTCTGCCCCATAAATGTCTCCATACACAGTGTTAGGAGTGTTCTCCATGTCAGCTCCATCAATGCCCCCATACCCAGTGAGTTTTGTGTTCTCTATGTTTGCCCCATTGATGCCCTCATACACAGTGAGATTGGTGTTCTCCATCAATGCCCACATACACAGTGAGATGGGTGTTCTCCATCAATGCCCACATACACAGTGAGATTGGTGTTCTCCATCAATGCCCACATACACAGTGAAATGGGTGTTTTCCATCAATGCCCACATACACAGTGAGTTTTTTGTTCTCTATGTTTGCCCCATTGGTGCCCTCATACACAGTGAGATTGGTGTTCTCCATCAATGCCCACATACACAGTGAGATGGGTGTTCTCCATCAATGCCCACATACACAGTGAGATGGGTGTTCTCCATCAATGCCCACATACACAGTGAGATGGGTGTTCTCCATCAATGCCCACATACACAGTGAGATGGGCGTTCTTCATGTCTGACCAATCAATGCCCCCATACACAGTGAGATGGGTGTTCTCCATCAATGCCCCCATACACAGTGAGATGGGTGTTAATCAATGCCCCAATACCCAGTGAGATGGGTGTTCTCCATCAATGCCCCAATACACAGTGCGATGGGTGTTCTCCATCAATGCCCCCATACACAGTGAGATGGGTGTTCTCCATCAATGCCCACATACACAGTGAGATGGGCGTTCTTCATGTCTGACCAATCAATGCCCCCATACACAGTGAGATGGGTGTTCTCCATCAATGCCCCCATACACAGTGAGATGGGTGTTAATCAATGCCCCCATACCCAGTGAGATGGGTGTTCTCCATCAATGCCCCAATACACAGTGCGATGGGTGTTCTCCATCAATGCCCCCATACACAGTGCGATGGGTGTTAATCAATGCCCCCATACACAGTGCGATGGGTGTTCTCCACCAATGCCCCCATACACAGTGAGATGGGTGTTCTCCATCAATGCCCCCATACACAGTGAGATGGGTGTTCTCCATCAATGCCCCCATACACAGTGCGATGGATGTCGGTGATCTTACCTAGATACTTGATGTGGAACCCCGGGGGAGGTTTGAGCGATCTCCGCACCCAGCCCTCTCTCAGCACCCCGAGGTGCTCCTCCTTGCCCTGGATCAGTAGGACATGTTCATCGATCCACCCCAGGAAGAAGGTCTCTGCGATGGCGGAGGTCACCCTCTTGTTCCAGAAGTGTTGCATGTTCTCGGCTTTGAAGTCGGCGAAGATCTCGTAGCCCACATGGTGTGTATGGAGCCGGCGCTCCTCGGCCAGTCTCTCCGCGGGGTCCCTATGACTGAGGACCACAGCCAGGGAATGCGGAGCGATCTGCAGAGCCGGCTCCATCTGGAGGGGCATGGTGACCGGACTTGGCTACACGGGGCACAGCCGGTACCTGGAGGAGAGCATGGCAGGACTGGCAACTATGATCTTCAACTAATCCTCATTACTACGAGCGGGAAGGGGAGGGAGCGAGCGGTGTGACATGACCCTACTCGCCATAGTGTCCGGCACTGAGCACACTGTCCCCGTACCGGGCTCACATGTCCCGGGAGGAATGTACAGGTGGCTCATACAGCGCTGATTTATGGACACATGGACACGCCCCCAACCCCGCCGCTGACAGCTTGCTACCGGCGCCCCCTGCTGGCCGCTAGCGCGCACTGCTCACCAGCCTGGCCTGACCTGTCCCTAGGAATCCCTTCCTTCCTCTCCTGGCTTCTCAGTGGGATTATGTCATAGAGAATGGGAAGTATGACTTCCTCTCCTGGTTTCTCAGTGGGATTATGTCATAGACTAGAGAATAGGAAGTATGTCTTCCTCTCCTGATTTCTCAGTGGGATTATGACATAGAGAATGGGAAGTATGCAGGGGTCAAGTCCTGGGGAAAAAAGTGTGGGAACTCCCACCCAAGATCTACTCCCCCACCATACGCTCATATGCATAATTACTATACCGCATGTTTTTTTTTGTTTTTTTTCTTTCGATCCACTGTAACTTAGTAATCCTTTATGTTATCGCCGGAACTTTAAGCAAGTTCTTTGTAAATCCCACGATAACTCACGGCAGACCTCCGCAACATCTCCTGGGAACAATGACAAAAGCTCCCAGAAGACATTGCGGCATCAAGGAAGTGACGGAATACCCGTACACTACTCGATGAATCCATATACAGGAAGCGGCCAGTAACATAAAGGATTACTAAGGTTCGCCTGCCCCTGACAGTGACTAGAGCTTGGCATCGTCGCTTAGTGAAGAATTGGCTCGGGTGGCTCGGCTGCTCTAGTCCTGCAAAGGGAACTGCGTTCCTGCTGTGAAAAAAGTGCAGGAACTCCGTTCCCACGCGTTCCCGCAGGACTTGAGCCCTGGAAGTATGTCTTCCTCTCCTGACTTCTCAGTGGGATTATGTCATAGAGAATGGGAAGTATGACGTCCTCTCCTGGCTTCTCAGTGGGATTATGTCATAGAGAATGGGAAGTATGACGTCCTCTCCTGGCTTCTCAGTGGGATTATGTCATAGAGAATGGGAAGTGTGACTTCCTCTCCTGGCTTCTCAGTGGGATTATGTCATAGAGAATGGGAAGTGTGACTTCCTCTCCTGGCTTTTCAATAGGAGTATGTCATAGAGAATGGGAAGTATGACTTCCTCTCCTGACTTCTCAGTGGGATTATGTCATAGAGAATGGGAAGTATGACTTCCTCTCCTGGCTTCTCAGTGTGATTATGTCATAGAGAATGGGAAGTATGACTTCCTCTCCTGGCTTCTCAGTGGGATTATGTCATAGAGAATGGGAAGTGTGACTTCCTCTCCTGGCTTCTCAGTGGGATTATGTCATAGAGAATGGGAAGTATGACTTCCTCTCCCGGCTTCTCAGTGGGATTATGTCATAGAGAATGGGAAGTGTGAGTTCCTCTCCCGGCTTCTCAGTGGGATTATGTCATAGAGAATGGGAAGTATGACTTCCTCTCCTGTTTTCTCAGTGGGATTATGTAATAGAGAATGGGAAGTATGACTTCCTCTCCTGGCTTCTCAGTGGGATTATGTCATAGAGAATGGGAAGTATGACTTCCTCTCCCGCCTTCTCAGTGGGATTATGTCATAGAGAATGGGAAGTGTGAGTTCCTCTCCCGGCTTCTCAGTGGGATTATGTCATAGAGAATGGGAAGTATGACTTCCTCTCCTGTTTTCTCAGTGGGATTATGTAATAGAGAATGGGAAGTGTGATTTCCTCTCCCGGCTTCTCAGTGGGATTATGTCATAGAGAATGGGAAGTGTGACTTCCTCTCCCGGCTTCTCAGTGGGATTATGTCATAGAGAATGGGAAGTGTGAGTTCCTCTCCCGGCTTCTCAGTGGGATTATGTCATAGAGAATGGGAAGTGTGACTTCCTCTCCTGGCTTCTCAGTGTGATTATGTCATAGAGAATGGGAAGTGTGACTTCCTCTCCTGGCTTCTCAGTGGGATTATGTCATAGAGAATGGGAAGTGTGACTTCCTCTCCTGGCTTCTCAGTGGGATTATGTCATAGAGAATGGGAAGTATGACTTCCTCTCCTGGCTTCTCAGTGGGATTATGTCATAGAGAATGGGAAGTGTGAGTTCCTCTCCCGGCTTCTCAGTGGGATTATGTCATAGAGAATGGGAAGTATGACTTCCTCTCCTGTTTTCTCAGTGGGATTATGTAATAGAGAATGGGAAGTGTGATTTCCTCTCCCGGCTTCTCAGTGGGATTATGTCATAGAGAATGGGAAGTGTGACTTCCTCTCCCGGCTTCTCAGTGGGATTATGTCATAGAGAATGGGAAGTGTGAGTTCCTCTGCCGGCTTCTCAGTGGGATTATGTCATAGAGAATGGGAAGTGTGACTTCCTCTCCTGGCTTCTCAGTGGGATTATGTCATAGAGAATGGGAAGTGTGAGTTCCTCTCCCGGCTTCTCAGTGGGATTATGTCATAGAGAATGGGAAGTATGACTTCCTCTCCTGGCTTCTCAGTGGGATTATGTCATAGAGAATGGGAAGTGTGACTTCCTCTCCTGGCTTCTCAGTGGGATTATGTCATAGAGAATGGGAAGTATGACGTCCTCTCCTGGCTTCTCAGTGGGATTATGTCATAGAGAATGGGAAGTGTGACTTCCTCTCCTGGCTTCTCAGTGGGATTATGTCATAGAGAATGGGAAGTGTGACTTCCTCTCCTGGCTTTTCAATAGGAGTATGTCATAGAGAATGGGAAGTATGACTTCCTCTCCTGACTTCTCAGTGGGATTATGTCATAGAGAATGGGAAGTATGACTTCCTCTCCTGGCTTCTCAGTGTGATTATGTCATAGAGAATGGGAAGTATGACTTCCTCTCCTGGCTTCTCAGTGGGATTATGTCATAGAGAATGGGAAGTGTGACTTCCTCTCCTGGCTTCTCAGTGGGATTATGTCATAGAGAATGGGAAGTATGACTTCCTCTCCCGGCTTCTCAGTGGGATTATGTCATAGAGAATGGGAAGTGTGAGTTCCTCTCCCGGCTTCTCAGTGGGATTATGTCATAGAGAATGGGAAGTATGACTTCCTCTCCTGTTTTCTCAGTGGGATTATGTAATAGAGAATGGGAAGTATGACTTCCTCTCCTGGCTTCTCAGTGGGATTATGTCATAGAGAATGGGAAGTATGACTTCCTCTCCCGCCTTCTCAGTGGGATTATGTCATAGAGAATGGGAAGTGTGAGTTCCTCTCCCGGCTTCTCAGTGGGATTATGTCATAGAGAATGGGAAGTATGACTTCCTCTCCTGTTTTCTCAGTGGGATTATGTAATAGAGAATGGGAAGTGTGATTTCCTCTCCCGGCTTCTCAGTGGGATTATGTCATAGAGAATGGGAAGTGTGACTTCCTCTCCCGGCTTCTCAGTGGGATTATGTCATAGAGAATGGGAAGTGTGAGTTCCTCTCCCGGCTTCTCAGTGGGATTATGTCATAGAGAATGGGAAGTGTGACTTCCTCTCCTGGCTTCTCAGTGTGATTATGTCATAGAGAATGGGAAGTGTGACTTCCTCTCCTGGCTTCTCAGTGGGATTATGTCATAGAGAATGGGAAGTGTGACTTCCTCTCCTGGCTTCTCAGTGGGATTATGTCATAGAGAATGGGAAGTATGACTTCCTCTCCCGCCTTCTCAGTGGGATTATGTCATAGAGAATGGGAAGTGTGAGTTCCTCTCCCGGCTTCTCAGTGGGATTATGTCATAGAGAATGGGAAGTATGACTTCCTCTCCTGTTTTCTCAGTGGGATTATGTAATAGAGAATGGGAAGTGTGATTTCCTCTCCCGGCTTCTCAGTGGGATTATGTCATAGAGAATGGGAAGTGTGACTTCCTCTCCCGGCTTCTCAGTGGGATTATGTCATAGAGAATGGGAAGTGTGAGTTCCTCTCCCGGCTTCTCAGTGGGATTATGTCATAGAGAATGGGAAGTGTGACTTCCTCTCCTGGCTTCTCAGTGTGATTATGTCATAGAGAATGGGAAGTGTGACTTCCTCTCCTGGCTTCTCAGTGGGATTATGTCATAGAGAATGGGAAGTGTGACTTCCTCTCCTGGCTTCTCAGTGGGATTATGTCATAGAGAATGGGAAGTGTGACTTCCTCTCCTGGCTTCTCAGTGGGATTATGTCATAGAGAATGGGAAGTGCGACTTCCTCTCCTGGCTTCTCAGTGGGATTATGTCATAGAGAATGGGAAGTGTGACTTCCTCTCCCGGCTTCTCAGTGGGATTATGTCATAGAGAATGGGAAGTGTGAGTTCCTCTCCCGGCTTCTCAGTGGGATTATGTCATAGAGAATGGGAAGTATGACTTCCTCTCCTGTTTTCTCAGTGGGATTATGTAATAGAGAATGGGAAGTATGACTTCCTCTCCTGGCTTCTCAGTGGGATTATGTCATAGAGAATGGGAAGTATGACTTCCTCTCCCGCCTTCTCAGTGGGATTATGTCATAGAGAATGGGAAGTGTGAGTTCCTCTCCCGGCTTCTCAGTGGGATTATGTCATAGAGAATGGGAAGTATGACTTCCTCTCCTGTTTTCTCAGTGGGATTATGTAATAGAGAATGGGAAGTGTGATTTCCTCTCCCGGCTTCTCAGTGGGATTATGTCATAGAGAATGGGAAGTGTGACTTCCTCTCCCGGCTTCTCAGTGGGATTATGTCATAGAGAATGGGAAGTGTGAGTTCCTCTCCCGGCTTCTCAGTGGGATTATGTCATAGAGAATGGGAAGTGTGACTTCCTCTCCTGGCTTCTCAGTGTGATTATGTCATAGAGAATGGGAAGTGTGACTTCCTCTCCTGGCTTCTCAGTGGGATTATGTCATAGAGAATGGGAAGTATGACTTCCTCTCCTGTCACTGCAGAGAGCACCAAGCACTCATCACAGGGGGCAGCACATTATAAGTCAGGGGTATTACAATCAATAAACTTATAGAATATACATTAACCATTTAAGGACCGAGCCTCTTTCTGAGATTCGGTGTTTACAAGTTAACTTTTTTTTTTTTGCTAAAAAATTACTTAGAATCCCCAACAAAATATATATATATATTTCTAACACCCTAGAGAAAAAAAATGACGGTCGTTGCAATACTTTTTGTCACACTGTATTTGTGCAGCGGTCTTACAAGTGCACTTTTTTGGGAAAAAATTCACTTTTTTGAATAAAAAAATAAGGCAACAGTTTTTTTTCATATTGTGAAAGATAATGTTACGCCAAGTAAACTGATACCCAACATGTCACGCTTCAAAGTTGCGCCCGCTCATGGCGACAAACTTTTATCCTTAAAAATCTCCATAGGCGACATTTAATTTTTTTTACAGGTTGCATGTTTTAAGTTACAGAAAATGTCTAGGGTAGAACTATTGCTCTCGCTCTAACGATCGCAGCGATAACTCACGTGTGTGGTTTGAACACCGTTTTCATATGCAGGCGATGCTTACATATGCGTAGCTTCTGCAAGCGAGTTTGGCGGGACGGGGCGTGTTTAAAAAAAAAGTATTATTTATTTTACCTTTTATTTTAAACTTTTACACTGTTTTAAAAAAAAATTAAAATGGGTCACTTTTATTCCTATTACAAGGAATGTAATTATCCCTTGTAATACAAAAAAACATGACAGGACCTCTTAAATATGAGATCTGGGGTCAAAAAGAACTCAGATCTTATATTTACACTACAATGCAATAAAAAAGAATGTAATTTAAAAAAAAAAAAATTGTCCCTTTAACCGCTTCAGCCCCAGACCATTTTGGTTGTCAAAGACCAGGCCACATTTGCGATTCGGCACTGCGTCGCTTTAACTGACAATTGCGCGGCTGTGCGTCGTGGCTCCCAAACTAAAAATTTACATCCATTTTCCCCCACAAATAGAGCTTTCTTTTGGTGGTATTTGATCACCTCTGCAATTTTTATTTTTTGCGCTATAAACAAAAAAAGAGCGCCAATTTTGAAAAAAATATTTTTTTTTATATTTTGCTATAATAAATATCCCCCAAAAAATATATAAAAAATATTTTTTTTCCACAGTTTAGGCCGATGCGTATTTTTCTACATATTTTTGGTAAAAAAAATCGCAATAAGCGTTTATTGATTGGTTTGCGTAAAAGTTATAGCTTCTACACATAGGGGACTGTTTTATGGCATTTTTATTTATTTTTTTTTTTTTTACTAGTTATGGCGGCGATCAGTGATTTTTATCATGACTGCGACATTATGGCGGACACATCGGACACTTTTGACACCATTTTGGGACCATTGTCATTTTTACAACGATCAGTGCTATAAAAATACTGTAAAAATGACACTGGCAGTGAATGGGTTAACCACTAGGTGGCACTGCAGGGGTTAAGTCAGTACTAGTGAGTGATTCTTACTGTTAGGGGACGTGGCTACATGTGACACATCACTGATAACCGTTCTCGATCACGGGGAATGGTCATCAGTGTCAGTGTCACTAGTCACTTGTTTACAAAGGCATTCCCCTGTTCTGCCCTTGCCGACCGCAATCGGGGCGGAAAAATTAAAGGGACGTACCTGTACGCCAATCTGCCTGCCCGTGCCATGTTGTCGACGTACATAGTCGTGCGGCGGTTGGCAAATGGTTAAAAGCATTGGGCGGAAGTGACGTCGCTTCCGCCCTGCAATGATATTAAGATGGGTGGGGGCCATCTTCCCCTCACTCATCTACATATCAGCCCAGGGACAGGACCGATCGCATCCGCCGCTGCCGGCGGCTCCGGTAAGCGGCAGAGGGCACCTGAGCGAGTGGAGGGAGATGGGGGGCCCTCTCCCACTGCCGATAAAAGTGATCTTGTGGCGAGTCCGTCGCAGAGACCACTTTTATCTGAAAGCGGACCGCTCGCTTTTGAGATATCAGGATAAAGGATATCAGGGTTATGGTAGCTAGCTGCTACCATGACAAAGGCATTCCTCTTCAAAGTAGCGACGTATAACGACGGTGGAGCGGTCTGTAGGTGGTTAAGCCATGTTCAACCCAGAAACATTAAATTTATTCGTTTACCAATCATTAGATGTGATGGCTGCATGAGTTTTCTTGCTTTCTTCCCTCTGTTTTCACTTGGGGAATTACACCTCCTGTTTTAAGCCTGGTAAACACAGTACATTTTTTCCAGACCACTGAAAGAAACTGAGCAGCTCACAAGGAGGTCTGTGTACTAACTATTCAATGTTAGTACAGAAACCTCCCCCCGCTGTGCTATTGTCTTCTGACTGGGGGACTTCTGAATTCTGCAATTGCTAGATTTATTGACTGTGTTGATGGGAGAATGCCTCCCACAGCGCTATTGTGTTCTGCCGACAAGTAGCCTTCCCCACTTGCAGAATACAAAGATCAGGGGGAAAAAACAGGCTGGTTGTACTGAAGGCAGGAAAAGGGTGTCTCCATTGCTCCTCCATCCAGACTGGAGACACCCTAGACACAAGCTGGCCATAGATTAATCCAAATTTGTCCGGTTTCTGCTGAGCCAGACGCATTTGGCTAGACTGCATCTATGGGCAGACTGGTTGTATTGACGTTGATCCATCGATAGACTTCAGTACAACCAGCAAACAAGGGAGAAAGCCGCTCAGGTGTGGTCGTTTTTAGAAATTATCCTTCTCACAGAAACCATGGGTGCAAGCAATGCGAGTAACACTATACTTAGGCTATGATTAAACACTAAGTATAGTGTGAAACGCATCAGTTGCCCAGTGTGCTGTGACTTGTAGTGCTATGTTTGATTTTACAATATAGGCAATCATTATTTGGAGTGCAGCTGTCCAGAAGAATTCTTCTTTTCCTGCCTTGTTACTCGCATTGCTTGCACCCATGGTTTCTGTGAGAAGGATAATTTCTAAAAACGACCACACCTGAGCGGCTTTCTCCCTTGTTTGCTGGTTGTACTGAAGTCTATCGATGGATCAACGTCAATACAACCAGTCTGCCCATAGACTAATTGAAATGCGTCTGGCTCAGCAGAAACCGGACAAATTTGGATTAATCTATGGCCAGCTTGTGTCTAGGGTGTCTCCAGTCTGGATGGAGGAGCAATGGAGACACCCTTGGACAGAACCATTGTGGAAAGGGTAGTGTTAGTTTTTATTTGGTTGGCCACCAGGGAGATCTTCATATCGCTGACTACTGACACTGGGGCACTGTTCCTCCCACTGACTGCCAGGGCATTCTTCATCCTACTGACCCCCAGGTGATTCTTCCCCTCAATGACCGCCAGGATATTCTTCCCCTCAATGAATGCTGGGGAATTTAACCTCCCACTGACCACAAGAGCATTCTTAGTCCTACTGACCACTAGGCATTCTTCCTAAATCTGATTGACAGGGCATTCTTAGTCTTGCTGACCACAGGGGCATTCGTCCTCTTACTGACTGCTGGCACTGGGGCATTCGTCCTCTTACTGACTGCCAAGGCATTCTTTTTTCAACTCATCCCTAGGGAATTCTTACTGCTGACCACAGGGGTTTTCTTCCCCTCAATGTCCACCAGGACCAATCTTCTTTCCAATTACTGTTGGCACCGGGGCAGTCTTCCTCCCACTGACCACTAGAGTGTTCTTCACCCTGCTGACACTGTGATATGCTTCCTCCCACTGACCACTAGAGTGTTCTTCACCCTGCTGACACTGTGATATGCTTCCTCCCACTGACCACTAGAGTGTTCTTCACCCTGCTGACACTGTGATATGCTTCCTCCCACTGACTACTAACACTGGGATACTTACTCTCCCACTAACCACTAGGGCATTCTTCCCCTCACTGACTGCCCAGGCATTCTTCTGAGGCATTCTTCTACCTACCTGGGCATTCTTTCCCTCAGTGAGCACTAAGACATTCTTCCTCACACTGACCACAAGGGTGATCTTCCTTACAATGACTGTTGATACTGGTGTATTCTTTCTCCCACTGACCAGCAGTCCAGGGCATTATTCCTCTCGCTGACTGTCCAGGCATTCTTCTACCCATTATTATTATTATACAGGATTTATATAGTGCCAACAGTTTGCACAGTGCTCTACAACCTGAGGTCAGATAGTACAGTTACATTACAATTCAATACAGGAGGAATCAGAGGGCCCCGCTTGTTAGAGCTTACAATCTAGGAGGGAGGGTCAAGTGATACAAAAGGTACAGTAATAGCTGTGGGGAATGATCTGATGTAGAAAGTAAAAGTACAGTTGTTAGGTGGGGGCCTTATAGGCTTCTCTGAGAAGGAGGGTTTTCAGGGAGTGTCTAAAAGCAAGCAGAGTAGGAGATAGTCGGACAGATTGAGGTAGGGAATCCAAAGGATGGGAGAGGCTCAGAAAAAGTCCTGGAGGTAAGCATGGGAGGAGGTGATGAGGGAACTAGAGAGCAGGAAGTCTTGATAGGAACGAAGGGAACAAGTAGATTGGTGTTTTGAGACTAGGTCAGTGATGTAGCTGGGGGCCGAGTTGTGGATGGCTTTGTAAGTTGTTATTAGAATTTTGAATTAAATTTGTTGGGTGAGTGGAAGCCAGTGGAGGGATTGACAGAGAGGGGTAGCAGACACTGAGTGGTTGGTAAGGTGGATGAGTCTGGCAGCAGCATTCATGATGGACTGAAGGGGGGATAGCCTTTGTAATCTCGTGAGGAGGGAGTTGCAGTAGTCGAGGCGGGAGATGACCAGGGAGTGAACTAGGAGTTTTGTGGTATTGACTGCTGAGGCATACTTCCTCCCACTAACTACTGGGGTATTCTTCATCCTGTTTACTGCCCGGACATTATTTCCCTTAGTGAGCACTAGGACATTCTTTCTCACGCTGACCACAAGGGTGGTCTTCCTTCCAATGACTGTTGACACTGGCGTGTTCTTTCTCCTACTGACGGTCTGAACACTCTTCCTCCCATTGACCACCTGGTCATTCTTCCTATGGACCCTGGGATAATCCTGCTCTGTTCTGACTGCCTATCTACCGCCTGAAATCTGCCTGCCACTAAACATGCACCTGTAGGCACGAAGTCTATACTCCTGTTGCTGCCCATCATTCTAATCCAGCAGCAGGCTCTGCCTTTCAAACTCCACCTAAGTGATGCCATTACGTAGGTACACCCCATTGAGCATTAGTGTTTTCCCTCATCCCAACACCAATTCTTTTTTTCCCAATGACAAAGTTGAGGCACTTTTTCTCTCAAAGATACTTGACAATTTTTCCTACCATTTTTTCCTTCCACTGTCCCTGAAAATGTTTCCTCCCACCGACCATAGGCATGCTTTTCAACCACTGACCACCAATATAAGGGCCACAATGGCACATAGTCCTGACTACTGCACTCTATACAGGATATTGTACATTACATAGTGCTAACCACTGTATTCTGGAAGCTGTTCTATACATCACCTACTCCTGATGAATGTGCTTCTTGTCTCATTAGTTGCTGGTTGTAATGTAGTTTCCATCAATTAAGCTTCAATTACCTTATATACTCGAGTATAAGCCAAGTTTTTCAGCACATTTTTTGTGTGCTGAAAATGCCACCTTTTTGCGCCTGATCTTCTGGATTTTGGGGACCCGGTACTGGCCGGCTGTAGCCCCACTCTTCCTCTACATATGTGCAAAGTTTGTTGTCTGGGGGACCTACGGCCGGGGAGCATCGATTTTTCAAAGCTGGGAACCCCTTCCATAGACTCCCATGTTAAACAGTAATTTCTCCGATGACTTTGGGGACCCGGTACTGGCCGGTTGTAAATCCCATGGACCAGGAATGTAGCCCTATCTCTCCTCCACAAGTGTGCAAAGTTTTTTGTCTGGGGGACCTATGGCTGGGGAGCACCAATTTTTCAAAGCCAGGAACCCCTTCCATAGACTCCCATGTTAAACGTCAGTCTAGTCATGTTCACAGTGAGGCCTCGTACACACGATCAAGAATCTCGTCGTAAATGAAACGTTGTTTTCCTCAACGAGTTTCTTGTCAGGCTTGTCGAGAATTTTGTCAAGCTTTCTTTGCATACACACTGTCAAGACAAAATCTCGTTGTTCTCAAACGTGGTGACGTACAACACGTACGATGGCACTATAAAGGGGAAGTTCGATTCCATTGGCGCCACCCTTGGGGCTGCTTTTACTAATCTCATGTTACTGCGTGTTAAGTAAAAGTTTGGTGAGAGACGATTCGCGCTTTTCAGTCTGTTACAGCGTGACAAATGTGCTATCTCCATTACGAACGATACTTTTACCGAAGGTGCGCTCCCATCTCATACTTTATTCTGAGCATGCACGTGTTTCTAAGCATACACACGAACGTGTTTCTCGTCGAGAAACACGACGAGAAAATTGAGACTCCTTAAGAGAAAAAAGCGAACATGTTTTTTTTTCTCGTCGAGATCCACGACAGTTTTCTCGACGAAAAACATACACAAGACCGTTTTCCTCTGCAAAAATGCTCTGCCAGCATTTTTCTTGATGGATTTTGTCGAAGGAAAACGGTCGTGTGTACGAGGCCTGAGGCATGGACACAGTGAGGCATGGACACAGTGAGGCATTCAGATGGACAACCAAGGCTTATACCCAAGTCAATAAGTTTTCCCATTTTTTGTGGTAAAATTAGGTGCCTTGGCTTATATTCAGGTCGGCTTATACTCGAGTATATACGGTAATTTGTTTTTTCAATCTTCTGAGGTAGGCTCAAAATACCTATTGTGACAGACTCTGACCCTCTTATGTCTAAAATCATCTTATGTCCACTAGGGGCATAGGATGACTGAGAAATGTTATCTTGGACTACCTGAGATGGCATTATTATGTAATTATTATCCACAATATATTCCAGGATATCTGTAAAGAACTATTTACTGGTTGTTGATTCTGAACTCAACGGGTTAATTGTAAGAGTGACTCATTCATACTGTTGGGACACATACTGTTAGATGCTAATGCCGTCACCTCCAGCCAACTCTCTGAGAGAGTGGGTAACGCTCAAAGAGAACCAGGTAATCTGATTCCTGTGGTCCGAGCCAAGGGTGCAGGCAGTGCAATCAAAATGCAGGTTAGGATGAAGGAAAAAAGCTGGGACAGCCGCACTCCAAAAAAACTCCTCCTTTAATTAAAAATCACAAAATACATGCCACAGCAAAAAACAGCACAACAAAAGAAAAGCTGACGTTTCGCACTATGCTATGAAGAAGCACTAAGGCATAGTGCGAAACGTCATCTTTTCTTTTGTTGTGCTGTTTTTTGCTGTGGCATGTATTTTGTGATTTTTAATTAAAGGAGGAGTTTTTTTGGAGTGCGGCTGTCCCAGCTTTTTTCCTTCATCCTATCCAGCCAACTCTCTGTTATCTGTGCTAATTGACCCTGCTATTGTGTGAAGATGTCCTGTGTTTACACTTATGATGTGTATTGTATAGCAGGTTAGCGGAGACGGGACATCTACTCTGAAAGGTCATATCTCAGAGTCACCTCGTCTAGGTAAATGATTAGTTAATTAGCTCATGTTAATTTATGTTCTGGTTACCTCCTCTTTAAACGGTATATAAGGTTGCATTTTTGGTTCTATTAAACACTCCATGTTTAGCAGACAAACAAGTATCGTCTCGTTGTGTGCTTGTGTGCTTGTGAGCAGCTGGAATCTGATAACTATATCCAGACTGATAGGAAGCGGTATATGACGGAAAAACACTCAAGCAGAGTGTGGGACATTCCGTTACACCTATACTATGGCCAATTTAGACAGGAGCCCATTAACCTATCAGCATGTCTTTGGAGTATGAGATGAAACCATGCAGGCACAGGGAGAACAAGAAAACTCCAGGCAGGTAGTGCTGTGGTTGGCATTTGAACCAACAACCTTAGTGCTACTAGGTGTAAGTGTTAAACATTAAACTCACAAGAGCTGTGACAGCAGCATGATTGTAGCAGAGGACAGCTCTGAAGAGAAGGCAAGTATTACAGGGAAAACTGCTTTGTATTTTTTTTTTTTTTTCTATGTTTTTTTTTTTACAACTGCTGAGCAATTTAGCGTTTTTTAGGTTAACATTGGGCTTTAAGGATAGGACTGTTATGCCCTGTACACACAACCGTTTTTCTCTGCAGCCTGCCTTGCATACACACGTTCAGGCCAAATACCGCCCGTACACCACGTACGACGGGACTATAAAGGGGAAGTTCCATTCAAACGGCGCCACCCTTTGGGCTGCTTTTGCTGATCCTCGTGGTAGTAAAAGTTTGGTGAGAGACAATTTGCGCTTTTCAGCCTCATGCTTTTCAGTCCATTACAGCATAATGAATGTGCTATCTCCATTACGAACGCTATTTTTTCTTAGAACGAGCACTCCCGTCTTATACTTGATTCTGAGCATGCGTGTTTTTTTCCCCTCAGAAAAGCATACATACGACCGGTTTTACCGACGGGAAAAAGTCCGCCAGGAATCTCGGCGGGAAAAAGTCCGCCGGGAATCCCGGCGGGAAAAAGAAAACATGTTCTCTTTTTATCCCCACAGTTTTCCTGTCGGGAAAACTGCGATGGAGCATACACACGGCCGGGATTCCCAGCCAAAAGCTCTCATGGCCGTTTTTCTGGCAGGAAAACCGGTCGTGTGTACGAGGCATAACTCTTGTCACTTTGATACCCCTTTGAACGTGAGATGCTAAAAACATTTTGTTTTGCAAAGATAACGTTCTGTACATCGCTGCCTTTATTAAAAATAAAATATGTGTTCATGATACATCAATGAGGGTCACAGTCCTGGCATGGTGATAGTATAGAATGTATACACTGAGCAGAGATGAAAATTCGATGATCTACACAGATGTAGGAAACTCATTATGGGGCTTCGTTAGGTCAAAACAATCAATCACTCTGTTTAATGCTTTGAAGAGTAGCCTGGGGCAACCCTAAGGTCAACTTAAGGAAGGTGAGACTAGCCAGGCTTTGTCTATGCATGATCCCAAATTAAATCACAAATATTGTAACAGTTATTCAGTTCTGGGTGTATGTGCCGAAAGCGATTGTTTAATCTGAAAGTCCTAAATTACTGCATTTAGGTGTGCTTGTAACAGCCAATGTTTAATATTTAAAGTATTGCTTTTAAAATAGAACTAAAGGCAAAACCTTTTATTTAATTTTGGTAAGAGAAAGGGAGAGTTAAAAGCCCTCTTTCGCAAATTGTCTCCCATTGAGGATATTTCCCTTCACAACCTGTACGTGATAAGGCCAAACAGGGCAAATAGGGGGCTAACAGATGGTGAATAGAGGGTAATCACGTAAATTAAGACTACCTTTGTTTTCTGAAACCCATTGGAGACATTTTTCGACTGGAGGCAGTATTCGACAGGACACCGGTAAAAAAATACCAGCCAACATTGTTTTGCCGGCTGCTGTCAGATATGCATTTTGGAAAACCAGCAGGCGACCAATTCCTGATCAGCACTCTCAGCCAATGGCAGAGAGTGCTGATCGGAGTGTTTTGGCAGGGGGGCCGGCCCCTTGTCAGAACACAACAGCAGCTCCGACCGGAGCTGACAGTTTTTTTTGTTCAACCCTCAAAAAAAACTGTTTTATACATGATGCCTTAGCACCTTTGCTACTTTCCAGCTTTACAAGTGAATTTTATCAGCACAGAGATTATTCAAGAAAGAGAACAGCCTTATGCTGGCCATAGATGGTTCGAATCTCGGATGGTTCAGCAGGAACCGGGTATGACTCAAACCATGTACTGTATGTGCAGGCTGAATAAACAAATTGATTGATTGATCAACTTGGGTACAACCAGCCTGACAGATTTTACTTGCGATTATCACTAGTGGCTGCTACAGCCACTATCAATAATCACAATCTTCTCCTGGCGGGGACTGCTTTTGCCACCCTCCCCAGCAAGTCTTGGCAAGAAGGATTCCCCTGTCAGCACATCATAGGGGAATCATGAAGATTTTGCACTGTCTATGGTTTGTGTTAGTGGGGACCTTACATTTGGACACAATTTTGTTCTGAAAGTAAGAGAATACAAACATAACAAACAGCCATCCATGAAAAGTAACACTCTTGTAAAAGGTGAGCTTAGAATTGCCACAAATGTATATTTGCAACTGCTCTGGTCTAAAGAAATCACAGCAGCTAAGAAACCTCCAGGCATCGAGATTTATATATCACCTTTTTTGTTTTTTAACTCTGGTTTTCAAGGTTCCCAGTTGGTTCCCCTTTCATTTTGAATACATATGACTGAGTTCTGTAGATGATTAAATCTATATGATTGTAAAGCCTGAAGATTTTTTACAGTACCTTCATGCATTCTATGCATGAAGGTAAAAAACTTCCAATCCCACTCCAGTGGTATGCAAGAGAGTGGCTGTTCTCCTGGGTCTCTGCCTTCTCATAGGCTGAGACACAGCAGCGCGAGCTATTGGCTCCCACTGCTATCAATCGCATAAGAATAACAGGCCTACAATATAAAACGCCAAATTTCCATGCAAAAGAATGTACCACTTTGAGATTCAAAAATCTGACATAATCATACTCCAGGGAGGTTAAAGTGGCTGTACACCCTGTGCAACCACTTTTACCTACAGGTAAGTCTAGATTAGGGCTTACCTGTAGGTGCAAGAAATATCTCCTATACCACTTTAAAAGCGGCGATCGTGCCGTTTCTAAAGGAGGTCATGCCAGAAACAATAGTCAATATCCGCCACTGTTTGATGCTGGGAAGTAGATATTGCAGCACCTGAGACACAATGAAACAAGGGTGATGACAGTTTCACTTTCATACTTGATAATAGATCAACAGAACTTCTGTTCCTGCAAATTGGCTACTTGGTAACTACAGTATGTTATTGCCTCTATCTCCATAAACATTTTACTACATTCTGCACAATATCCTACTTGTTCATGCAAAATCATGAGGAAAATGTAGAGAATGCACTTCGGCCTGTGACAATAGTTTATCTGATATCCAAGCTCAGCCTCTTACAGATGGGCATCATCCCGGACCTGTGACCCATTTCTTCCCAGTGCTTATACTGGCTCGTAAAGCCTCATACACATGATCGGATTTCCAGACAAAGCCGTGGAATTTTGTCCTAAGGGCTTTGGCCATGAATTTCTTCTGCACACAGACGGCAAAACTTTGTCAGCCAACAATTACCAAACTAGGTGGTTTTTCTGCTCTTTAGCGCCACCCTTTGGGCAACTTCTGATAATGTTGTGCTATGGTTAGCATTGCTTCTAAGCATGCGTGTTTGTACTTAAAAAAAAATTCCAACAGGCTTGTGTACACACAATCGGATAATCCGATGGCACACATTTGTTGTCGTTAAATTTGAAAGCATGCTATCCAACATTTGCTGTCGGAAAATCCGTCAATAATTGTCCGATGGAGCATACAAACGGTCGGATTTTCCGACAAAACTGCCTTCACGCATTTGTTGTTGGAAAATCTGATCGTGTGTATGAGGCTTTAGAGTTTGTTTGTAAACCCCTTACATGCCCAGATTATATCAGATGCTCAAATAATTTTCATTGCCTAAAGCAGTAAGTTCATATATGTGAACATTTGCATTAAGATATAATAAAAGGAGAGGCATCTGTTTTTTTTAAATAAATAATTCTTGTTTTGTGTTTTAGAACTTTGGTTGTACTTTCTTTGTCCTTTATTTAAAAAAAGGGTAGATCTTGTATACATTTGTGATTTAGGAAGAACATCTGATTCATGGAATGAACTGCTTTTTATGTGAAGGTACTGCAGTGGCTTGTCTAAGCCATGATAAAGGCCGGCGTGGGCAGGAAAAAGTATAATTAGTGTTATATGTGTTTTTCATAAGATATATAGATATTGAATGTCCTATAAACTTTCTACCTGTCTATACCTGCTATACTCATGAAAGTAAAAATTTCACACAAAGTTCATTGGTTTTTATAACATTAATTCTATTTATTCACACAGGGTGGTGTCCATATGATAAAGCAGTGACTTTCATCCTCCAGGCCATGGACTACCAGTGGTTCATGATGACTGCCGGGTTGAAGTCATAGATCACAGCCAGGCACAAATAACTTTTTCTATTACAATAAGGTACAAGCTAACTGCACACAATGTTTCATTTCCAAATGCATTTTCAAAACTATTGTGTCAAAATACTCTACCTAACCAGTCTGTTCATGAACATAGGGCCAGATTCCCAAAGAATCGGCGTTGGCGTAGTGTAAGCCATTTACACCACGTCACCGCAACTTACTGGAGCAAGTGCCGTATTCTCCAAGCACTTGCTCCGTAATTTGCGGCGGCGTAGTGTAAATGGCCCGGCGTATGGCCGCGTAATTCAAAGGGGGCAGCTTGCATTCAAATTAAGCGCGCTCCCACGCCGATCGAACTGCGCATGCGCCGGGCGGAAAAATAGCCCAGTGCGCATGCTCCAGCTCACGACGGAAAACGGCAATGACGCCGACGTGAGCGTCATTGACGTAAAGTCGTATTCGCGGACGACTTAGTAAAACGACGTAACCGAAGGAAAAAGACGACGCTGACCCGACGCCATACTTGGCATACGGCGGACTGGCGAAGGGTTACCCCTCATATAGCAGGGGTAACCTTACGCTTACGGAAACGACGTAAACGACGACGACGACGCGCAAATTTGTTCGGGAATCGGTGTATCCGGCTCATTTGCATAGTCAAATGAGAACTGAACGTAAACGCCACCTAGCGGCCAGCGTCGAATTACATCTAAGATCCGATGGTGTAAGTGACTTACACCTGTCGGATCTTGGCCGTATCTATGCGAAAATGATTCTAGGAATCACTCGCATAGATACCCGGGGCCAAAAACAGAGATACGACGGTGTTTCCTGAGATACACCGTCGTAACTCTTTTGAGAATCTGGCCCATAGTTTCTGTAAGCTGTATCAGCTACTTGACCAAACATTCCTGTTGTTGGAGAGCCAGGAACATGAGCACATGTTAAATTAGAACTGCAGCTTCCAGCATTTATTTTTTGTTTTTTAGAATAGTGAAGACACATGTTCTTGCAGACAACATGGAACAAAAATTCAAATAATAGTAACCTTGAAAACATGAAAATGGTCCCAGTAATCTGCTTGCATTTCATTGGCTAGCTGCTTTTTCCCCTCCAAAATATAGTGTGCAGAGCTTGAGGTACAGGGGTTGATTACCCCAAAGCAAATACACTACAGTATATTACCAAGAATATTGGGATGCCTGCCTTTGCATGCATATGCATTTTAATGGCATCCCAGTCTTAGTCTGTAGGGTTCAATATTAAGTTGGTCCAGCCTTTGCATCTATAACAGCTTCAACTCTTCTGGGAAGGCTGTCCACAAGATTTAGGAGTGTGTCTATGGGTATGTTTGACCATTCTTCTAGAAGCGCATTTTGTGAGGTCAGGCACTGATGTCACAGTGTCCGCTCTAATTCATCCCAAAGGCGCTCTATCGGGTTGGGGTCGGGACTCTGTGCAGGCCAATCATGTTCATCCACCCCAAACTCACTCATCCATGTTTTTATGGGTCTTACTTTGTGCACTGGTCCAAATCATTTGGTGGAGGGGAGATTATGGTGTGGGGTTGTTTTTCAGAGGTTGGGCTTGGCCCCTTAGTTCCAGGGAAGGCATCAGCATACCAAGACATTTTGGACAATTTCATGCTCCCAACTTTGTGAGTCCTGACCTCAACCCGATGAAAAACCTTTGGGATGAAATAGAGCGGAGACTGCAAGCCAGACCTTCTCGGTCAACATCAGTGCTCGACCTCACAAATGTGCTTCTGAAAGAATGGTCAATCATTCCGATAGACACACTCCTAAACCTTGTGGACAGCCTTCCAGAAGAGTTGAAGCTGTAAAAGCTGCAAAGGGTGGGCCAACTCAATATTGAACCCTACGGACTAAGACTGGGATGCCATTAAAGTTCATGTGTGTGTAAATGCAGGCATCCCAATACTTTTGGTAATATAGTGTCGTTTGTTCACTTTGCAAGGAAACTTTCCCTTTGCAGAGGGTATGAAGTGAAGCTCTGATGACTTCCATCTTCCATTCATGTGCAAGAAAAAATTTAATTGTATTTTATTTTATTTTCCTTGCATGGAATTGAGTATTCTTTGCAGAGTGAATTTCTAGCATATTCACTAAGCTAAGTGAAAATTCCCCCATAAAGGAAAAAGCCTATTTACCTTTAGTAAATTAACCCCAAAATATCAGTTCTTCATAGGTGGGTTCTTTAGCCTCATACACACGATCGGACTTCCATCTGACTTTTCCTTGGATTTTTGTCCGAAGGGGCGTTGGCCGTAAACTTGGTATGCATACACACAGCAGAACCTTTTCAGCCAACATTCATCAAATCACATGGTTTTTCAGCTCTTTACCACCACCTTTGGACAACTTCTGCTATTGTTGTCTGATGTTTAGCATTGGTTCGGAGCATGTGCGTTTCTACTTTGGACTTTAGTTCGATGGACTTGTATACACACGATCGGATAATCCTCCATCGGAGGACATTTGTTGTCGAAAAATTTGAGAGCATGCACAGCAAACATTTGTCTGATGAAAAACCGAAAAAAATTGTTCGATGGAGCATACAGACGGTCAGATTGTCTGATAAAATACATCCATTGGACCGTTGTTGTCAAAAAAGTCAGATCGTGTGTATGGGCCTTTAGGTTTACTTCAAACTTTGGTGAGTTTAAGTGGGCGCAGAAGTCTATGTTCGTGGACTCCCTCCCCCCAGCCAAAACCCTCTCCCCCCCTTTTTTTATTTTTCCTGGTTTTCCTCTCTTTTTCTTTTTCTCTATTGTTTCTATCTACACCTCTCCTTACATCTGCTAGGGCTTAACCGCTCTCTATCTCTTGTTACTCTCTTTACTGCTATTTCCTCTGTTAGTTGGAAAAGTAAGGGAACTGCTATAGCGACCCGACTGGAATCACGTGCACCGATTGGGACATACATATGGAGAGGAGAGTGCAGACTGGGGATGTATTGATACCTAGTTACCAACAGTTGCACCCCAGTTGGTGGTGGACTGAATGTGCCAATTGGCATACATCCACATAGACATGTAGGGTACTGCTCCCTTCGCTATTATGCGCTGCAGACTGCGTGTTTTTGAATCCCTTCTGTGTGTGTCACAGTGTTTTTTTTTTCTTTTTGCCAATGATTGTACTGTCGTGGTGGTCCATGTGGACCCATTTCCCTGTTTATAAATAGAAAATAAATAAAAAAACTTTGGTGAGTTTCTGGCTAGGACTACTACTCGTTTTCTCATTTTATAACATTTGGATTTATTGTGTGGTAAAACACCCCTCCATAGCAGTTTGTTGGAGAAGGTCAGTGTAGTGTCTTATTATGTATCTAGAAAACAGAACAAGGTAACAATATGCAATGTTTGCTAAAATCCTGGCAATGTATATGAAAGACCTGGAAAGGACGTTATTTTCTCATCAAACGTGAAATTTCACATACCTGTGTCTTGTATAGTTCATGCTAAATTATTATTGTTCCTGTTTCTTACCGATTATTTAGAATGATTGTAGAAGGCACGTGCTTTCACTTTTGGACATAGTAATTTATGGAATTTAGAGTTGTAGTTTATTATTTCTCTTTGACTACACCTGTTTTTTCTTACTACAGGTTTGTGTAGCAACTCTTTATGTTGGTAAGTAATGCAGGTAAGTAAATTAGGTGTAAAGCCTGCACATGTTGTAAGGTAATAAGGTCTGGTATACAACTCTTTGAAGTAAGACTTTGGGGCAAACAAGGTCTCCCTCGTGAACATTAATATTCTCTTGCCCTTAGGTATCTGTCTTTTTGCTGACAGCAATTAGTATTCTAATTGATGCAAAATAGAAAATGTAGTAAAGTGCGTTAGAACATTATTATAGGTGTGCATCAAAACAATTTATTTTGTTGGAGCATTGGGTTTTCTATACTATAGATGTTATTATTATTATTATTCAGGATTTATATAGTGCCAATAGTTTGTGAAGCACTGTACAATATAAAGGGAGACTACAGTTACAATCCAGTACAAAAGGATTAGGAGGGCCCTGGTCGTGAGAGTTTACAATCTAATAGGGTGGGGCAAGTGTTATAAAAAGGTAATAACTAAGGGATGAGTTGATGGAAGAATTAAAAGCTCAGTTGGTAAATGGTGGCGGAGTAGGCTTCTCTGAAGAGATGGAAAACCCAGGGAAAAATAATGATAATAATTAAATTTGTCGGAGCTTTGGGTTTTCTGTAATATATATAGTTTTACATTATTATTATTATTGTTTGATGAGACAAGATTAAAGATCAACTACGGCTATATAAATACAGTTGTTTCCTGACACTATGCGGATGCCTGAAGGTGTTATGTAATTTGGCACCTATAAAAAAACACCCCGGTGAGGTGGAGCTGCTCCAATTATATGTTGTATCCCACACCTTCCAGGCTGCAGGATATTGCTTTAAAGGACCTGGTAAACCTGTATTACCACTCGGTTTATACAAAACAGCTATTAAAGAACACACAAATAAACATGTCATATTATAACCTTATCCATTTTCAATATGTCAGAGTTAAAGTTCTTATCCTAGCAACATAGGATATACACAGGACTAAGGGCCAGATTCTCGTACCTGCGGCGCAGCGTAACGTAACCCGTTTACGTTACACCGCCGCAAGTTTTCAGTCTAAGTGCCCGATCCACAAAGCACTTACCTGGAAACTTGCGGCGGTGTATCGTAAACACGTCCGGCGCAAGGCGGCCCAATTCAAATGGGGCGGGTACCATTTAAATTAGGCGCGTTCCCACGCCGGACGTACTGCGCATGCTCCGTTCGCAAGTTTCCCGACGTGCTTTGCGCGAAATTACGACGCGCCGACGTGTTGAGAATCGCAACGTGCGTAACGTACTTACGCCGGGAAAACAAAAAAATTCAAAAGCGACGCGGGAAAGACGGGCATACTTTAACATGGTGGAGTAATTTTACACCATGTTAAAGCAGCCCTATCTTTGCGACGGGAATCTAAAACTAGCCCCGGGAAAAACCTTTGTGGATCGCCGTAACTGCTAATTTGCATACCTGGCGCTGGTTTAAGACGCAAACTCCCCCCAGCGGCGGCCGAAGTATTGCATCCTAAGATCCGACGGTGTAATTCAATTACACCTGTCGGATCTTAGGGCTAGCTATGCGTAACTGATTCTATGAATCAGTCGCATAGTTAGAACGGCCCTAAAACAGAGATACGACGGCGTATCAGGAGATACGCCGTCGTATCTCTTTTGTGAATCTGGCCCAAAGTTCTTATCCTAATTCTCATCCTTGTACAATCCCATTGAAAGACATTGCTATCAATCAGTCTCTTCTCAGTCTGAAATAGTTGATAACTTGGAGTGAGGTGTGTACATACTAAAGTATTTAGTACACATATGGACATTTGAAAGCAAGCTGAAATGCATAGTTTACTCAATAATTTAAGTAAAGAAAAAAAATATGTTTTTCACAAGTTTTAGACATAAAACATGCATAATGAAACAACATTATTCAATCTGTGCTGTGTGAGTGTGCTGTGGATAAAGCTGGCAATTGCTTGCAATTTAAAAATAATAAAAAACCCTCACCATGTCCTGCATCTTTTTTATCTTTAATCACCTCTTGGCAGGGCCGGATTTATAAGGGGGCAAAAGGGTCAATTGCCCCAGGCCCCCTGGCAGAAGGGGCCCCCCTCTATACAAAAATTATATAAAACAATACAAAAATAAAGTATGCAAAAACAAAGAGGTAGTGGAGTCGGGACTTTAGATAAAGTATAAAGGTGTAATAAATTAGATAAATGAAATAACTTGGATGTCAAAGTTCCCTATAAATTGGCTTGATACAGTATAAATGAACCAGTAACCATGTTACATTAATGATACAGAAATGTAATCACAAATGAGCAATTCATAATCATCATGAATTTAATAACACACGATTAGTTAGGGAAACATAATTGATGACATACAAACATAGTAATACATACATCAAAGAATAATAAATAAATAAATGAACTACATGATCAACATGTGCAAAAATAAATAGATAATAATATGGGCTTGTGTAGAGCATCCGAGGATGTGCACTCTACGCGTTTCGTGGTCGCCTGCCACTCATCAGGAGTTTGGATGCATAAAGAATGATCTAAAATTAGATAAATATAGAGATTTGTAGTGGTAGTTTATGGGGATCCACTACTCCCCATAGACAAACCCAATAAAGGGAGAAGAAAATAGAAAAAACTCACTATATTGTTTTAAGGAAAAAGGCGAAAAGGAATTGGGGAGATCCTGTTGCCTTTCGACACTTATGCATAAATTGGAATTTATGAATCTCTGTTTTGTAAACCAAATGCAATATCTATCCTGCTGCTGACTATTAAGTACTGTGAGGATGTACAATGTTTAAAGTATTAACACGCATTGAATTAAGTGTCTGTAACTTACGCAATATTTTCATATTGGTTGTAATGATGAAATCTCTCCCTTTGTTGGTGCTTAATAAAATTAATATTTGTAAAAAAAAAATATATATTATATAAATAAATAATATACAGTGTGTAAAATGTACTTTTTATTAAATGTATGTTAGGAAGTAATATTTTTCCGGCCAGCATCTGTAAAACTCTGGACTGGTATCCTTCTTCAAAAATAAACTCAAGCAAACCACACTTAGGCTCTATTCACACCTATGCATGTTGCTTTTGAGCGCTTTTGCAATGCTTTTTGCGGTGCTTGCTGTGTTTTTTGACATGCGTTTTTACCACGATTTTCCCGCGATTTGCGTTTTGCATTTTTTTTTTTTAGCCAGTAATTTATATTTTTTTACATTTTCTTTAACAACCAGCTATAAACAGCTTAAAAAAACCCGCAAAAAACGCAAATCGCGGCAAAATCGCGGTACTTGCATTTTGGATGCAGGTCCATTGAATTCTATTGCATGCAAAACGCTGCTTCCGACTGGTGCATACTGCGCGTCACGAACTGCCGAAAGAAGCCGAACGTCGGTGCGCAGGCGCCGTATAGGACCGCACCGACGTTCGGCTTTTTTCGGCAACTCGTGACGCGCAGTATGCGCCGGTCGGAAGCACGTCAATCACAGCCTGTGATTAGGAACGCCCACTCCCGCGGGGAAGCCGGGGGTGAAAATAGCCCTAAAATGGTATGTACGCAAAAAAAAAAAAAAACAATAGCATAATGTCTGTCTCATAGGTCGGCTCCATGCAATGTTAGATTTTTTTTTAGGGTGAACTCCCACTTTAAATACATTTGAATGCCTTTACAGCTCATTCTTCCAGAGTTAAAGGGTTTGTAAAGGATTTTTTTTTTATCTTAATAGCTTCCTTTACCTTAATGCAGTGCTGTTTTCATGTCCTCATTGTTCGTTTTTGCTCTCAAGTTGCTGTAATTCTTCTCTGATCTCCACACTTCCTGGTTGTATTGGCTCTGTGGCTCTGTACATTACAGAAGCAGGAAACAACATGCAAAAACTAAACTAAACTGTAGGTACATTATATGATTGATTTTTATCTATTTTTAATCATTTTTAAAAGGAATCAGTTAACTATTATGTCTCTATACCCTGTAAACAGTAATTTCAGCAAAAAAATAATTTCCTTTACAACTCCTTTAATTAGAAATTAGGAACTTAGGGCCAGATTCACGTAGACTAGCGGCGGCGTAACATATCGTAGATACGTTACACCGCCGCAAGTTTTCATCGCAAGTGCCTGATTCACAAAGCCCTTGCAATGAAAACCTACGCTGGCGGCCTCCGGTGTAAGCCCGCGTAATTCAAATGGGCGTGTGCCATTTAAATTAGGCGCGCTCCCGCGCGGGACCTACTGCGCATGCTCCGTTTCGAAATTCCCGCCGTGCTTTGCGCGAAGTGACGTCATTTTTTTCAAACGGCGACGACGTGCGACGTGCGTAGCGTACTTTCGTATTCCTGGACGTTTTACGCAAGACAAAATTTTTTTTAAATTTCGACGCGGGTGCTGTCTAAAGTTAGGGCAGGTCAAACGACGCCTAAAATTGCGACGGGAAACTATACTAGCGACGACGTACCGAACGCGAAAATCCGTCGTGGATCGCCGTGACTGCTAATTTGCATACCTGACGCTGGAATACGACGCGAACTCCCCCCAGCGGCGGCCGCGGTACTGCATCCTATGATCCGACAGTGTAAAACAATTACACCTGTCGGATCTTAGGGCTATCTATGCGTAACTGATTCTATGAATCAGTCGCATAGATACTCTGAGAGATACGACGGAGTATATGAGATACTCCGTCGTATCTCCGCTGTGAATCTGGCCCTTAGAATTTCTGCTTTTACTCTGTGTGCAGCAATACCTATTATGTTTTGCGCAATTTTTTTTATGTTTAATCTTGATATTAAAAATCTGCAAGTTTGACAATGTTTTGCATGCAGGCTTAAGATCTAGTTTGACAGATTACTGTGCCCTGTTGTCTTCTATGGCATTTCTCAAGCTGTATATTTAGATGTACTTATATACAGTATATTTTTGCCTGCACATACTATTGTACTGTTGTGATTACCTATTTGATGTCTGTTAATAAAAAATTATTTAAAAAAAAATCTATATGATTTTACAATAAAAAAATACAAGTTTGTTCAGGACAATTACTGTACGCTGCAGAATTTGGAGAACGAATGTTTCTGCCTAGGTCTTTTTAGTAAAATTTATTGCTCCCTGCAGGTAACATTCACTTTTGACTTCTAGTCTCAGGTAAAATATTTCATTCTGACATTGAACTTTGCTTAAAGTAAACCGTTCGTGAGAATAATAGACTGCCATTGTTGACCTTCTTTTGAAGATTTTAGTTGCCTGGGTATTACAATGAACCACAGATACATAATGCCTTATTTACCTAGGACACATATGTAGGTCAGGGAAGTCAGCAGTCCTGATCTGCTTGCTTGCTTTAACCACTTCCTTACTGGGCACTTAAACCCCCTTCCTGCCCAGAGGACTTTTTGCGATTCGGCACTGCGTCGCTTTAACTGACAATTGCGCGTCGTGCGACGTGGCTCCCAAACAAAATTGACGTCCTTTTTTCCCCACAAATAGAGCTTTCTTTTGGTGGTATTTGATCACCTCTGCAGTTTTTATTTTTTGCGCTATAAACAAAAATAGAGCGACAATTTTGAAAAAAAAATTATAATTTTTACTTGTTGCTATAATAAATAGCTCAATTTTTTTTTTCCCTCAGTCTAGGCCGATACGTATTCTACATATTTTTATTAAAAAAAAAAAAAAATCCCAATAAGCGACTGGTTTGCGCAAAAGTTATAGCGCCTACAAAATAAGGGACATAATTATTATTTTTTTACTAGTAATGGCGGCGATCTGCGATTTTTATTGCGACTGCGACATTATGGCGGACACATCGGACACTTTTGACACATTTTTGGCACCATTCACATTTATATTGCAATCAGTGCTATAAATATGCACTAATTACTGTAAAAATGTGACTGGAAGGGAAGGGGTTAACACTAGGGGGTGAGGAAGGGGTTAAATGTGTGTCCTATATAGTGTTCTAACTGTGGGGGAAGGGGGGTGACTGGGGGAGGTGACCGATCTGTGTCTCTATGTACAAGAGACACAGATCGGTCTCCTCTCTCCCTGACAGCACCGCTGTCTGTGAGAGCCGGTGACTTGTCCTCTATGTTCCCCTAACGGGGAAGTTCCTTGGAAGTCTGCGCAGGCGCAAACTTCCCGACGGAAATCTCCGAACCTCGCCCGGCATCCAGGCTCATTCTTTAACATCCCCGTGGATTGGAGGATGTTAAAAAAAGAGCCAGGAGGCTGAGCGAGCCGACTGGCCACTTTCCTCGAAATCCACGTCGCCCTGGATGCCGGCTGCGGTTCGGAGATTTCCGTCAGCAAGTTTGCGCCTGCGCAGTCCTTGAAGGAACTTTCCCGATAGCTGGAACCATCTCAGCACATCAGCTTGCGCATGCGCTGGAACTTCCACGATAGCTGGAACCAGCACGGCAGATCACCGGCAATGAGAAATGATCTCATATGTAAACATATGAGATCATCTCTCATTGGCCGCACAGATCGCCTAGCAAACGGCCACTCTGATTGGCCGTTCACGTCGATCTGTGATTGGCTGTGTCCAAGGGACACGGCCAGCACAGAAGTTCCCCGCTGCGCGCTCGGTAGCGCGCACGGGGAACGTGGAAAGGGGCGGACGTCAATTGACGGCGCCCCGGAGAAGTAGAACCACCCTGCGGCCGTCAATAGTCGTACGGCCGTCGGGAAGTGGTTAGTAAGTGACTCGGATATTGAAGCCAGAGGCTTAGCATGACTTACAGAAACAATTAAGTACTGTCCGTGATATTTTTTTTTATTGCACTAACATACAATTTTTCAAGACAAGTTTTTGGTGCATGTCCCCTTCTTCAAGGTCCCAGCAGCACTAAATCACCTCAAGCATGACATACAGGCAACTATTGCAGAATTAGAAGCCAGCAAAGACAGATTCACTCTAAAAAGTTTTCTTTTAACCACTTAAGGACCAAGCCTCTTTCTGAGATTTGGTGTTTACAAGTTAAAAACATTTTTTTTGCTACAAAATTACTTAGAACCCCCAAACATTATGTATTTTTTTCTAACACCCTAGAGAATAAAATGGCGGTCGTTGCAAAACTTTCCGTCACACCGTATTTGCGCAGCGGTCTTACAAACGCACTTCTTTTTTGGAAAAAATACACCTTTTTTAATAAAAAAATAAAACAACAGTAAAGTTAGCCCAATTTTTTTTATAATATAAAGAATAATGTTACGCCAAGTAAATTGATACCCAACACTTCAAAATTGCACCCACTCGTGGAATGGCGATAAACTTATACCCTTAAAAATCTCCATAGGCGACGTTTAAAAAATTATACAGGTTGCATGTTTTGAGTTACAGAGAAGGTCTAGGGCTAGAACTATTGCTCTTGCTCTAACAATCGCGGCCATACCTCACATGTGTGGTATGAACACCGTTTTCATATGTGGGAGCTGCTCACGTATGCGGGCGCTTCTGCACGGGAGCTCGGCGGGACGGGGCGTGTTTAAAAAAAGGCAGGCAGCAGATAAATTCAAACAAAAAAACACCCTTTGTTGGATAAATATTTTGCTGCAGCCTTTTTTTATTATTGGCTTAGATAAACTCTTTTAATCACTGTACTTCACACATAACCACAGATCAGCCACTACGGCTCCAGCTGGAACATTAGCCACTTAAGGACCAGGCCTATTTTTCAAACTTTGAATGTGCATTGAAGAGCCGGCACCACTGGAAGTTTAGTCTTGTATCTTTTTTTTTTAATATGACCATGGTAAAAGAACACGCTGTGGCCAACTCTCCCTGATTTTGAGGGACTGTCCCTGATTTGGAACAAAGTCCCTCTGTCTCTCATTCCTCATTTGTCCCTCATTTTGGTCTGATTTATATAGTTGTATATAAAATGCTCTTTTTAGCTTTAAAAAAGTGTCTCCTATGCCAAAACTATCATCCAATTTATAAATGGCTGCAGTTAATAAACTTCAAAAGCCAATATAAACGAATAGTAGTGGTAAAAAAAAAAAAAAACACTGGGTTTAACTAATCTTTTTTTTTTATATACCGTAATTCTCCTTTAATGGGCATGGCAGGGTGTGTGTCCCTCGTTGCCATCTCAAAAAGTTGGGAGGTATGCAGACATGTTTTGGCACACAAGCCTTGTTCACAGCACATTCTAAAGTGAAGCACACAACATTTATATATGCACACAGGAAGATGATAAAATTCCTTCCCTCCAATCAGGTGATATCCTCAAATAGAGTAAACAGGCAACATCATTGCATGTGTATATTTCCTGAAGGGTGCAATACATATTGTTTTCTAAAAACATACAGGAGAGCATATATATATATATATATATATATATATATATATATATATATATATATATATATATATATATATATACTGTATATATATATATATATATATAATCAACAATGGGATCTACAAAACAATTCTAATAAAAATTCAAAAAGTTTATCTATAAATGAGAAAAAGAGGTATAGAAAAATACTCAACACAATATACCTACACTTAAAGAAGCTTAACAGGGGAACAGGTCAACATCATATCTGTGATTCATACTATGGGGTGTCCTGGTGTGAAGGTTAAAAATCCACCATACCTCACGTTCGAGGAGCTTCCGATGTGTGCCGCCTCCCATGGTGGACTTCTAACCTTCTGTAAACCATAAAACGTACAAGATGAAATGCTGCCTAAATTATGTTTTTTGACATGACTCATTGTTGTTTTTTTGCTAGAAAACTACTTCGAGCCCTGATTTTTTTTTCAGACACCCCAGTGAATAAAATGGCTGTCGTTGCAATACTTTGTCACACAGCATTTGTGCAGCGGTCTTACAAACACAATTTTGGGGGGAAAAAATACACTTTTTTTAAATAAAAAAATAAGAAAAGTTAGCCCAATTTTTTTTATATTGTGAAAGATAATGTTATGCCAAGTAAATTGATACCCAACATGTCATGCTTCAAAATTGTGCCCGTTTGTGGAATGACGACAAAGTTTGACCCTTCAAAATCTCCATAGGCAACGTTTAAAATTTTCTACAGGTTACCAGTTTGAAGTTACAGAGGATGACTTTTGCTAGAATTATTGCTCTCGCTCTAACGATCGTGGCAATACCTCACATGTGTGGTTTGAACACCGTTTACATATGCAGGCGCGACTTACGTATGTGTTCGCTTCTGCGGGACAGGGTGCTTTCAATTTTTTTTAATTATTTATTTAAAAAAAAAAATTACAATGTCCCTTAAAAAAAAAAAAAAAAAAATTAAACATCCCTTGTAATAAAAAAAAAAATGACAGGACCTCTTATTTCAATATACTCCCAACTACGGCTTTGGTTGATGCACTTTGCGCTTAAAGTGGTTGTAAACCCTTGTGTTTTTCCACTAAATGCATCCTATGCCTGCCAATGACCTTCAGCACTCCTAAGTCACCACATATAATATACAATATACTTCCCGCATTGTATGTGATGGCATTGTATACAAAGGGTGGCAACAAGACTAAATGGACCCCAGCAAGAAGTTTGGCTTTGAGTTGTTCAGATTTAAAGGAAGTTAAAATATAACAGACTTACTGGCTGGGTCACCAGGTGAAAATAAAGGAAAAAAAAAACTAAAAGGTGAAAAGACAATTAAAATGCTCTTTACTTCTCCCTAGTGCAGTACCTCCATATAGAAGCATAGCTCCCAACTGTCCCTGATTTGGAGCAATGTCCCTCTTTCCCCCTCATTTGTCCCTCATTTTGGACTGATTTTTATAGTTGTATATAAAATGCCATTTTTATCTTTCAAAAGGTGTTTCCCAGTGCTAAACCTTTCATCCAAATTCTAAATTGCTGCATTTGTAAATTTTAAAAGCCAATATAAAGGAATAGTAGTGGTAAAAAAAAAGCCCTTGTGGATTTAATTAACTTTTTTTGGTTAATTCTCCTTTAAGGGGGTGTGGCAGGGGGCATGTCCTATGCCTACATACGTTTGCTAGTAGGTGTCCCTCATTCCAATCTCAAAATGTTGGGAGGTATGTAGAAGCGCATCATCTCTGTTCAGCCGCCATAATCATGCTCATCATTATATATATTGGCACAAATAACATATTGCATGTTTTATCGGTAGTAACTGGCTTATAATATTTTGTTTGGCTGTGGTTCTCAGGTCTGGTTCAGTGAGCACCAGGAAGGGGTGTCCTTGTTTGCTGCCTAGAGAAATGTCAACTAGAATAGTTTGTGTATAGAAACACTGATGGACATGTCCATGAATAACATCTTTCTGCATTGCTCAATATTTGTCCTTTTCACATGCAGACTGAGCTGTGCAGCACCTTCTATTCTTTTCATAGGTAGTTTGCCCGAGGCACTACTCATCTAAACCCTGTGGTCACCTATAAAGAATACAGGCTTGTTTTTCATGTCCTATTTGCTTTAAAGCAAATCTTATCTCGCTTCCTCTGAGAATGCTATGGGAACAACATTCCAAATTCTTTAGATGCAGGATAACCTTATATGACCTGATCACTTTATGTCATAAATCATTGCTAGGGCTTTATATTGTCGATGAGGGCCTTGGTTCTGTCATATAAGGGAATCCCAGCATTGGTGTATTTATATATTATATTTCAGCCCTGCATTTATTTTATTGAAGTATCGCTTAAAAGTGTAATTTCAGCTTTGCCTACTTTTCCAAAAATTTGAATGTTTAATTTGATATTTATATTATAGTTGTACAATAAGACAAATAATCACTCACTAATCTAATTCCCCGTACACACGATCGGAATTTCCAATGGACTTTTTCCTTCGGATTTTCCAATTGTGTGTAGCCCCATCTGAGTTTTTTCATCGGAAATTCCGATGAATTCCACCGGAGTTTAGATATAGAACATGTTCTATTTTTTTCCGATGGAATTCCGATGTGATTTGGCCGGGCAAAAGCCCGATAGTGTGTATGCGGCATTACACTAACTGTTTAAAAGCCATTGTCGTAATAACCCATAAAAAAAGATGGTTATTCTTTCATTCGTTCCACAATTGATATACATGGTTATTATTGGTCCTGTATATCAACCATGTATTTCAAGTATATAAGAATTGACTATGTTTGTCATGTTATAGGACTGTCAAAGTAATTGCTTCTGCCAATGACAGTCATATGTCTATATGTGCACAGCGTAGGTAGATGCTAGATAAATGTATGTCTTAAAGACTGAAATATTTTTAAACTTAAAGCGGTGGTTTCCCCTTAAAGACGACTTTTTCTTATTCCACTGCCCCCCCACATTCCATCACGATTAAGGCTCTTATTATTTTTTTCATGCTGTACATACCTTAGTACAGCATATTCACCCGTGCATCCGGGTTGCGAGTCCCGTGGGAGTGGGCGTTCCTCACATGCTGGTGATTGAAGTTTTGCCCAAAAACGAGCTCCCCCCCGTCGCGTAAGCCGCGTCACGATTGGCGAAAGGAGCCGAACGGCGATGCGCATGCGCAGTATAGCGCCGACTCGCCGTTCGGCTCCTTTCGCCAACCGTGACGCGGCTTACGCGACGGGGGGGAGCTCGTTTGGTCTGGTCTGGTGCTCAGTGGTCCAAAGTTCTCTTTTTCCGATGATCTCATTTGGAAACGAAGGAGCTGGAGTATGGAGGAAGAATGGAGAGGCACACACTGCAAGATGCTTGTGAAGTTTCCACAGTCTGATGATTTGGGGAGCCATGTCATCTGCTGGTGTTGGTCCACTGTGCTTCATTAAGTCCGGGGTCACTGCAGCCGTCTACCAGAAGATTTTGGAGCACTTCATGCTTCCTTCCGCAGACAAGCTCTATGGGGATGTCGACTTCATTTTCCAGCAAAACTTGGCACCTCCCCCACACTGCCAAAAGCACCAAAACCTGGTCACATGACCGTGGGATTACTGTGCTTGATTGGCCAGCAAACTCGCCTGACCTGAACCCCATAGAAGCTATTGAAGCATCCTGGTTTTCCATAACACCTCAGCAGTGCCACAGGCTGATCGCTTGTCATGGATATGCAATAGTCTGGCAGCTTACCTGTTTTTCCATCTGTTCATTAGAGGCCTGACCCTGTTCTGGTTCCCTTTTTTATCACTTCCTCTTCCTGTATGGCCCCACCCAGGCCATCCCAGGAAGTCTATATTAACTGTTGCACTACAGGTCTGCAGTACTGTTCAACAGTGTAGTTTCCTAAGTTCCTGTCTGCAGTGTGCTACGATCATCTTCCTGTGTACCGTTTTTGGCTCGTCCCTGACTTCTCCTGTTCGCCTGTGCCCCTGACCATTTGCCTGTCCCTCGGTTACCCTTGTCTGCCTGTTGCCCTGACCTCGGCCTACCCATCACTACCATTTGTCCTGCTGGCTGCTTCCCCTCTCTCCCTGCGGAGTGTGACCTAGGGGATCTCGGGGGTCGAGACCTGGATCCAGCTGAGGCCAAGGCCATCCTCACCACTAGAGGCTCTGGTGAACACAAAGCTGGGTCTTAGACTCCACGCCCTGGGTGATCTTGGGTTCACGCTTCCTCTCAGATAGCAGCAGTCGGCTATAGGGTTCGCTACCCTGTGGCGCATCCCTGACCCCAATGGGGTGCACTTGTCACCTGGCCACGGGTGACCTGACATCGCTTCCATGCCACGCCGCATTGAGCGGCCCAAACCAAGTACTGAGGGGCCCAAACCAAGTACTGAGGGGCCCAAACCAAGTACTGAGTACATATGCATGCTTCTACTTTTCACAGGTCCCATATTGTTCTATGTACAATCCTTGTTTTATTGATTGCATGTAATATTCAAATTTTCTGAGATTGTGGATTATGACAAATCACGGCTTGAACTATCTTGCTTTGCGTGTACTAAGTCTATCTCATATATTAGTTTCACCTTTTAAGTTGTATTAGTGAACTAAATGAACTTTTGCACCATATTCTAATTTTTCGAGTTTCACCTGTATATAGTATATGGGAGCTGTTTTACATGAAAAAGACTTTGTATCTCTGTACATCATTCCTGTAATATACTGTATACAGCCCTAGAAGACAACAGAGTCGGGTTGGTGACATTATTTTTCTCTACTGCAATATAGCAGTGTTTCCCAACTCCTGTCCTCAAGGCACACCAACAGGTCATGTTTTCAGGATTTCCCTCAGATGAAACGGCTGTGGTAATTACTAAGGCAGTGAAACTGATCAAATCACCTGTGCAAAATAATGGAAAGCCTGAAAACATGACCTGTTGGTGTGCCTTGAGGACTAGAGTTGGGAAACACTGCAATATAGAATACACCCTGGTCATATACCTACCCTCTCTTCTGACTGGATGGTGAAGGCACAGCAGCAGGATAGCGAAGAGCATAGGCGTGTGCAAGAGGTGTGTTAGGTGTGCCTGGGTACACCCTAATTCTGGGGTTGGCAACCTGTCAATCTTAAACCACAGGCCTTCCTTGTTGACCCCCATAACCTGGATAAGAGAGGCGGTGGAGGTGAAATTTAGTGGAACGGATCTGTTTTTTCCTCCTGCAGCAGCTGAAAGTAGGCTTCTCCTCCTCTACCTCTTGCCGACATTCAGCTGCCACTGGAGGAAAATATAGGTAATCGGTACCAATATATGTCACCCCCACCTGTCCCTGTTTCTCTTCTTTCTGCTGCCCGGGACCCCCTGTGTGCTCCCTTGCTCCTCCATTGCTTCAGGATGCAGAGCGGGGAAGAGGCCAGTAAATATTTTACATGCATATGTTTTAGAGCTTTGAGGTGCAATAGGCTGCACACAACTATGGTAAAGAGTCATCCCTAGGGTGGCACAGTGGTGTAGGGGTTAGCATTCTTGCCCAGAAGTAAAAAGGGTTGCTTGTTTGAATCCCAACCATGGCACTACCTGCCTGGAGTTTGCAAGTTCTCCCTGTGCCTGCGTGGGTTTCCTCTGGGTACTCTGGTTTCCTCCCACGCTCCAAAGACATGCTGGTAGGTTTATGGCTTCTGTCTATATTGGCCCGAGTATATGAATGTGAGTTAGGGACCTAGGATTGTACCCTCCTTGAGGGTAGGGACTGATGTGAATGTATATGTAAATTGACAGCGCTATATAAGTACCTTAAATAATAATCCCTATGTTCACTCTGATTTTTCCTCCAGTTGGATGTTCCCTGTCAGCATATGTGCACTACAACGCAACTGACTAACTAGACCCTAGTGCAGCACCCCTGTTTCCCAGTCCAAATGCTGTTGTACAGGGGAATACATTATATTGATCTTAACAAACATACAACTTAATTGATTTGTGCCTCCTTTATGTATTTGGATTTCCACATGCTGTGCACAAAAAAAAAGAATTGTATAGTGCAAGTACTATGGGTAAGTGAACTTTTAACTAACCAGAAAATGATCTTTGAAGTTTGGCATTCTTGATGAAGAGATTGAGAACTTCTACCCTCAGATGTCTACTTAAGATAAGGGTCGGCTAAAGAAGCATTGTTTAAATATTTATCTATAGTCATTTCCATAAAAAGTTCTTGCGGGTATGCCAAGCAAAATATAAATTTCAAACTAGACAAGACAACTTCATAGAGAGAGGTCACTCAATTTCAAGTTGCTGGAATATAATCCTTTACACTTAGCAATATATAAAAGAACATATATCCAATATTTTAAAATATATGCTTTAACACTAATTATACACTCCCCAACAATTTGGGATAATTTGAAATATTTAGTTAACCTGAAATAATCCTGCAGCATCTTTCTTTGCTCACTCTACCTAATAAATAACTGTCTACGTATACTGTTCAGGCATAGTACAACGCTGGTTGCAAGGCAGCCAGAGGAGTAACTGCAGTGATGTTGTTAGATGTAGGGAGGGGAGGCTAGGGATAGTGTGGCACACAATATGTAATAGCCTCCTAACATCAGTCCTTGGGAAACAGGGATATTTGGAAAAGAGAGGAAACATGTGGCATGCTTTACATGTTGCAGTTGTAGTGCTGGTCTCCCAACGAGTCGGACACTATTGTAAATTTAGGGGTGTCTGAGCCAATAGTTGGGCTCAGACTCTGTTAATTCTATTTAAATGAGCCTCTGCTCTGGCTGTGCTCAGTAGAAGTTTTCCCTTGTTGCCTGTAGGTGACAATACCACTTCAGGCCCATGTTGGAACTCGAGCAAACCATAGTGTGTTAGGTGCAGTGGCGTATCTAGGCTATGGCAGCCATGGCACGTACCATGGGCGCCTTGGAGGGGGGGCGCAAAAAAAAAAAACGCTCCTTGCACCAAAATAAAATCCCACTCATTCTCCTGCATGCGCCGTCTCCCGCACTATAGCTCCAGTGACGGCGGTGGCACGGCAATTCACATACAGTGAACTGTTACCCCGGCTGGCAGGCAGAATAATGGCGCCCCCCATGCTCGTCTATGAGTGGGATCGCCCAGACCATCATTCGGCTAAATTGCGGAAGCTCCGCCTACTCTCCTCTCCTCAGCGCAGCGGCAGATTCGTCTTCTCCCCGAGCGCGAGCAGGCCGCCAGTGAACATCGCCACATCCCCACGGCTCCATTCAGCAGTCATTGGTTGCCGGGACCGCGGGTGCCATGCAACCAATGACATCGCGTCTGCGCGCCCGCCCCCCCCCCCCTGCTGTTTGTTACCATAGGGGTGATCACCGAGTGAGAGCCGGGAGCCACGAGGTATGATGTGCTATGAGCGCTCCTTCAGCAAGACTCAGTGCACCTCTCATCCCCCTGCTGCTTGTTAACTCCTGATCCCTGCCTGCCACAAGGTATGTGGGGTGTTTACAGGGGCACTCTGATGGGCACATTTTCTTATAAGGGGCACTCTGATGGGCACATTTAATGTAAGGTACACTCTGATAGGCACAACAAAAAATGTTCTCATCAGAGTGCCCCTGAACATTAAATATGCCCATCAGTGTACCCTTAACATAAAATGTGCCCATCAGAGTGCCCCTTAATATTAAATATGCCCATCAGTTTGCCCCCTTAACATAAAATAAGGGCATTCTGATGGGCATATTTTATGTTAAGGGGCACACTGGGCATGTTTAAAATTAAGGGGCACTGATGGACATATTTAATGTTCAGGGGCATGCTGATGGGCATATTTTGTTGTGCCCTTTACGCTCCAGAGTGTCCCTTAACATTAAATATGTCCGTCAGCGTTCCCCTTAACAATAAATATGCCCATCAGAGTGCCCCTTAACATAAAATGTGCCCATCAGAGTGCCCCTTAACATAAAATGTGCCCATCAGAGTGCCCCTTAACATAAAATGTGCCCATCAGAGTGCCCCTTAACATAAAATGTGCCCATCAGAGTGCCCCTTAACATTAAATATGTCCATCAGCATGCCCCTTATTTTATGTTAAAGGGGAATGCTGATGGGCACATATTCTGTTAATGGGGCACGCTGATGGGAACACCTGATGTAAATAGGCACTCTGATGGGGCACCTGATGTAAAGAGGCACTCTGATAGGAACACCTGATGTAAAGGGGCACTCTGATGGGGCACCTGATGTAAAGAGGTACTCTGATAGGAAAACCTGATGTAAAGGGGCACTCTAATGGGGACACATGATGTAAATCGGAACTCTGATGAGCACACCTAATGTAAAGAAGCACTCTGATGGGCAAAACTGATGTGATGGAGACACCTGGTGTAAAGGGGCACTCTGATGATGGTACATAATGTAAGGGGGACTCTGATGGGGGCCAATAATGTAAGGGGGCACACTAATGGGAGACACCAGATGTAAGGGGGCCTTCTGATGAAGAAACCTAATGTAAGAGGGCACTCTGATGGAAATACCTGATATAAGGGGATACTCTGATGGTGGCAAATGACATATGGGTGTAGTCTGATGGGGGCACCCAATGTAATGAATTACTTTGGTAGGGGTGCCTGATGTAAGGGGGAACACTAATGGGGCCATTTACAGAGAGTGTGTGGAGGAAACGGTAAGAAAAGTGCCAGAGAGTGTGGCTTGTGCCAAAAAAGGAAAGTAGACACATACAATCTTTCATGGCACAGACTTGTGATTCAGACCTTGGACAACATTTTTTTTTAGTTATCGGACCTCCTTGAATATTAATTCACTACCCCTGCAATATAAGAATACTCATATCGTAACGAATCAGTGAGAGTGTCATAATCACTCCAACATGGAAGAAACAATAAATATAAAATTAAATAGGATATAAACACAGTCCCTTCTATGCAGAGGTAACTGGTAAGTGATAAAGTCTGTAAGCACAAGTCCCATTCATGTGGAAGTGGCTATTGGTTGAAAAAAGTCCCAAATATTATAGTAAGTAATTTCCAGAGTACAATGAGGTGTGAATACAAAGTAGGTGAATGGATAATCCTGGCATCACATGGATAACCACCAGAGGGAGGGCTGTGATACCGCCACCAAAAGACAGGGGTCGGTACTCTTACCGTAACATGTGGACCCGCACACCAATGAGTGGTGAGTCAAAACAGCATAGGCAAGAGTATCCTTGTCACAGTGTGTTTTCCTCAAACGATCGTCCAGGATGACATCCAATCGCTCCTCACGGTGGTAGCCGGGCCAAGGATGCACGCTTCCAAATCTCCTGTAGCTCAATGGCATCCACAAAGAACAGCGGCACCCCTCCAGGGGGGCCAGGTATGGTACTATATTCTATATAGTAACACTTATGTTATCGTCATCATCATCATGTTCATGTGTACAGTATGATGATGATATGTGCCACTGCCAAGCAGGCAACCAAATATATAGTGCTTAATATATGGATTAAATTATAATTATGCAAAGTCATAAATATCATAAATAAAGTGATTTGTGGAAGTAGTACCTTCTGTTGCACAAATCACTTTATTTTTGATATCTATGGCTATGCATAATTATAATTTATTTAATCCATTTTGAGCAAGCACTATATTTGATTGGCTGCTTGCTTCTGTTTGGACCTGTGCCTGGCATATGATGACTTGGGCTACTTTCACACTGGGGCGTTGCGCCGTTGGCAGTGAATTTTAGGCGGCGCTATTTTAGTGGTGATTTACTGTTGTTTTTTGTGGCGCCATTTGGCCGCTAGCAGGGTGCCTCAAAGATGTGGCTGGCAAATTACAACTGCACCTTCCTCGCTTTGACTGATGCCTGTGCCTGGCATATGTATTCAGTAATCTGAAAGATGGGTTTTAAATGTTTTGACAGGGGCGCAGTTTCAGTGCTTGCCATAGGCGCCATATTCACTAGATACGCCTCTGGTTAGGTGACACCTCTCGGCAGCAGCCCGGTGGAAGTGGTGCCCAACTGTGCATGCTGGGAGGGGGGACTTTACAGGCAGACGCCGTTTTTCGGGGTCCTTCTTTTTTTTTAGGCTCTCAATCACTCAGTTCAGTAGCCAGAGGTAACAGCCAATCCCAGACAAGCCCCCACGTGTAGCACTACCCCCGAAGGAGCTGCTGGTTTGATTTGGGTGGCATGTTACCTCTTTTCTTCTTGTCGTCTAGGGTACTGAATGAGAGCTGTAATAAAGTCAATGTCCACAGAAGGTACAATCTTCAATGTACCCGGCTGGGTAATAAAAGCACAGAAAAGACATCTGTCGTGTGGACATTGACTTTATTACAGCTCTCATGCTCTCATCCAGTACCCTAGACAGCGAGACGACAAGAGGTAACATGCCACCCAAATCAAACCAGCAGCTCCTTCGGGGGTAGTGCTACATATATATGTAGTGTACCACATGCAATAAACATGGGTATGAAACAGACATAAGAGAAGTTATGATGAGTCATATAAGACATTAAGGTATCAAAAATATCTATGTACAATTTAAAGGCAAGTCTAAGCAGCAACCTTAATTCCTCACTATCTAGCTAAAAAATATATATATATACCGTGATAATATAGAAACGGGTTAGTGTCAACGGCAGGTTAGATCCCTGTCTCTCCTTAGCCAAGGAAGACGCTCCGACACAGCAACACCTGAAAGAGAGAATCAACAGCAATGCAAAAAAAAATGCATCCTATCCTATGGTAACAAAGTGCAGTATATACATATGTGTTAAACAGGTTTCAAGTGTCCTCATCTGAAGACAGCATAGCAGTGTAAATACACCCCATGGAATATTGCATTATTTACATTTTTGAAAGCAGGTCCCATCCTCAACGGAGAATGCCACCTCCTTCCCATTTATCAACAAACGTACAATAGGCACATAATGTGAATAAAGTTCACTCAGATCAGCACTGTTCACGCCACCTGGTGACCACACTCGAAACGGTTTAGACGTATGGTTTAGTCCATTATCCACATGCATGGATTTACCCCTCTATTACAGCCTAATCTAACAGACTAAACACTTAGGGGGTTATTCAGTGCACTTTCAAGTGCACTTGCAGTGCAAAGTGGATTTGTCATTCATAAATAACCCCCATAGAGTCTAAGACATGTTACAGTTCATCGATTTCCCTCTAAGTGGACTATATTTCCTAGCAGTTTCCCTTCTTCTTCAGGGACAACTCCAGGGACGAATAGACAAAGCTGCATTTCAGGTAACAAGCAGCCAGACCTTGGTGCAAGCAAGGGACCATACTTCAGGACATAGGTCCTCTTGCAAAGGCATCCTCAGTCTGTCCATATGACAGCCGGGGACTTTTTTTTTTCTTCATCACTTGGGAAGCAACAACCTGCTGAAGATCACAGGTTGCAATTCAGGGTGAATCAGCCCAACATGGCTCAGGTGGGCAGTCCATGTATCTGTAATCAGTCCGGCATAGTCCGGGCAGCACAGCTCTCTGGAATCTTCTCCACTAACAACAATTTAAATGTATGTGTGAAGTGGCTGTCAGAATAGCAACCTTGACATCACACAACATATATTTGTAATCCAAGGTGTAATAGCACAGCACAATGAAATAGAAGTCAGTTCTTTAACCTTGCTGTGAGTGACAGGTGATTTACATATCTCACATGCATGAGCCTGAGAGACATTTTGTGTACTTAAAATCCCGCCTCCTTTCTTCTCCAGCTCTCCCAGGATTGGCTGCTCCACACCTCAGCATGATTGGACATGCTGAAGTCATATGGTGACTTTTCTGGGTTTTGACTGGATGTTAGTGATCATGGCAGAAGTTCAGTGTAAGAAATACACAGGAGAAAATGCATGTTGACAAGGGGAGTGTAGAGGTGGGCGGGGAGTCTACTGACATCACGACTCCACCCACCGAGCTCTGGACAATAGGCCAACCCACAGAATATGCAGGGGAGACATTTAACAGGTAAGGATACATACAAGAAAAAAGGAGTCACGCTAATTAATATGAGTAATAAGTGTAAACACCTGTGTGATATAAACCATGACCCTTTAGCAGAAAGGGAGGTGAAAGACACCTATAGCACATACAAACTGATCACTATGGTTGAAAGATCAGTGTGAATAATAATAAATACACTACTTTGAAAAAAATTGAATTTGTGAAAAAAGTGTGCATCAAAAATAGCCCATTACATAGCATGTAAATAAACATAAAAATAGAAACAAATAGTCCAAAATAGTGAAAACGCAATGAGTCCCAAGTGTGCTAGACAAATCCACAGCACGGTGAATGATGACAGACGGGAGACCACCACCTACGGGTAACACTGACTCTTACCAGAAGGACAATACAAAACAGCAATATAGACAGAGCCTTCACTCTCCTCAGCAGGAACGGGTTCGAGCATCCATCCACTCCAGTCAGCACCACAACAATGAAAGCCTCTCCCAATAAGCAGCCCGATGCAGAGCTCCAAAGTATGCAAGAAATCAAAAGAAGCTCATAGTGTAACACTGTAAATATGGTTTATTCGATAAAAAGAAGATTGCGCACTTACATCAATCTGTATTGTAAAAGCATAAAACAGCCGGCCGGCCTGTGTAGTGGAGCGTGTGCCCGAGACTTCCGGGTCCTCGCACGTGTAACGCGGTGACGTCAGAGCGCCGCCTCCCGACGTTTCGTCTCAACAGGGACTTGTTCACGGGGTGTAGGAGGCATGTATATCCTTATAGATAACCACTATAGCAGTAGTTTAGAAAGGATGAGAGTGGGTTTACATCCACTTTAAGGACTGTTTTTTGTTTCTGGATGCATGAAGGAAATGCTGCGTGACTGGCTGTGCAGCAGTGAAGAATCCTGACATCTGCAACTCACACCAGGGTTTTGTTATAAAATATGATTAGACCTGAAGATTTCCTTTTCTCAACCTCTGTGAGATAACAATGGGGGTTATTTACTAAAGGCAAATCCACTTTGCACTGCAAGTGCAAACTACAAGTGCACTTGAAATTGCACTGAAAGTACACTTGGAAGTGCAGTAGATCCGAGGTGGACATGCAAGGAAAATAAAAAACAGCATTTTAGCTTGCACATGATTGGATAATAAAACCAGCAGAGCTTTCCCTAATTTCAGATCTACCCCTCAGATCTACAACGACTACACTTCCAAGTGCACTTTCTTTTTTTAAAATCAAAAACGGCGTTTATTGAGCATAAAGAGATGGATTACATACATGTGGATAACTGGTGCAACAGGCACCACAATTTCGGATACATACCAATGTCGAGCATACAGACATAACGGATATAATCCAAGTGCACTTTCAGTGCAATTTAGTGCAAAGTGGATTTGCCTTTCGTAAATAACGCAAATGTCTCTGAGTAAACAAGAGAGTGACCACAGCAATGCGAAAAAGTATATTATAATAAAGGGCTCACACTATATGCTGGAGGCTTTTGAAGATTCTTCATCCCTTAAGCCAGCCATAGGTTTTGAATTTCGGCCAATAAACGAGCTGTAGATGGTCCTGATGGCAACACCTGACTCAACAAAGGTTTCATTTTTATTCAACTTTTTTTAAAAGAGCTGGATGGAAAATTGTCATCTGAATAGAGAAAGCATCCAATCAAATGCAGTCACGTTTTGGGTATTCATTAGCCGCGGGTTCTGCCGGTTGCTAACTTCAAAAGCCAGCATCTACGCTGTTTAGTATGAATTTGAAAAATATAAAAGTTCAGGCTAGCTATACTTTACACCAGGGCTGGGACGTGCAGTCAGGGAAAGGCAGGTGAGGCAGAGACCTGGGGTCACAGAGACCTCAAATTGGGGAGTAGATAGCCAAAGTCCTACCCCACGACTGGTCAGAATTTGGGGCTCCTGGGACACTGTTTGCAGCAGTCAGTTTGCAGGCCAGTCAAGTTCCTCCACCCCCAAACTTGATCATCCATGTTTTTATGGACCTTGCTTTGTGCACTGGTACAAATCATTTGGTGGAGGGGGAATTATGGTGTGATGTTGATTTTCAGGGGTTGGGCTTGGCCTCTTAGTTCCAGTGAAGGGAACTCTTAAGGCGTCAAGACAATTTGTCTCAAGACAATTTCATGCTCCCAATTTTGTGGGAACATTTTGGGGATGGCCTTTTCCTGTTCCAACATGACTGCGCACCAATGCACAAACAAGGTCCATAATGACATGGATGAGCGAGTTTGGAGTGGAGTCCTGACCTCAACCCAATAGAACACCTTTGGGATGAATTAAAGCAGAGACTGCAAGCCAGGCCTTCTCGTCCACATCAGTGCCTGATCTCACAAAATGCGCATCAGGAAGAATGGTCAATATTCCCATATTCACTCATTCCACACTGACCCTCGACTATTTCACCAAGTTAACACAGGGCTTATTACCCCTCAGTAATTTCAACACCCACACCAACATACTGTTTTTTCACATCTAATTACAGATGGTATAGGAGCCATTAATACATGCTATTATTCATCCCAGGGTGAGGATCACTTATTAGTTTACACTCCTGTTGTTATGCTTCCCTGCTGTGCCACATGATGTGCCACCTCAGCTCCCGTGTCAGATGATGTCCCCGGCTGCTTTCATATCCACTGCCGCGCCTTTCTTCATCATTTGACCTGTAAGTATGGGCAGTTGGCTCCAATACACCCCCCCCCCCATTTTTTCTACGTAAGCCTGACCTATTGTTTGGTACAATAACTCTTGTTTTATAGACATCCGTTATACATCAGCTCCTGATGAGTGGCAAGACAGCCACGAAACGCGTCGAGCTTCAGGTGCCACTATCATATTGAACCATGCAGTATTATATACTCTGTATTTACTGTTTTATTTAATACAGTTGAATATTTTTCCCAATGTGCAATATGTCAATATATGAACTAATGAATCATGATGAATTATGGAATGTGAACCACTGCGTTTTATGTATTTAATTGTGCAATGATCAATAAATTCAACACTACAGACCCATATAGCTCATTCTTACTTCCATAACTGCATGCTTCTTTCAAAGTCACAACTTCTCTCTTTTTTTTGTGCCGATAGGGATGAAGGCTATTTGTCTTAATTGTCTTAGGCCTCATTTAAAGTCCCAACCCTTTTCCCATTCCATGACACACTCCTAAACCTTGTGGACAGCCTTCCCAGAAAAGATGAAGCTGTTATAGCTGCAAGGGGTGGACCAACTCAATATTGAACCCTACAGACTAAGGCCTCGTACACACGATAGGTTAACCAGAGGACAACAGTCTGAAGGACCGTTGTCCTAGGTTAAGTTATGAAGCTGACTGATGGTCTGTCGTGCATACACACCATCAGTTAAAAAAACGATCGTGTCAGAACGCAGTGACGTAAAACACGACGTGCTGAAAAAAACGAAGTTCAATGCTTCCAAGCATGCGTCGACTTGATTCTGAGCATGCGTAGATTTTTAACCGATGGTCGTGTCTACTAACGATCGGTTTTGACCTATCGATTAGGCGTCCATCGGTTAAATTTTAAAGCAAGTTCCTATTTTTTTTAACCGAAGGTTAAATAACCTATGGGGCCCACACACTTTTGGTTTTGACCGATGAAAACAGTCCTTCAGACCGTTGTCCTCTGGCTATCCTATCGTGTGTACGAGGCCTAAGACTGGGATGCCAGTAAAGTTCATGTGCGTGTAAAGGCAGGTGTCCCAATACTTTTGGTAATATAGTATATTTGCGGCTGCGGTTTGCAGTCCAGGGTCTGATGCTTTCCTGTTCACCGGTTCAGGTGCGAATTTTAGCCTGAATTCGCAACTGAACTGTACCAAAAAAAGCACAGGACACAGCGGCCTCCCCGGACATGTGTGAACCGAATGCAGTGAGAGCCCGTCACATTCACATGTCATGGAAATTGGATGCAATTTGAAACGCATCCAATTCGCATATATGTGAGCCCAGCCTGAAAGTCCCATAAATATTTCTTTCACCTGATTGGAAGACGAGATGGTTTTCAGAAATCAATAGGGATGGCGCCAGCAGAGATATGCGAGTGATGAGATCAGCCTAACATTCTTTCGATTTTTTGATTTGTAACTCCCTATAAAGACAGCATAAAAATATCGAAATATTCATGCACTAAACTATAGCTTTGCACAGCCCAATCATCTCATCTGTCAAAATGACATTTCTTTCAAGTGCAATGGAAATCTGCTACTTACCCTAATTAAAGGATTACCTGCTTAAGTGGCCTGTGCAAACATGTTCATAGACTAGGTGAGAAAAGGCTAAATCACTCCATCCAATTAAAGCAGACTATAGACTTTAGAAAATGATGGGATAGGCTGGAACGGTCTGACTGACCAAAGACTTTTTTTGTGAAGAGACTACAACAGGCTACCTTGGATTACCAAAGATATATGTATGTCTATGGACAGGGCCGATCCTCACTATAGGCTCACTATGCAAGCCGCTTAGGGCCCCGCAAAGCCAGGAAGGGCCCCCCCAAAGTACTAGAGGCCCCGCCTGGTGAGAAGTCATTTTCGCACCCTCACCCCGCTTCTAAACCCGCTGGCTGAGTAATTTCCGACAGCAGAACACCCCCTCCCCCCGCTTCTCAACTTTCTTTAATGTGACATGTCACTGTCGTCAGGGCCCCCCCGCTTCTCATTTTTAATGTGCCATGTCATTTTGCTTAGGGCCCCAGGGAGGTCAGGATCGGCACTGTCTATGGACACCTGAGAGAGGGTTGCATGCCAATACTACTCTGGCAAATGTAAAACATTGCAGCTTACTAATCATTAGATGTGGTGACTGCATTCGTTTTTTTCCCCCTCTGTTTTCACCTGGTGATCTGGCCAGTAACACACCTTCTGTATTAGAACACCTCCACTCTGGATGAAGGAGCACAGGCACAACTTTGAACAGCAGCACTGTCAGTCTGGGAGGAGAGGAGTGTTAGATGTACTCGCAGATTTAGATACAATAACAAACTGAAGCCAAACTCCAGTTCACACTGCAGTTACAGCAACAGTTTTTTTTTTCCTTTAGGAATAAAGGTTTTATTATTACAAGCACTCCTGTCAGTAATAAATGTCAGTAGTAAATGATTTGTCTCAACACTCTAATGGCTACATTTGCAAAAGAAAGCTTGTTTGGTTGAAAAATAACAGATTTACTGGCTAGATCAAAAATAACAGATTTCCTGGCTAGATCACCAGATAAAAATATAGGAAAGAAAACCTAAAAACCAAACGAATGCAACCATCACATGTAAGAATTGGTAAGTTGCAATATAATAAATGTTTGCTTTTGGGGTTAATACTGCTTTAGGCTGGGTTCACCCCATCCAATTTGCAATAGCAGATTTTGACTGGCTCTCTATGGAGCCGGTCCACATATCTCTGCTGCAGCTCCGTTGCGAATTTGCACGGGAGCCCTGTGCATCTTTTGGTTAGTTTCAGGTCCGAATTCAGCCAAAAATTCTGACTTAAGCCCAGGTTCACACTGGGCTGCGGGAATGAAGCCTTTCTTTCCTGCAACCATGGGTTGCAGGAAAAAAATTAACACGATTCCCCCATCAACACAGACAGTGCTGACAGGGGAATCCTTCCTACCGAGCTATTATTTGCTTCTGGTGGGTGAACCTATTCCTACTGGGAGAAGACAGTGATTATTGCTAGAGCCTATAGTAGCCGCTAGCGATAGTCGCAAGTAAGCTCCGACAGGCTGGTTGTACCCAAGTTGAGCGATCGATCACCTTGGTACATTCAGCCTGCCCATACACAATTTGAATCTTGCCCAGGTCCTGCTGAAACGGCTGAGGTTCAAACCGCTCCCAATACATGAAGCAGGATTTGGCTCTCAAACCGACAGCGGAGTCCTGCATATAAAACTCGTAGAGCTACTCTGCAAGTGTTATCTGTGGGGATGGGCTATCAGTTTGGCGACTGGATCCTCCTCTATGTATCAGAAGCACTAATCTCCTGTGTGAATTAAAGGGGTCGTAAAGGTTCTTTTTTATTTTCTAAATAGGTTCCTTTAAGCTAGTGCATTGTTGGTTCACTTACCTTTTGCTTCGATTTCCCTTCTAAATGTTTTTTTTTCCTTTGTCTTAATTTCTCACTTCCTATTTCTCCTCAGTAAGCTTGCCCCCATCATCCAAACCGTTCGGGCTGGGGGTTAGTCCCCTCCCTTGGGACTACATCCCTGCGGGGAGACGTGGTTAGTAAGCGTGCTCGCCCCCCTCCCTTGGGACTACATCCCTGCAGGGGGACGCTGTGAATTTTTTTTTTAAAGGGAAATCGAAGGAAAAGGTAAGTGAACCAAAAACAATGAACTAGCTTAAAGGAACCTATTTAGAAAATAAAAAACATACCTTTACAACCCCTTTAAGGCTGCAAAACATTGCAGTATTTAGTCATGCTTAGTGCAAATGAAAGTATTATCCTTTGGTTCACACATATAGGTGGATTCAGAGAGAGTTAGGCCGGCGTATCAGTAGATACGCCGACCTAACTCGGAATCTGCACCGTCCTAAGTTTAAGTGTATTCTCAAACTGAGATACACTTAAACCTAGCTAAGATATGACAGCCTGCGCCGTCGTATCTTAGGGTGCAATATTTAGGCTGGCCGCTAGGTGGCGCTTCCATTGAGTTTGGCGTAGAATATGTAAATGACTGGATACGCCTATTCACGAATGTACGTGCGCCCGTCGCAGTAAAGATACGCCGATTCCAAGGGACCCTGAGGGACGCTTTTTGTTCATAAAGGGACAGATAGGCACATCAGTGATCACTTTAGCTAACCTGTACGCCCCAAATGAACACCAGGTAGACTTCCTGACCAAACAACTTAAGGTCCTGACACGTTTTACCGCTGGACATCTGATTATAGGGGGAGACCTCAACATGCCTCTATCACCACAAGATGACACGTCCTCGGGTTTATCCTCCATGACTGCTAAGGCGCGTAGTAGAGCACAGGCAGCGCTTCATCAATCCCAGTTGGTGGACGCGTGGCGGTTGTTCCACCCAGGTGAAAAAGACTTCACCTTCTTTTCCAGGCCACACCAAGTCTATTCCCGAATCGATTATTTCCTAGTGCCACATAGGAACCTGGGTGCAGTTAGAGGGGTCACCATAGGCCCAATTACATGGTCGGACCATGCTCCGATCACATTGATCTACGCCCTGACGGATCATTATTCCGAAAGGAGACACCCATGGCGCCTGAATGAGTCCTTACTACAAGACCCTGACATCATAGCAGATGTAACGAAAGAAATGACCAACTACTTCACAGACAACACCACCCCCGACAGCAGACCAGAAGTAGTATGGGAGGCCCATAAGGCGGTTGTGCGCGGCGTCCTTATCAAGCACGGTGCTAGGAAGAAAAAATTAAGGACAGAACAACTAAATAACCTACTATCTAAATTACAAACACTAGAGAAGCAACATAAACAAACCCCCACGGAACAGCGAGGAGTAGAGCTAGACACAGTACGTAGACAGATTACAGATGTCCTGACATACAAGGCAAAGGCCACGCTCCAAATCTGTAGACATAAAGTCTATGAGGCGGGGAATAAGTGCGGGAAGATGCTGGCGAGATCCCTACGATCCCAGGCCGGAGCGTCCTACATTCCACACATAGCTGACCGTGAAGGCCAGAAAACATCACTACCACAATCTATCTCCGAGGTATTCAGAGAATACTATGGAACCCTGTACAACCTACCCTCGAAGCGCCGGGACACCGACATAGCCGCGATGCGCGACTACTTATCCTCGTCAGACATGCCGACACTACCCATAGACACCAGAGACCAACTAGAAGAACCCATTACCCTTCCTGAACTACAGTCGGCTCTGAGCAATACCAAACCAGGCAAAGCTCCGGGACCAGACGGGATGACCGTGACTTACTATAAGACGTTCCTCCAAACTCTGGGACCTAAGATGGTATCACTGTTTAACATGCTGGGTGCTGGCGGGAAGCTTCATGTCTCCACATTGGAAGCACAGATAGCGGTCATACCTAAAGAAGGAAAGGACCCAGGTCAGTGTGGTAGCTACCGACCTATCTCGTTGCTAAACGTAGACCTCAAGCTCCTCACCAAAATCCTGGCATGTAGGATTCAAAATCACCTCCCGAACCTGATCCACTTAGATCAGGTGGGCTTTGTCCCCTCTAGAGAGGCGAGGGACAACACTGCCAAAGTCCTGAACCTTGTCCACAGAGTAAGCACCACCAAAACACCGTGCGTCTTCATTAGCACCGACGCCGAAAAGGCGTTCGATCGCGTAAATTGGCAATTTATGTTTCAGACGCTATCGCATATCGGATTGGGCAGTAAGATGCTCAGTTGGATAGAGGCGACATATACTGATCCATCCGCTAGGGTTAGAGCCAATGGGGTCCTGTCCGGACCGTTCCAAATAAGCAATGGAACACGACAGGGTTGCCCCCTGTCGCCACTGCTGTTTGCCCTTACGCTAGAACCCTTCCTACGTCGTGTTAGGCATAACCCGACCATCTCCGGAGTTAAACTGGGAAGGGGAGAGTACAAGGTGTCCGCCTACGCGGATGACCTGCTCTTCTCCTTAGTTGATCCAATGGTGTCCCTCCCTAGTCTCATGCGAGAGTTTGAAACATATGGACAAATATCTAACCTTAAGATCAACATGGGCAAGTCGGTGGCGATGGGAGTGGGAATCCCGGACTCATGTTTGACGCGACTCCGCGGCAGCACTAAACTACAGTGGACAGACACAGCCCTCCACTACCTCGGCACGCACATTCCCCCGACCCTCGCCCAAACATTCCGTCTAAACTTCCCGCCACTACTAAAAGCTGTCCAAAAACTACTAGACCAATGGACCACCGGCCTTCACTCCTGGTTCGGGAGATGCAACATACTAAAAATGTCCATACTGCCAAAATTCACATACCTTCTCCAAGCCCTCCCCGTACATATACCAGCAGATTATTTCAAACAAATCCAGAATGTATTTAGGACCTTTCTGTGGGCCGGAAAACACCCCCGGATACGCAGATCTGTGCTAACTATGCCCAAGATATACGGGGGGGATGGCCATGCCTGACATCCGGGAGTACTACCATGCTGCCCATCTCAATCGCCTCATTGACTGGAGTCGACACAGGGACATAAAACTGTGGCCTCACATTGAACAAGCCCAGAGCGAGACTCCACTGCAGACAGCCCCGTGGTGCCTCGCGGCACTCCCCAGACTGGTACACGACCATCCGCTGATAGGCACCACGATTAAGGTGTGTGCTAAGCTATTAACCAGAACGGGACCGACACAAGGAGTTTCACCCTTATACCCGGTGCTGGGCAACCCAAACTTCCAGCCAGGGTTAAGAGATGGGAGTTTCCAACACTTGAGGGACCAGGGAATGTGTAGGGCCTCCCACTTTAGCGTGACCGGCCGCTGGAGGACTCTGACAGAACTGACAGACCCGACTGGACACTATAGCCTAAATTTCCTGGCAGCGACTCAGCTTCATCACTTTCTTCGCTCCTTGCCACTCCCCGACACAAGGATGCAAACACTGACACCTCTGGAGGAGCTGTGCTCGGGCACTGATGCCCTACCGCATGCCCTGTCCATCTTATATACCACGCTCTTGACGCCACCAGACGGCTACCTAATCCCATGCATAGTCAAATGGGAACACGACCTACGCTGCTCATTCTCGACAAAACGGAAACAAAACATATTAACCTTTACCCATAAATCTTCCATCTGCACAAAAGTGCAGGAAACGAACTATAAAATCATGACACGCTGGTACCGCACTCCAGCTCTCCTCAGTAAACTATACCAGACAACATCCGAACTGTGCTGGCGCTGCCAGAGCGAAACGGGTACGTTACTGCATATCTTTTGGTCCTGCCCAAAGCTGAAACCCTTCTGGTCAGAGGTCAAAAAGATCTCCCAGACGTTTACGGAGCGACAGCTCCCTGACGACCCAGCCCTCTATCTACTACACGCTACTGACATCCCGACCCGAGTGTATAAGAAGTCGATTCTCAGACACCTCTTTGACGCCGCCAAGGCCTGCATTCCACTCTGCTGGAAGTCCCCCGAACCACCGACCGTGGCAATGTGGCTACGTAAGGTGGACGACATTGGAAGGTTGGAAGATCTGACCCTATCAAACCAAGACAGACAGGAATCCTACAAAAATACATGGCAACTATGGAACGTACACAAATACTCAGACGAGGGACAATCCCTCAGAGGCCTACCGCCCTAGGGCTGTATGCGGCTAACAGCAGCCCCAGCCTGTACGGAGCGGAGGACGAGGACCCAAACCCAATATAGATGATTCTGCAAGACAAACGGGCCCGGAGATGCGGGTGTCCATGCCCGCGGGCCCCCCCCCCCTCCTTTTTTCTTTCTTCTTTCCCTTCTCTTTCTTTTTCTACTCTCATTCCCATACTACCCTCGGGCGCTGGTGCAGTCCACCAGCCCCCCCCCTTTTTTTCTTCTACCTCTAACTACTATTTCTTAGAAAACAGGAAAAGAGGGACGTATCAACGAGTCATGTTTATAGGGCTTAGAGGAATGTGACTGTATAACTGATATGCACTTGACTTGCGAGCTTACGCTCACCTCTGTATGTTGCACTTTTGCTGTGATCTGTACGAGATCGCCCGTTGTATCGTATAAATAAAGAATTTTGAAAAAAAGATACGCCGATTCCGTAAGAGATACGCCGCCTAAAGATAAAGATGCCCCCTAGGTGGCGTCGCCAATGTTAAGTATGGCCGTCGTTCCCGCGTCAAAATTTGAAAATTTTACATTGTTTGCGTAAGTCGTCCATGAATAGGGCTGGACGTAATTTACGTCCACGTCGAAACCAATACGTCCTTGCGGTGTACTTTGCCGCAATGCACACTGGGATATGTACACGGACGGCGCATGCGCCTTTCGTAAAAAACGTCAATCACGTCGGGTCACAGTTAATATGCATAAAACATGACCCCTTCATCCTCATTTGAATTAGGCGCGCTTACGCCGGCCTATTCACGATACGCCGCCGTAACTTAGGAGGCAAGTACTTTGTGAATACAGTACTTGCCTCTCTGACTTACGGCGGCGTAGTGTAAATACGATACGCTACGCCGCCGCAAAGATGCGCGCCCCTACCTGAATCCAGCTAATAATGCCAGTTCCAGAAATCCCGCTCTTGTAAATATATATATATAAAGTTATTTTTTATATATATATATATTTTATATGTGACCGTTTACTAACTCTCAATAACAATAATTACGTTTTTAATAACATTTTCCTTTTTTTCTGTTCCTTTTTATTTATTTTTTGCTGATAATTTTCTTCTTTTGTTTGTATGCAGGTTGGGTGCATGTTAATCTGTCCTAAGCCCCATTTCAGGCAGTTTTCAGGCATTTTAGCGCTAGAAATAGCCTCCAAAAAGCGCCTGAAAACTGCCTTCCATTAAGTGCAATGAGTGCTTTCACTCGGGCAGTGCGCTTGCGGGACGTTAGTAAAAGTCCTGCAAGCAGCATCTTTGAAATGAACGGACAGTGCTTCCAAACTGCCTTAAAATTGATTTGACAGCACCGCAAAACGGACTTTCTTCCTTTTTTTTAAAGGTCACGTTGTCAAAAGAAACTGGGGTGCTCTGAGGAAATTGACATGAATACAGTAGGAACGTACAGACTTTATATTCATTATGTATTAAAGTGCATACTAGCTTGCTTGCATGAGAGCCAGTTCACATCACATGTAGTCCAGTGCATTTTTTTCTGCATCAAAATGCATAGAAAGTATGCTATATGGTTTCCAATGGCATAGTTTACACCAGTACGGTCAGTTTAAGGGCATTCCAGTTTCAGAAAAAAAAGTAGAACATGCTGCATTTTTCCTGCACCGTACTGTAGTAGAACGTGATAAAATGCACCAAAACGCATCAAAAATTTATCAAAATGCATCGGATCCCAGTACAGTGGAAAAAAACACAGTAAAATGGTGATTTATTCTTCCAAAGCATATACATGTTTGCACAATGGTACTGACTAGTATTCCAATGTTTCTCTTCTCCCTCAGTTTCTCGCCCTCATTCGGTTAACATGACTCCAGTGCTGACAGAGAGTGGTGGTGGTGGTGGGGGGGGAGGGGTTAATAAGGATGCTGTGAAGATGCCTAATGTCCTCCTTATCAACCAATTACATCATTGGTTGTTAGGATGTCAGCAACAGGAAGGTTGTAATCAGTGGCGGCACGTCCATTAGTGGTGCACGGGCACCACCCCGCAGTCCATGCGTCCGGCTCCCTGATCTACATGCAGGGCGCCAGATGCATGGATTCCATTGGGGGATTTTTTTTAAGCACGTGATTAGAGCCAGAGGCTCTAAAAGGCTTCAAGAAAGGGTGGGCTTGGCAGAGCACTGCGGCCTGAGCCCACCCAGTTGTGTGACAATAGCGAATGAATATTCGCTATTGTCACACTGATTCTCCTCCCAGTTAATCAGGAAGCGTTTCCCGATTGGCCAAAAGGTGAAGCGATCCTCTTCTCCTAGGAGGAGGAGGAGGGAGGAGACGCACGGCCAGAGGAGACACAAGGTAAGCCCGACTGACCAACCCACCAGCTGCCATTGTGACTCCAGGGATGGCTCACACACAGCGGCTCAGCCATCCAGCACTCCCGGCTCGGACAGGGGAGGAAGGGAGATCGGAGTCAGGACAGGTAGGACATCCATCTCCTACGGTAAGGAGGCCATCCGTCTGTTGCTGGTGTTCCCTGCATTCATGTCCGTCCCTGTAGGGGGGGCAGACTGGTTTGCCGCCCCCGAATTATTGAGCACCAGCCACCACTGGTTGTAATGGTGCAATCTGGGGCTTTCTGTAACTAAATGGCAGGTTTGATACACCTGCTGGATTGTATAAAATCTTTGGGCAATTTGTAGGCATCTTGCCAAGGCACCCATGAAGAAACCTGAAGGCCGCCTGGTTGAAAATGGCTGTCTTTGAGCTAGCTCAGGTAACCCATAAAAAGCATAATGTTTTTGTACTCCTTGGGCCTGATTCTCAAAAGAGATACGCAGACTTAACTGCTGTTCAGCCTGCGTATCCCTGTGCCTAACTTTGGAAACGATTCTCAAAAGGCTTTTTCCAAAGTTAGGCAGAAAATCTGACATGTGTAAGACACTTACACGGTCAGATTTTAGGATGCAGTACCGCATCCGCCACTGGGGGCATTTCTCATTGAAATGCAGCTTTGAGTATGCAAATGAGGACTTAAGCAGATTTTCAAAGCATTTCATCACTGTGATTTCTGCCTAAGTTCCGAATTTGCCTGCGCAAAACTAGGGCTGGTTTTATAATGTGGAAAGTTAGTCACACATTGTAAAGGCCCATTCCAGCGACGGCATTTGGTATGCATTCCCGAGGGAGAACTCCACGGCAATTTTTAAATTCAAAACCGGCATGGGTTCCCCCCCAGGAGCATACCAGGCCCTTAGGTCTGGTATGGGTTGTAAGGAGACCCCCCCACGCCGAAAAATTGACGTAGGGGGTCCCCCTACAATCCATACCAGACCCGTATCCAAAGCACGCTACCCGGCCGGTCAGGAAGGGAGTGGGGACGAGCGAGCGCCCCCCCCTCCTGAGCCGTGCCAGGCCGCATGCCCTCAACATGGGGGGGTTGGGTGCTCTGGGGCAGAGGGGCGCACTGCGGGCCCCCCCACCCCAGAGCACCCTGTCCCCATGTTGATGAGGACAGGACCTCTTCCCGACAACCCTTGCCGTTGGTTGTCGGGGTCTGCGGGCGGGGGCTTATCGGAATCTGGGAGTCCCCTTTAATAAGGGGGCCCCCAGATACCGGCCCCCCACCCTAAGTGAATGGATATGGGGTACATCGTACCCCTATCCATTCACCTGGAGGCAAAAAGTAAAAGTTAGTAAACACACAACACAAGGCTTTTTAAAATAATTTATTATTCTGCTCCGGATGCCCCCCCTGTCTTCTTTATTAGCTCTATTTCCAGGGGGGGCTTCTTCTTCCACTCTCCGGGGGTCTTCTTCCACTCTCCGGGGGGGGTTTCTTCTTCCGCTCTCCGGGGGGGGGGCTTCTCCGCTCTCCGGGGGGCTTCTTCCATCTTCTCCCCTCTTCCGCTGTTGACTCCGCGAACCCCGGTTCTTCTCCAGCTGTCCGGTGCCTTCTTCTTCAGCGCTGGCTGCCTGCTATGTTTGTGTGTTAGCTCAATTAGTAACAGGCAGCCGGCGCGGTCTTCTGTGACGTCAGGGTCTTCTGTTCTTCTCCCCTCTTCCGATGTTGACTCGTCGCCTGTTGTCGCTGTAATGATGGAAGCGCGCCTTGCATCCCATTTATATAGGCATCACCGTCCCATCATGCTCCGGCAGGTACCCACGTGGTGGGTGCACGTGGGTAGGCACCCACCACGTGGGTACCTACCGGAGCATGATGGGACGGTGATGCCTATATAAATGGGATGCAAGGCGCGCTTCCATCATTACAGCGACAACAGGCGACGAGTCAACATCGGAAGAGGGGAGAAGAACAGAAGACCCTGACGTCACAGAAGACCGCGCCGGCTGCCTGTTACTAATTGAGCTAACACACAAACATAGCAGGCAGCCAGCGCTGAAGAAGAAGGCACCGGACAGCTGGAGAAGAACCGGGGTTCGCGGAGTCAACAGCGGAAGAGGGGAGAAGATGGAAGAAGCCCCCCGGAGAGCGGAGAAGCCCCCCCCCAGAGAGCGGAAGAAGAAACCCCCCCGGAGAGTGGAAGAAGAAGCCCCCCTGGAAATAGAGCTAATAAAGAAGACAGGGGGGGCATCCGGAGCAGAATAATAAATTATTTTAAAAAGCCTTGTGTTGTGTGTTTACTAACTTTTACTTTTTGCCTCCAGGTGAATGGATAGGGGTACGATGTACCCCATATCCATTCACTTAGGGTGGGGGGCCGGTATCTGGGGGCCCCCTTATTAAAGGGGACTCCCAGATTCCGATAAGCCCCCGCCCGCAGACCCCGACAACCAACGGCAAGGGTTGTCGGGAAGAGGTCCTGTCTTCATCAACATGGGGACAGGGTGCTCTGGGGTGGGGGGGCCCGCAGTGCGCCCCCCTGCCCCAGAGCACCCAACCCCCCCATGTTGAGGGCATGCGGCCTGGCACGGCTCAGGAGGGGGGGGGCGCTCGCTCGTCCCCACTCCCTTCCTGACCGGCCGGGTAGCGTGCTTTGGATACGGGTCTGGTATGGATTGTAGGGGGACCCCCTACGTCAATTTTTCGGCGTGGGGGGGTCTCCTTACAACCCATACCAGACCTAAGGGCCTGGTATGCTCCTGGGGGGGGAACCCATGCCGGTTTTTTCTTTGAAAATTGGCATGGAGTTCTCCCTCTCAGAAATGCATGCTGAGCGACGCTGTCATTTATTTTTATAATTATTTGTTTTCCCGGCGCGTCTTTTTTTTTTCACCCGTCGCAACTTTAGTGTCCCGTCGAAATTCTCAAAGCCGCCCGGCGTTAATTACGTTCGCGCGCTGCACGTCGGGAAAATGACGTCACACGCATGCGCAGTACGGCCGGCGCGCGAGCGCGCCTCATTTAAATTTTAAACGCCCCCAGGAGAGGAGGACCGCCTTACGACGGCGGCACTTAAGTTACACGGCCTGAAATTTCTAGGTAAGTGCTTTGACGATCGGGCACTTAGGTAGAAATTTTAAGTCAGTGTAACTTAACTGCTGAAATTTAAGTTAGGCAGGCTTTTTGAGAATTTGGCCCCTTGTTTTGTTAGTTAAGGGCTCATAGGACATAAGAAACTTGGGCTTGTGTTGGTAAGTTTACATATTTTAGCCAGAATTCAATTTAATTTATACCAGCCTGCCTGCTTCATGAATAGAATATGCAACATTGAGAGGATTACTACATTGCCATCCACAATAATTTTCATGTATTTAACGTTAGTAGGTTTCTCATAGCTCTGAAATAATAATAATTACCTGGATGTGGTCTGGGACTAAGCGCAAGTAATCCTTAAAAAGCATAATTTTTTTTTGTTGTACTACATACAGTAAATATAATGGGCCAGATTCAGGTAGACTTGCGCCGTTCGATCGAAACGTAATTTACGTGGGGTCACACTTAATATACATAAAACACGCCCACAGCTTGAACATTTGAATTAGGCGGGCTTATGCCGGCCCTAATACGCTACGCAGCCGTAACTTTGGGCGCAAAATCTTTGAGAATACCATACTCGCCTCTCAAAGTTACGGCGGCGTAGCGTATAGGAGATACGCTACGCCCGCCTAAATGTATGTGAATCTAGCCCAATGTCTCTTGTTCATACCCAAGCCAAGATCCATTTCTGCAAGGCCACGATGTTAATAACAAATATCAAAGTGTGATTACTGGTATTTAGGGAGAGCACAGCCAAAGTAGTGTCAAACAGGTCTATATAGGGAGCAGCTTTGTCATCTGTCAATATGAAGTCAAAATTAGAGATAATTCCCTGACTAAGTGCATTACAGAAAGACTGCTGCTGGCCTTGGGCTGTTATCATTTGTACCATTCTAAGTCATCTGTCATTTTCAAATGTAACATTGCCATGCTACAATGATTCATTTGTGTATTTCCTGGTGCTTTTGTTTATGACACTGGCCTCTCCAGCTTTTGAAAATAAAGATATAATGGATGTAATAATTTCAGAGCCAGACCTACGGGGCTAGATTCAGATAGGTTAGCGGATCTTTAGATCCGCGTAACCTATCTGATTTACGTTTGAGGCAAGTGCTTTATTCAGAAAGCACTTGCCTCTAAAGTTGCGGCAGCGTATCGTAAATCCCCGGGCGGAATTTAAATTCCGCGGCTAGGGGGGCGTGTACAATTTAAATCAGGCACGTCCCCGCGCCGATAGAACAGCGCATGCGCCGTCCGCAAATTTTCCCAGCGTGCATTGCTCCAAATGGCGTCGCAAGGACGTCATTGGTTTCAACGTTAACGTAAATTACGTCCGGCTGTATTCGCGAACGACTTACGCAAAAAATTCAAAACCCGGCGCGGGAACGACGGCCATACATAACATAGGATACGCCACACTTACCCCTCCTATAACAGGGGTAACTTTCCGCCGGAAAAAGCCGAACGCAAACGGCGTAAAAAAAAAAAGCGTCGGGCGGTCGTTTGTTTCTGAATCGGTGTAAATGCTCATTTGCATATTCGACGCGTAAAAGATACGGAAGCGCCACCTAGCGGCCGGCCAGGAATTGCAGCCTAAGATCCGACGGTGTAAGTCACTTACACCTGTCGGATCTTAGGCATATCTATGCGTAACCTGATTCTATGAATCAGGCGCATAGATACGACGGCCGGACTCAGAGATACGACAGCGTATCAGGAGATACGCCGTCGTATCTTCTTTCTGAATCCGGCCCAGTGTACTCCCTCCTTATTTGTTGTAGCGATGCCTTCGTTCTGCCCCTTATACCTTTTAGCTGCTACCACAACTCATTAGGCCGGGTTCACACTGGTACAACACGACAGTCCTACAACTTTCATCCTACTTTGCTCTGCGACATCAGTCCTACATCGGTCCTACATTGGTCCAACATCCATCTGACTTTCATGAACAGGAATGGGCTGAATTAGGATCAAAGTCGGACCAAAGTAGTGCAGGAACTTTTTTCAAAGTAGGACCGCTTGTGTCGGACCAGTTAAGACGGCTCTCATAGGGAAACATTGATTTTCACACGTCATGCGACATGTCGTACCAGTGTGAACCCGGCCTAACTGTTTTTTCTGGGATAGGTAGGGTTTCAGGCTGGGTTCACACTGGTCCAACAAACGCTCTGACATTGGGAGCTCATGACGCATGATGTGTGAAAATCAATGTTTCCCTATGAGAGCCGTCTTAACTGGTCCCTCTACTACTTTGGTCTGACTTTGATCCTACTTCAGTCCATTGAATATCATTAAAGTCGGACCAAAGTAGGATCCTTGTCCTTACCATCCGACTTTTGACATCCGACATGGTGATTACAGCAGCAGTAAAATGAATTTATCTCACAGTAGGATTGTTTTGATTGGTCAAAGGACAAGTCAGACTGTCACAAAGTCGGATCAAAGTAGTATCCTGTTCATGAAAGTCGGATGGATGTAGGACCAATGTAGGATCGATGTAGGATCGATGTCGCAGAGCAAAGTAGGATGAAAGTCGGATGACTTGTATCAGTGTGAACCCAGCCTTAAAGTGTAAGTTCACCTTTTCAGAAAAAAGTGAAGAGGTGAACTTATATCTGTAGCACCCTCTAGTGTGCTAGATGTAGAACAGGTTTTACTAGTGTAGGTCAGTGAACCTTGACACCCCTAGATGTTTTAGAACTACATTTCCCATGATGCTCATGCACTCTGCAGTGTAGTTAAGCATCATGGGAAATGTAGTTCCAAAACATCTGGGGTGCCAAGGTTCCTCATCACTGGTGTAGGTAAATTGTCAGGCTTGGCTGGCAGCCAAGCCTGTGTGGTTTTGATTTATCTGAGTCGGGTGAGTGACATAGGAAGGGCTGGATGACTCTCAGGCAGCATCTCTGAGCCCTCCCCTTACTTCTAGCGAAGACTTACAGACGATTCTGGAAGAATGGGAGTGGAGGAGAAGAGGAGCTGCCTTGAGTATTCTGAGAGCCCTGACCCATCCCCAACCAATGGGTTGGCAGAGGGCAGGCCCCCTCAAATACTCAGGGTCAGCCGAGCTGGGGGCAGTGGAGTTTGGGTGGAAGCTGGATATGGAGTGTTAGGCTGATGGTGGCCCTTGAAGGTAACCCCCTTAGTCTGGGGGGGTGACCCCGGGCTCTGGGCTCGGGTGCGTATCGGACATTCTTCACGACACACTGGGGTGTCCTGGCCAGTGGCAAGGGAGAAAAGTGGAGGCACGCCTGAGAGGACTGGGTGCAAGCAGTCTGGGATGGAAGCAGAGTCAATCTGGGAGGACTATGGAGTCTTAGCCAGGAGGGCTAGTGAAAGGGTGAAATATTCCACTTATGCAGAAAAAAGTGGAGTATTCTGTTATACTTACCCAGATGCTTGTTTTCTCCTTTTGTTTGCACACTTTACAAGATGCTGATCTATATAACTTCTATAGAGGCATGATGTTTGTTGTGATTTTTGTTTCATAATCATGGGAATGGTTCATTTACGATTCTCATACCCAATAAGAACACGGGGCCAGATCCACAACCAGCGGGCGCAACGCAACTTTTGTGATTTAAGTTACACCGCCGCAAATTGCCCAAGTTAGTGCCCGATCCACAAAGCACTTACCTGGAAATTTGCGGCGGTGTATCCTAAATCAGTCCGGCGCAAGGCGGGCCAATTCAAATGGGGCGAGTCCCATTTAAATTAGGCACGCTCCCGCGCCGGACGTACTGCGCATGCTCCCGACGCTATTTTGTAAAAAAGAGATGCGGCGGGAAAAAAAAAATAAAAAAAAAAATTTGACAGCGACGCGGGAAAGACGGGTATACTTTTACATGGCGTACTAACTTTACACTTTGTAAAAGTAGCCCTATCTTTGCGACGGCAAACTAACACTTACGGCGACTTAACGAAGGGAAAAAGCTTTGTGGATCTCTGTAAGTGCTAATTTGCATACCCGACGCTGGATTACGACGAGAAATGCCCCCAGCGGCGGCCGCGGTACTGCATCCTAAGATCCGACAGTGTAAGTCCATTACACCTGTCGGATCTTAGGACTAGCTATGCGTAACTGATTCTATGAATCAGCCGCATAGTTAGAAACAGGGATACGACGGCGTATCAGCAGATACGCCGTCGTATCCCTTTTGTGGATCTGGCCCACAGTACTTGAATTTATGATGGGTGTAGTAACGATGGAGTATTTAAATTCCCAATATATCTTTCTGTTTGCAGCTTATCTCCCCATAAATATTGCATCATTACTCACCCATACAACAAAATAAACAGAATCAGAAAAGAATGGGAGCTCCTTGCCCTGAAGAAAGGGATATGGTGTTAAACCGGATATTCCCGGAGGTGTCAGATAGATGTTGGCGATGCGGTAGGGAAAAGGGAAATATGTTACATATTTTTTGGACATGTGCAAAGTTGGGGGATTTCTGGAAAATGGTTAGAGACACGGTCAAGGATATTGTGGAGGTGGATTTGGGAGGCAATCCCGCCACGTACTTACTGCTGGATCTACCAATCTCCGTGGCCAGGTTCAAAAAATCTTTGTTGAGACATCTACTAGTTGCAGCTAGGGCGTGTATCCCAATCCTGTGGAAAAGTACAAACATCCCAAATAAACAGCAATGGATAGGTAGAATTTCGGAAATTCAACAAATGGAAAAGCTTACCATGGGCATAAGAGAACAAGAAGATGGGTACAGATTGATATGGGATCCCTACATAAGATACAGAGAAGGAGAGCTTTGAGGGGGGAGGAGTAGAGGAAGGAGACGGCGGAGATGGCGGGAGAACATGGGAGTGACATGGATGCCCCCTTTTTTTTTTTTTTTTTTTTTTTTTTTTTGGGGGGGGAGGGGGGGTGGATAAGGGAAGATTTGGAAACGGGTAGGCGAGGCATAGGTTGGGGTAATCCATAACAAGTAGTGGTTAAGTGTAACGGTATAACAATAGAAATTCTGTTGTAGTTATGTAGTCAGGTATAAGCAGGGGTACGAGTATATGGATACCCGAAATGTATTTTTGTGTTATATAAGGTTATATAATGTTGTATAATGTCCACAGATTATTATGGAAAATGAAAAGAAAACTTTAAAATAAAGAATTAAAAAAAAAAGAAAGGGATATGGAAAACAATAGTAAGAAGACAGCAAGTATAAAAAACACAACAGTAGAATAACATTTGAACAGGATATGCACAAAAGAAAATATGTGTAGCGCTATCCCTGTAGGAGCCACTATAGATGTACGCAGATTCTTTCTCTGATCAGTGCAGGGCAGCCAGGCACACAGTAGCATTTCATTCATTCAGGCTCAATAAACACTCTAGGGGTGTCCTTTTCAATGTAAATGTATTGATGAAGCAGGGTGAACAAATATCTGCGCTAACAAAAAATACATAAAAATAGAACTGAATAAAATAGAAGCAGTCAGCACAGTTTGTAGATAATTCAAACACAAAATATAGTAGTCCAAAATGCAGCGCTTAAAATAAAAATGGTTATAATTATGTGATAGTCCAAATGACAACAAATTCCAATGAAGAGTGAAAATGAAAGACTTCCACCAGACTTCAGGGTGCACAGAGAAAAAAGCACACCAACACCCAGTGCAATGCTTACCAGAAAGATATGAAAACAAGCATGTAATCATATGATGCAGAAGCTCAACAGTGTATGACAACACTGCAAAACTTGGTATGCAGGATTGGGTTAATCCAAGATCACCGGTACCAGAAGGACATCAGAACTCACATAGATATATGGATGTATGGAGCAGTCAACAGGGCATTACCCAATATGAAGAGGAAAGCAATAATGGTGAAGCCCGTAAGGTAAAAACACACAATTTATTGGTAATCTACTTACAGGTACAAAAGGACATCATGACTCATAAAAACTCTGCGACTCTCAGCGTGCTTGCATCGGCCAGCCTGACATGTTTCATCCAATGTGGATATCATCAGAGGCGTGGCCAATGATGCAAGCAAGCCCACTTATATACAGGATGTTCCAAGTCAAACTGCCCTATGATAGGACAGCATAACAAAATAATCAGCTGGTTCAGGTTAGAGACATCTAAAAACGTCAGCCGCGCATGCGCAATGCGGCCATGCTAGTCTAAAGAACCGAAACAACAAAAACAATTATGGCATGCGCACCGCTGACACCCCGATCTTAGAAACCCCGAACCTAAAATCAATAACGTGCATCCGCGCATGCGCAATGTGGGTACGCTATTCAAATAGACAGGAAGAAGAAACCTGAATCCTTATACCACTTCCGGATGGGCGGAACAATCTCGTCCTCACCCGTAAGTGACGAGAGCGCACAGCCTAACAACAGAAGCACTTCCCCAGCCAATGGTCAACATCCGGTTGGCAGAACAAACCACCTACACCCAGAAATGGCATCACTGAGGCGCATCACGGCGCGGCCATGCGCTTCATGCTTAAAAACAAGGAAATAAGCTAAAACAACAAGAAACAATAGACATTACAAGTACAATAGAGCGTAATGGAACGCAAAGCCAGCAAAGAACCCATTTTACACTATATACCCTAAAATTGATTGAGAAAAAAAATGTACATATATGACATGTGTACACATAATTACATAAAAAACTCAAAACATAAAACACAAAAATTAGAGAATAGGGAGGATATAAAGGAGGCTCCCAACAATGTAAACCCAGTGCTATATTTTGAGATGAAATATGCAAATAAATAAACAAATAATATTTAAAAGGTTTGACAAAAAAACATAAAAATTACCTACATGTAGCGCCCTGCTTCCAATGACCAGGCGCTATATCAAATTTAGAGGGCGTCTGAGCTGGTAGTTTAGCTCAGACTTTGTTAATTGGGGGTTAAATCAGCCTCTGTTCTGGCTATGGCTGTGACTGGAGGGATTTCCCTTTGTTTGCCTGTAGGTGGCGGTACTACCACAGGCCACTGTTGGAACTAAGGCAGGTCATGGTGTATTGGGTGTCTTTCCTCGGGAACAGCCCAGTGGGAGTGGTCTCCCCGCTGGGCATGCTGGGGAAGGATACTTAAGGGGCAGACGCCATTTTTCGGGGCTCTTCGCCTCGTGGCCCTCCTGGCGCGAGGTATGTGTTGTGTGATTTTTTAGCCTCGGGACCATGCTGGCCCGGGGCTAAATTTTGGCCTAGTAGGCCCTGTTACCCTGACTGGAGCCTACGTCATGGAGGTGATCCTGTGCTATCTGTCCTGCGGGAGGAAGCCACAACAATGGAGGACGCCAGGGGAGGACCTGTCCCGGAAAGGAAGGCTGGTACTTTGGGAGAGGCCTGGTAACCTATTGAAGGATGCACCGTAGCCTACAATACCTTACAGTGTGCCGGGTTGCCTTAAAGGCTCAAAACTGTAAGGCTGGATCTTCAGGTATCAAATCCTGTGGCAAAGGATTCCGGAATCCCTCATCTGAACTTACAACCAGTCTGTGGCAGAGACTGAGGTTATCCTTGTCCGTGCATCATCCCGGCTGCTAGGCCAGATGAGAGGGGCCTATCCGTGTGAGCAATACCCACTTAAGAAAAAGTGGTGAGTGTGACTTTGGAGTTTAGCAATTCCCCAGTGATCTGCTTTGTGCGCCTGAACCTTCCCCTGATCCTTCATCCCTCTACTTCTTCAAGTTGTTTTAAAATAAAAGCAAAAGAAAAGGAACTATAACTTGTGGACATTGAACTTTTTGCTGACTCTCAACCCCTAGACGAGGAACGAGGTAACATGCAGACCCAAAACTAACCAGCAGCTCCTACGGGGGTAGTGCTACATACATATGTGTGGACACTGCCCACTAGTTTCCACACAAATAAAATATTAAAATTAACTGTTGTTAATAAAACAATTAATATCCCAGCCGACACTCATGCCGAAAGGGGTATAGCACTTGAGGTCATAAATCCACCGGGTTTCAAGTTTAAAAATTTCCAGTTTAGACATACAACCCCGCCAGTGTGGATTAAACCTATCAATGGCCACACAAATAGTTTTAGGATTCTTATTATGGCACTCCAAATAATGTCGGGAAACAGTGTGTTTGGGAAATCCCTTCTTGATATTCGTGATATGTTCACTGACCCGAACATGCATAACCCATATCGTGCGGCCAACATATTGGAGCCCACATGGGCAAATCAATAAGTATACCACGTTTAAAGAAGTACAAGTGATAAGGTGTCAATGTCAAAAACCCTACCAGTAGTGTGAGATTTAAACTGGCAGATTTTTGTTGGTCTTATACTTATTGATTGTGCAGACCTTACAATTATGACAGGGGTAATAGCCTTTGGACTTCTGAAAGAATGACACCCTATTAGGGGCATCCAAAACATTGGGTGCTAATTGGAGTCTAAGAGGAGGAACTCTTAGAAACAATTTGTTGCCGATCTGGAAGGACAGGACCCAGATTTATCGTTTTTTAATACTCCCCAATGTTTCATCATAATTTTCTTAATATCAGAATGTTGTTGAGAATAAGTGGTCACCATTGAAAAATTGTAGTTAGTTTCATTAGGTGATATAATATAAGGATTGCGCTACCCTAGCAGGTGATCTGTCTGTGTGATCCTAGATCAGCCTGGCCTTATGCAACATACAAAACTATTTATCACCTATGGATGTCACCCTGTGCATCCACAAGGGTATACACCTGTGTGTGAAACCGTGAAACTATATATAATTCAAAAATCTAACAAATGACAAAACACACCAAAAAATATATATATTAAATGACAAACAACCCTTGTGTACTTTTTGTTTACCAGGTGCCCTGTGTGGGTATTTCCCCTAAAAGTAAAACATGCATGTGCTTATAAAATTTCAAATAGTGTTTTTACAAATCCACAAACAATATCCACAAACCTATTACGGATTTACAAAAGATATTATATCTCAAAGCCAAATGTGCTCAAACTTTGTGCCAGCCACTAAAACAAAACACAAAAAGGGGAGTTCCTATATGGATCCCCTTCCCTGTGTTTAATACTCGTTATACAAAGTCCCAGTGGATAACCAAGTATTTGTATTTCCTATGAGCATTTATAGAGAAAAAGAGGCCATAATAACTTATTCAAGAAAAGCGACAGTTTTGGTGGCGCAAATAGGATTGGTTATCCTGGGAATGAACCAGAGGCATTAATTGAGCAGGATCTGGTGAGTGGCCATTTCTGAAGGTGATGGGATTATCACAAAGGTGGTGAAAGAACGCTGTATTTGAATACTCTATAGGAGGAACACTAATTGCTTTGGAGCACTTGGTTATCCACTGGGACTTTGTATAACGAGTAATAAACGCAGGGAAGGGGATCCATATAGGAACTCCCCTTTTTGTGTTTTATTTTAGTGGCTGGCACAAAATTTGAGCACATTTGGCTTTGAGATATAATATCTTTTGTAAATCCATAATAGGTTTGTGGATATTTTTTGTGGATTTGTAAAAACACTATTTGAAATTGTATAAGCACATGCATGTTTTACTTTTAGGGAAAATACCCACACAGGGCACTTGGTAAACAAAAAGTACACAAGGGTTTGTCATTTAATATATATATTTTTTGGTGTGTTTTGTTAATTTTTTTTTTTGCATTATATATAGTTTCCCGGTTTCACTCACAGGTGTATGCCCGTGTGGATGCACAGGGTGACATCCATAGGTAATAAATAGTTTTGAATGTTGCATAAGGCCAGGCTGATCTAGGATCACACAGACAGGTCACCTGCTAGGGTAGCGCAATCCTTATATCATATCATTTATATCCTGGGCAAATCACCATAGAGTGACTTGCACCTTTTGATTGCAGCAAACCATATAATACAGCACGAACTTAGCAATATAAATATTTGTATTTTCTCTGATTTGCACCAGTAACACCCGTTCCATTTAGTTTCATTAGGTAATGGTTTTTCCTTAATCTGAAGAACAGAAGCTCGATCCAAACTGCCCACTTCATTAATTACTAGATTTAGATTACTCAATAGGTACCCCTTTTCCATAAATTTTGCACAGAGCAGGTAAGTATAACACATTTGTTATTTTTCTAAAAAAAAATATTACAACCTTTAGAATCTTTTTATCAAGAACCCATCCACCATCTGGGCACACCTCCCCAGAGATTGGACAGGCCCTACTAAATATTCAGGCTGGGTATTTGAATCCTCCCACCCTAATTTCCAGAAGTTTCTCCTAGGGTCAGGGGGAGGCAATCAAACTTCCAGTCTCCATGGATTACTGAAACCATGTCCTGGGGTCTGATGAGACCAAGATAAACTTATTTGGTTCAAATGGTGTTAAGAATGTGTGGCGGCAACCAGGCGAGGAGTACAAAGACAAGTGTGTTTTGCCTACAGTCAGGCATGGTGGTGGAAGTGTCATGGTCTGGGGCTGCATGATTGATGCCGGCACTGGGGAGCTACAGTTCATTGAGTGAACCATGAATGCCAACATGTACTGTGACATACTGAAGCAGAGCATGATCCCCTCCCTTCAGAGACTGGGCTGCAGGGCAGTATTCCAGCATGATAACGACCCCAAACACACTTCCAAGACGACCACTGCCTTGCTAAAGAAGCTGAGGGTAAAGGTGATGGACTGGCCAAGCATGTCTCCAGACCTTAGCCCTATTGAGCTTCTGCAAGGGCATCCTCAAACGGAAGGTAGTGGAGCGCAAGGTCTCTAACATCCACCAACTCCATGACGTCGTCAAGGAGGAGTGGAAGAGGACTCCAGTGACAACCTGTAAAGCTCTGGTGAACTCCATGCCCAAGAAGGTTAAGGCAGTGCTGGAAAATAATGGTGGCCACACAAAATATTGACACTTTGGGCCAAATATGGACATTTTCACTTAGGGTGTACTCACTTTTGTTGCCAGCAGTTTTGACATTAATGGTTGTGTGTTGAGTTATTTTGAGAGGACAGAAAATTTACACTGTTATACAAGCTGTACACTCACTACTTTACATTGTAGCAAAGTGTCACATGGAAAGATATAATAAAATATTTACATAAATGTGAGATACTGTATATACTCCTCAATGATAGGTCTTTATAAATTAACCTAGTTTTTGACAGACAAAACTAGCTTCCAGATTATATCGCATAAGTAATTTGTACGATCAAATGACCCCCAAATGGCATCATATGATCTTTTGTACAGCCATATTATTTTAATTAAAGAACAAATATTTTATGCCTTAAGACTAATTCCCCTCAAAAAAAAAAAATTATAAACATCAAATTAATCCAAAACCATTATATTTTCCTTATCACTGTAAATACTGTTCTTCTTGTTGAAGGTAAGTCAAAAGACATACTCCTATCCTATACATATTCCCAGAATCAGTAGGTCAGTCCTTGGGGGGGGGACACCCACCCAGCTGAGTTCTGAAGAGGGGGAGATGCCATACACAGGTCCAAAAATATTCTCCTCACCACACCAAGCTCAGGTACTGCCTGAGGGATTAACATAAGATTTACAGCAGTAGTAATTTACTACTCTTGTTAAAGTGGATGACTGGTTGGTTTAGCATGTCAGCTCTATAGATCATGAATAGACAATATCTGACAGACCAGATGTTATTGAGCTTAATATCCCATGAAATGCAGCTGTTATGCCTAATATTTGTGTCAAATATTATATATCAAGCTATCAAGACCCGTAAAAATTTGGCAATGGGTGCACTGCTTCTTATGAATCCCCATTATTTTGCTTACAGTGGTTGTAAAGGTTTGTTTTTTATTTTCTAAATAGGTTCCTTTAAGCCAGTGCATTGTTGGTTCACTTACCTTTTCCTTCGATTTCCCTTCTAAGGCCCAGATCCACGAAGAAGTTACGTCGGCGTATCTATTGATACGCGGCGTAACTTCTAGGATGCTCCGGCGTATCTTTGTTTTGTATCCACAAAACAAGATACGCCTGAAGCTGGGCTAGATCCGACTGACGTACGGATCTAAGTTGCATATTTACGCCGGCCTGCTAGGTGGCGCTTCCGTTGATTTCCGCGTCGAGTATGCAAATTAGCTAGATACGCCAATCCACAAACGTACGTCCGCCCGGCGTATTTTTTTACATCGTTTACGTAAGGCTTTTTTCGGCGTAACGTTACCCCTGCTCTATGAGGCGTACGCAATGTTAAGTATGGACGTCGGGCCAGCGTCTAATTTTCCGTCGTGTACGTCGTTTGCGTAAAACGTTTGCGTATAGGGCTTTGCGTAAATTACGTTCACGTCGTCTAGGCATTGAGCGGGCGTAATTTAATTTGAAAATTCAACGTTATACTGAGCATGCGCGCGAATGCGCCGTACGAAAAAAGCTCCATTTACGTGGGGTCAAGCTTATTTTACATAAAACACGCCCCCTGTTCCTCATTTCATTTAGGCGCGCTTACGCCGGGAGATTTACGCTACGCCGCCTTAACTTTAGAGGCAAGTGCTTTGTGGATACAGCACTTGCCTCTCAAAGTAGCGGCGGCATAGCGTAACTACGATACGCTATGCCTGCCTAAAATTACGCCGCGATACGTGGATCTGGCCCAATATGTTTTTTTTCTTTGTCTAAATTTCGCACTTCCTGTTTCTCCACAGTAAGCTGTTCTGGCTGACTAACCCCCATGGATTATGGTGAAAAGCTTACTAAGGACAAACAGGAAGTAAGAAATTCAGACAAAGAAAAAAAACATTTAGAAGGGAAATCGAAGAAAAATGGAAGTGAACCAACAATGCACTAGCTTAAAGTGGAGGTTTTAAAATTTCCACCAAAAATATAAAAAAATATAAAAAAAAAATGTTTTTACTTACCCTAAATAGCTGTTGCTATGCGGAAGTGCCGAATCTGCCTCTTCATCCTCCGCGGTGGATTCTCTTCCTCCTCCTACACTCGGTGTCTTCTTGTGAATGGGACGCGCTGCATTCTGGGAACTGTGTGTGTCCCAGAAAGCAGCCAGCCCATTCACAAACCGCTGCGCTGCTCGCGCTTGCGCAGTAGGAAAGGGGCAGTGAAGCCGTACGGCTTCACTGCCTGTTTCCCTTATTGTGGGTGGACTTGGAGCTGCCAGGATCAAGGATCGGCCTCGGCGGGGGCCGACATCGCTGGCGGCTAGGACAGGTAAGTGTCCTTATTAAAAGTCAGCAGCTCCAGTGTTAGGAGCTGCTGACTTTTAATTTTTTTTTTTTTTTGTAATGGAACCTCCGCTTTAAGGAACCTATTTTAAAAAAAAAAACCTAACCTTTACAACCCCTTTAACTGATTGCTTCCAGCTGTAACACCCGCCATGGATATATATTCTCCAAAAAATAATGCCACTCTGCTCTCATTGCATCTACACTCGGTCCCTTTAAAGCAAACTGACAGAAGCGGAATGCAGTAGCTGCTACCTTGTTAAGCATACCATTTGTACTGATAGACAACTTTTGTCCTGTTTCCACTTTAAAGCAAAGGTTCACCCAAAAGTGAACCTCCGCTTTTCGGAACCCTCCCCCCCTCCGGTGTCACATTTGACACCTTTCAGGGGGGAGGGGGTGCAGATACCTGTATAAAACAGGTATTTGCACCACTTCCGGGTATAGACTCCCGGACCCTCCTCGCCCCACCCTCCCCCGTTGTGTTCTGGGAAACACTTGGCTCCCAGAACACAACAGGGACCAGTGGGAACTGCACAGCGCGACTCGCGCATGCGCAGTAGGGAACCGGGCAGTGAAGCCGCAGCGCTTCACTTCCCGATTCCCTTACCGAGGATGGCGGCGGGGGAAGCCGAGAGCCGAGCTACCGCTCGGCTTCGGCTGCCGACGTCGCCGGCGACTTGGACAGGTAGGTGTTAATTTTTTTAAAGTCAGCAGCTGCTGTATTTGTAGCTGGTGGCTTTAAAAAAAAAAAAATTTAGGTGAACCCCCGCTTTAAATCTAAATTTGAGGCAAAATGTTAAATAGAGTTTGGAATAATTGAATAATTAGAACTCTGGTCTCTGTTCCAGGTGGGGAAATTTCCCCTTCCTTCCTGTCCCAGAACCTAGATGGCTTTAATTACTGGAACAGTGAAGACCAGTAAGCTAAAAAATTCAATAACGGATTCAACCCTTCTCTACTTTATCTAAAACGAAAAAAAAAAGTTTGGCTATACTTCCACTGTTAGATATGTACTTATTAGTGAAAGTCGCTATTATCCCCTTAAAGGGGTTGTAAAGGAAACAATTTTTTTCCCTAAATAGCTTTCTTTACCTTAGTGCAGTCCTCCTTCACTTACATCATCCTTCTGCTTTTAAATGTCCTTATTTCTTCTGAGAAATGCTCACTTCCTGTTGTGGAGAAAGCCTCTTGAGGGGGGAGGGGGCGAGCAGGCAAGTCAGGACACTCTCTACTTTGCATATAGAGAAAGGAGCTGTGTGTTAGTGGGCGTCCTGACACTCCTGCTCACCCCCTCCCCCTCAAGAGGCTTTCTCCACACCAGGAAGAAAGCCTTGCATTACTGTGTGGAGTTACAGACAGAAGAACAGGAAGTGAGGATTTCTCAGAAGAAATAAGGACATTTAAAAGCAAAATGGAAGGATGATGTAAGTGAAGGAGGACTGCACTAAGGTAAAGGAAGCTATTTAGGGAAAAAAGTGTTTTCCTTTACAACCCCTTTAATCACCCGAGATGGTAACCCCTTACCAGCCAGTGTCATTAGTACAGTGGCACTGTATAGTATTATCATTGATAACTGTATTAGTGTCAATGGTAATATCAGTGTTAGTCAGCTCAGTGTGAGATTGCCCGCCTCACTATCGCAGTCCCATTATAAGTCACTGTTCCACCGCCATTAGTGGTATGTAAAAAAAATTCCAGTATACACAATATTACCAAAAGTATTGGGACACTTGTCTTTACAAGTGTAGCAAGGTGTCACTTTGCGATGTGGCCGAGAGACTACAGTTTGTAATTGAGAAAGAACTCAGCTCCCTCAGGTGGTCAATTGTTATAGTGCCACCACTTGTTGGTTCAATTACATCACAACAATGCATTATGGACCTTGAAGTACAGGGAGACAAAGACTCCATTGCCTTGGGTGTTTAACGGACTACGATGCCCACAGTACTACTGTGCTACCCAAAGTGCATTGCATCATGCACAGCCTTCTGGGAGAATCTACTTAAAGGAAGGGGAGGCTTGCATCCGGTCTCTTGGGATGGCAACTTCTAGCAAGCAGGAAGCCTGTGATGAGGCCTGCTTCAAGGGCACCTAGGCCTCAGAAGCCTGGGCCTACAGTCGCCAGCGCGGATCGTCTATCCTGAAGGGGATCCTTGACGCAGTGTTTGGCCTCTGTTCCTCGGCAACCAGAGTCGCCTGTCCACCAGCACTTTGTGACGGCTGCGCGGAGGACCAGAGACTGCCAGTTGCGGAGACGCCGAGAACCGGGACACTACAGACGGAGCGTACCGGAGAGGCGAGGCCTCATTGGGTGAGAAGGGCACCTGCCCAATGATATAATAACTATGGAAGGTGGATCTTATAGACTCACTATTGTAGTTTTGGAAGTTAACATGCCACGTGCAGGGATACGTTGCATCCGGCAGTGACTGTGCATTAAAGGGATTGGCTGCTGTGTCGCCAGCACGTTTTATATTTACTTTGAATGTTTGTTTCTATTTTTCTTTATACCTATTGGATTACAAATTGTTCACGTGCACCAACTAAAGCTAGCGAAGATTTCAGTTAACTGGAAGGAACGATTACAGGACTCAGTCTGACTAACTAAGCAGGATCATAGTAGGACATGTGTCTAAGAACTGCCTGCTAGGGGGAGCTAAAGAATAATAGACTCATTACATAACATAATTATTTTATACTCATTTTGTACAGTATTGTTATTCCTAAGAGCTGGGTGAGGCCTAGTGGAGAGGTACTCCAGTGCTTATAGTATTGTATTGGGAAAATCCCTTCACCGCGTTCTCACACAGGTCTGATTTTGGTCTGTATTATTCAAACTTGTTTCTTTAATCTTTATCATTGACTCTTGCAGGGCCCTGTAAGAAGTCAACTGCTGTTTGTTTAACTTTGTTTCATCTTTTCTCTACCAAGTAAACATTTCTTGGTTAAACTGCATTTGGTGTGGAGCCTTATCTATTACCATTTGGACAGATGCTTAATACAAGGTAATAACATTTAATTGTATCTTTATTACTGTATGATATCATTGTGGTTCCCAACTGCCAGTGGGTTCCACAATCGTTGTGTTCTCCAGTTGTGCCAAGGGAGGGTTTGAACCAAACTTCTGGGGTTAATAGGCAGAGCGTAGACCCAAAATCGAAACCAGCAGCTCCTTCGGGGGGTAGTGCTACACAAGCACAACTTTATTGGCACTCCAGTCTTAGTCCGTCGGGTTCAATATTGAAGCAATTTGAAGCTATAAAAGTTTTACCTCTTCTGGAAAGGTTGCCCACAAGGTTTAGGAGTGTGTCTATGGGAATGTTTGACCATTTTCTTATGCCGCGTACACACGATCGGTTCGTCCGATAGACCGTTTTCATCGGACGAACCGATCGTGTGTGGGCCCCATCGTTTTTTTCCCCATCGGTGAACCTGTTTTAAAATTATCTGATGGTTAGAAAAACGATAGAAAAAAAGAGTCCAATTTTAACTTGTGTTATATTAAAGTGTTATCGAGTTTACTACACCATTGGAAGTCTTTCTCTCCCTTCCTTTTTTCTGGGTTACTGGCTGGAGCTCCCCCCCCCCCTCTTTTCCGTTTAGGAAAGCTACCATCTGTGGGATTGCTGTGAGAGGTAGGGAATGCTACACAACAGGAACGCCAGTAACAAATAGCAGAGGAGAGCTAAGAAAGCTGATGTGTCCTAATATATAATTCAGAGGTGAGAGTTCTGGGAGACCGGTGTAGGATCCCCACTAAGGTTCAATACTCCAACTGAGAACATACTACGGATGGGATAAATATTGTGATAAAGTCCCCTGAAGTATTTGAGGATTGGATTCCCAAATTTTGCCCACTGTATTGGACTTTTCAGAACTGAACATTCATCCATCTACTAAGATTGCAATATTGAACTATTTTGCACGATTTGCATCCATATAACTCTTTGCACATTTTTGCACTAACTTTTTGAACGTTTGCACTAGATTGATTAGTGTCTTCCCTCTTTTGTTGACCTTCGTTGATTTATTGATTTATTGTTTTTCTGGCACATATGTGAAGGTGTCAGATTTCACCACTATTGCACTTTATTTAGCCCCTTACAGGAGCTATTTCCTTTGCACTTTATTTATTGCAGTTTGCACGAGGGTTGTATTTTTTTAGCGCAAGATCACTTATATATATTCAGCAGGAGCAAGTATTTCTGGGCAAGTCTTCAAGAGGTAACCACCGGTTGCAGCCAGGAGGGCTAGTGCGTGACATGGGCAGTCAGGAGAACTGGAGAGGCATGCCAGAGAGGACTGAGAGGAAACAGTCAGAGCAATGTCACAGGCAGTGAAGTCAGGCAGGAGCCAGGAGGGCTGGCATGGCCTGAAGAGGACTGACTGGGAACAGTGGTCCACCTATAGGAAAGCTAGCACAAAAGACTTCCTATTTTCTGCTACACCATAGGGACCCGCAGTCCCTGCCTGCAAAGGGCAAGTTGCTTGGGCCTGGCTGAGCCAGTGTCAGGCCTAAACATGTGCTAGCTGCTCCAGAGAGATCAAGAGGAGTGAGAGAGAAAGAGCAATAGTCTGTAAGCAGGAGTTGTGCAAGAGGAGATTGGAGAAGTGTTGTGTACATAGTTGTCCCGTTTGATTGATATACCATCCTCTACTTCATTGATATACAATCCACCTAATTAAATATATACAATCTACCGACTTATAAACAATTTGCTGGGCATCTCATAATCCCCTTTGCCCATCCAAGTTAAATTCCCTAATAAAAATAACAAAAACAAGCACATGGACTGTTTTCTGCCTGAGAGTGACCGAGGAGTGAACGCCAGGCTGGGCAGCGTGACAGGTGGGCCACATCACTTAGCAGCCCCTACGGGGGTACCGCTTCATTCACAGTAGTTCTTTAGATGTTCAGATCTTCAGGTACTCTGACCTTTGAAGACAGCAAACTTCCATCAACACTGATAAACAATGTTTGAGCTTTGACACAGGCATGTGTCCATTATACTGGATACTGGAATACATTTTCCTCAAAGCCAAAGATCAAATAGCAAGCATTAATAATGAGCTACAGGCAAATGCTGACAACAGGGCCTTTTTTAATGTTGTGCACATTGTTGTATTCAAACTTTTTAGTTTACTGTTTGCAGAGGCATAACTAGGATATTTTTGTGCAGTGAATTGAAAGATTGTAGCCTCCCAGCATCATACACCACCGATATACAACATTGACATTCTCTCCATTTGCTATGGCTTATGCAAAGAACACCTTGCTTCTACTTCTCACATACAGGCCAGCAGCCCTTCGAAATTGAGGATGGCGATATGCATCAGAGTGTGTGGTTTGGTGGAGACGTGTAGGCTGAGGTTGGAAACTCTTGCATTTCTCTGATGTCAATTCAGCTGGGAGCACTGGTGCAGTGCCTGAGCAAAAAGGTTACTCCTGGTCGCTAGTAACGTAGTGGTGGACAGTCTGCCATTTTGACACTAGATTGCCTGTCTGCCTCCTACCCTATTTATTTTTGTATTCACTCACATATTATAAAGTAGACTTATAATGTTACTTCTCTGGTGTTGACTGGACAAATACCCCCCCCCCCCCCCCCCGCCATTGGCATTATGGTTTCTCAAAAATACAGGGATCAAACCTATGTAGGCTCTTACTTTCATCAACACGGGTATAGAAAAAGCCATAAACATAAAAGCTCCGATTTGATTCATCCCTTTGCTTATCAAATCTTCGTTATTTACAGCCGTTCATACTCTCATTACCAGATAGTTATATGAAGAATATGGAGCCTTTGTAATAACTACTGTAACCTTGATGTTATGTACTCTTGGAATTGCTCTTATCTCTAAAGATTTTTTAAAAACAATGTTCTATCATTGTGTACCATTACCACAGTGCAGTAAAGGCCGTAGCGAGGAGGGAAGAACAGCGATCATCAGCACTGCAGGACAGAGGGAAGAGGTGGATGTGAATGGGCAGACAGCGCACTACTATCAAGCAACAAATTAAAGTGGTTGTAAAGCATCAAAATGAAAAACCTTCTGTGCTGAAGCTGACCCCCAGACCCCCCCCTTCTTGCCTGAGCCCAAACCAATTCAGTGATGTTCACAAGTGCAGTGGCTCCAGCAGCTGTCTCTCTCTCCTCATTGGACAGATTGATAGCAGCAGGAGCCATTGGCTCTTGCTGCTGTCAAACTAATCTAGAGACACAGTAGCGGGGGGTGGTGCCGAGTACCACTGTCTGTGTCAATTGATGCAGCAGCAGGTCTCGGGAGCGAGCCCACACAGGTACCCCTATGGAAAGAGGCTTTCCGTGGAGGCACCCGATGAAGAGGAGAAGAAGCCTGGAGCACCGGCGGGGCACCCCAGAAGAAATGATCGGGGCTGCTCTGTGCAAAACAATTGCACGGAGCAGGTAAGTATGGGCATTTTTTATTTATTTGCAGCATAAAATGTTAAATAAGTGTTTATATTTTCTGTGTGACATTATTTGTAATAATAAAAAAATGTAATTCCAGGCTATTACTGACTATGCTTAAACTTGCTTCCACCCCCCCTTCTAAATCCTATACTAACTACCCTGTAAAAGAAAGATGCTTATACTTACCTATTCTCAGGGCGCTCTGATCAGGTCACATGATCTCCCCAGCAGCCGGCTTCAGGGGAGAGGAGAGAGTGCCAACAACAGTTGCCATGCCTGTGCGATCGCGTCCTCCATATTCTTGCTATTAGGCATCCATTGCTGGCTGTCCCTCCTCTCCCCCGAAGCCACCGATGGGAGACGATTATTTTACTGAACCAGGGCACCTTCAGAATAGGCACCTTCATTTCACAAGGTAGTTTGAATAGGATTTAAAAGGGGCGTAGGACCCACATGGATCGAATATCCTGGCCGGGTCGGACGGGCGAGGTGCCCTGGTGTTTGGACGCTGTTTCCGGGGGTTTTCCCCTGAGTCGTGAGATGGTTGTCCATGCTTGGACTAAGCTTATACACCCCCCCTGGGGTTCCTGCCCCCCTCATCACCCTCCCTCTACCCCCCTCATCACACTCCCTCTACCCCCAGACCCCTTGTCCTTACCCTGGTTTCCTACCCTTCCTTTCCCTCCCTGGTTGTTTTGGCTTTGTTGTGAAGTCATGCTATTCTGTTTTTTTTTCTGTTTTGTCTTTCTCCCTTGTAATGTGAAAAAGGAAAATAGATTTTACAAAAAAAAAAAAAAAAAAAAAAAGAAGGGGCGTAGGAGAATTTTTAAGCTTAGCTAGAAATAGCCTGAAATTTCAATGTAATGTTTTTACTTGGGGTGGGCACAACCACTGTAAAGAAAGTGTGGATGATGTGCTGTCTATGCATTTCACCTCAAGGGTTCGACTAAATTAGAATGATTTTTCTAGAATACGTGTTAAACTTTTTTGCTGTAGTAATTGACAGTTACACTGAGCCTTTCTGCTAAAGGGGCCTTCCGAATGACAAGTGTTGAGCAGTGCTATCCCTCAGATTTCCCACCCGCACACACCTGTGAAACGTCTTTCCAGCAGAGTTAGGACAACTAACATGATTCTAATCTTATTAGCTGTCAGCTCTTTTTAAGTGGCCGAGTGCCCAAGGGAGTATTGGATGCTGAGATGACACAGACCTGTAGTAATTGCAGAGGAAACATTGTAACTTTTTCCCACTGGGTTTGTAACCACAGCTGTAACCGCAGAATGCATATTTGTCAAAAGTAACCAGAGAATATTATCAAAGAAATTTGACTGGGCGATAATAACCCAATCCTGTGCCATACGTACATCAATATGTGCAAATGAATACATTGCCAAAAATCATACATCAGTTACCATGTGTGAACAGTCAAATGCATTAATAACTTAAATTCATGTGCTCAAAATACATAAAAATATCATGTATAAACCATGTGAAAATAAAAAAATACAAAACGAAATTCTGTGTCCAAGTTAATAAAAAAAGTGACTATCATCAAAGTTTATTAAAATCCATCAAATATTTCTCTGCAAATTCCCAACTCAAAGTTGTAATGTGCCTCCATGCAATAAAAATAGTGATATTATTATTATACAGGATTTACATAGTGCCAACAGTTTGTGCAGCACTTTACAATATTAGGGCAGACAGTACAGTTACAATACAATTCAATACAGGAGGAATCAGAGGGCCCTGCTCGTTAGAGCTTACAATCTAGGAGGGAGCGTCAAGTGATACAAAAGGCAATACGTGTGGATGAGGAGCTGATGGAGAAAATAAAAGTACAGTTGTTAGTTGTGGGCAGGATAGGCTTCTCTAAAGAGGAGGGTCTTCGGGGAATGTCTAAAAGCAAGAGATAAACAGACAGATTGGGATAGGAAGTTCCATAGGATGGGAAGAGGCTCTGGAAAAGTTCTGGAGGCGAGCATGGGAGGAGGTGATGAGGGTGCAAGCAGGAGGTCTTGGGAGGAATGAAGGGAACTATTAGACCCCTTTCACACTGAGCCGCCCATAGTGTCAGCGGTAAAACGCTGCTATTTTTACTGCCAATGCTATGTGCAGATTTGCGGCGCATTTCGGCCGCTAGCAGGACGCATTTAATCCCCGCTATCGGCTGAAAAAGGGTTAAAACCTGAAGCAGCGCATTGCGGGCGGTATAGCCGCGCTGTCCCATTGATATCAATGGGCAGGAGCGGTGGGGGAGCGGTAAACACACCGCTCCTTCAGGGCTCCAAAGATGCGGCTAGCAGAACTTCTTTTACCATCCTGCTAGCGCAGAAGAGCCAAAGTCCGCGGCCCCCGGAAGGAAGAGGGCTGAAGATGGGCGCTTCCTGTCAGCGGGGACATCGCAGGCTTTGTTTTCAGGTAATTGTCTGCTGTCCTAAGCCCATCCACTGTCCTACTGACTACTAAACACCCACTGCTAACTGACCGTCCACTGCCACACTACTTACTGACTATCCATTCCTTACTGACTATGCACATATTCCTCATACAGGCCCCCCAGTGGTTGCTTCTATAAATGACCTGTGTATTAGCGTTCAGGAGTGTGCACTTTTAGCTAATTTCTGATTTTTATGCTGGAACTTGTAGTGGTATAGACCCAAATTGAGCCGAAGGAGTCAATTTATAAATATCTTTACACAAGATTCATCAAGGATTTTGCCCATGTTTTCCAATTGAATCAAGTGAGAAACTTGTGTAAATCTTGGTGAAAGCTGTATATAAACATTCTGCAGATCTCTTCTTACGGATTCTCTGATAAAGAGGCATGAAGTCTGAAAAGTGACAAGATTTGTTACAACCATTTCTTGAAATACTGGTAATCCCTAGATATCTCAGAGCTAGTAAAAATGAACCTCCTGATCAGCTTTATTTATTTATTTATTTTAGATAATAACAGTGATTGGCACCCCACAGTCATTTGTTTTGCGAACAGAGTCTGAAATGGATAAAAAAATAAAAAAAGTTTCTGTCATTAAGCCTAGGTTCACACTGCTGCGAATTCAAAATCGCGGTAAAATGCACGATTTTACCGCGATTTCGCGGCCGCGACTTTGCAGCGATTTGCCGCGATTTCGGCCGCAATTTAATGTAAATCGCGGCCCGAAATCGCAAAAAGTAGTACAGGAACTACTTTTTGAAATCGCAGATGCGGCGTCGCACTGATTAGGACAGTGCCATTGCCGACAATTGCCGCCGATTTGAGATGCGATTTGACATGTCAAATCGCATCTCAAATCGTTCCAAATCGTACCCAGTGTGAACCAGGGCTCAAACGTATTTGCTTCCTCCGCAGCCGGATCTCTTTGAAGTGTGATTTGTTAAACAAGTTCTGCTTTCACTATTCTGTTATTAGAGGGTTTAGGCCCTTGAGGCTCTTTTAATGCAGAAGGTGTGTTCCTTGTCACCATACTGGCCCTATTTGTTTATTGTCAATACACTTAGCTCTCATGTCCCACACCCACTGCCCCAAAGTACATGAATGGGAACAAATGACCCCTGTTCCTATCAATATAGTGATGTCTCCTCTATAATGAGTGTCCACAACAGCAGTGTCCTGGTCAGTAGGTAAGTGGTGACAACTTAACACCTCAGCAAGTTGTGGAACAAGTGCAACATTATCAATCAATGCAAACCGAAACCAATTTAATGCACCCTTGTCATTCTTGTAAAACAATGTAAAGAACACTAAAAGCTGATGAAAGATAAACCCCAAGCTGTCTATTTTTGCTGAGCTCTAGGTGTGTGTTGGTAAAAAAAAACAAAAATGTCAAATAGGACCACTTAGATTTCCTTTCCGAGACATCTGCCCACATTATTCCATGTTAACCTTTAGTGTTCTTTACAAATCCAGCAGTACATGAAATGTGCATTAATTTAGATCCCTTGTATACATAGACTAATGGGCTTATTCAATAAACTGTGCAAGGAGTTGTGACCAATATCAATCTTGTACTAGTGCAAAAAGTGTCTAAAGCCTCGTACACACGATCAGATTTTCCGGACAAACCCTTTGGACTTTTGTCCGAAGGGCATTGGCCAGGAACTTGTCTTGCTCCCATGCATCCAGGACAGGATTCCTCCATATGTTGTAAGATGATCCCTCCAGCAGCCAATCCTCAGGCCCGAGGTCACCCCCCCCCCCCAGACTAAGGGGGCACCCTCAAGGGCAACTGACAGTCTTCTTACCACTCCATCTTCCACAAGACTGCCCCTGCTGAATCAAGAGTATTTAAGAGGTACCAGCCCTTCTCAATACTTCAAGCAGCTTCTCCTAGACTCCACCCTCTACTTCTGGAAGCTTCTCCAAGGTTCCAGAGAGCAGGGGGAGTTACTAGATGTATGTAGAAAAGTGTAGCGCTAACAATGAAACAATTAGTGATAAACAATTGTAAAAGATATCGTGCAACACCACGTGAATTAATGGTATATTAAAGTCCATATATTAATGACTGAATCGGTGAATCCTTCTCAAATGAATGGAAAACGCACACATAATCCAATGCTTAAAGAATGTGAAGAGTCCACCACCACTTATGACAAGGGGCTTACCGGGTCGATTGGACCCAGACAGGCATATACCTACTAGGCCAATCCACTTTGTTAAAGATGATACGCTGAAGAGGGTACACCATACACGTCATGCAATTTGGTATCAATGAAGAAAACCTCAGGCAAATGGTATGAAAATGGTTTCCAGCAAGCAGCGACGTTCACACAGAGGGTATATCAGTAATCCAACCGATAAGTATGAAAAAGAAAAAGCAGGGCGCACATAGCATAATTCCGTTAAAAAAACAAAAAAAAAACAATATTTATTTAAAAGAGAGTAACTCACATTTTGCAATGTTCAATCGAGCTCATAAAAAAGGGTCGCAGGAACAACAGCAGTTCATCCCGACATGTTTCGTTACAAAAAGAACATCATCTGGGGACAGAGCAGGGGGAGTTACTAGATGTGCTGCTTGATGAGTTATCCAGCCTCCCTGAGTCACTCATCCCTGACCCAGATTCAACCCAGGCTTGGCTGTGTGCCAAGCCAATTTTACCTACACTAACAACTACAAAACCTACACTGACAACCCTAGCCCACTAGAGGGTGCTACAACTGTAAAGGATTGTAAATGGTAATAAAAATCCACAAAGCAATGTGGCTGTCCTTAGTGAAAAATAAATGTAACAAAGCACCACCCATAACAGAAGAGGGTTTACACTCACCTGTCCTGCTGCCCTTTTCTTCAATCTCTCTTGCGGAGCAATGGCCTTTTCACATTTGACAACATTCTCAATGTGTTGGATGCCTGGTACCCTGTTGCATGCTGTGATTACTTTTGCTGGCCTCTAATTCAATTGATGACAAAGTAATGATGTAGGGGTCAGGGAAGAAGCCACAGCATGTCACGGGGGACACAAGCATCAGACATTTCCAGAAGTGTCAAATGTGAAGATTCAGCGGGAAGATCACCAAATTATAAGGACTCTTTTGCAGGTCCTGCTCTGTCAAAATATTTTTAACCAAGTAACATGGCTTTTATCCACTTATGCACTGACCAAAATCTTTAACTTTCAAAACTGGCCATAAGTAGCGGCATTCTTCAGTAATACCCAGCATCGATGCACTCAAAGTAAAAAAAAAAAGAAAAAAAGAAGGAGTGGCGCCGCCTTAAGGCACTGCTGCTTACAGGGAACCTGCTTGCAAGAGGGTAAGCACAGGGATTATCTAATTAGTGTGATACTATTTCCTTATTGTCCAGTCTTTTGTCATTGTCTTCATATGATTGGGCTGTTAAAATTCCTGTCTATGCTCCCTTTCATAGTAACAGAGAAAAACGAAAAGGTGGCAGTATATGTCTCTGTGAGAAGTGATCTAAAATTAGGTATGAAGGAGGACGTTTTTGAAGGAGAATGTGATGGTTCTGCGCCATTATAAGTGGAGTTATATATGGACGTGCATACTCCAAAATAATTATTGATGTTTGTTACAACATTCCAACAACCCACCCCCTCATGTTAACGAAAGGGCTACAAGACCTGGGAAAACTGAAAATTATAGATGATTTGAGGTCCCATTGAAGTTTAACTCCTCCTTTGTGGGGGGGGGGGGGAGCAAATACAAATAATAACAATAATAATATAGCATAGAAAACTGTGACTCAAATCATATTGTAACTTAATGGTATTAAAAAATTACCTTTCCTTTTCAATTTGCAGGTATGTTATTTAACATGCAATGCAATATGACTACCTGGAGGTGCTCTGTACACAGAATGCCCCCCCCCCCATAAACAATTTCCTGCTTGTGTAATTGGCTTACTGATTTTCCCAGAAGTCTACACTAAGATACATCACATATCAGGCATCCCCTGCAGCAAAAAAAAAAAAAAAAGGAATTTGTCTAAAGCAGTGGTCTCAAAGTACCGGCCCACGGGCCATTTGCGGCCTGCGGACCAGTTATAAATGGCCCGCAGGCAGGGCGGAAGTGGGGGGAGCAAATAGGAAAAAAAACAAAAACGTTTTTTTTTCTTTTTTTTGTGAGCTGGCGCCATCTGGTGGTGGCCGTTGGTATTACAAGTTAAACATCAATTCTAACGTCATTTTACACTATTTTCACTGCCATCTTCTTCCCTCTAATTAGAACCCCCAAACATTATATATATTTTTTATCCTAACACCCTAGAGAATAAAATGGCGATCGTTGCAATGCTTTCTGTTACGCCGTATTTGCGCAGCGGTCTTACAAGCGCACTTTTTTGGGAAAAAATTACACTTTTTTTAATTAAAAAATAAGACAACAGTAAAGTTATCCCCATTTTTTTTAATATTATGAAAGATAATGTTACGCAGAGTAAATTCATACCCAACATGTCACGCTTCAAAATTGCGTCCGCTCGTGGAATGTCGACAAACTTTTTTACCCTTTAAAATCTTCATAGGCGACGTTTAAAAAAATCTACAGGTTGCATGTTTTAAGTTACAGAGGAGGTCTAGTGCTAGAATTATTGCTCTCGCTCTACCAATCGCGGCGATACCTCACATGTGTGATTTGAACACCGTTTACATATGCGGGCGCTGCTCGCGTATGTGTTCGCTTCTGCGCGCAAGCTCGTCGGGACGGGGTGCGTTTTCTGGCTCCTAACTTTTTTAGCTGGCTCCTAGATTCCAAGCAAATTTGTCAAACCCTGACTTACACCAGTGCTGGTGGCAGGCCCGGATTGGCCATAGGGCAAACCGGGCATTTGCCCGCCGGCCCGCTGTTCTTGCCTGTGGGGCCAAGGCAGGCTGCACTTTAAGCCCGCGCCAGTCCTCCGCGGCCGCCCGGCTGCCAGTTCAGCCTTCGGCATCAGCAGCAGGACCGGACGTAAACAAGAAGGGGAGGGACTAGAGAAGACACCGCTCCACGGCCGCCAGACTCGCCAGTGAAGTTCAGCCGTTGGTGTCGGGGGGGCGTGACCAGGAAGGGAGAGGAGCCTGCTGCCTGTTGTGATCTCTCAAAGAGAACGTAAGTGCAGCCCCCTGTAACCTGAATAGGAGGAGCGGTGCGGTGGCTGCATATAGAAGAATAATTCTCTCCATCGTCCTACCGCGGTCTCTGAATGCCTGCTTCTGCTCCTCTCCCTCTCGCAGGCATTCAGGTACTGCGGGAAGAAGATGGAGAGAATGATTCTTCTATATGCAGCCACTGCACCGCTCCTCCTAATCTGCTTATCTCTGCTGCCCCCACAGTGTTCTCTAGCCCCTCCAGTGCTCTCCACCCCATGCTCTCTGCTGCCCCCACAGTGCTCTCTACCCCCCACACAGTGCTCTCCACCCCATGCTCTCTGCTGCCCCCCGCCTCTCTTCCTGTACTCTGCACCTCCCCCATGCTCTCCACTGCCCCCTGTGCCCTCCAGTTCTCCCCAGTGCTATCCAGCCCCCCCTGTGCTCTCCCCCATGCTCTAGGCTGCCCCCATGTGCCCTCCACCTCTCCTCTTGTGCTTTTTACCTCCCCCTGTGCTCTCCACCTCCCTACATGCTCTACGGTCTCCCCCTGTGCTCTCCGCCTCTCCCCCTGTGCTCTTCACCTCCCCCAATGCTCTCCAGCCCCCCCCAGTGCTCTCTAGCCCCCCCAGTGCTCTCCACCTCCCCCCATGCTCTCCACCTCCCTCCTGTGCCCCTAACCTCCCCCATGCTCTATGCTGCCCCCCTGTGCCCTCTGCCTCTCCTCCTCCCCCTGTGCTCTTCACCTCTCCCCAATGCTCTCCAACCCCTCCAATGCTCTCTAGCCCCCCCGTGCTCTCCAGCCCCCCCTTCTCTCCACCTCCCTCCTGTGTTCTCCATGCTCTCTGCTACCCCCCGCCTCTCTTCCTGTGCTCTCCACCTCCCTACATGCTCTACAGTCTCCCCCTGTGCCCTCCGCCTCTCCCCCAGTGCTCTCTATCCCCCCCAGTGCTCTTCAGCCCCCCCCAGTGCTCTACGCTGCCCCCTATGCCCTCCATCTCTTCCCCTGTGCTCTCCACCTCCCCCAGGGATGGACTGGCCATAGGGACTACAGGGAGTTTCCCGGTGGGCCGATGGCTCAGTGGGCCGTTTTTTAAAACAGAGATGCTGCTTGGAGGACTTTTTTTAACGCCCTGGCAGTGCCCCAGTGTGAAAGCACTTAGGCTTTCACACTGGGACTGCAGCGGAAGCGTTTTTCAGTCGCTTTACAGGCACCCAAAAGCGCCTAAAAAATGCCTCAGTGTAAAAAGGGGTCCTACACTCACCCCCTCTCTTTTACACTCACTCTCTTTTTCTTACACTCACCCTCTCTCACCCACCCCCTCCCCCTCCTCCCTCTCTCTCTCTCATTCCCCTCTCTATCACCCTCTCATGATATACAATAATGGATGTAGGGGCCTTTTGGTGGGCGTGATCTGCATTTTATTGAATTAAAGTGGGCCGATCTGGATGAAGTCCAGGGCCAAATTTTTGTCCCAGTCCAGCCCTGACCTCCCCCATGCTCTACGTTGCCCCCCTGTGCCCTCTGTCTCTCCCCCAGTGCTCTCTAGCCCCCCAGTGCTCTCTAGCCTCCCTAGTGCTCTCCACCTTCCCCGTGCGCTCCGCCTCTCCCCTGTGCTCTCCATCTCCCCCCATGCTCTACGCTGCCCTCCTGTGCCCTCTGCCTCTCCTCCTCCCCCTGTGCTGTTCACCTCTCCCCAATGCTCTCCAACCCCCCCAATGCTCTCTAGCCCCCCGTGCTCTCCAGTCCCTTCTCTCCACCACCCTCCTGTGTTCTCCACCTCCCCCATGCTCTACGCTGCCCCCCGGTGCCCTCCATCTCTCCCCCTGTGCTCTCCACCTCCCCCATGCTCTCTGCTACCCCCCGCCTCTCTTCCTGTGCTCTCCACCTCCCTACATGCTCTACAGTCTCCCCTTGTGCCCTCTGCCTCTCCCCCTGTGCTCTTCACCTCCCCCAATGCTCTCTATCACCCCCAGTGCTCTCTATCCCCCCCAGTGCTCTTCAGCCCCCCCCCAGTGCTCTCCACCTCCCCCATGCTCTACGTTGCCCCCCTGTGCCCTCTGTCTCTCCCCCAGTGCTCTCTAGCCCCCCAGTGCTCTCCACCTCCCCCGTGCGCTCCGCCTCTCCCCTGTGCTCTCCACCTCCCCCCATGCTCTTCGTTGCCCTCCTGTGCCCTCCGTCTCTCCCCCTGTGCTGTCCACCTTCCCAATGCTCTACGCTGCCCCCCCTGTGCCCTCCACCTCTCCCCCTGTGCTTTTCACCTCCCCCTGTGCTTTTCACCTCCCCCTGTGCTCTCCACCTCCCCCCATGCTCTACACTGCCCCTGTGACCTCTGCCACTCCCCCTGTGCTCTCCACCTCCCCCTGTGCTCTTTTCTATTCTCCCTAATTCTCTCCAGCCCCCCCAGTGCTCTCCAGCCCCCTCTTCTCTCCACCTCCCTCCTGTGCTCTCCACCTCCCCCCATGCTCTACGCTGCCCCCTATGTCCTCTGTCTCTCCCCCTGTGCTCTCCACCTCCCCTATGCCCTCTGCCCTTCCTCCTGTGTTCTCTAGCCCTCCCTGTGCTCTTCAGCCCCCCCTGTGCTCTCCACCTCCCCCATGCTCTACACTGCCCCCTGTACCCTCTGCCTCTCCCCCAGTGCTCTCTAGCCCCCCAGTGCTCTCCAGCCCCCCTGTGCTCTCCACCTCCCATGCTCTACATTGCCCCCCCTGTGCCCTACGCCTCTCCCCCAGTACTCTCCAGCACCCCCATTGATCTTCACCTACTCCCTGTGCTCTCCACCTCCTCCCATGCTCTCTGCTGCCCCCCCTGTTCCCTTCGCCTCCCCCCAGTGATCTCCGCCTCCCCCATGTGCTCTCCACCTCCCCCATGTGCTCTCCACCCATGTGCTCTCCTGCCCTCCCTGCTCATTCCAAAATGCCCGGGCCTATTTTTTGTCCCAGTCCGGGCCTGGCTGGTGGTAATAATGCGCTCGCTGACACCAGTGCTGGGGGTTAATAATGTGTTCGCTGACACCAGTACTGTTGTTTTTGAAGTTTGAAAGTTTGCATGCGGCCCCCCATGGCATATGAAAACTTGTCTTGTGGCCCTCAGGTAATTTGAGTTTGAGACCCCTGGTCTAAAGGGATGGAGACCCTGCAATTTTCCTCATTAAAGCCCTGCACGTCCAGCAGCTGATTGATAATTATAAGACCACTCCCATTAGATTCACTTACCACATGGACACAGACAAACACACATGGATTTCTTCAGAATAACAAAAGGTAGGAATCTGCAACAGAGTTTGTTAAAATCCTTGTAATGTACATAGATCACCCAGAGGGGAACATTTGTTTTCTCAACAAAAGTGGAGTTACTCTTTAAATTGACTGAAATAATGGCACGGCAGGAACACTAAAATTGCATACATTTATAAACTGATTATAAAACATTTTTATGGTACAGATAATAAAAGCCCAAAATAAAAACAATGCTCTGCTAGACCTGGTTATCTCTAGAATTGCAAAACGTATTACAAATGTTCACATAAAAGAAGATCTGGGTTGCAGTGACCATAAGGGCTCGCTCATACCAGGTATGATGGGCTAGGATGATCAGCATTGTTCAATGCAGTCACAACACCCATAGGAATTGATTTATTGAAAGCAAATAGACTGTGCACTTTTGTAAGTGCAGTTGCACTGATTTTCCCCAAAGCTTAGTAAATGTGGTGAAGCTCTGCTGATTTCTATCATCCAACAATGTGCAAGCAAAAATGTAGTTATTTTTTTTTTTCCTTGAGTGAGTGAGTGAGAAACTTATATAGCGCAACACATGCGAACTGAATCGCCTCTGGGCGCTTGGTATCCATTCCCTGGGCCCTCAGAAGAGATGGGTCTTGATCTTTCTCCTGAAGGCCAGGTGGTTCACCTCCAATCGGATTCTGGTTGGTAGAGCGTTCCATAGTCTGGGTCCTTGGACCGCAAATCTTCGTTCTCCTTTGGACTTGCTTTGGGTATCTGGAATAGATTTTGGTTGGTGGATCGCAGAATGCGATTGTGTTGTGAGCTTTTAGTTTCTCGCATTGATATTGGGGGACATTTCCCAGAATACACTTATGCGTTAGACAGAGAGCTTTGAAAGTGATTCTGTATTTTACAGGGCAACCAATGAAGGGATCTCAACGAAGGTGAGATTGATTCCCATGTTTTTTTCCCAGTCACAAGTCGAGCGGCCGTATTTTGAACGACTTGCAGACGAGTGATTTGGTATTTTGGGAGTCCAAGATAGAGGGAATTTGCATAGTCAAGTCTGGAGTTAAGCGAGTTAAGTGTCCCCACCATGACTGCTATGTCTTCTTTTGGGATAAAGGGAGTGATTCTGCGTAGAAGGTGCAGCAGATGGTGCGATCCGCTGACTACTGACCCTATTTGTGCATCCATTGTCATGTAGGTGTCGAAGATGACTCTGAGACTTTTGACTTTGGTGCTAGGGGTGATGGATTGACCCAGAATGGGCGGGGGCGTCCATGTTGTTGCGGGATGAATCTTCCAATTGGCCTGAAACAGGAGAAGTTCTGTTTTTGAGCCATTGAGTTTAAGGTAACTCTTTGTCATCCACTTTTCTATCAAAGAAAGGCACTTCTCTAATCCGAGATAATGATCCTTTTTGTTGCAGATGCGAAAATACAGTTGTGTGTCATCTGCATAGGAGTGGTAAAGTAACTTCTGGTTGCTGATGATTTCAAAAAGAGGGCGGAGATAGATATTGAAAAGAACAGGTGACAGAGGGGATCCCTGGGGGACTCTGCATGACACTGTGTGTTTTTCAGAAGTGAAAGGGCCCAATTTCACCATTTGTGATCGGTTTTCCAAGAAGGAGGAGAACCACGAAAAAACACATTCCGCAACTCTGGCTACTTCAACTAGCCGTGTCAACAATAATTTGTGGTCTACCGTATCAAAAGCTGCGCTTAGGTCCAGCAGTACTAGAAGACAAGATTCTCGGAAACCGGACTGGAATGGGTCAAGTAATTTATGGGTGTCTAAGTGATGTTGTAGCTGTTGTACAACTTCTTTCTCCATTACCTTGGAGAAGACATTCAGGCCTGTTATGGGGCGACGGTGGTTAGGGTATTTGGGGTCGAGGTCCTTGCACCCGATTGCATATTCTTTACAAAGTGAAGCTTCATCACATTCACTAAGCTCTGGGGAAAATTAATGCAACTTAACCAGCAAAATGCACAGTCTAATTATTTGCCTTTAGTAAAATCAACACCATAGAAAACAATTGTTTTCTATGTGCCCTATTCACACACTTCATGGGTGTTGGGTGAATTTCAGAAAAAAACATGTCTGCCTATTTATGCAAAGCAATGCACAAAAAAGCAAGGCAACATACTGTTGTGCATACAGTTGAATGAAGTGTCATTCTGTGATATTTCATTAAAGTTCAAAAAGTAAACACTGTGATGTGTAGTAACGATTGCACTGTCCCTACACAACACACACCAGCGTGCACATGTTATATGAACCATAAAACCTGGCTGCTGATGTGAACAGGCCGAACATGATTTAATTTAAGTTGTAAACAACAGGCACATACTTGAAAGATTAAAACAAAAAAATAATAATTTTAAGATAGCACATTTTCCAAAGCTGAGGGCTACCCCCCCCCCCCCCCAAGTTAGAGTAGGGGAGAATGTTTCAAACTGGCTGTATGCAAACACACTACAAAATATATAAGCAGGAAGCTTAAAAGGCTCAAAATTAAAACCAATGTGTATCAAACCATAAAGAATATGAAAAGAGTATTAAAAAAATAAATAAAGGCACACTTTTAAATTTTGAAAGTTATAAAGAATATACCATACATATATATATGTAAGGAAATCAGACTGAAAAAAATCATAACGAACAGAAGGTTTCAAAAGTGAATAAGACAAACCCAAATTCTTTAAATATTTTATTAGTAAAAAGATCTGAGTATGTAGTTGGTGACGAGGAACAAAGAAGGCAAATCTATTAGATGCCTTCTTTAGCTGTGCCTGTGTGCATACAAAGGAAAACCGTGTTTGAGTCCATAATGAGAAGAATATTGCCCAGGGTTTTTTTTTTTTCTTTGCAGGAACTCCTATTTTGGAAGCCAAAGTTTCTAATTTTTAGAGACTCTAATGACTGGCTTGGTACCAATGGATTGGTGCGAGGCCTAGGGGGTGCCTATATTTAAAAAGGGATCAAAGTCTTTGCCGAGTAACTACAACCTGTAAGTTTAATGTCTTAATGGGAAGATTCTTAAATTTTTTATAAAAGACCACATCAAAGGGTTTTGCTAGAAAACATTATTTTAAGAAATATTTAGCAAGGACTCACTCAATAGAGTTGAAGTTGCCAGACAATGCGCTCAAAAACGTTATATAAAAAGGAGTTGTTGTGAATATAATATGAAGAAAAAAACAAGTGGTACTACAGCGCTACTACTTAAATCAATCACCGGAAAAAACTACACAAACAAAAATAACCAAATGATATAGCAGCATACACAGAGGTGTACAAAACCAATAGTGAAAATTTATAACATTAGGTGTTGCGCTGACATCAACATTTGTTGCTGTGAATACAATTAGTGCCAATGATACCTCCTAACGATTAGGGTGTGTACTAGGTATCGATCAATGTGCAAATAAAAGAAAAACAGTTATATAAAGAAAAAGAAAAATATATAGAAAATGCCAAGTTCCTACTATGCATAAAAGAACAAAACCAATAGTGTCACGCTATTAGCAACATAAATCATTCAGCAGAAGAAAGCCCCACATTTAGGTTTAAATAGGAAACAAGGGAACTAGTCCTTTGCTGTTATCAGTGTATGATGTGCTTCAACACCTGATCTTCCATTCATCCAGGGTAAGACAGCTCATGCAAGGAGAGAGAAAACAGACATAGTGCAAAACTGTATAAACAGAAAAAAACAGGATAAGCAATACGATGATTGCACTCACGAAACCCCAGATCAAAGCACAGCTTCAGTTTAAATTTAAAGGGTCACTAAAGGAAATTTTTTTTTTTGCTGAAATGACTGTTTACAGGGTATAGAGACATAAAAGTTAACTGATTCCTTTTAAAAATGATTAAAGATTGAATTTAATCTATCATATAATGTGTCTCTAGTTTCACGTTCGGTTTTAAAGGTACATACATGAAGTTCCGGGTGAGAGGTGAGTCGGAAAGACTCACAGAACAAAAACAACAAATCCAGGGCAGTGTTTTGTTTTTAAAATGAATCTGATTGGTTCTGAGGAGTTTTAGACACACAGTAATGACAGCTTAGACCACCGTGAAAATCTCCCAGTACGATGGTTATAAGGAAACAGGCAACCAGGAAGTGTGGAGATCACAGCAGAATTACAGCTACTTCAAAGCAAAAACGAACAATGAGGACATGAAGCCAGTACTGCAGTAAGGTAAAGGAAGCTATTTAGCTAAAAAAAATTCCTTTAGTGACCCTTTAATGTTTTTGTGTATACTATACTAGATTTTTCATTGAAGGTGTAAAGTGCATTTAAACAGGAAAAGCCATTTATTAATCTGTAATTAAACGATAACTTGTTTTATGTGATGGCTGTGATACATGGCCTATTGGAATTGTAGCGCTACCCCCGAAGGAGCCGCTGATTGATTTGGGATCTACTCTCTATTGGCTCAGCTTACCCCTGTTCAACTAGCTCGAACCCTCCCTTGACACATCAGAAGTCTGGTTAATGAGATATTGTGACCTCTGCTGGGCTGAGGTCACAATAGCAGGCACACAATACACAGTGACAGTATAGCAATAAAATTATCTGCGGTTATGGACTGTCTCTCCAGACGAGGAAAAATACACACCACACAGTGAATATATTTAAATATAAGAGAGGTAAGTTTACTGTATAGAAACTTAAGAAAGGTGAACATAAGTTTGAAATAGGAACACCACTGGTAATTAATGACTTAATCTGACTCGCAAGGGCCCTTGCCAGGATCAGCAATTTATGTAAGCAAAATAAATTTTAAACATGAGAATGGTACCATTTATCTGAGCTAATGATAGGCAGTCTATGCTCACGAGCGCCCTCTAGCGGGCAGTCCTACAGAACAGTTAATATACGCGTTGCGGCCGGTTGGTGCACGTTAAAATTGTAATCCAAGGGTGGCAATCAGTGAAAGAAACTATGCAACAAAACGTCTGGGATAGCTGAAAGTTGGTGGATTGACCGCTCGTCAGCGTCAACCACTTCTGTGTAACACTGGAACAGTTAACTGGGCCTCCAAGCTCCGGCTATGGGCCAAACGCATGCCTGTGGCCTGTGAGAAGGCACTAGGTGTCTGTACTAAACAGAGAATCTGAAGTTGAGCATGTGCTCTCTCACCCGACAGGCCGATCTGCCTGAGTTCTCCTCAGAAAAGTGGCGCTCTGGCTAACACTGCTCCACGGCACAAAGGTCCCCAGACGGGGGGTGCTCCACTGTTTCAGTTGTCAGCTGGGCTGCCTCCTCAATCCCCAGGAACATGCTGGAGTCTTGCATCCATCTGGATGGCTGGTCTATCGGTGGATAGACCCAGGCTTCTGGCCTAACAGCATGGCTTCACTCTGTCAGCAGCTCCGCAGAGGAGAGAAGTGCAGGTCCCGAGAGAGCGAGATCAGCCACTCCCTTTCCTTAAATAACCTCCCCTATAAGTCTGTGTGGAGGTGTCACATGTTCCAGTAACACAGGGCATTGTGGGAAGTGTAGTCTGTTTCTCCTACGAGTCAATGGAGTCCATACCTCCTGCTACTTGCAGTCCCACAATGCATAGCTTCCTTAAAGGTATCTTACATATTTACAAAATGTGGACAAAGTTCCAGCGGGGATGACCTGTCGTAGGGCTCTGACAGGATGACCCTGCTACATAATATTGGGTGTGGCAGGCGCAGCACTATGAAGTGCCTTTATGCGCTGTGGCATTAGAAGAGTTTTGATTTCTCTGATCTTTTAGTGCAAACAAGACTATCTGTTACTCTATAATTCCTCTAGTGCCGTTCTATGGAAGCAGTAGGTTTAACCACTTAAGACCCGGACCAATATGCAGGTCAAGGACCTTGCCCCTTTTTGCGATTCGGCACTGCGTCGCTTTAACTGACAATTGCGCGGTCGTGTGACGTGGCTCCCAAACAAAATTGGCGTCCTTTTTTCCCCCACAAATAGAGCTTTCTTTTGATGGTATTTGATCACCTCTGCGTTTTTTTTTTTTTTCGCTATAAACATAAATATCCCCAAAAAACATATAAAAAATGTTTTCCCCTCAGTTTAGGCCGATACGTATTTTACCTATTTTTGGTAAAAAAAAAAACAAAAAAAAAATCGCAATAAGCATTTATCGATTGGTTTGCGCAAAATGTAGAACGTTTACAAAATAGGGGATAGTTTTATGGCATTTATATTAATATTTATTTTTTTGCTACTAATGGCGGCAATCAGCGATTTTTTTCATGACTGCGACATTATGGCGGACACATGGGACACATTTTTGGGACCATTGTCATTTTTACAGCGAAATGTGCTATAAAAATGCAAAATTTCTGTGAAAATGACAATGGCAGTGAAGGGGTTAACCACTAGGGGGCGCTGTAGGGGTTAAGTGTGGCCTCATGTGTGTTTCTAACTGTAGGGGGGCGGGGCTGGACGTGTGACATCAGTGATCGTCGTTCCCTATATCAGGGAACAGACGATCACTGACATTGCCACAGAGAAGAACGGGGAAGGTTTGTTTACACACACATCTCCCCGTTCTTTAGCTCCTGTGACCCGATCGCGTGACACCCGCGGCGATCGTGGCCGCAGAGCTTCGGACCGGGTTGCGAGCTCGCGACCCACGGCTGGGCTCTTAAAGAGGACGTATATATAGGTCCATGTGCCCAGCCGTGCCATTCTGTCAACGAATATCCTTGTGCGGCGGTCCTTAAGTGGTTAAAGAGCACACCAAACTCTTGAGATAACTTCTTTATTAACTTCACCTTTTCTTCATATATAACACTGACAGCAGGCAGTCCATGTACAAACATGTGTTGAATAAAGTATAACAAATGGCGGTTCAACTGTTCAATCTTGTCATTCTACATAAAATGGTAGATATATTTCTTTCTTCAGTATCTGTACTCTCACTTTAAGTTATTTAAACACTTTATGATCTCTGAGGCTTAATCAATAGTTTTACTCACTCTATATTGCTATTTGCAGCTTGATAGCACGTTTGCTTGTTTGACCATTTGCTGTGATGTTAGATAGCACGTTTGCTATTGCAGTTTGGAATTGGAATTTGCTGTGATGTTTGGTGGAACTACAAGTGAACACATAACTAGTTAGTATACAGTTCTAATCACACTATTAACAATAGGAACATATATAACTGTATAAAATACCTATTTTGGCCACTTTCTTCCATACAACTGAACTCTGAGTGGATCTGTGTCCAGTTCCTCTCTCTCTCTCTCTCCCTGGTGTAATGAGTTCTAGCAGCTCTGGGAATTTCCAGACAGAAATGGGTGTAAGGCTGGCTGTGATTGGCCAAGACTCCTGCTCAATGTGAGATTACCTGCGATTGGCCAAATCTCCTGATGAGTCACAAAAGCTTAACTCTATGCTTTCTGGTTTCAATTCTGCTGTGTCTTGAGCTTACCTTACAGTATACAGGCATACCCCACTTTTACGTACACAACAGGACCAGAGCATTGATGTAAAATGAAAATGTACTTAAAGTGAAGCAATGCCTTTTTTCACTTCTAGGCTGTAGTGGGGGTGCCAGGGGCTTTAGTGGGGGCATCAGGGGAACACTCGCATGTAAATAAGCTCATCTGATGCAAGGGGGGCCGCTCCAATCCATCCCCCGGACATCTCGCTGTGCACAAAGGACATTGCTATTGAGAGGCTGGATGGCATTCTGTGGCTGACAGGGAAGCCTGAGGGGATGTGATGTCACTGGAGGTGGGGAGGCAGCCAGGATACAGAAAGAGCACACTGGAACTGAGCAGGCTAAGTGCTCAGAACTTCAGTTCCGTCTAATGCGGGTGCACGGCGCGGGAATATTTGTACTTGTGAGACACTTTACGTACACTCGCGGGCATGTCCGTACTCGCGAGTGTACGTAAAGTGAGTGTCCGTAAAGCGGGGTATGCCTGTATAGAACAAATCTTAAAAGGCATATTCTCTCTTTTTGCTTCTGTGAACACAATATACAACTGTTACATGACATCCATATATAAAGTCACAGTAAATAACTCTGCTTTTATCTCTCACATATGAGCATATGAATTGTATTAAGGTTATTAGCAGTTCTAGCTGTATATACATGCAAGTCACATTAGCAACCTAGGACAGGTCTTAGCTGGCCAGCTACATTGGGACACTACAATGGCAAGGGGAACATGGCAGTATAGTAGGTGGATACTGATAATTTTCTATAGCACCTCTTTTCTGGTCAGTTGCATGGATACTTCCATAGGCCAGGTCCTGGGGGTCCGAATCACAAGTTTAGGCCTCACAACTATGTAGATGCTTCTGGCATACCTCCCAACTTTTGGAGATGGGAAAGAGGGACACCTATCAGCAAAAGTAAGCAGGCATTGGACACACACCCTTAAAGGAGAATTATACAAAAAACAAGATTGGTTAAACCCACAAGTGCTTTTTTTTTTACCACTACTATTCCTTTATATTGACTTTGAAATTTACAAATGCAACAATTTAGAAATCAGATGAAAGGTTTAGGGCTGGAAAACCCTTTTTGATAGATAAAAATTGCATTTTATATACAACTATATAGATCAGCCCAAACAGAGGGACAAATGAGGAGGAAAGAGGGACATTGCTCCAAATCAGGGACAGTCCCTCGAAATCAGGGACAGTTGGGAGCTATGCTTCTGGCTCAGTAGCAGTTAGAAAAACTTCTCATCTACAATATTAGATGTATGGTTTACTCATACAGGATTGAGGTGTGGAAGCAAATGTCTGTAAATAATCACAGGATTCTAACTAAAGCAGAACACTAACTCTGAGGATCAACAGCTAAGTCCATGCCTAAACCGTATAACAAAACATCGGCTGACAGAAACCTTTATTTCAGCATTAAGGTGAGGGCACAAATCTGTCAGTGTTACGTGCTTTCACCATGCTGCCAGGCAGTTGGCTGTGTTTGTATACCAATGTTTCATGCATCCTCCATTCAAGCCAACCGTGGGAGGGTCATGCTTATCAGAATACTGTTATAGTAACAATAATCACAAAGTAACTGAGGAATTGTGTGCAGGCTTTGCAATAGTGCACTGTATCACTTTGTATTACTGGTTGGCAACACACTTTACGTGTCTGTTTTAGAAGAATTATATTTGAAATGAATAATTCATAATGTGCCTAAAACTGAAATTCTGTTCATCTAGGAGTGAATACAATAAGTACACTTTCAGATTTTTTTTCTATTTCAGCTGGGATATTCTTGTCTGCAAAGGCCTGTACTACTGTATAGTCATTCTATCAGGGCTTTTTTTCAGCGGGAACGCGGGGGAGCGCAGTTCCGGCACCTCCAGAACTGAATATATGTAATGGCAAGGGGTGCTGGAGGATCCATTGATGCTGGTGCTGGGGAATCTGTTGTTGCTGGAGGGAATCTATTTGCTAAAGGACTATTGTTTCTGGGTTGGTCTTCTGTTGTTCATGGGGGATCTATTGTTGCTGGGTGAGTCTTATGTTGCTGGGGGGGATTTTCTGTTGAAGAAGGTGTCTTTGTTGCTGGCTGCTGGAGGGAATCCTGGAGCATTAATACATAATGCTGGCTACTGGGGAATCAATTTTTGCTGGAGGGGACTTATTTTTGTTGCTGTGGAAGTCTGTCATTGCCAGTGGGGGTTGTATTGTTGCTGGGGTGGGTCTTATGTTGCAGGGGGTCAATCATTGCTGGTGGGATCTACTGTTGAGGGAGGGGTCTAATATTTCTGGCTGCTGGAGGGTCTATTGATGCTGGCTGTTGGGAGTGTATTGTCACTGGGGTGTCCATTGTTGCTAGATCCTTTTTACTGCTTTTCTTGTTATCATTAACAAATTCCATACAAAATACTTAGCACTATAAAATGATACTTGGTTCTGTATTCTCTAAAAGGGGTGGTACTGGGAGGTGGGTAGGGGGCCGAGTCAATGGGGTGACTCAGAAAGGAGGAGTTCCTGCACCTATTCTCTGAGAAAAAAAGCCCTGCATTCTATTAATACAGACATACATGTCAGTACACACAGCATACCAGAGGCAAAAAGGACGATGACATACCGAAGGAGTAAGGAAAAGCAGCCCAAAAATGGCTGTGGTATGCAACAGCTCACTGTCACCCGAGACCTTAACTTGCTGGGTGGACTCATCTTTAGTGATTAAAAAAAATAAATACAAATTTAAGCTTTACAAATAACAAAGATGTTATACTTACACGTCTTCTGGGGTCCCTCGGCGGCTGTCTCGGCTCCTCCCCGCTTCTGATAACCCCCCTGGGAAGCTCTCTCCCAAGGGGGTTACCTTGTGGGCGCGCTCTGTATCTGGCATCCATAGCCGCTGACTACAGGACTCGGCCCCACCCCTCGCATCATTGGAGTTGATTGACAGAAGCGCAACCCAATGGCTGCGCTGCTATTAATCTATCCAATGAAGAGCCGAGAAGACCGGGCCGACATCAAGCGCATTCTCGACGCTGGACTTTCGAGGGCTCAGGTAAGTAAATCGGAGGGCTGGGGGGCCTGCAATCGCCAAATGTTTAATCACCTTAATGCATAGGATGCATTAAGGTGAAAAAACATGAACCTTTACAACCACTTTAAAGTGGTTGTAAATTTCAGACATGAAATATGAACAAAGCATATCCTCCTATAGTGTATTTACGAAGTATCAATTCTGGGAAATAAGAAGGGGGACAGTATCCTCACATGTAGTGAGCATGTGGATACTTGGTAATAAAAGGTGCCACGTCCTAATAGATATGAAGAGAGAATTAACTAGGGACTAGTTGTTGGACTTTACAGGCACAGTATGCTGGTAGAAATATAGTCGTACAGAGAGATTTTCTCTAAAATTAAATTTATTTAGCACAGAAGTACAGTTTACATATTAAAAACTGACGTTCCTTACGGAACTACCTAGCAAACTAACTACACATTGCAGAATATCTCCAGAGCAAAACAGGAAATTATAGACACTTAATAGTACAAAAAGTAAAGTATAACAAAACTTAAAAAAAAATTGTGAAAATATCCTGTTTTTATGATGGAGATTCAGACATGAAATGTCTAAAAGATGGAATTTGCAATGGATTGAGTCAATCCATTGCAAATTGATGAATGAATGTAGGGGGAAGATGGCTGTGGATAAACAGGGACAACTGACGTAGGAGCATTTGTTTCATCTCTTTGTATCACCTGAGGCCAATCACGTCACTGGGTATATGTGAGGGTTTACAACCACTTTAAAGGAAATATACTGAGAGATGTATGGGGGCTGTGACTGCGGACTTTTTCTTTTGAAAATGTTAAGTTGCCTGGTGGTCCTGCACCATCTGGACCCGAGTATACTACATTCTAATGCCCTGTACACACGATTGGATCATCCGATGAAAACGGCCTGATGGATTTTTTTCATCAGATATCCGATGAAGCTGACTTTCATCAGTCTTGCCTACACACCATCAGTTAAAAAAACAATCGTGTCAGAACGCGGTGACGTAAAACACAACGACGAGCTGAGAAAAATGAAGTTCAATGCTTCCGAGCATGCGTGGACTTGATTTTGAGCATGCGTTGATTGTTAACCAATGGATTTCCCCACAGACGATAGTTTTTTTAACCATCACATAATTTTAAAACAAGTTCTACGTTTTTTCACCGATGGATAAAAAAACGATGGGGCCCACACACGATCGGTTCGTCTGATGAAAACGGTCCACCAGACAAACCGATCGTGTGTACGCGGCATAAGACTTCTTTTGCATAAGACAACTTCTGTGCTACCAAAGAAAGCACTTCTTAAAGGGGTTGTAAAGGTATAATTTTTTTTCCTTAAATAGCTCCCTTTACCTTAGTGCAGTCCTCCTTCACTGTACTTCTCTTACAAGGCTGACAAGGCTATTTTCTGCGATGCTATATTCGTTGATATACACTTCAGAACCCTTTGATAGGACCTCTGGTGTTCAATTTTAGACATTCCCTGAAGTGCCTCATTGTATTTCGTACTTTTGCCCTTGCATTTAATAAAAAATATTAAAAATGAAAATGTTAACTTGCTTGGCTATATCATTGATCCAATGGCTTTAATAATTTATGTCACTGATCAGGACCAAGCGTGTACCAAGTAATATCAGAACAGTCAACTACTAATCTGCAAACTTGTTCTAGGTGAGAAACTCACCCAGCATTGGAGCCATTGGATCAGTGCGATAGCAAGTCAGCAAGTGTTTTCAACAGAAGTAGTCAGCCATGCCGGTGTGGGTTTCCTCTGGTTATACCAGTTTTCTCCCACAATCCAAAGACACGGTCATAGGTTGACTCTTGCAGCGCAGTGGTTAGCACTTCCGCCTTGCAGCCCTAGTGTCATCAGTTCAAATTCCAACCATGGCACTACTTGCTTGGAGTTTGCACATTCTCCCTGTGCGGGTTTCCTCCAGATACTCCGATTTCCTCATACAATCCAAAGACATGCCGATAGGTTAATTGGCTTCTGTCTAAATTGGCCCTAGTATGTGTATGTATGAAAGTGAGTTAGGGACCTTAGATTGTAAGCCCCTTGACGGCAGGGACTGATGTAAATGTAAAATATGTGTAAAAGCACTGTGTAAACTGATGGTGCTATAGGACAGCAGATGAAATAAAACATAGTAACAATGCTATCTATATATATATATACACACACACACTACCCTAACTGCATAGGAATTCACATACAGATGCTGCCACCTGTTGGTGAACAAAGGTTTTGCAGATTTTCCTTATCAATGTAAAAACAACGGATTTCACAAGCTTTAGATTAATAAGAAAACAGCCGTAAATATAATTTTCTTGTTTTACGCAAAGATTTATAGTAAGTTAAACATATAATAACTTACATAGTTACATAGTAGGTGAGGTTGAAAAAATGCACAAGTCCAACCTGTGTGTGTGATTATATGTCAGTATTCCCTTGTATAACCCTGTATGTTGTGGTCGTTCAGGTGCTTATCTAACCGCTTTTTTTTTAACTATCTATGCTCCCTGCTGAGAACATCGCCTGTGAAAGGGAATTCCACATCCTTGCCGCTCTTACAGTAAAGAACCCTCTAGGTTGTTTAAGGTTAAACCTCTTTTCTTCTAATTTTAATGAGTGGCCACATGTCTTGTTAAACTCCCTTCTCCCAATTCTCACTTGGCACTAGCAGCTTAATTAGATCTTTGTAGGTTTTAGAAGTAGGTATAGAAGTGTTTAAGCAAATATGGCTACCATTAGAGCAAGAGATGCTTCTTGATTGTATTGAACAGCCCACATTTCATTACGTTATTTGGCCTGACTTTTATATCTGTAGCAAAACAATTTTTATTGCAGTTGTTTGTATTATAATAATGTAGATATTATCATTCCCTTGCCAATTTGTCTTCAGCTATTCTGATACTATGATGGAAAAGCTGAGAAAGAAAACTGAATGCTATAACTTTCCATCACTGACTCTCCTGTATCAGCCAGTGGTCTCTAAACAGCAGAGATACTGAAGCCTCGTACACACGATCGGATATATGATGGAATCTAATCCGATGGATTTTTTCATCAAATATCCCATGAAGCTGACTTTCATCAGTCTTGCCTACACACCATCAGTTAAAAATCCGATCGTGTCCAACGCGGTGACATAAAACACTACGACGTGCTGAGAAAAATAAAGTTCAATGCGTCCGAGCATGCGTCGACTTGATTCTGAGCATGCGTGGATTTTTGACCGATGGATTTCCCCACAGACGATTGTTTTTTTTCCTATCGGTTTTTTAACCATAAATAAAATTTAAAACAACAGGTTCTATTTTTTTCACCAATGCATAAAAAAACGATGGGGCCCACACACGATCGGTTCGTCCGATGAAAACTGTCCATCGGTCCGATTTCATCAGACGAACCGATCGTGTGTACAGGGCTTGACTTTTCAGCATCAGTAAAATCTGATTCTAAAATCTGGTTCTAAGTTTCTAGAAAAATTTAAAAAAATAATCAAACATGTCATATTTTCCTCCTCTGAGCAGTTGGTTTTGCAGAGTGGCCCCGATCCTCCTCTTCTGGGGTCCCTCAGTGGCGCTCCTGGCTCCTCCTCTTCTCAAAGTGCCCCGTTGGAGAAGCGCTCTCCCTCTGGGAACTTGTGCGGGCGGCCTAACATCACAGCCAAGAATAAAATATGGTACAAAAACGTCCTCCGAGAGCAACTTCTCCCAACCATCCAAGAACAGATTGGTGATAAGCAATGCCTTTTACAGCATAATGGTACACCTTGCCATAAGGCAAACGTGAAAACTAAGTGGCTTGGTGAATAAACATCAAAATGTTGGGTCCATGGCCAGGAAACATCCCATTAAGAGCTTGTGGACAATCCTCAAGAGGCGGATGAAAAAATAAATAAAAAACATAAATTCTGACAAACTCCAAGCATTGATTATGCAAGAATGGGCTGCCATCAGTCAAAATGTGGACCAGAAGTTTATTGACAGCATGCCAAGGAGATTTGCAGAAGTCTTGAAAAAGAAAAAAAAAAAAAAAAAAAAACGATCAACACTACAAATAAAAATGTACTCTTTGCATAAACTTTATGTAGTGGTCAATAAAAGCTTTTTACACTTATGAAATGCGTGTAATTATACTTCAGTATACCATAGTAACATCTGACAAGAAAAGACCTAAAAACAATGAAGCAGCAGACTTTGTGAAATGTTATATTTGTGTCATTCTCAAAAAACTTTTGACCACGGCTGTATAGATTGAATCTTGATCCATGCAAGGTCAGCTTTAGTTGTTATATTGTGTAGCTTACAACTCTAATGCCCTGTACACACGATCGGTTCATCCGATGAAAACGGTCTGATGGATTTTTTTCATCAGATATCCGATGAAGCTGACTTTCATCAGTCGTGTCTACACACCATCAGTTAAAAAAAACGTTCGTTTCAGAACTCGGTGACGTAAAACACAACGACGTGCTGAGAAAAATTAAGTTCAATGCTTCCGAGCATGCGTCGATTTGATTCTGAGCATGCATGGATTTTTAACCGATGGACGTACCCACAGACGATCGTTTTTTTTTTTCTATCGGTTAGTTAACCATCAGGTAATTTTAAAACAAGTTCCTAGTTTTTTAACCGATGAATAAATAACCGATGGGGCCCACACACGATCGGTTAGTCTGATGAAAACGGTCCATCAGACAAACCAATCGTGTGTACGCGGCATAATTCTTGAAAGATAACAGATAATAGGACAAAATGTTGTGATCAAAAGGGGTTGATATTACATCTCTGCTTCAATATCAGGACTCTTTTGCAAATAGATTCCTTGCTTTACTGATCTGCATCTTCTCATCTAGATTTCCTTTTTGTAGTTTAACCACTTGACCACCGCCCCATGTCAAAAAGACGTCCTCTTTTTAAAGTTGAATATCTCGATAACGGCAGCAGCTGCTGCCACAACCGAGATATTCATCTTTTCAGGGGGCGGTGGTGTACACGATAACGGCGGTCTCCGCAGCGGATTCGCCGCGAGATCGCCGTTATCGGTGGCGGGAGAGGGGTCCCCCCCCTCCCGCCGCTCTCCCGCGCCCTCCGCCGCTTACCAGAGCCGTCGGTAGCGGCGGAGGGGATCGGATGTGTCCGGCAGCTGAGCGGGGACGGGACTGAAGGAGAAATCTCCTTCACCCGTCCTCATAGCTCTGCTGGGCGGAAGTGACGTCAAAACCTACTCTGCAACTCAAAAAATGCAACCTGTAGAATTTTTTAAACGTCGCCTATCGAGATTTTTAAGGGTAAAAGTTTGACGCCATGCCACGAGCGGGCGCAATTTTTAAGCGTGACATGTTGGGTATCATTTTACTCGGCGTAACATTATCTTTCACAATATATAAACAAATTGGGCAAAATTTATTGTTGTCTTATTTTTTAATTCAAAAAAGTGATTTTTATCCAAAAAAAGTGCGCTTGTAAGACCGCTGCGCAAATACGGTGTGACAAAAAGTATTGCAATGACTGCCATTTTATTCCCTAGGATGTCTGCTAAAAAAAATATATAATGTTTGGGGTTCTGATTAATTTTCTAGCAAAAAAATTGTGATTTTCACATGAAGGAGAGAAGTGCCAGAATAGGCCCGGTGGTCAAGTGGTTAATTACTTTTATAATTTACCAGTTTTTTTTTTATACAGGTATGTAATTAATCTAAATATATTCAATTGATCAACACAAGGTATTGCTTTTTTCCCTCCACACTTTCCTGCTACTATGGTTGAAGCTAGCCATGCACATACACAAGCCTGTGCGAGTGAATAGACAAATCTACGCAGTGGGCCATTGTATTCTGAGAGGCAGCACTAGGGGCTGTCAGAATACTTGAACAGTGTCTGAAACTGACCAAATACAGGTGCTGTTCAGTCAACAATTTCCCACTCACCTTCTCCAATAAAAGTCAGATGAAAAATGTACTTTTGTTTATCTGGGTGTTGCCGACAGGGCCAACCACTAGGCAACTTTTTTGCTGATTCAGCATGAATTGGTTTTATTTAATGCCTTTATGGCCAGCTTAACACGTTACAGAACTTTTACTAGGAGTCTGTGTAAGTCACAAGAACCCTTCTGCTTGTAAACCTTCTTTGGTGGAGTCAACACACGTCTTCATGTTAGGCTCCCATTAGGTACTGAAAACGCATCGATTCTGCACTGCCCAACTCCACTCAAACTGGAAATCCATTTTGCGCCCCTTTTTTAATTAAGTTTTATTTAACAAGTGTTATCTTTCAAATTTATATTTATTGACTTTTTCACATTATGATGCATGTGCATTTATTGCTGGCATCATTGCTAGGTGTACAATGTATAGTATTAACCAAGAATGGTTTCACCCCAACATAATGTGTTTACATTGATATATACACACACACACACACACACACACACGCGGTATACCATCTAAAAAAAGTAACGCATAATTTACTTTTAATAAACTCTGTATAATTTAATTCATATTAGGAGGGGCTAATTTTTAACAAAGGAAAGGGCTCCATACATTTTGATTAGATAATACAAGTGACTGCTTCATCAGCATTATTAGAATGCTCAGACCAGTGAAAATAACCACAAATAGTTACCAAACAGGCATACGCATGGCGTACTTTACTGCAGATGTTGGATCCATTTAATATCGCCAACATATATATATATAACCCCAACCAATGACAATTTCAGATCCTTCCAGAAGCCCTTTTAAAAGGTGTGTTTTACTTGCAACCACTTGGCCATCTGAACAATTTCAGTCTAAAGAGCAGCAGTTTTTCATTCCCATTAGCCTTCTTCTACATACAGTTTATCGTCTGCTTAGTCACACTGTTATACATTTCATGCCAGCCTTTCTCAACCCTTTAACCCCAAAGGAACCCTTGAAAAAATGTTTAAGTCTTGTGGAACCCCTGCTAAAGCCAGTTTATCGGTGGTTAATGACAAAAATGCCCCTTACATTGGTGGTCAGTGGGAAGAATGCCCACTTTACAGTAATGGTCAGATTGCCAGCCTTACAGAAAGCTAAAAAGATCATTGGTGTCAAGCAACTGGATCTGTCAAGTGGCACCGATCCTGAAACATTGCAGGAACCATCACATAGGAGATCAATCAGTCACAGCTCAAGGAACCCCTAGCAACCTCTGGAGGAACCCTAGGGTCCCACGGAACCTTGGTTGAGAATGGCTGACTTACGCATTTTGGTATTGCTAAAAATACCCTGCTTTGATATAATTTGCAAATAAAAACAACATGTATACAGGGAGTTGTTTAGTCTTGTAAAGAATCATGAGATATGCATTTTAGCCAATGTTGTACTGCCATAAACAGCCAATAAATACAAGAATCTGAAGTTGCATACAAAGGCTGGCTGCTTAGCAGGTAACAAAAAATGAAAATACTTACTGTTAGGTTGCTGCAGGTCTATAAGAATACCAACATAGGACTAATATGTGCATGCTATACACAGCCTAATCCTTGCTTTCTAAATAGAGATGGTAACTGGAAATCAAGAACAAAGCTCCGGTAGCCAAGCAAGAATTTGCAGAAACCTATGCAATCATATACTGACTGCTACAATTGTTTGAGGGTAGTGCTTTGCCTGAATTCTGATACTGTTAAACAAAATTAACAAATACATCTTGTAAAAGAGCACTTCACAAAGTCCCAATAAAAAAAATGTTTTCAGCCTTCAGTCAGAAACAAAAAAACTTGAGAGATGAACAGATATGAGAGAGAGGAAAACACTGGATTCGTCTTCCTATGCGGCCTCTATGGAGTCCTCGTCCACACGACGGCCTTGTGGCTGTAACAACAAATGGGAATTACTCATAAGTCTATTCCTTATGGCCATGTTTTCATTCTTGTACAAAGATTTAGCACTGTTGTACCCTACCCTTTTACACAATGTATTTTAATACCAAAGGTAATAACAAAAATAAAATCAGAAGGCAAATAAGTAATAAAGTATTGGAGGTATGCATATGGTATTAGTTATTGGTCCAGCATTGTCCTGGGACCTCAAATACCCATTTTGTGATTGCTTTGGACCCCATAAAATGTATTATACAACGGTCATTCTGGGCTATAGCCTAGTTCACACCCCCATGATTCAGGGTACATGTAAAAGAAAATGATGGCTTTAGAATATCAGTAACAAAAACACAGATAATCTAGTCCCATACTCATTCATTAAGAATTTTTACCATTCCTCTGTATTTTCTAACACAAATTAGATCTTCCTAGAGCAGGATTTAAAGTGCAAATGCACAAAAACATCCATGTGTGACAATATGTTGCAGACATGAAGTTTATAGGGCAGAACGTCCAAACATTAGACATAATGGGGTCGATTTATATAAAAAGAAGATATAGCAATAAATCAAATTTCAGATTTTATCTTCCCAGAACAGGTTAAAACAAATGAAAGCTACTCGACTAGCTCCTATGTGTACTACGAGCCCTACATCACTTTTGTTTTCATATACAGCCCAGAAGGACTATTGCCCTGCCTCCATGTTATGTGTGGGTACAATAAACAACAAGTATTTTCATGATGATTTGGGATTTGCAGAAATCTGCTACACCTTATAAATATTCTTAGATTAAATGCTGGAAAATGAATCATCATTCATACATGTTTTATCTTGAAGCATTCAAGTAGAACTATAGGCAAAACATATTTTGGATAGAGAAAAGGAGGGTTATAATCTCAGTCTGTTTTGTTTTTGCCATTTGTGTCCCATTAGAGATTTACCTTCACATCCTGTCCCATAGCCATAACAGGAAGTGAAAGGAAAGATCTGTAAACTAAGGAAATTGCCCCCCCCCCCCCCCGGTCACCAGAACTAGTATCCCATTGGAAAATGTCCTTATTACTTTGGGGACAAACCAAAATTTGGGAATGATAATGGTAAACAAGACAAACAGAGGGTGAATCTCCCTAATGCGGGGCAGAGGTAGCAATAAAAACCCGACAGCTGTTCTAATCCATCTCCACCCTACAGCACTTCACCCACTCCAGAACCTGATCCTCTAAACAAAGATGCCGGTTCTACATCCCCACAAACACTAGCAGGAGGTTGCTGAATGTCACATGGTAAAGCAAGGATCACATGCAGCCCCCAACATATGGAAGGATGTGGGATTGGGCCTCCTACACATGGCATATATTTTATGTGATGACATTGTTATCTCCGGTGTTCTCATATTGTAACAGCATCCCTCTATGTATATTGGGGCAGATCCACAGAGATCTGCACCCGCGCAGCGTATCAGAGATACGCTATGCCGCCGTATCTTACCTGGCTTTAGTTCGAATCCTGGAAGAATTTGTGCCGCAAGTCACGTCGGCGTAGTCTATCTCTGGCAGCGGAATTCAAATCCGCGATTGGGGGGCGTGTTTCATTTAAATGAAGCGCGTCCCCGCACCGAATGAACTGCGCATGCTCCGTTTTCTAAATTTTCCGCCGTGCATTGCGCTAAATGACGTCGCAACAACGTAATTTTTTTTAACTTAGGACGTGAATACGTCCATCCCGATTCACGAACGACTTACGCGAAAAAAAATTCAAAATAAGCGCGGGAACGACGGCCATACTTAACATGGCAGGTCTAACTATACGCAACGAAATACCAGCTTTAACTATACGCTGGAAAAAGCCGACTAGAGACGCCATAAAAAAATGCGCCGGCCGCTCGTACGTTCGTGGATCGACGGAAATAGCTAATTTGCATACCCGACGCGGAAAACGACATGAACGCCACCCAGCGGACGCCGAAGTATTGCATCTTAGATCCCGAAGGCGCACGAGGACGTGTACCTGTCGGATCTTACCCTGATGCCGTCGTATCTTGGTTTGAGGATTCAAACCAAAGATACGACGCGGGTAATTTGAAAATACACCGGCGTATCAGTAGATATGCCGGCGTACTAGCTATGTGGATCTGCCCCATTGTGCCTATACAACAACCACAACAAACAGTTCTAGTACGAAAAAAAAGTATTTCCCATTACTCTCCACAAAAGAAAAGGTTCTTACTTTGTTTTATAGCATAATTCAGTATGGTTCAGACTCTTTAAGCTATAATAATTTTTGCCTACTGTCACTTCTGCAGGGACAGGATACAACCTGGCGATAGAATGACATCTTAACATGGCTGAACTCACCTTCACAAATATATGGGTGGGTAGGAAACGCTTCAACATATGACTGGTGTAGTTTGGAAACCTCAGAAGATTGATGTTAAGAGATGGCAGTGGTTGGTATCCCGCCATTAGTGGGTAGAAATTGTACAGCATCTCCTGCTCAGCACCAGGAAGGATTTGGAGTCGAATCTACAAAACATGACTTATGCTTAGTCAGAAGCCAAATGATTATGACACCAAATATGCAGCGTCTAGCCATAAAAGCATGATTAACCATTATATAAGCTACTTGAAAACAAATATGTCAGTAGCTAAAGTAAATGTGAATGAATACATCCATTAACAAATATTAAATGACTAGGCTTACTTGCTTGAGTCCAGAAAACATGAAGGCGTCGCTTGGCTCCACTGCAATTTCAATATCCTGAACTAGCCCGGTCTTGTTCTGTAGATGATACTTTACTGGCAGAGACTCTCTTACTCTTCCAAAAGATGGGAGATCTAGGCAAGAATAAAAAGTCAGCCTTTAGTCACACACATTAGATGAATCTCTGGAAATTTCAATGTAATAAGCAGCAAGGTATGCAGATTGACACAAAATTTAAATAACCGTCACCCTTTTGCACACCTCAACACCTCTTGTGCATGGGTGAAGAAAACCCCAAGTATTTTGCTGAGCAGTGTTGTCTATGGGACGGTGTGCAAAGCTGCATAAAAGATCCGTAATGCAGCAAAGCGTTGACAAAATATATATATATATATTTTTACATTTGAGGACAGTACTATAGATATCTATATATCTATCTACATACATATACACACACGTAAATACAAAAAAAAAAAACAGCTAAACAAAAATTGAAAATAATTTAACATGTGCACACACGCCTATATAGAAGTGCACATAAGGTCTTTATGGGACATAATGTTTTTTTTACAGCAAGATTCTGTTCCTGTGTATAACCATCAGTAAATTATGGCTATATGCGAGTCCTTAGTTTTGATTCACATCAGAATCACAAAAACGTACTGCACAATTCAGTGTAATGGGATTTTCAGCCCATTCATTTGAATTGATTGAAATCGCACTGAATAGCTTCATGAGTAGTGCATGCACCAATTTTAAAGACACACTAACTGAATCGCATGGTACAGCGATACCATGTGATCCGGTGCAGGCAAAAAGCACTGTGTTTGGGGTGTCGTTAGCGTTACATTGACACCAGCAGAAGATACCACACTCAGGGCAGACAAATGTGCACTGTACTGCAAAGGCTAGTTATAGGTTAGGGTGGTTACCACTCTTTTGTACAGTTAGTTGAATTTGATGCAGGGACCCACTGATGCCTTCAGCTGCCATTGTGCTCTTGCTGGGCTTCCAGTGCATTCCTGCGCCTTAAAGAAGGGGTGGGTTCCCCCCAGGTAAAGCTGCCCTTAATCTAGCCTTTGCTTTCGGAACGCAGAACGAGGAGCCTTGACACAGGCACTATAGCTCAAACATATATTTGCAAATGTGTTTTTAACGTGAATTGTTAGACAAATTTTTTGCACACATTTTTTAATTTTACAAAAGCAGCAGGTCCCAACGACATAAAACATTATAACAAGACAAATACATTAATGCCATAGTACCAGGTACACAATAAACCCTCTTGGCAGTTACTCAATTAGATTTTTTGCACACTAGCTTTCTTAAAAAAAAAAGACTAAAAAGTTGCTAATGCAAAGACGGAACTGAAGATAGGACAGAGATGATCTGCTGCAAATTTTATTGTGCAAGTTACCTGCTTTAATATGGAGTGGAATGCTTTCTACCATCACGTGTGGCAGTGTTACCACGGTGTTGACAACTGGTACATTTTCTCCAGCTGAGCTCCTATAAAATAAAATGGATACAAAAAGCATGCTTAGTAAAAAAATATTTGAGCCAAGTTTAAAGGGGTTGTAAACCTTTGTGTTTTTTGACCTTAATGCATCCTATGCAGTCACCACCCCCCCCCCCCCCTGCCCCCGTTTTACTTACCTGAGCCCTGAATTTCCGTGGGTGCGATCCCGCGTTGCTTTCCCCCAGTTCTTGTTGGTTCTTCATTGAATGACTGAAAGCAGCGCAGCCATTGGCTCCCGCTGCTGTCAATTAAAACAATGACGTGGCGTGCCGGGGGCCTAATCATACGGGAGCGCGCCCGCAAGGTGACCCCCTTGGGAGAGAGCTTCCCAGAGGGGGTTAGCTCTTGTGGGGAGAATCCGCGAGAGCCGCCGTGGGACCCCAGAAGAGGACGATCGGGGCCACTCTGTGCAAAACAAACTGCACAGTTTTTTAAACCAAACCTTTAGTAGCCTTTTAAACTCTCAATGACTGCTTGTTAAAAATAGTGCTATAGGATCTCTGCTGACAAAGATAACGCACTGTGTATTTGTATACACGGTATGGAACTTAATAGTTTAAAAAACAAGACAATATGATCCCAACGCTCAACGACTGATGGCTGGAAAGGGGGTTGTACAAATTTTTGGACAACTAAAAAGAAAACATATTTAAATCCAGATTACAGAAAGAAATCTATGACTCATGGTATACATTCACTTTAAAGAGCAAGACCAATGTCATAAGTCACAGTATGTGTTTTAACTGGATAAACTTCTACCAGAACGGACCATTAAATGATCAATGCACAAATGCTCTTTCTGTGGCAAGTGGATTTATACACACATACATACATACATACATACTGTAGCGGAGTACAATATTAAAATCCACGATCTCCGCTGGTAACCAGGGTAAATCCACAGTCAGCGCTGAAAAGTAAGGCAATGTCCCAAATCCCCCCCAGTATCCGGACGAAACACAGCTCTGGGAGTCAACTGACTTTTTATTCACAGGCTTTCAGATTTATATAATTCCCCATGAAAGGGGTTTCCAACAGCCAAACAGATTTAGCAGGGGTAATACAGTGAGGACCACATGGGGAACTTAACATTTTGGATAATTCTCCCATCAGGCATTGCTGCACGAGGGAAAAGTCGGTTGATAGCTGTAGTCTGGGGTTATGTGTTGTGGGAGTTCGTTTTAAAACTGCCGAACACCGATTGGGCAACATAAAACAAAGTACTTGAATGCTAGTGGCTTACGGCTACCAGCATACGAATTACTATGCCCACATAAGACCCAGCAGAATACATAGCATATAATACAGACAATCCTTTGATATGCAACGTCCAGCGTTCCAGAAGTGGCTAGGTTTGCCACACATACATACATATCTACAATTCTTATCCACTCATTTTAAGTCCGTTTTGGTTGTTGAACATATTCTTTGTGGGGGCTCTACTCTGTCTGATCCAGTACTGGGAGACATAATCTATCAATGCTTCAGGAAGGAGTGAAAGTCCTCCTCCAGTTCACTGGCTTTTTGCAATAGTAACAAGTCACTGAAAGGGAGGCAGAATATTTGGTCAGTAACCAATTCCAAGTTCACAACCTATATACCCACTTACCTCTTCCAAGATATAATATAGCTGCCAGTGGCCACACCATTCTGAGGATTTGCTACAGGAGGACACTGGAGGCAGAAACATTCACTGGCACTCTCTCCAGTCTGTAAGACAACTATAAGCACATAGGGAAATTAGAACACACACTTTTCCAGATTTTGAAATACATTTTTAAACTGGATGGATTGTGTGTATTTGTCTGCTACAGTATTTGTGGATAAGCAGTGAAAACGACCTTCAATTAACTTGTAATTAAGCTTGCCATGCATTGTGTTAGAAGAATAAATTTGGGTGTCACAATATACAATTATTTTAAATTGTTTTTAAAATGGTTTTAAACTGCTTACTGGTCAAACCGGAAAACCTGTGTGTTTTCTAAATGTTTTACTTTTTGCCTTTAAAATACAAAACTTAAAAGACAATGCCACCAAAATCTTCTTTTCTCACTAAACAAAAGAAAAAGATATTTGTCTTTTCCGTACAAAGGGTATTGCCAAACAAACAGGTCCATAGATGAAATGTGAAAAGGACCCTGAAATGTAACTGGTTAATAAACCCCCTACCACAGAATACCAATGCTGCAAGTAACCACATAAATATACGCAGGCATTGGAAAAGATTGCTGATCCTAATAATTGGATTTTTCCAACATGTTACCTGTAAAATCCTTTTCTTGGCGTACATCACAGGACACAGAGCAGCCATAATAATTACTATGCGAGTTATATGCCACCTATAGGTGAATGGACACTGGTGATAGACATCACCAGTTGTTCTGCCCCAGACAGAATGTGGTGCACCTTCCTGAGCCGCACAACTCCTGGTGCCGCACTGGTGGTAAATATATGCCACTGTAAAAGCATTGTTGGATTGAATCTACAACCGACTCGTTCAATAATCCAGAGCCAGGTGTACTGGCCAAAAGTTTCAAGATATTGTAGGGCAGTATTCTCCCCCGTGGAGACCAGTCCACTGAACTGCAGTCATTTTTAAACCAACTGGAGAGACTAGCACTAGTGGTCATCTTCCAAACTCCTGAAAAGAAAGAATTTCCCCTTCTCCAGATTCCTACCACCATTTTGAGCTCTGCAATACTCCGTGAACAGAGTTCTCCGGCAACCCAATGCTTGGATCCTCATGTTCCAGACACAAAATGTTTATCTACAAAAGACCTGGAGTAGGACTGTACATAGAAATATATCAAAGGAAAAACTGGAACCAACTGCTTCCTGAACAAAGATTATTGAAGTATATTGAGACTGGCACCCCCTGACTTTTCAGCAAGCCCAGCACCGGGGCTGGGAGCTTTGTGAACCCTTGGAGCTGTTCACAAAGACGACTTTGCACTGCAATTGCATAAACCCTTGGAGGAGCCTGGAAAAAAACAACAGCACATGAAGTCACACAGTCATTGATGACTGTGGACCCCAAAATCTACCGCTCGCAGAGAGGTCAACACTAAATGGACAAAGCCTATCTGAAACAGAAGGATGTGCAGCAGCCTAGGAACCAAGCGAGACCTTATGTCCCCATTTGGTTTTGGGACCGCTACCGAGTTGAGTTTTTTTTTCTATACTGAGTCCATACCTTCTGCTCCAAGAGTGAAATGCAAGGCAAAAGACTGACGGCTCTGTAGCAGACCCAGAGGGCCCAAAGAGGTGTACCTAACCTACCAAGCTTCTACCAGCTAAAGATGGAGAAAACCACCTCAGAGAATGCCCCAAGATCTTCTGGCCTGAGATACTCTAAAAACAGCAGCCTCAGATGCCTCCCTCACACAGGTGGGGAAAAGCTTACAGCATCTGGTATTCCTGTGCAGTCTCCCATCCATATACTAACCGGCCTTGGTCCTGCTTAGGCTTCGATCAACAGATCAGGCATGATCAAGGTGATGCGACTGCAGTGCCATCTGATGAAAAATGAATGCGTCAGGAAACACTGCAATGTCAAACACCACAGTGGCTCAGATGCACCCGACACCACTGTCCATCGGGAGATGTGGGCACCACCAGATCATTGAACCTGAGAGCGGTGCACCTGCCTAACACGGCTGCCTCTTTTCTGGAACCATTTAACATTTAACTGGTATAACAGATAAATAACGTAGCAACTATATTTGTCAACCTAATACACAGTCCTCCAAGGAGGCAGGCCTAAAACAATATTGGCTTACCGCTATGCAACCCCTTAGGTATGCGATTAACCACTTCCCGCCCGGCCTATGGCCGATTTACGTCCGGGAAGTGGTTATGAAATCCTGACAGGACGTTCCAGAACGTCCTGCAGGATTTCATGCCGCGCGCGCCCGTGGGGGCGCGCATCGCGGCGATCGGTGATGCGGGGTGTCAGTCTGACACCCTGCATCTCCGATCTCGGTAAAGAGCCTCCGGCGGAGACTCTTTACCACGTGATCAGCCGTGTCCAACCACGGCTGATCACGATGTAAACAGGAAGAGCCGCCGATGGCTCTTCCTCCTCGCGTCTGACAGACGCGAGTAGAGGATAGCCGATCGGCGGCTCTCCTGACAGGGGGGGTTCGCGCTGATTGGTTATCAGCGCAGCCCCCCCTCGGATCGCCACCCTGGACCACCAGGGATGCCCACCCTGGACCACCAGGGTGGGCAAAAAAAAAAAAAAAAAAAAAAAAAAAAAAAAAAAGTTAAAAAAAAAAAAAAAGTTAAAAAAAAAAAAAAAAAAAAGCATAAAGAAAAAAGATGCCAGTCAGTGCCCACAAATGGGCACTGACTGGCAACAATCAGTGCTGCCACCCCAGTGTCCATCAGCGCCACCCCAGTGTCCATCAGCGCCACCCCAGTGTCCATCAGCGCCACCCCAGTGTCCATCAGCGCCACCCCACAGTGCCCATCCATGCCCAGTGCCCACCTAGCAGTGCCCATCTGTGCCACCCATAAGTATACATCAGTGCCGCCCATGAGTGCCCATCTGTGCCGCCTATGTGTGCCCATCAGTGCCGCCTATGTGTGCCCATCAGTGCTGCCTATGTGTGCCCATCAGTGCCGCCTATGTGTGCCCATCAGTGCCGCCTGTGTGCCCATCAGTGCCGCCTGTGTGCCCATCAGTGCCGCCTATGTGTGCCCATCAGTGTCGCATACCAGCGCCGCCAATCAGTGCCACCTCATCTGTGCCCGTCAGTACTACCTCATCGATGTCCATCAGTGCCATCTCATCGGTGCCCATTAGTGCCGCCATATCAGTGCCCGTAATTGAAAGAGAAAACTTATTTACAAAAAAATTAACAGAAAAAAATAAAAACGTATTTTTTTTTCCAAATTTTCAGTCTTTTTTTAGTTGTTGCGCAAAAAAAAAAAATCGCAGAGGTGATCAAATACCACCAAAAGAAAGCTCTATTTGTGGGAAAAAAAGGACGCCAATTTTGTTTGGGTACAGTGTAGCATGACCGCGCAATTGCCATTCAAAGTGCGACAGTGCTGAAAGCTGAAAATTGGCTTGGGCGGGAAGCTGCGTAAGTACCTGGTATGGAAGTGGTTAAGCAGGTACCCAGGTATGCGGTTACATAGGTACCTAGGTATGCAAACATGCAGGTATACAAGTATTCTTGCCATTCATGCATTTATGTATGCAGTTCAAGGCAAATAAGCACATATGTATGTATCCCATGGCAAATAAGCACATATGCATGCAGTTTAATGCAACCAAGCACATATGTATACAGTACAAATGAAAACATGCCAGCATGCATTTAAGCAATATGCATTTGCTTATGCAAATATGTGTTTAGACAAAACACGAAAGTGCATGTCTATGCAAACGCGCTTATGCAACATGTGCTCATGGAAACATTCATTTACGCAATAAGCAAGCATGTGATTATGAAATGTAATTACGCAACACGTAATATACAGTATGTGCAAACATCTATCTATTCAAACATATATCTACGCAAACATGCATCTATACAAACACATATCTATGCAACATGCATACACATTTATGTACACACGTGTCTACGCAAACACGCGCCTCTGCAAACATGTGCCTACGCAAGCTTGTGTGTATTCAAGCAAGCACGTGTCTATGCAAACATGTGCCTATGCAAGCATTATGAAACATGCATACTATTCTGCACCTGCTCAACTGCACTTGGGCCCATACTAGCTTTGCAGGATTAGCCAAGTACATAGGCATCCAATGCAGCCTCTATGCTGCTTCAAACAGCCTAAAACAAAGCTCCTGCAGACCAAATGCATGCTATTTTGGAGACATAACTCCTTAGTTCTTGTTCTTTCAAACATGTGCTTATGCCATATGTATCTAAGCAAAACATGTGTTTATTCAATTATGCGTTTAAGCAACAAGTTTGCAAGCATGTATACTATATATGCTGCACCTGCCCAACAGCACTTGGCATCATACTAGCTTTGCAGGATTAGCCAAGCACATATTCATCTCATGCAGCCTTTTTTCTACTTCAGAGCAGCCTAAAAGTAAGCTCCTGCAGACCAAATGCACATTATTCTGGAGACACAACACCTTACAGTGCACCGATATCCATATAGGGGTGCATCGACTTACAGTTGTACAGGCCCCCAGATTAAGCAGCAAGTGTGCAGTATATAATCATGACTTGTCTGGCCACACGTTTCTTCCATAGTAAAAACTCACACTTCATTAGTATCCATAGGCTGCTGTTATGTCTCAAGAGGCCCTAAAGAACCTGCCATCCATATGGTAAACATGGCCGCCCCTCCACTTCCTGTCTATGTAGGTGGTGCATAACCCACATAGTAATTATTATGGCTACTCTGTGTCCCGTGATGCACGATAAGTAAGATTACTGCATAAAAGGCCGAAAAAACGAACAAAAAAACTGACGAACACAGATTTACACAGACCACACAAAATTTATAAGTAAAATTAGGCCATGAACCCTAGTAAAGTTTAAAAGAGACTTGGGAGCATTGAGCATTGCCAATTCCTAACAGTGATGAAATTCACCCACCTCTTTCCACCCCCTGCACACTTCTAAGGGGCAACCAGGTTGCCAATCACTACAGTGGGCCAAAAGAAAAGAATAGAAGGCAGGCGGTAGACACAATCTCCAAGTCTACCCAGAAGTGTCTGAGCTTTGCTGTCAAAGCTAACTGAGATGCGGCTGTAATGGCAAGGTTATTGCGGCTGTTACAGGTGATGTGCTGGCACCTATAGGTGGCCACATTTTACACCTCAGTCATTTTTCTTTAAGAGCTACCGGTACTGTAGCGGACTTTTAAGAAACAAATGCTTGCCAGTTCATGCTTCTCAGGGAAGCTCCTTTTTCCCCCGGCACCATCTTGTTATCAAGAGCCAACTTTCATACCATGTTGACTTGAAGATGGCCTCTTACTGCACATGCATGAGATGACAGACTGATGAGACGGGTCCTCTAACCTCCTGGGATGTGTGATGTTATCCCAGGGGGTTGCGTGTGGAAAAGATTGGGGGAGAAGCTTCCTGAGGTAAGGAGTGAAAAAGTGGGATCAGGTACCACCAAAAAATAAATATTTTTTTGTTACATGCTTAGAGTCAGTTCACACTGCAGCGGCACGACTTCGGGGGCGACTCTGCAAGTCATCCTGAGGACGACTTCAGAGGCGATTTGCATAACGACTTCTGTATAGAAGTCAATGCAGGTCGCCCCGAGCCGCCCCCAAAGTCGTACAGGAACCTTTTTCTAAGTCGGAGCGACTTGCGTCGCTCCTATTAGAACGGTTCCATTGCATTCAATGGGACGCGACTCGTCAGGCGGCTGTTGCCCCAGTGTAAACCGGGTCTCAGGGAAGAAAGATAACGAGTTGAACTTTTGTTTTGTAAACAAAGGATATCCAAAATGAAGTGGCTATCTAGTTGAAATTAACAGGGCTTACAATGATGGCATATGGGGCTCGACCCTCAAGGGGGGTCCCGACCCCCAGGTTGAGAACCACTGTTCTAAGGGATATAGATTCATATTTTTCCCCCAAATCTGCCCCCTAAGTGGTTGCTATAGATGGAAGATTCACTTTCCTTTGCATTTCTGGTTTTACATACTAACCATTTCCCATGTGGGATTCCAGCTCGTCCACAGGTGCCACAGATGATGAGAGTTGGAGCTGGCTGGAGAGGATGGTGAGGCTCCATGGGGAAGCACTCAAGATATCCGTCATTAGTAAGAAGGGTATATCAGCATAGACACGATCTAAATGTTCAAACTGCAAAAACACAAACCATCCATTAGACACTTATAGCAAATACATCAATATAAAATACATTAAAAGATGTGACATGGATTCTGTCCTACTTAAAGGGAAACTTTCTCATTGCCCATTTAGTGTCTGTAACCCCCTCCCTCCCTCCCTCCCAACCACTTTAAGCTTCCCTCTTCAGCAGAGGAAGAAGAGGTAGCGAGTTGAAGAGGGCTTTTTGCAGATGCTCACTTTGTCCCAAATAGGCAAATTAATAGTGTCTATTTAAATACGTTTTGGCAGGACACTGTGGGGAAGATGTTCAATTAAAGTGGATGTAAACCCCATTTTTTTTTATTTTTATGTCACAATGTAGAGAATAATATTTCCTATCATCTGTGCCCAGTCTTGCCACACAGAGTTAATCCAGCTCTGAGCAATCCTCTTTTATTGCTCAGTGAAAATTAACAGACTTACAGATAAAAACCTGTCTAAATAAAAAGTCCTTTCCGTCCCCTTGCTTCGAGTGACATACATTACCTCTCACAATGAACTGTGGATCACCCCCCATATTATGATAAACATCCAGGAATGTGCATGTGTCCAAGCTAGTGCACGAGATATGTAAAAACCCTGTCACTCGAAGCAAGGGGACGGAAAGGACTTTTTATTTAGACAGGTTTTTATCTGGAAGTCTGTTAATTTTCACTGAACAATAAAAGTGGATTGCTCAGAGCTGGATTAACTCGGTGTGGCAAGACTGGGTACAGATGAAAGGAAATCTTATTCTCTACATTGTTTACATCCACTTTAAGATTTGGCAACAAAACCTGGAAGCGGATTGGTTCCTATGCAGAGCTGCACCAAATTTATTTTTGAATCAAAAGGTTTTTATTGCTCACAAAACATACAAAGTATGAAAACATGAAATACTGTACACTGTAGTCAGACATGGAAATAACATATCACAAGTCATCGAGCACAGCACCCAACCAGGAAAGTAAAAAGTCTGCTCATAATCCCTCCATGCATATCTTATTCTGCTCAATCCCCTGCCACCCCCCCCTACCCCTCCCACAGATCACCCATCCATTCAGAGATTTAACCAAGAGCCCAACCAAGTATCCCTTCTCTTATCTTCTTCACCTATACACCCCCTAGCAAATCTCATCTGAACCAGTTCCAGGGGGCTCAGACCAGGTACAGCAAGCCATGGATCCCAAAGTTTGACAAATTTCCCGGCGTTACCCCTGTGCCAATATATGCATTTCTCCATTATGAGCGTTCTACCCATGTGCTGTATCCACGTTTTAACCTTGGGCGGTATATTTGATTTCCAGTTAAGAAGAATGTTTTTTCTCGCCTGGAACAATGCCCTGGCGAATGCCACTCTGGTTACCTCCTCCGATATCGCCCCCTCCAGAACCCCAAGCAGGCAACAAAGTGGATCCAGTGGGACGTTGGTCCGGAACACTAAATTAAGTGTAGCCAGAACCTTCGTCCAGTATCTATGGAGTTGGGGCAACGGCAGAGCAGGTGAATCAAGTCCCCAGGCACCGCCCTGCACCTTCCACACAGTGGGTCAGATGCCCGGCCCATCCTAAAGAGTTTCACCGGGGTAAAATGCACTCTCAGTAAAATGTACAATTGAGACACTCTTTGTGACACATTGACGAGCAGGCATTAAATGCCTGTAGCGCCTCCTCCCAGAGTTCCCCTGCAATGGGTCCGACATCTACCTCCCACTGACCAACTACCCTCACAGGATGCCCCTCCAGAAATTATGATAGCAGCATGTTATAGCACTTGGAGATGACACCCTTAGTGTCGGATGCGACCTGTAGTATATGAAAAACTGGAGTGGGGGACTGAACTCACTCCATCGCATCTCCCTGGGCCCTGACAGCGTGCTGTAATTGCAAGTAGTAAAACTGCATATTAGGTGAAAGCGCATATCTAGACTGTAGCGCGCTAAATGGGAGCAGAGCCCCGCCATGGAAAACATGTCTGAGGTGCATTATCCCCATGGGGCGCCATTTGGGTCCTTGCTTAATCTTGGCCAGTTCAGAGTATGTGTTGTTCCCCCAGAGAGGACTATACTCTGTGAAACCTGTTACATTCTGGAGCCGTTTGGCCTTGTTCCATACCTTCTGAATGAGCGAGTAAGTGGGCATACGTTTATTGGGTTTTTGAAACTGCTGGGCCTCCAACCCCTCAGGTATCGCGTCGGCACCCGAGCCCCGCAGCAGAAGCCGGGCTGACGAGGCCGAGGGCAATGGAACCATGGCTCCTATCAAGTGCTGTAGCTGTGCGGCCAAGTAATAAATCCAAGGATTGGGCAGAGCAAGGCCCCCTCCCTCCTTTGGGCGTTGTAATTGCTCTAGTTTTATCCTAGGGAGTGCTGCACAAAATTTTAGACGCCTCAGTTTTAGTAAATAACACCCAATCGGTGCTGACATTTTTGCAGATGCATATGCCAAGGCTGTCATTCATACCCCTGACTTATGTAGTCAGCCACTGACCTATCACAGGTCTGTGCATATCAAGTGTCCCAGAAAATTGCTTGGTCTAGGTTAGCAATGAAAGAAAGAGAAGAGGACAGGCCTGAATCATGCACTTTTATGAAAACATCTCTCACATTTTGAGAGCTGATGGTCCCATTACATTCTACAGAACAGATAGCCTCACGTGTTAATATTGCTTTTAACAATAGCCTATCCACTTCTCATAACTGAAATCTGTCACCGAAAGGCCACACTCATTCTGGACAAGCAAACATACTGTCCAAGTGTTCATTTTAATATGACAAAATGTACACCTATAAGCTTATTTTAGTGGAAAATATAATTGTCACCCCAGGATATGTAATTTAAAAACGCCATACCATAAACAATATATTAATATTAGAGGTGCACCGAATGGAAATATTTGTGCCGAAACCAAAAATGAAAGATGCGCTAGGCTGAAAACCCGAAAATGACAAATATTTATATTTTTATATACAATTGTATTATATTCGAAACTAAAAATTGTTATCAGAAAGAATGCAGATATCGCTGATACAAGCACTCAATGGTATAACAAATGTTTTGAAAGCAGTGTAGCAGCTATTATATATCAAAGGACTAAACAAAAAAATAATATATGTCTCATTAAAACAATAATAAAACATTAACAGCGCTTGAGAAAAATTCAAATTTTCCTGAACCCAAAAGTTCATAATCTGCAGTGAAAAAAGTATAGTAAAATGTGGTATTCAAAAAGCATCAGATTATATATAATCCTAATCCCCTCTGCAAGGTGATCACACCAAACAGTATGAGTCCCAAGGGTCCACCGTATGGCCTGGTAATCAATTGGTGCTTGACTTGAATATCTGATCAGACGTTGCACATCTCCAATGGTGATGCAGGCAAACTTTCTTATCCTCAAAATAAGTGGGTGATTCCGTCACTTGCAATCCCCTTAAGGTAATCTACTCACCAGACTGAAGTCACACTCAGCATTGAGAAATCCTCTTAGTATGGCCAGCTCCTTCAGCTCTCCCCCAGATGTAGAATGATCAGGAGAATCTCACAATTTCTAATCACATGCAATTTGTTCAAATCACCCACTTCTTTTGAATTTTTCTCAAGCGCTGTTAATGTTTTATTATTGTTTTAATGAGACCTATTTTTTTTTGTATTATATTCGACTTTTTAATTAACATCAATTTAAGTTAATATGAATTGTTGGCCATTATTGCCACCTTTAGTGCAAGAAAAGCTCAAGAAAAATGCAGTCTCTAACCATCTTGTGTATCATGTTTGCCGTCTCTAACCATCTTGTGTATCATGTCTGCAGTCTCTAACTTAAACACACTGCTAATAGTATTACTAAAGTTTCCATTCGGTGCACCTCTAGTAGACATGATACAGGAGATGGTCAGAGACTGCAAACATGATACAAGAGATCAATGCAGCCTCACCAGTGCCTGTCAGCTGCAGCCTCTCACCAGTGCCTGTGCTCGTCAGCTGCAGCCTCTCACCAGTGCCTGTGCCCGTCAGATGCAGCCTCTCACCAGTGCCTGTGCCCGTCAGCTGCAGCCTCTCACCAGTGCCTGTGCCCGTCAGCTGCAGCCTCTCACCAGTGCCTGTGCCCGTCAGCTGCAGCCTCTCACCAGTGCCTGTGCCCGTCAGATGCAGCCTCTCACCAGTGCCTGTGCCCGTCAGATGCAGCCTCTCACCAGTGCCTGTACCCGTCAGATGCAGCCTCTCACCAGTGCCTGTAGGATGCAGCCTACCTCTGCCCGGATCAGAGTCGCAATCTCCGTGTGTAACGGAGCTGGATTTGAATTGCCCGGGCCGCAGTAACAATATCCCGCCTCCTGTGATCACGTCACATTGATTCAATGTCCCGGCATTGGATCAGTGTGCCGTCTATCACAGGAGGCGGGACATTGTTACTGCAGCCCAGGCAATTAAGCTCCCTGACATAGAGGGAGATTGTTGCTCTGCAAGGAGAGGAGGAGGAAGGGGAGGACAGGAACTTGAGCCAGAATGACACCCTGCAATGGGCGACACCTGGCGGCACGGCCACCGCTACTGTGCATGCGCAATTATGATAATTTTTTTTTAAACACAATTTTCAGACGTAATGTTTCGTTGCACGCCTAATTAATATGACTTTTAATCTTCATGTCTTGGACTTTGAGCCTGTTCAATATCTATGTTTTATAGTCATACTTTGTTTGTGATGTGAACTATTTTGGATACCAATTAAATAAAAATAAAAAAACTGAAATAGGAAATACTGACCTTTATGGATATAAATTTCACAGCAACATCAAATGGATACACAGTCTCAATGGTAACCGTTTCATCCTGCAAAAGAATAAAAATGTGGAAGCACTGAGAACAGTCTATAATAAAATTTGTCATAAACTTAAAGCGGGAGTTCAACCATTTCTTTTTTTTTTTCCCTTAGCTTCCTGCTCGTCTTGTCTAGGGGAATCGGCTATTTGTATTAAAATATGATCCGTACTTACCCGTTTTCGAGCTGCATCTTCTTCCGTCGCTTCCGGGTATGGTCTTCGGGACTGGGCGTTCCTTCTTGAGTGACAGTCTTCCGAGAGGCTTCCGACGGTCGCATCCATCGCGTCACTCGTAGCCGAAAGAAGCCGAACGTCGGTGCGGCTCTATACTGCGCCTGCGCACCGACGTTCGGCTTCTTTCGGAAAATCGTGACGCGATGGATGCGACCGTCGGAAGCCTCTCGGAAGACTGTCAATCAAGAAGGAACGCCCATTCCCGCAGCCCATACCCGGAAGCGACGGAGAGGATGCATCTCGTAAACAGGTAAGTAATGCTCATATTTTAAAACAAATAGCCGATTCCCCTAGTAAAAACGAGCAGGAATCTAAGCCTAAAAAATGCCCTCTAAGGGTGAACCACCGCTTTAAATTGTAATTTCTCCCTTTGCAAATCACATCAACAACAAATATACCTATTTTTCTTTTCACAAGTGTTTATGTGCTGCTCCAAGGCACATTCTGTAAGAGACTGCATCGGAATCTGCCTTTTAAAGTGGTTGTAAACTTCTGGCATGAACAAAGCAAATCCCTCTATAGTGTGTACATGTATCAATCTACAGCACTACGTTTCATTTCTGGCTGCTGTCTTGTTCTTCTGCCATCTGCATGAGTCACTTCTGACACCAAGAGGTAAAAAAATGTGACGGGAGGGTCCTCCAGCACACAGCCTATGATAGACAGCCTGAGCTCTTTTTCTGTGTGAAGGGTCCCCTCCAATTAGCTCTTAGAGCTCTTCTCACTGAACTCTGCAGATTGTAACTTCAGCGCCGTCCCACTTTTTGAAAGCGTTGGCATATAATTTCTGGACTTTGAACTGATGTAGAGGAAAAAAAAGAACTGTAGATAAACCGGTACAATTTATGTAGGGGGATTTGTTTAATCTCTGAGTATCACCTAAGGCAAGTCACTTGCATATACTGGGTATATGTGAGGGTTAACAACCACTTTAACAACATTTTCTGAAGTCTCAACAGGCATATCCCTTCCATCACCTGTGCTTGTTAAAGGGGTTGTAAAGGAAAAAAAATTTTTCCCTGAATAGCTTCCTTTACCTTAGTGCAGTCCTCCTTCACTTACCTCATCCTTCCATTTTGCTTTTAAATGTCCTTATTTCTTCTGAGAAATCCTCACTTCCTGATCTTCTGTCTGTAACTCCACACAGTAATGCAAGGCTTTCTTCCTGGTGTGGAGAAAGCCTCTTGAGGGGGCAAGCAGGAGTGTCAGGACGCCCACTAACACACAGCTCCTTTCTCTATCTGCAAAGTAGAGAGAGTGTCCTGACTTAGCCTCTTGAGGGGGGAGGGGGCGAGCAGGCAAGTCAAGACAGGAAGACAGGAGAAAGGAGCTGTGTGTTAGTGGCACTGACTGACTGACTGACACTCCTGCTCGCGCCCTCCCCCCTCAAGAGGCTTTCTCCACACCAGGGAGAAAGCCTTGCATTACAGTGTTGAGTAAAGCCCCGTACACACGGTCGGACTTTTGGCCAACCAACTTCAAAATCTGCAACTTTTCAAATTTGTCCGACCGTGTGTACGCTCCATCGGACCAACTTTTTCTGGTTTCATCCGACAAAAAGTTGGGTCTGCGAACGGACCAACTTTTCGGCAACAAAAGTCCGATGGTGCTTTGTGTGACTGTGTGTACAGCAATCCAACCAACTTTTGGACAAAGTGCAAATACGAATGCTGAAAACCAACGTTAAAAGCAACAAACAATAGCAGAAGTTAACCAAAGGGTGGCGGTAAAGAGCAAAAAAGAGCAAAAAAAAAAACACGTGATGTTAGGAAACTTTTAGAAAAGTTTGCAGAAAAGTCTGACTGTGTGTATGCTATGGGTGTGGCCGGACAAATCAATTAGGACAAAAATCCAAGGGAAATTTTGTTGGATGTCCTACCGTGTGTATGAGCCTTTACAGACAGAAGAACAGGAAGTGAGGATTTCTCAGAAGAAATAAGGACATTTAAAAGCAGAATGGAAGGATGAGGTAAGTGAAGGATGAATGCACTTAAGGTAAAGGAAGCTATTTAGGAGAAAAAAAAAAAAAATCCTTTACAACCCCTTTAACCTCTTGACCACCGCCCCATGTCAAAAAGACGTCCTTTTTAAAGTTGAATATCTCGATAACGGCAGCAGCTGCTGCCACAACCGAGACATTCATCTTTTCAGGGGGCGGTGGTGTACACGATAACGGCGGTCTCCGCGGCGGATTCGCCGCGAGATCGCCGTTATCGGTGGCGGGAGAGGGGCCCCCCCCCCTCCCGCCGCTCTCCCGCGCCCTCCGCCGCTTACCGGAGCCGTCGGTAGCGGCGGAGGGGATTGGATGTGTCCGGCAGCTGAGCGGGGACGGGACTGAAGGAGAAATCTCCTTCACCCGTCCTCCTAGCTCTGCTGGGCGGAAGTGACGTCAAAACGTCAGTCCCGCCCAGCCTCTTAAAGAAACATTTTTTTTTTTTTGTCATTTGAAAAAATTACATTTTTTTTTTTTTTTTTTTTTTTTTTTGCATTTAAGTCTAATTATGAGATCTGAGGTCTTTTTGACCCCAGATCTCATATTTAAGAGGACCTGTCATGCTTTTTTCTATTACAAGGGATGTTTACATTCCTTGTAATAGGAATAAAAGTGATCAATTTTTTTTTTTTTTTTTTTTTTCAGTGTAAAAAATTATAAAACTAAATAAAAATAAATAAGAAAACCAAAAAAATTTTTTTTAAAGCTCCCCGTCCCGACGAGCTCGCGCGCAGAAGCAAACGCATACGCGAGTAGCGCCCGCATATGAAAACGGTATTCAAACCACATAAGTGAGGTATCGTCGCGATCGTTAGAGTGAGAGCAATAATTCTAGCCCTAGACCTACTCTGCAACTCAAAAAATGCAACCTGTAGAATTTTTTAAACGTCGCCTATCGAGATTTTTAAGGGTAAAGGTTTGACGCCATGCCACGAGCGGGCGCAATTTTTAAGCGTGACATGTTGGGTATCATTTTACTCGGCGTAACATTATCTTTCACAATATATAAAAAAATTGGGCAAAATGTATTGTTGTCTTATTTTTTAATTCAAAAAAGTGATTTTTATCCAAAAAAAGTGCGCTTGTAAGACCGCTGCGCAAATACGGTGTGACAAAAAGTATTGCAATGACTGCCATTTTATTCCCTAGGATGTCTGCTAAAAAAAAATATATAATGTTTGGGGGTTCTGATTAATTTTCTAGCAAAAAAATTGTGATTTTCACATGAAGGAGAGAAGTGCCAGAATTTACCTGGTGGGCAAGTGGTTAAACTAGTCATCATTGAGGGAAGGATGTAACTTATTTGCTACATCGATTCACAAACTCTGAGCACATCTCCCATGCAGAGACCTTTATTTATATAAACACTGGTTATGCAGTGTGTAAATTGTGGATTAGAGACCCTTTAGCATGCAGAATTGTTCACATACTGTATACCTATCATAAAAGGGAATGTAAAGGTTTGTTTTTTTATTTTCTAAATAGAATCCTTTAAGCTAGTGCATTGTTGGTTCACTTACCTTTTCCTTTGATTTCCCTTCTAAATGTTTTTTTCCTTTGTCTGATTTTCTCACTTCCTGTTCCTCCTCAGTAAGCTTGCCTCCATCATCCGAGCCGTTGTGGCTGGGGGATAGTCAGCATGCTCACCCCCTCCCTTGGGACTACATCCCTTTAGGGAGACGCCGTGAACGTTCACAGCGTCTCCCTGCAGGGATGTAGTCCCAAGGGAGTGGGCAAGCACGCTGACTAAGCCCCAGCCAGAACGGCTCGGATGATGGTGGAAAGCTTACTGAGGAGGAACAGGAAGTGAGAAAATCAGACAAAGAAAAAAAACATTTAGAAGGGAAATGGAAGGAAAAGGTAAGTGGACCAACAATGCACTAGCTTAAAGGAACCCATTTTGAAAAAAAAAAACCTTTACAACCCCTTTAACTATTAATTTTTGTTGTGTATGGAGTTCTGCTTTAAAACTAGTCATATAACATTTTATGAAGCTTTGCTAAAATGACATCAACAACGCAATAAAAGCAATAAGCAGTGACCTATAGAAACCAAGTAGGGTGCCACCAGTGCAGAGCAGTCAGTAATTACAGATGGCCTCTGAGCAGTTGCTATATACTGTAGACAGTTCTACATGGGAGGAATATCTTACCCGGTGACATCTGCAGATGATATCCTTGTCCTCTACAGATGTGTCTATCAAGTAGGAAACATAAACCAGGAACACTCGTGTGCCAACAGTACCGCAGCGGATGTATAGAGGCATTTCCAGCTGTAAAGAAAAACAAAGTTACTGCATTGTCATATATAAATGCAAAGGCATAACGCAATATTATCCAGAAGAAAACCAGAGGCATTGCCAAAACATCCTGAACTTTCATTTTATAAACCGATTTGACGTGGCATGTGTATTACTATTATATCGTCTGATGGAGGGGGCGGGTGTATGAAAAAAAGGGTGGGTTTTGCACTGTTGATGGGCGACTTTGTGGCATCCGCCCCTTACATGATATAATTGTAATATACACGCCCCCCTTGCAGAGTGGAGCGAACATCGGCAGTGTGTGGCACAATATTGTGCTCAATGCGCATGCGCCGTGTCCAGGCGATTGAGAGGTGTGTTGAGGTTCGGCAATTGTCCTGCGCAGGAGGTTTGCTTTGCCTGCGCAGGACAGAGCGGGCAAAATCCGCCGGGGGACAATTCTCGGCAGGACACGGGCAAGTATAAACCCCCCCCCCAATAAAAATAACTAAGAAAGAGACTTTACAATAACTTTAAAAGATGACTGGGATCGTAGGTTATTCTCCTTTATAATCCTGTATTTAGCACCGAGCAGCTGATTTGTTTGATTATGTTATGTAATCATATGGTTTCTTTTATTATGGTTGTTTTGAGCCGGGTATGGCCAGAGGCTCCGATTTGTATTTGCTTTGCAAAACTAATAAAAAAAAAAATATGGCCGAAACTGAGCTCTGTGTGATTTATTATTCTATGTGGAATATATATTCCAACCATAGGCCCTGTATGGCTGAACTTGACTGTAAACAAACTTAAAATTATTTTTCTACTATTGTACTTTTTGCACCAAGCTCTGCTGGGCAGTTTGGGTGCAAGGTTCTATATGTTTGTATTTTTCAATGAAACGGTCAAAAAGAAATCTTGAAGTTTGTAAACTTGGTGAACATTCCCACACATTTACTCCCTTGAATTCTGTGACAAGTAGTTACTATGCCCTGTAGGTAGGTACTGTTGGGTCACACAGCCTGCCTTCGGAACTACAGACTTCCTGAGAGGAGGAGGCGTCAGTACAGGAATCAGCAAGATACCATGGGATATGTAAACAAAAAGTAAACAGCAGAGGAGAAGTTGCAAAGCATGCCTGGGAATCCAGGAAGTTGGGTAAAGTGATGGGCAGCAGACAGGCAGCATTCACAACAGGAAAGGAGTAAGCTTATATTGGACTGTCAAAAATAATGAATGTTTGTATTGCTATTACAATGGCGAAGTTAGATAAGAAAATGTTTGCCGTGACCACAAAACTGCTTTATTAAAAGACAAAAATAATATCAGAAGGTGCAGAAAGGTCTATACTACTCACTTATCAAATAACGGCAAAAGTGAGCAAACCAAAACAATCAATCAAAATTCTACTGAAACCAGACCAGAACAAGGATTCTTGGTGATTGGGCTTGTTTCCCCTTTTTTCTATTTTACAAAAAAAAAAAACACACATACAAAAAAAAAAAAAAAATATCCAGCAATGGTGAAAAAGCAGTCAGACATGTTGCTATGCATAGAGCCCAGTTTGATGTCTGTGTCCGTCACTCATGGTATACAGGAAAAAGCTTGTGTGATCTGAGTGATCATTATGGATCACTAAAATGCTGCACCTTATAAATAATTGTAAGTGTATTAATGTTTTTTTATAATATATGATGAACAGAATATACAAAGTTACAAAATAAGGCACAAGGCGCGCATACTAGCTAAATAATTTATTACTGGCTCCAGTAATAAAGTTTTCACACTTAGACCCCTTTTCCCGCTCAGGCAGTTTAGCGCTAGAAATTATAGGTGTTTTCACACTGGGGCGGTGTGCTTGCGGGACGTTAGAAAAAGTCCTGCAAGCAGCATCTTTGGGAAGATTTTGGTGCCATGTAAACAGCGGTTTTAACCTCTTCTTCGGTCGCTAGAGGGGTTAAAAGTGCCCCGCTAGTGGTCGAAAAGCACCACTAAAATGAGCATAGCTTTAGCGCCAACGCACGGGCGGCCCCAGTGTGAAAGGGGTTTTAAACCAGGGATGTACATCTATGTTAGCGATTATAAATGTTATGTGATAACTGCTATGTGCAGGCAATAAAGCAGACAAGCCACATGCTTTACATGGTAAAGCAGCAATGAGGACAGGTGGCCAGGTTTTCTATTCAGAAACTTATGGGAATTAAGCTCTTTATTTAATCTTTTAATGAAAACCCAAATCTCTTCTGGAAATATGTCTAGAACTAGCTATAGATTGGGGGGATTCAGGCTTGGTCAACAAGAAGTGAAGGAGGCGGTGCACTACGTGTACTCTGACGAACTGTGGGCATCAAAACTGCGCTAACAGTTGGAGGGGCTTAAACCGGCGCACAGATACAATAACGTATGACACAATCCACCACTATTCTCTTTATAGTTGCTTTTTAAAAATAAATGCAATATTATAGAAGTTGGATGAAAAGTTTTGGATTCATTTGCACCTCTTCGTCCCTGTGTGTTAACCAAGGTCCTTGGGGTGCCATTCAAAATGAGTGTCACTGGAACATGCTAATGCACATAATGCATGTCAACGTGCGTCGTGGTAACATGCGTTGCCTCAATGTATTTGATCGCAAAAGGTGGGTTTCAGTTCTTTGTGTAAAATAACACTGACAGTAAAAACATATAGTATTTTGTTTTACAGAGGTCTATACATCAGACCAAAAAGGGGAACAACTGAGGGGGCTTATTTTGTAGGAAAAGCAGGAAAGGTTAGCGTTTGTCTGACAATCCTCTATTAAGCGGTGCTGAGACACAGAGTGCTGGAGGAAGAGCCTGTTATGTAAAGACACTGCATATGGCAGCCCAGGAGAGTGGATCCTAGCTGCTATATTTGCTGGTGGGGAGAAGGGCAATGTTTATTGACAAGGTAATTCTGCAACAGGCAGCAAACAATTCAGCATGATATTTATAAGCTTCCCATTTAAATACAGAGAATTTGCAAACCCTGGTCCATCCCCACAGTGCTCTATATGTTTCTGGTTTCTGTGGGTCAGGGGTAAGGCTTCAGTTCCCACACTTTTTCCGTCCACTCTTTAAATGGGTCTGCTGGGCAGGACTCAGCTAGCTGCTGAAGTGCCCAGAGTCTTCCTTCTCCTCTGTTCCAGCTGCCTGTCAATCTCTTTCTAAAGAGACGCAACTGTGCCGTGGACCGAGGGTCTTGGGAGATTTGGACCCCCATATCTATGCGCCTGCTGTACATTTTGGACGCTGGTTGTGTCTGTAGCTATAATCTGATTGCAAAATAACACTCTTTAACAATCTTTCAATCAATCTAAAACAGAGCTTAAAGCCACACTACCCGCTGGGTTGCACAGAAAAAAGAAAAAAAAAAAAATGCGGTCAGCTTTAGTCGGAGCCAGTTCAGCGATCTCCCCCGTTAAGAAATTGTGTTCTGACAGGGGCACCGCCAGAACACTCCGATCAGTGTTCTCTGACATTGGCTGAGAGTGCTGATCGGGAGTCGGTTGGCTGCTGGTTTTCCAGCATGCACGTCCGACAGAAGCTTGCCGAACAGGCAAACCAACATACATACACACGGGCAGAATGTCCGACTTTTTTTCCAACCAGAAAAAGGTTTCCCGACATTTTGCCTGTGTGTATGGGGCTTTACTCATTACATAAACACTTATAAAAAACAATAATAATTCTGACTGTATTAATAGGGGAAAAATCGAGCAAATTTTGCTTGGCGTATAGGCTGCTTAACCGCTTGCCGATCAGTCGCCATAATTATACTGTGGCAGGTCGGCGCGATCCCGCGAGCCGTCGTAGCTTTACATCGGCTCCTTTAAGTGGAATAGGGGGTGCCGATGACCATCGGCCACGCGCGGGCACGAGAGGCAGAACAGGGACACGTGTGTACACACAAACCCCTGTCCTGTGAGGAGAGGCAGATCTTGCGTTTTTAATAGCTAAAAACCACGATCTGTCATCTCCTATAGTAATAGTAAGTCCCCTCCCCCACAGTTAGAATACACACTAGGGAACAGTTAACCCATTCCCTACCAGTGACATTTACACAGTAATAAGTGCATTTTTATAGCACTGATCGCTGTATAATTGTCAATCGTCCCAAAAATATGTCAAAAGTGTCCGATGTGTCTGTCATAAAGTCGCAGTCTGAAAAAAAAAAAAAAAAAAAAATCGCAGATCGCCACCATTACTAGTAACAAAAGAATAATAAAAATGCCATAAATCTATCTCCTATTTTGTATATCTATATAGATATCTATAGCTATACTTTTGCGCAAACCAATCAATATAAGCTTATTGCGATTTTAATTACCAAAAATATGTAGAACACATATTAGCCTAAACTGAGGAAAAAAAATAGCTTTTTAAAAAAAAATAAAAAAACTGGGGATATTTATTATAGCAAAAAAGTACAATATAGTGTTGTTTTTGTTTATAGTGCTAAAAATAAAAACCGCAGAGAGGGGAAAAAAAATGGATGTCATCAGTTAAAGCGACGCAGTGCCGTATCGCTAAAATGGCCTGGTTATAGCGCAGCCAAATCTTCCGGGGCTGAAGTGGTTAAGGAACAGAAACAGCAGCCAGATAACGTAGAAAGATAAAAAAATAAAAACACCTTTGCTTTACCATTTATATACTAGTCTTTTTACCCTTTACATTTATGCCGATATACAAAACAGAAGAAAATATTTGCTTGTCTTCCTGTATTACAGCTGACTGCACAGATCGCATGCACACTGGCATAATATATTTGATGCTAGAAAGGTCAGAGTGGCACCTTTTCTCCGGGCTGCAGGTTTCCGATTGGGATGTCAGTGAGCAAAGCCGGGCTTGAGTCATCACACGTTTCTGCTCCCTGAAGCGTAACCAGAGTCTTCTGTGTCAGATTGGCATCCTGCCCTGTGAGAGACATTGTTTTCCTGGGTTATGACACAATATATACTTTGCTGAAGGTCAGCTCAGGTGAACCAAGCCCATAAATGTAACACTATGGCTGCCACAGTGTTGCTTTTACCATAAACTGAATATATCGCTTTGCTTTGCAGGGACAAGAAACTGACAGATCGCTCCCTGTGTACAGAGCTCTGTGTTGTTTACCAACACAAGAGCTCTGGGCTGTGATTTCACACAGCCAATCAACAGGTCCCGACAATGAATCATTGGCCGGGACTTGCTGACAGGCTCCCGCTGTGTACAATCACAGCAGGAGCCAGGCGGGGAGTGCGCGCATCCTAAATCCAGAAGTAGTACTAAGCAGGCAGGAAAACAGGCGGCAAGTGGTTAAAAAAAAAAAAAAAAAAATGCAATTTTGCGTTTGTTTTGCAAGTTGGCTTAAAATAAAAATACTTGAGCAGGGAATTTCATAAACCAGTGCACAAATGTCAAATTAACTGATACATACTGATTCAGCTACATTTTGTCTAGGCAACTGGGGTTTTATGGCCCCTGGTAACAGGTTAAACATATGCCAAGGCCAATTAAAGCGGAGTTCCACCCAAAAGTGGAACTTCCGCTTAACCACTTCCATACCAGGTACTTACGCAGCTTCCCGCCCAAGCCAATTTTCAGCTTTCAGCACTGTCGCACTTTGAATGGCAATTGCGCGGTCATGCTACACTGTACCCAAACAAAATTGGCGTCCTTTTTTCCCCACAAATAGAGCTTTCTTTTGGTGGTATTTGATCACCTCTGCGATTTTTTTTTTTTGCGCAACAACTAAAAAAAGGCTGAAAATTTGGAAAAAAAATTACGTTTTTATTTTTTTCTGTTAATTTTTTTGTAAATAAGTTTTCTCTTTCAATTACGGGCACTGATATGGCGGCACTAATGGGCACCGATGAGATGGCACTGATGGACATCGATGAGGTAGTACTGACGGGCACAGATGAGGTGGCACTGATTGGCGGCGCTGGTATGCGACACTGATGGGCACACATAGGCGGCACTGATGGGCACACATAGGCGGCACTGATGGGCACACATAGGCGGCACTGATGGGCACACATAGGCGGCACTGATGGGCACACATAGGCGGCACTGATGGGCACACATAGGCGGCACTGGGCACTCATAGGCGGCACAGATGGGCACTCATGGGCGGCACTGATGGATACTTATGGGTGGCACAGATGGGCACTGCTAGGTGGGCACTGGGCATGGATGGGCACTGTGGGGTGGCACTGATGGACACTGGGGTGGCGCTGATGGACACTGGGGTGGCGCTGATGGACACTGGGGTGGCGCTGATGGACACTGGGGTGGCAGCACTGATTGTTGCCAGTCAGTGCCCATTTGTGGGCACTGACTGGCATCTTTTTTCTTCATGTTTTTTTTTTTATTTATTTTTTAACTTTTTTTTTTTTTCTGGCTTTTTTTTTTTTTTGCCCACCCTGGTGCTCCAGGGTGGGCATCCCTGGTGGTCCAGTGTGGCGATCCGAGGGGGGGCTGCGCTGATAAACAATCAGCGCGAACCCCCCCTGTCAGGAGAGCCGCCGATCGGCTATCCTCTACTCGCGTCTGTCAGACGCGAGTGAGGAAGAGCCATCGGCGGCTCTTCCTGTTTACATCGTGATCAGCCGTGGTTGGACACGGCTGATCACGTGGTAAAGAGTCTCCGCCGGAGGCTCTTTACCGAGATCGGAGATGCAGGGTGTCAGACTGACACCCCGCATCACCGATCGCCGCGATGCGCGCCCCCACGGGCGCGCGCGGCATGAAATCCTGCAGGACGTTCTAGAACGTCCTGTCAGGATTTCATAACTACTTCCCGGACGTAAATCGGCCATAGGCCGGGCGGGAAGTGGTTAATCCACTCCCCGATTAATCCACTCCTCGCCCCCTTACACGCCACATTTGCCATGTAATTTTTTTGGGGGGGGAGTGGGGGCTTCCGGAGGAGTGGGACTTCCTGTCTTGGAATAAAGACGCCGGCCAGAGAGGGGGGGAGAAGAGCGAAGCCCCGGCCGGCGTGTCGCTGGAACGTGGAGCAGGTGAGTGTATGTTTATTAAAAGCCAGCAGCTACACTTTTTGTAGCTGCTGACTTTTAATAAACATAAAAAATGACTGGAACACCCCTTTAAGTAAACATTTATTTATACTCCACATTTTCCAATGTTTAATTCCTTTAAAGACACTTCAAAAACGGAAAGAAAAAAACACTGATCTTCCAAATGCACTCAATTACCAATTGTGGGCCGACAACACACAGCATTTTCCTAGATAGAGTCCAGTGGGCCCTTCTCACAGTTGTTTTCTACACTACTTAACCACTACCAATGTTTTCATATCCACAGCATAGGTACTAACTGCTTTTTTTATCTTGAAGTACTTTAAAAAACAGACCACACCTGGTTTAAGTCCTGCAGTCAGCTTTACATCCTTGATGACTGTCTCCTCGTGAGATTGTATTGTTATCATCAGGCAGTAAATTTCATTATTTAGCGCAGGCGGCTCATGACGTAACAAGACAGACAACTTAGGTGTTCTAGAAATAATCCTAGAAACAAAAAATAAATAAAAAACAGATGGTCAGATACTGTTAGATGTAACATTAAATTGTAGAACAGATATATGCTTCACTTAAGTTTTCCTCACATGGTGCTTGCTTGGATTGTGATACTATCCCAATGTACTTCAGTTTCTGGTAGTTTTGGTCTTCGCTTAAAAGAGCGTGACGCCTGCACTGCCTCTTGAGCCGAGGCTGCATCTCCTCCACCCCCTCGCCAGTTTAGAATCACACAACGACCGGTTTCACTCCCCAGGATTAGATCCACTGATGTAATCTGACAAAACATCAAAATATTAACATCTCAACAAAAAGATATCAAATATTCATGAGATGGTTTAAGAATAACTTATAACTCCAGGTAGAGATATCAATGAATGAATGGATTACTAATGCCATCCAGAAAACAAACGAGAATATTATAAGTCAGAAAGTCTACTTTGTTTAAATCAGAGTTGTAAAATGCTGCAGCTTTGATTTGGCACAATTGTGGTAAATTGACTTTTTAGCGTAAAGCATCAAAAGAATAACAAACTTACTTTTAAAAAAAATAAAAATAATAACAAACTTTGAGTAGTCCATGTCTCTTTGAACCTGGGCTTCAACAGCCATGCAGTTAAATCCAGAGACCAATAAGCAAAATGGCAAATTGGGGGTTGGGACAGCAGATCTTCCCACATGGGTCACCAAAACATCCTCCATCTTGATTCTGCAGTGCAGGTTAGGAAAAGATTTTAGGGGAAGAAAAAGCACAGATCATGGTGAATTGATCCCACAAAGCCACCAGAATATCCACTGCTTTTGTCATTGGATCCTAGTACCCGATCCCAACCGATCCAGTTTGTTTTTGAACCTGGAGGCCCACATTCAGGGTCCCCCTCTTGTGATCCCCAGGTGTAGAGATCACTCTTCTAGGCCCAGATGTTGTCGGCTGAGGAAGCCTGCCTCCAATTGGTTACACCTGGAGTGTACACAGATGACAAGGCAAGAATGTAAAGTTTTGCCAAGGACAGATTGAAGATTGAGGTTTCATACGACTCCCTGCAACAGGAGAATCCACTGTGATATGTTTTCTCAAAGCTGTATAGTGGGAAAGAGAGCAGAGTGCATGGGCAACATTACACCCAACCAATGATGATATCAGCATTCTGCACTACAGCATTAATTCCTCCCATGACAAAGCCAGTGGGAAATAGGGCATAATAGCACCAAAAGGCCAATGAAAATGAGCGAGATCCTGGTGCTCAGCTTGACTGGCCTACTCACTAGGTGAGTCTTCAGAGACAGGGAAGTCCAGAGGCAATATAAGTGGCTCTGGACCTGGAAAGCCCTGCAATGAGCAGTCCAGCAGAGCCTGAAGAGTACAGTCTAGAAGGCACAAGCACGACCATACCAATAGCTGTAAGGCAGGGTAGAAACCTCAATCAGCAAGGCAGAGAAGAGTCTTGACTGAAGAAAACATGAAGAGAATATTGCCAGAAAAATCACTGGTTAAAGTGATTGTAATTTTTTTACAAATACTTACCTGTTTTTTTTTTGCAATGATTATGAACAGAAAGCCCCCATAGCAAGCCACTTGCTACCTGGATTGAGACTGGGCTCAGGCAAGTATAAGGGGGAACTGCACACAGAAGATTTTTTTTTTTGCTTTTTTACCTTAATGCAGAGAATGCATTAAATGAAAAACCTTCTACCTTCAAAATATATTTTAATCTTTACAACAGCAAAGCTGAATAAAACATGTCTATCCTCCTAGTACACTGGGACCTAGGTGTGCTGGTAGCAGAAGGCATGCTGCTGGGATGTTTTAGGAGTGAGGAATGGGCCGGTAAATGTGATTTACCGGCTCCTTCCTTTTCTGAATGAACATCATGAGTGATCGGTAATTTGTGTGTTTGGGCTTTGAGGTGCACACCCTAATGCAATAGGCTGCGCACACCTATGGCAGAAGGGATTATGCCCTAGGCTTGCATACAATTTTTTTGTTCACATATATTTTTATTAAGTAAACGAGAGTACAAGTTTGAAGAAGTCAGACAATAAAATTAGGAATAATATATAGCTTGTATCAGAAGATGTCCATTATAGGACACAAAAGAAAACTTTACATATCATACAGGCTTCTTACTGGAGAGTATATAACTCAATAAAGAGAATAGAAGAAAAATAATATCGCACAAGACCAATCCTGGGTTAGGTGTATTCTCTAAAAACTGTGATAGGAATAGGGAAAGAGAAAAATATAGAAAAAACACAAAACAAACAGAATAGAGAGAACCATTAAAATCAGAAAAGAAGAGCGGTGAAGAAAAAGGTCAAGGGATCAGAAATATAAATTAGAAGGCAAGACTTCAGGACTGATCATGAAACCCACTTGAGAACACGACTGTATGAAAAGAAAACTAAAAACAAGAGAAGGTGCTGTAAAGCTAGGGAAGAAACAAAACTGGTAGTTAAAAGAATGAAGAATCAAAAACGTCTAAGCAAAGGGCATCCATAAATTCCTGTAGTTTAGGAGAACTCTTAAAAATTATCCAGGCAAGCCAGATCTGTTTGAATTTATCATAAGTGTTTATCATCCACCACCAATTCTTTCATATGCAAAATATCATTAAGATTCTCCAGCCAATCCAGAAAGAAGAAGACAGTGCTGGATTTCTAATGCATGATGTCTTACTGCAAATACAAAAAATAGTAGCCATTAACTTTTGGCTTGCATTAATGATTGAGGCAGTAAAGTAAGAAGAGTAATTTCAGAGGTATTGGATACAGATTCTTGAGAAAATCTATTATACAACGGTTGCGAATGCTTATGAAGAAGAGGGTCAAGCCCACCAAATTACCAAGAAAGGTGAGGAGTGAATCATAGCTGCACCATCACGTGTTTGAGCGAGACGGATATATTGAGCATACTCTAGGAGTACGGTATCAACAGGAATGTAGTTTGAAGTTACGCTCCAGAGTGGCTCAAGACATTGACAATTTAGGAATATTAATGAAAATTCGCCCCCACTCAGCAGAAATCAGGTGACCCAACATGGCCGTCAATTTGTCGGTCTATGGGGGGAGACCAGAGGATAAATGTAGAGAAATTAAACAGTACAGCGCAGAAATGGTTTGCTTAGGTGGCAAAGAGCTGCTCAAATGATAAAATAAATAAAATAGGTCGGTATAGGGCACTTTTAGGTGAGGTGGAGCAGTAGTAGCTTTGTAATTGAAAATAAGAAAACCAGAGACCTTTGGAATTCTCGTGGAGTTCCTGTAGTTATGGGAATGATATTAAAGAGTCATGTTACAACATGTCTGAACTGAGGCCAGAATGATTTGTCCAAGATCAAAGATGCCTCAGTTCGAAGGCCAAATGGAAAAGATAGGTTATCCATTAATGGAGTCAGTGGGCTAGTTCGGGACGAGGTGGATGGAGACTGTACATTACGAAGAACATTATGGACAAGCGGGGGCCACAAGTTTTGAAGTCTAATATCACGGAAGGGGAATCTGTTATGTGGCTCAAGGGTAAAGAGGAGAGGCATCCACCTCCAACTGAACCCACTATTTTTTCCGCTGGTAAAACCAGTATAAAAGCATGAGAAAATAGTGCAGATTTGTAAAAAAAAAAAAATCTGGTAAGTCTGCACTTCCAAAATTATTTTTTGCTACATAAGATCCTCATTCTAAGTTGAGTTTGGATATCTTCCATATAATTTGTAAGAGAAGGCCATGTAGTTGAGTAAAAAAAGGACTTCGATAGGGAGAGTTTTAAATAATATTGATAATAGGATTTTTGTACTCACCGTAAAATCCATTTCTCTGAGCTCATGGACATACACAGCAGCAATTGACCTTAGGGTTATCTACCTTCAGAGCTTTTTTTCTCAGAAAATAGGTGCAGGAACTCAACCACGACCCGTTCAGATTTCACAAACAGTAGAAGGGTCCTTAAAGGGGCATTAAATACCAGAATTGCATTACATACAGAGTGCAGAGTTCAGGGGGTTACAAAGCTGTCACTTGTAAACACAGAAACCAGACTTCTGTGTTTACAAGTGATTGTAGTGAGCAGGCACCAAAGGGTCTGGGCCAGAGGTGGTGGAACCGAGTTCCCCCTGAAAAAAAGCCCTATCTACCTTCCTTTTAGGAGATGAAAAGGCAGAAAAAACAGCACTTCAAGTGTTAAAAACACTTCTCTCAGTATAGCACCTCCCAGGGGGTGGGTCCCCCGGGTACATCCCTCTCTCTGCATCATGCAGCCCCAGTTCATAAACAAGCAGTACAAACAAAAGGAGGGGAGGGTGCCGTGTCCGTCCATGAACTCAGAGAAATGGATTTTACAGTGAGTATAAAAATCCTATTTTCTCTTCCGTTCCTGGACGGACACAGCAGCAATTGACCTTAGGGACGTCCCCAAGCAGTGTCAAAAAATGTTGAGGGGTGGGAAGAACACAGCAAACCAAACTTCACCCCAAACAAACCAGAGTTCAACGGAGGAACTTCAACCTTAAACAGCCGCCTGTAAAACTTTGAGAAGGTGTGGACTGACGACCAGGTCGCTGCCTTACACACCTGTAAAACAGACGCTTGATGGCGGAAAGCCCAAGAGGCACCAATCGCCCTGGTCGAATGCGCCGTAACCTGAAAGGGAGACGCCCGTCCCTTTAGGGCATAGGCCTTGAGCACGACCTGCCTGATTCACCTAGAAATGGTGGCCGACGAGACCGCCAGACCTTTCTTAGGACCAGTCACCAACACGAACAGTGAAGGGGAAGAGAGGAGAGAATAGATCAGCACTGTGCATCTATCCTCCCCTTAATTTCTCCTCACATAGCATTCGAGAAGCAGCAGGAACCATTGACTCGTGCTGCTCTCAATCAAATGCAGATAAGAGGAAGTTGGGGGTGGGCCTTAAGACCCGCTGTGCATGTCTATGGAGCGTGGCTCCACAGACACACAACCACGCTTCTCCTCATAACAAGCGGCTGGCTATGGTGGACATAAGAAGAGGAACCCAAGAGGGGAACCCAAGAAGAGAAAGATTGGGCCACTCTGTGCAATACCACTGCACAGAGCAGGCAAGTATAACATTTTTTTTTTAATTAAAATAACAAACAAGAAAAAAAAAAAAAAATTATATATATATATATATATATATATAAAAAAACTTTATTAACACCAAGTATATGGCCTACAATTTTTTTGTTAGCAGTGTTCAATTCACCTGTAGGCCCCAGTATAATGGCTTCATTATACAAGAAATAAATATTTTTTTTATGCCAGATTTGAACATAAAAATTTTTGGTGCATTTTTTGAGAAAAAAACAAAAACGATGGAAAGATAGAGCAATGGAGAAAGACTGCCCATTATTAGGAAACTGAATCCATAGTTTGTGTATGAATTTTCATCTTTTTAGTAAATATGTGCGTTAGAAGATATTATATTCTATAACTACATTAGATGTTAGTAATACGGGTATATAGAAGAGGTCCCTGATATCCATACAACTTATCATACAATTCAAACACACTGCGGTTTACGTAAATGAAAATTGAAGTATTGTCACTGACCTCCATTTTCTTTCCAACATCTTCAGTTTTGGCCACAAATTTAAATGTGAATTTTCTGGTCTTTCCTGGCACCAGACACATTGTTCCCTGTGCTGACTGCTCCAGAATATCGCTTGATTGGTACTGCTCTTCCACTACACAGAACTGGTTATATTCCTGTTATAATTTAACATCAGAAATACATATACATAATGAACATATTAAATACAAAAATACATATTAAAAAATATAAACAAAAATTGGTAGCTTGGGCTTCTCTTATTTTAATCATCATCACGTACAGGCACTGTATTACCCATCTAGCCAGCTCTCAAATTACACGCAAGACTTAGCAGGATAACAGCAAAGTTTGGAGGTGTTTGGAGGGAAATTATGTATTCTTCACTTGTATATCAACTGGTGATTTATTAGCAGTGCCTCTCTAGGACCCTACATCCACTTTAAGGAAAGACGACCCCCTGAAATGCCACATTGCTCCCGAGGCACTGCGGAAGTGGAAGTTCCCCTCTTCCTCCCTCTTACCAATCATCTGGGACACGTCACAGGCCCCAGATGATTGCACGGTCAATCACAACGCGGCTCGCGCATGCGCAGTGCGTGCCTGGCTGGCTGTAAAGCCACAGCTGGGCGCCCACAGTCACGATGCCGGTGCCGCAGAGAGGAGGGGGGAGACAAGCGTGTGTTTCGTACGCCACATCGCTGGAACCTGGGACAGGCAAGTGTCCGATTATTAAAAATCAGCAGCTACACGTTTTGTAGCTGCTGACTTTTATATTGGTGGAAATTCGCTTTAAGACAAAATATCAACTGTGGTGCATGTTATTTTTCAGGGGCTGTAGAAAGCAAAAATGTGGAAGCATCAATTTGTAAAAGGGGATGTAAGAGTTGTGACCTGTAGCAAACTGAAATGTAGGGGTGGACCTTCGGTGATGCTGACCACCACTACCCCAAGCCCTGCCACCCCCTTACACAAAGTCCCCCAGCCCTGTCAACATCATTATTCAACGAATGCCAGAGCTACACCCACTCACTGAGGCACTGTTAGTTGCTGTGCTGGAGTCCGTATCAAAATGCCAGTGTAATAAATTGGTAAATTAACTTTAAAGCAAATCTGTCAGCCATTGTTAACTCTATAACTAAAGTCTGCCCTTGCCATACACTGCCATTAGTGACTCTAATTTTAGATCCAAGATGTGTCCCCATGGCTATGCCCCCAAATCACTGGAGTTAGTTTATTCAATCACCCTCTTTTAGTATTGGGGGGATGATGAGTGGGCTGGGCTGAGTCAAGTCCCTATTGAGAGAATATTTTAGGTTCTCTCGCAATAGGGACTTGAGAGTGAACCTCAAACCTTGAGAAGCTCCATGTTTCACAATATTTAGTAATTCCCTGATGTTTTTTCCAAAGTACTACCCACTGCACAAAGGAAGCATGAGAAAGAGAACTCTGGTGTACATTACCTGGTTACTAAACCCAACACAGAGCTTGGAGAATCGGATTGGATGTGGACAATCTGTTTTCAGATAAACATACAGCTCCACCGGAGCATCAACATGAAAACTTGGGGCCAGGAACTTGGCCTTGCATTGCACTAGAAAGGAGCAGACACATGGTATTAGAGATCCACAAATGGCAGGTTTATTAAAAATCTACAGGAAATGTGCAGAAACTGATACCACTTTAGAATATACAATGAATTAGGACTTCATATGGTAAGGTATGCTTGGCTAAAAGATAGGTTTGCTCCATAATCCTACGAAACCTTTAATAAATTAGATAATTATTCTGGATTACATACCAATCTGTAAAAACCAACCATCATGCCATTCACAAACTGGCGATTGGGGCATTTTGTGCCTGCCATCTCCAGACTCAGAGCCCATTATACTCACTAGACAACATTTTCAAAAAAAAATTGAACTCCTTACTACTATGCACTATTTTAGACAAGTCTAGAGCTTAAAGCATCCCTGTTGCCTCTGAAAAAAAACCCCCCCACAAAGAAGGTTTTCTAATAAAATGCAGCGATCAAGATGGGGGGAACATTTATGTGTATACTTTTTCCATTTTAGGGCAACACTGTAAAATAAAAATAAACATTCTCTGTATCAACACAATATACTGGTTATTGGAGATGCCTGAAACAGAGTGGTAAATAAAAAAAATATATATATACTGGAAAGCAATGTGGTTTAACAGGTGATACATACCAAATGGCACAAAGTCCTGAACCTCAATGGTAAACACATTGCTACCCGCTAGAGAAACTCTGTCTGTCCAAAGTCGTTGTGCAGTTTTTACCATGGAGGCATCACAATCTGGCTCTGGCTCAGGACTCTCGTTCTGCAAAGCAAGGAGATTACATAGTAAGGCGCATTACTTGGCTATATCAAGAAACATTCTCCACTTATTTCTGGTGGTAAACTTACCATTAACACATTAATCAGGTTCTTCTCAATCCTGGACTTCTGATCATCTTTCAGTGTTGAAGCTGTTTGCAGAAGTGAGACTCAATTATAAAGTCTGGTAAAGTGTATTTGTACATACAGTCATTTTATTTCTCAGTTAAAGTGGTTGTACAGCTCTGACATGAAATATGAACAAAGCATATCCCTCTTTAGTGTGTACTTGTCTCAATCCAGAGCACTATGAATTTTCGGTCTGCTTTCTTGTTTCTCTGCAAGAGTCACTTCTGACAAGTTTTCCTGGCACCAAGAGGCAATAGGTGACAGGAGAGGGCACACAACCTGCGATTGACAGCCTCAGCTCTGTTCCTGTGTGAAGGGTGTGCCCCTTCCCTCTAAACAGCTTTCAGAGCTCTTCTGAGTTCTGCAGAGTGTAATTTCAGTTCCCTGCCCCCTGCTTTCTGAAGAGCAGAAATGCTGTGTAAATTCTGTACTTTGAATGGCTGTAGAGCAGGAGTGTCAAACTAGTGCCCACCATGCCTTTGTCTGTGCTTTGTCATGCTTATAACGGTCAGCCTTGCAATGGAAGACATATTGAGGTTGATTTACTAAAGGAATAGAACCTGCTCATGGGAAATCATAGTAAATAATGTATACCTGTAATGTACAAGGTAAATGAAAAAAAAATAAAACTTTTGGATGATTAAAGTGATCACAGCTTTTTATGCCATCGGTGTACTTTAACCACTTAAAGACCTGCTCACGACTATATACGTCCTGTCTTTAAAGATGGATATCTCGGTAACGGCAGCAGCTGCTGGCACAACCGAGATATCCATCTTTCCTGCGAGCGGTCCTGTAAACAATAACGGTGGTCTCCGTGGCGAATTCGCCACAAGATCACAGTTATCGGCGGCGGGAGATGGGCCCCCCCCTTCCGCCGCTCTCCCACGCCCTCCGCCGCTTACCGGAGCCGTCCGGGTGCTGTCTCCTGCTTGGCTGAAATACGAGTGAGGGCAAGACGGCCCCGACCCATCCCCATAGCAGGGCAGAAGTGAGGTCAAAACGTCACTTCCGCCTATGCTTCTTAAAGCAATATTTTCTTGTTGTCATTTCAAATGACACATTTTTTTTAGTTTTTTGCATCCAAGTCTAAATATGACCCCAGATCTCGTATTTAAGAGGACCTGTCATGCTTTTTTCGATTACAAGGGATGTTTACATTCCTTGCAATAGGAATAAAAGTGATCCATTTTTAATAACAATAAAATAAAATAAATAAGAAAAAAATGTTTTAAAGCGCCCCGTCCCGACGAGCTCGTGCGCAGAAGCGAACGCATACGTGAGTAGCGCCGCATATAAAAACTGTGTTCAAACCACACAAGTGATATATCACCGCGATTGGTAGAGCGAGAGCAATAATTCTAGCCCTAGACCTCCTCTGTAGCTCAAAAGATGCAACCTATAGAATTTTTTTAAACGTCGAGAGACGTGGAGATTTTTAAGGGTAAAAGTTTGACGTCATTCCACGAGCGGGCGCAATTTTGAAGCGTGACATGTTGGGTATCATTTTACTCGGCGTAACATTATCTTTTACAATATATAAAGAAATTAGGCTAACTTTACTGTGGTCTTATTTTTTAATTAAAAAAAGAGATTTTTTTCCATTAAAAGTGCGCTTGTAAGACCTCTGCGTAAATACGGTGTGACAAAAAATATTGCAATGACCGCCATTTTATTCTCTAGGGTGTTTAAAAAAAAAAAAAAAAAATGTTTTAGTCTTGTAAACGCCAAATCTGAAAAACAGCCAAGGTCCTTAAAGCGGAGGTCCGTTCAAAAAAAAAAAAAAAAAATGTAAAAGTCAAAAGCTACTAACACTGTAGCTGCTGACTTTTAATAAGGACACTTACCCGTCCTAGTCACCAGCGATGTCGGCCCCCGCCGAGGCCGATCCTCTATCCTGGCAGCTCCAGGCGCTGCCATCCACAGCAAAGGAAAAAGACAGTGAAGCTGTGCGGCTTCACTGCCCGTTTCCTATTGCGCATGCGCGAGCAGCGCTTTGTGAATGGGCCGGCTGCTTTCTGGGATACACACAGTTCCCAGAATGCAGCGCGCCCCATTCACAAGAAGAAACCGAGGAAGAGAATCTACCGCGGAAGATGAAGAGGCAGATTCGGCACTTCTGCATAGCAACAGCTATTTAAGGTAAGCTGTTTTTGGTGGAAAAAAAAATTTCAGGGTGGAACTCCGCTTTAAGTGGTTAAGTGAAAATTGCCAACACCCATTTCACTAACAGTTTTATTATATTCTGTAAAAAATAAAAAAAAGAAGAAGTACTGCAAGCCCTGTTAACTACCCTGTTATAGCTTTGTTGTTTGTGCTGTGCATGCGGCTCTAAAGTATATGTAAACCTTAACATTGTATGTCTTTTATTTGCTCCCTTTTAGTCGGTTTAATACACTGAAAGCATTTTGTTATATCGCTTTGACAAGTGTATAAAAAAAACAAAAAACAAACACACTACTGCACATTTAGCCTTTATTGAGTGAGGAAGCGATTGCGTACTTTAGTAAAACAAAATGGAAGGGCTGACATCAGGGCCGCTGATAAGCCAGTACAACTGGCCCTGTTGTAGCGGGCCCCAGCCAGCAGGGGCCCGGATGGCAACCCCCTTTAAAAAAAAAAAAAAAAAAAAGAAGATTATATATATATATATATATATATATATTTTTTTTTTAGGGGTCCGGAGGTCCCCAGGGGCCCACAGGGCCCCAGATGGCAACTCCCCTTTTTTTTTATTTATTTTTTATAAAAAAATATATATATATTTTTTTTAATATATTTTTATTTTATTTTTTATTAAAGGGCCATTTTTTTTTTTTTTTTAGAGGTCCGGAGGTCCCCAGGGGTCCGAAGGCCCCCAGGGCCCCGGATGGCAACCACCCTTTTTTTTTTTTTTTTTTTTTTTATAAAAAATATATATTTTTTTAATTAAAAGGGACAGGGGCCCGGAGATCCCCAGGGCCCGGGAAGAAAACACCCCTTTTTTTTATAAAAAAATAAATACATTTTTATATATTTTTGTATTTCATATATATATATATATATATATATATATATATATATATATATATATATATATATATATATATATATATATATATATATATATATATATATATATATTTTTTTTTTATTAAAGGGCCCAGAGATCCCCAGGGCCCTGGATGGCAACCCCCCTTTTTTTTTTTTTTTTTTTTATAAATGTTTATTTATTTATCTTATTTTTTATTATTTTTTTTATTAAAGGGCCCAGAGGTCCCGGATGGCAACCCCCCTTTTTTGTAATTTATTTTTATAAAAAAAAAAAAAATATTTGTAAAGGGCCCCCCTCCGCTTCTCAATTCGCGGCAGCCCCACCCCTCCCGCTTCTCAATTTCAGATGGCAGCACCCCCCCCCCCAGTTCTCTGCTCTAGGGGGCCCATGACTGAAGCTGTGTAAGGGGCCCCATAATTCCTGATGGCAGCCCTGGCTGATACCACTCGATCGACACAAATGCTGTGTGCTTTCAGCACACAACTTTTCTGCCAGTTTACGTTCATTTTTTGTACTTGCAGCGTCTTTAAAGGGTTTAAAATATGTGGACATGAATTGCAGAGATGTACTGCATATTTTATTTTTCCCTAACTTGAGTGAGAAGTTTTAGTTCCTGGCATTAGGGAGATACCACAATGAGGATTCCTAAGTGACACAGGCATTCACTTAATTTGGCTTCAAGAGATGGTCCTGACAAAAATCCGCTTTATATTTAAATTGCCCCTGACAATTCTGACCGAGGCTGGGATCACACTAGCTGCGGCTGTGGCTTACAGCAGGGGTCCGGTGTATGCCTGTACACCAATTTAGGTGCGAATCAGGTCCGAATTTCTGCCTGAATTTGCACCCGATTCAGAGCCAAAGACGCAAAGGACCCTTTTCCAGTGCACTCCACAGCCCGCCTCTAGAGATGTGTGAACCGGTGACACTCTCCTGTCATACGCATTGATTGTGGGAAACCCGCATCCAATTTGAATTAATGTGAACCCAGCCTAAAGCAAGGCAAAACAAAGTACCTCTTCCAAGCAGCTCCAGTGAATAGGTGATATAGTCTTTTAGTTGTGCCATAAGATAAGCACATTTTAGTGCTGTGGTCAATATAGAAGTCAGTAGCGTCCACCATCTCTCACTGCGATAATCACACATGACATAGTCCAACAACCTTATGAAAACAAAATAGCAGAGATTAGAGTGTGCACAACAAAGTATAGAAAGCACATTTTATTTGGACACAAATGCAAAAATTAATCTATGATATACAGACCAACATTTCCCAACATGCTGTGAGAAAATAATATACAGAAACAATCAATGTTTTTCTTATTTATGACAGAACAAGAATATGGTGTTCTGTATGCCATAGCGGGTATTTAAAAAAAAAAAAAAAAAAAAAGAATAGAGAAACTTACTTCAAGGCCTTAGTGTAGTCTTTAGAGAAGTAATATTCTTCTCCCATCTGCACCACTATTGAGGAAGAAAATAATTATATGTAGAATGACCAGGAAATGTTATTCAGCTTTACTTTCCATGCATCTACGGTAGGTTTTAAGAAAGCCTCATAAAAAAACAAACAAATAGGCATTAATTTTTCAAGGTGAGAACAGTAGGAGCAGCTAAGGGTGAAGAATGATGGAGGAGCTTCACGTCAACCATTCATCCACATGATGAGGAACAATCCAGGTTTAACCACCTCAGCTCTCATACCTGTACATCTCCTATAGACCAGAGTGATTTTGATATTTTTTTGCTTTGGGCCCATACCAGTAACTTTGTCATTACTTATGATAACAAAATAATTATATATATATATATATATATATATATATATATATATATATATATATATATATATATATATAATAAAAAAATAAAATAATTCAGGTCCTCAAAATGAGGACAATAAGCAATGAGGAAGACCGTTAATAAGGGATGATTAGATGATTAGAGTAAACAATATAGGTTGGGTTAATAGGAACACATTTTAAGGCAACCTTTTACTGTCAGGTTGCCTTAAAGTGGTTGTAAAGGCAAAAGTTATTTTTTTAAACCTTAATGCATTCTCTTCATTAAAGTGGATGTAAACCCACTCTCATCCTTTCTAAACTACTGCCATAGTGCTTACCTGTCAAATGTTTTTCCTCTGTTATAAGAACTGAAAAACTGCAGATTATGTGGGTGGGTCTGTTGTCTGGAGCTCTGTGGGTGGAGTCGTGATGTGAGTAGACTCCCTGCCCTCCTCTACACTCCCCTTGTCAACATGCATTTTTTCCTGTGTATTCCCTACACTGAATGCTGCTATGATCACTAACATCCGGTCAAAGTCCAGAAAAGTAACCACATGACTTCAGAAAAGGAGTGCGGGTGAGGATAAAAAAATAATGCTCGTCTCCAGGCTAGTGCATGAGATATGTAAATAACCTGTCACTCACAGCAAGGGGGCGGAACGGACTCAGGTTTTTCTCTGTAAGTCCGTTTTATTTCACTGAACAATAAAAAAGGATTACTAAATTAACTCTGTGTGGCAAGACTGGGCACAGATGATAGGAAATCTTATACTGTACATTGGGACATTAATAATAATTTTTTTTTTGGGGATTTACATCTACTTTAACCACTTGAGGACCGCCAGACGATATACGTCGACAAAATGGCACGGCTGGGCACAAGGGCGTACATGTACGTCTCCTTTAAGAGCCCAGCCATGTGTCGCGTGGGAACCTCTCGTTCTTCCTCTCTGTGACCCGATCGTGGGACACCAGCGGTGATCGGGTCACAGAGAGGAAGAACGGGGAGATGTAAGTGTAAACAAACCTCTCCCCGTGCTTCTTAGTGTGGCTGTCCTGGATCGTCTGTTCCCCGTGTTAGGGAATGACGATCAGTGACATCACACACACAGCCACGCCCCCCACAGTAAGAATACTCCCTTAGGGCACACTTAACACCTACAGCGCCCCCTCCTGGTTAACCCCTTCACTGACATTTTCACAGTAATCGGTGCATTTTTATAGCACTTTTTGCTGTGAAAAGGACAATGGTCCCAAAAATGTGTCAAAAGTGTCCGATGTGTCTGCCACAATGTCGCAGTCACAAAAAAAAAAAAAAATCACTGATCGCCACCTTAACTAGTAAAAAAAAAAAAAAAAAAAATTAATAAAAATGCAATAAAACTATCCCCTATTTTGTAAACGCTATAACTTTTGCGCAAACCAATCAATAAACGCTTATTGCGTTTTTACCAAAAATATGTAGAAGAATACGCATCGGCCTAAACTGAGGGGAACAAAATGATTTCTTGTTACCGTATTTTCCGGCGTATAAGACGACCCGGCGTATAAGACGACCCCCTAATTTTCCAGGAAAATTTTTGGTTTTGGGATATACTCACTGTATAAGACTACCCCCTTCTTACTGTCTTTCTGGAAGCTGAGGGGTAGCCAGAACCGCTGACAGAAACAGTCTTTTTCAAATCTCACTGTGCCATTACATTCCTCACTGTGCCATTACATTACATTACATGCCCCCACATTGCCACTGTGCCATTACATGCCCCCACATTGCCACTGTGCCATTACATGCCCCCCACATTGCCATCACTTGCCCCCACTGTGCCTGTACTTGTTGCCCCCAGTGCAATAACACTCACTTTTTTCCCCAGCGCTGACAGTCCCCCATGCTGCGATCGCGAGCGTGTATTGATTTCAAAGCCGCGCCTTCACTGCAGAGTGTTCTGTGATAGGAGGAACAAAAATCTTCCCAGCAGCGCCTCTGTTATGTTTTCCGCCTATCACGGACGTCTTCTCATCTCGTCCGAGGATGAGAAGGCATCTGTGATAGGAGGAACAAAGAACAGAGGCGCTGCTGGGAAGATTTTTGTTCCTCCTATCACAGAACACTCTGCAGTGAAGGCGCGGCTTTGAAATCAATACACGCTCGCGATCGCAGCATGGGGGTCTGTCAGCGCTGGGGAAAAAAGTGAGTACTTAGCGTATACCCGGCGTATAAGACGACCCCCGACTTTGGATGCATTTTTTTGCATCCAGAAAGTCGTCTTATACGCCGGAAAATACGGTATAATATCCCCCAAAAATATATTATAGCAAAAAGTAAAAAATATTGCATTTTTTTTCAAAATTGTCGCTCTATTTTTGTTTATAGCGCAAAAAATAAAAACCGCAGTGGTGATCAAATACCACCAAAAGAAATCTCTATTTGCGGGGAAAAAAGAATGGTAATTTTGTTTGGGAGCCACGTCGCACGACCGCACAATTGTCAGTTCAATCGACGCAGTGCCAAATCGCAAAAAGGGGCCAGGTCCTTTACCTGCATAATAGTCCGGGTCCAGTGGTTAAGGTTAAAAAATAAATAAAAAAATAATATCAGTGCCCCCGGCTCTCCCTTAAACACTTACCAGAGTCCTGCATCGATGCAGCGCTGTGCCTGGCTTCAGTCCTTCTCACCCCTCTTTGAGCTCTCACAAGCTTGGCTGAGAGCAACAGGAGCAATTGGCCCCTGCTGCTATCAATCAAATCATGTGAGGAGGGGGCAGGGACAGGGTCAAGTCAGGATTGAGCCCGCTCACGTGCCCCCATAGCAATCTGCTTGTTATGGTGGCACAAGGAGAATATAAGGAGCCAAGAGTGGCAGTGGAGAACCCCCACAAAAGGTGATTCAGGACAGCGAGAGCCCACGTGGGACCCCAGAACAGCAGGATCGGGGCTACTCTGTGCAAAACTAACCACACAGTGGAGATAGGTATGACAGGTTTGTTATTTAAAAAAAATATTAAAAACTAAAATAAACCTTCACAGCCCCTTTAATTCTCCATTTCAATTTACTTTTGACTATTTATATTTTATTAATGAATTAAAGCACTTACTTAAGTGGCTCTTCATTCTGGGACACTTGTATTTCTTGAACTGAGCTACAGCACTGCTCAGGAGGCTGATAATGAGCTCCTAATACAGAAAATACAAAAGGGAAGGGTTGAGAACACAAAAAAGAGATGGGGAAATATGTGGGCTGGGCATTGCAGCTTAAAGACATTATTCTTCAGACCGACAGCTTCCACATTTTTAGAGACTGCACATTCACCAGATGCATACACGGTGATATGAAAGATACATTTGCTGGCATAAAAAAAGGCAAAACCAAAAAGCTGCTTACCGAGTGAACGACATCTTTCTCTTTAAGCTGCAGAGCAAGAATGCCCGCTTTTTCTTTCTCCGGATCAGAAAGGTCAAAGCCTGTAAACAATACAGAATATCAATTCATTAATCAAGTGCATGATCTTGGTAGGAAAGGCTACTGAAACAAGTGTGGTCATTTGACCCTCTTACTCTGGAACAAAATAGTAATACAATTCTAGAAAGTTTTAACAGCTCACTCAGTTAAGTAGCATACATTTTTTTATCTGGTATTGTGCAGGAGGGTAAATGTGGGATGTACAAGTCCCCTGCCATTTATCTGCTCAATCCCATATTGGACAACCACTAAAAGCAATCTTTTTATTTATTTAGTATTCAGTGAAAAAAAAAATCACTGTATTTACCACACCCCATGTGGTACTTTCCTTGTCCATTATAGTCATTCTGGGCCAAGTCATCAATGTGCTGTGGCCATATTAGACAAAAATAAAAATAGAGCCAATGAAGAATCACAGCTGACCAACAGAACAATATGAAATACATTCATCATCAATAAGTAAAAACTTAAGTCGTGTATATGTAAAAGGACCCTAACTAAAAGGTGCACCGAATGGAAAGTTTGGCGCCAAAAAGCAAAAATGTAGGATGCACTTGGTCGAAAACCGAAAATGACAGTTTTTAAAAACATATATATTTTATATATAAATTGTATTTAATTTTACTTTTTAATAATATCATGAATATTATTGTCTGCCATTATTGGCACCTTTAGCTCAAGAAAAGCTAAAGAAAAATGTATGCCTTTAAATTCTATGTATGTCTTTACACTGGTCTGTTGTGCTTCCGTTGTGGTGTTAAAAATCCTGTTCGCTGCATTTTTGGTCAATTAAAAATAACGCACCAAAAACGCACCTCCTCATTGAAATTGTAGCAAGAATGCATCAATAACGCACCCGTGTGAAGTTTTTTATGTATATTTTTGAGTCTCATGACCGATGAAAAAACACACCATAAGCACAGGAAAATTGTAGCAAAATGCATTTTCAGTGCCATTATCGGCGCCTTTTTCTCTTATCGGCAAATTGCTGATTAACACAATTTTTGCCTGATACGTTTCAGCCGCCCACATTTCAGTGCATCTCTAATACTAACTTTCTGACTACATCCAGTTACATGGCATTTGCATCACCATGGGAACTATACAAGTAGAGAATTATACCAATCTCACTCATATTTTTGTATTCTTTGTCTGAATACCTAAAATATATAAAAAGATATGTTCAAACTGTTCCACTCACTTCCTGTTGACATCAATATGGAAGTATGCTGCCAAAATAAATGAAATTATATGAATGAAGTGTTGGAGTAAAGGATAAGTTCACCCTTATGAACATGTTCAAACCTGTATTTAGTAACATGTTTAGCAATCTCCCCCCGCTACGCTGATCCTCTCCTTATCGTTACAGTGGGCGAGGGATCCTCTCCCCACACCCGCGGTCACAGTTTGAAAACATCTCGGCATGTGGGGCTCTGCCCACACAGCCGCATCATTTATTCTCATAGATCTGCAAATAAATGAACTACAAATAAGTGTGTGTGTGTGTGTGTGTGTGATATATATATATATATATATATATATATTTTTTTTTTTATTTTATTTATATATTTACACACATACACTTTTGTGAACTGATCCTTTAAGGATACAGAAAGTGCAAGTCTGACTACGGAAGGAAGAAATTCAGTTTAAGGGCCCTTTTAGAACCTTGTGCTTAAAAACGAGGAATGCGTTTTCAATGCATTTTTGGTGCATTTTCTGAATTCCTGTCTCTCAGCATGCATCTGTGAAACTTGGACATTTGACTGTGTGTGTGTGCTTCTGATGCATTTTTCATTTATTCGAATGGAGAGGTGCGTTTTTGTTAGACATGCATTATGCTGCACACACTGCACTTCATTGCATTGATGTGAAGAGATATATAGGATTTTTTGTTTCACTATTTAAAACACCAAAAGAGCTTTTAAAACCGATCAGTGTGAAAGGGCACTAAAGGGCTCTTCGGCAAACCAGCACAACAGCCCAACTGCTTTAAAGCGGTGGTTCCCCTAAAAATAAACTTTTAACATTGCTTTTCCCAAATTAATTACGATTAGAATCGGCCAGTTTTATTAAAAAAAAAACGTCCCTACATACCGTTTGTTATATTCGTTCCCACCGCCACTTCCGGGTACGATGCTGGCGGTGGGCGTTCCTAATTGATGGACAGGCATCCGACCGACGCATACATCGCGTCACGAGATGCCGAAAGAAGCCGAACGTCGGTGCGCATGCGCCGTATAGAGCCGCACCGACGTTCGGCTTCTTTCGGCATCTCGTGACGCGATGTATGCGTCGGTCGGATGCCTGTCCATCAATTAGGAACGCCCACCGCCAGCATCGTACCCGGAAGTGGCGGTGGGAACGAATATAACAAACGGTATGTACGGACGTTTTTTTTTTAATAAAACCGGCCGATTCTAATCGTAATTAATTTGGGAAAAGCAATGTTAAAAGTTTATTTTTAGGGGAACCACCGCTTTAACAGACAACCTCCAAAATAAATTGCAAATACAACAGTGTGAGACCCTCCTGGTAATGAATGCATCACAGTCCGAACTTGAAATTCAAATCTACTGAGCTCCTATCTCTGTATTCCCTCTGGGACTCATAAGAGATTAGCGAGTGATTTACCCTGCTGTGAAAGCACATTTACACCAGTAAAATTAGAATCAAGTGCAAAACTTTTTTTCTATTTTGGATAGAGTAAAGGAGAGTTAAAACCAATGTAAGGTTTATTTTTGTCATCTGTGTCTCATTGAGAAGATTTCCCTTCACTTCCTGTCCCATAGCCAAAACAGAGAGGGGGAGAAAATCCCAGAAAAGTGAGAAAATCCCTGGCCGCCAAAATTAGTGTCCCCATTTTACGATATCTCTTTTATTCCTGCTATGGGGACATCCCAAAATTTGAGAATTTCTTTTACTTTATGGTAAACAGGACTAATAGGGAGATTCACCCCCTCTAACAGGGGCACATAAAAATAAGTTTTGCCTTTAATTATATTTTAACCCAACAGTAAAATGATTAACAAGTTACTTACTTAGTATTCCTTGCCTCCATGCCCTCTGTCCATAGAAATCCAGAGCTCCATTAGGCGTCTCCAGAGGATCTGGGTTAGGATAAACCACAGAAGGCTAGAAAAAAGTAGAATATCGCAAACTTACATAAAGTGGTATGTTTATCAGTTTAATCAGACAAACTGAAAATGGGTTCACATAACAAGTCTAATTATAAGATGTATAATGATTTAGCAAGAGGTTTGCGGTACATTTTTAAACATCTCTTTCAAACTGAACCGTTTCGGTCTGTGGAGAGACTGACTGCTGCATCACACAATTGAGGACTAATGCCCTGTACACACGATAGGTTAGTCTGATGAAAACGGTCTGATGGATTTTTCCATCAGTTATCCGATGAAGCTGACTGATGGTCAGTCGTGCCTACACACCATCAGTTAAAAAAACGATCATGTCAGAATGCGGTGACGTAAAACACAACGACGTGCTGAAAAAAACGTTCAATGCTTCCAAGCATGCGTCGACTTGATTCTGAGCATGCGTGGATTTTTAACCGATGGACTTCCCCACAGACGATCATTTTTTTCTATAGGTTTTTTATCCATCAGATAATTTTAAAACAAGTTCCTATTTTTTTAACCTATGGATAAATAACCGATGGGGCCCACACACGATCGGTTTGGTCTGATGAAAACTGTCCATCAGACCGTTTTCATCAGACTAACCTATCGTGTGGAGGCAGCATTAGAAAAAATTAAACTCAAAGATCTCATGTATCATTCAAAAGCCAGAATCGTGTTATAACGCTCAGTGCCTATGAGCGCTCATGAAAACTTAGAGGGGGCCTATGAACACCGAGTATTGGGAGAGAACCATCTAATTCCATCTTTTCTTTCACTCCAAGCTCAAAGCTGGGCGAAACAAAATATTTCCTTTACTAATTGATGCGGCTGCTGTCAGTGTTGCATAAACTGTATGTAGCATCAGCTACATAGACTAATGTCGTGTTTCCCATACGGGGGCTTCCTGTCCACTGCCAGAATATAATCAAGTCAGGTTGATTGCTTCTCACGAGAAGCTTCTTCACAAGAAGCCTTGTATTTTTATCAACAAAATAAAATCTGATTGGCTAAGGTGGAGAGGTGGACACAAAGTCACCGTCTCCACCTCAGCCACTCATTGGAAACCATGTACAGTAGGGCAAAAAAGTATTTAGTCAGCCACCAATTGTGCAAGTTCTCCCACTTAAAAAGATGAGAGGCCTGTAATTGTCATCATAGGTATACCTCAACTATGAGAGACAAAATGTGGAAACAAATCCAGATAATCGCATTGTATGATTTGGGAACAAATTTATTTGAAAATTATGGTGGAAAATAAGTGTTTGGTCAATATCAAAAGTTTATCTCAATACTTTGTTTTATATCCTTTGTTGGCAATGACAGAGGTCAAAGGTTTTCTGTAAGTCTTCACAAGGTTGTCACACACTGTTGCTGGTATGTTGGCCCATTCCTCCATGCAGATCTCCTCTAGAGCAGTGATGTTTTGGGGCTGTCGCTGGGCAACACACTTTCAATTCCCTCCAAAGGTTTTCTATGGGTTTGAGATTTTGAGACTGGCTAGACCACTCCAGGACCTTGAAATGCTTCTTACGAAGCCACTCCTTCGTTGCCCGGGCGGTGTGTTTGGGATCATTGTCATGCTGAAAGACCAAGCCACGTTTCATCGCCCTTGCTGATGGGTGGAGGTTTGCACTCAAAATCTCTCGATACATGGTCCCATTCATTCTTTCTTGTACACGGATCAGTCTTCCAGTTTCCTTTGTAGAGAAACAGCCCCAAAGCATGATGTTGCCACCCCCATTCTTTACAGTAGGTATGGTGTTCTTTGGTTGAAACTCAGAATTCTCTCTCTCCTCCAAACACGACAAGTTGTGTTTCTACCAACCAGTTCTACTTTGGTTTCATCTGACCATATGACATTCTCCCAATCCTCTTCTGGATCATCCAAATGCTTTCTAGCAAACCTCAGACGGGCCCGGACATGTACTGGCTTAAGCAGGGAGACACATCTGGCACTGCAGGATCTGAGTCCCTGGCGGCGTAGTGTGTTACTGATGGTAGCCTTTGTTACGTTGGTCCCAGCTCTCTGCAGGTCATTCACTAGGTCCCCCCGTGCGGTTCTGGGATTTTTGTTTACCGTTCTTGTGATCATTTTTGACCGCACGGGGTGAGATCTTGCGTTGAGCTGAAGATCGAGGGAGATTATCAGTGGTCTTGTATGTCTTCCATTTTCTAATTATTGCTCCCACAGTTGATTTCTTCACACCAAGCTGCTTGCCTATTGCAGATTCAGTCTTACCGGCCTAGTGCAGGGTCTACAATTTTGTTTCTGGTGTCCTTCAACAGCTGTCTTCACCATAGTGGAGTTTGGAGTGTGACTGTTTGAGGTTGTGGACAGGTGTCTTTTATACTGATAACAAGTTCAAACAGGTGCCATTAATACAGGTAATGAGTGGAGGACAGAGGAGCCTCTTAAAGAAGAAGATACAGGTCTGTGAGAGCCAGAAATATTGTTTGTAGGTGACCATAATTTGCAAGTAAATTCTTTGCAAGTCAGACAATGTGATTGGATTTGTTTCCACATTTTGTCTCTCATAGTTGAGGTATACCTATGATGACAATAACAGGCCTCTCTCATCTTTTTAAGTGGGAGAACTTGCACAATTGGTGGCTGACTAAATACTTTTTTGCCCCACTGTATTCATTGATAAAAATACAAGGCTTCCTGTAAATGGCCCAGCAGCACTCAGCCAGACTCCGTTGTGTTCTCACAGCAGACAGAAATCCCTTTACCACCGCCGACACACAGCGGTACATTCTGTATGTAGCTGAAGCCAGATACAAAGTGGCATATAATTGTGAAGTGGAAGGAAATTGATAAATGGTTTTCCATTTTTTTTTACAAAATATCTGAAAAGTGTGACGTGCATTTGTATTCCGCCCCCCTTATTTTTCTTCCACTTTACAATTATGTGGCACTTTGTGCTGGTCTATCACATACAAATTCCATTAAATACATTTACGTTTTTGGTTGTAAAATGTAAAGGGGTATGAATACTTTTTCAAGGCACTGTAAAAGGACAAATTCACTTTTTAAGAAAAAATAAATAAAATGCAAATTTTTTGCAGGTAAAAAATAAATAAAATAATAATAATCATAATAAGGAAAAATACGTGTTTTTTTTTTGAGCTTGTAAAAGCATTTCGCTGGTGCCATGTAGGTCTTCAGCTGATCTGTCAGTGTATCTGCTTGCCCTTACCTCCTATATGAGAAAGCAGATACAATTTGACAGGAACAATTTGACAGGAACAAAGAATGAGCTACCTTGGTGCTCCACAGCGCCAAGGTAGTTCATTGAAAACTACAAGTCCACAGAGCAGAATGGAAAAAAAATTCTGTTTGTTGCAGTGTGACAGCTACCGGAGAGTAAAATATCCCCTGCTAGCTGTCAGAACAGGGGATCGGAGGGAAAAGGGGCCTGGGCATCTGTAACATGCTACATGTCACACCCTGAACCTTACAAAAGGTGAACTTATCCTTTAAAAGTGAAAGAAAAGATAAAGTTAGGCTTTAAAAAAAAAAAAAAAAAAAATTATGCATAGTAAGAAAAGATCAGGTTTTTCTTGTTGTCCCCACTGGGGAGATCCGGTATCTATATCTGCCTGGATAAAAATATGAAAATTCTGATTTGTCACCGGGTCAGAAACAGGAAAAATCTTACATATAAAAACATACACACACACACTTTGAAGATAAGACTAAAAAATTCTGGGCATTAACATTACTGACACAGTCTTACTACTTTACAGCTCTAGCATGCTGGAACTGAAAGCCAACTTACACTGTGATTACAAAGAAGAGCAGCTTGATGCTTGCGCTCCTGTGCGTAATGTGCAGCCTGTTGGTAGTAGAAGCCGGGATTCTGTGTCTGAATGGCAGTCAGCCCCAACTTAATAGCTTCATCAAACAAGTCCCCAAAAGCCTGGAATCTTTATTGTAAAAAGAAAGAAACAGTTAGAACCAAAATGTAAGTTCCTTTATTATGGGCAGCTAGATGGTGGAAGTTTTTGATATTCAGGACCCCATTTTGTAAGACAAGAAATTTAATATAATTGTGTTATTTCTAGGCCATCATGATTAAAAAGATAATTGCATTGGCATTGCAAGCTTATCTGTCCTAGACATAATAAATATTACAAAAAATGTAAAGCATTCAGAAAAAAAAAATCTAATGCTAGGTCCCACTCCAGGGAGTCAATAATACAAAATAAAAATCCCATTAACAATACTGCCGGAAAGTAAAAAAGTTAATTATTGTAACATATATACATGTCAGCTTTTCCATTCTGCTATCTCAGTGTAATTTCAATTATATGCTGGTCTGATGACAAGACCCTGTGACTTCTCAAAACTAATCACAAGCTTTTCCTCCATGCAAGAAACTGCTTGTGTCCAAAAGGCACCCAAAGTGTGACCATGCTTTATGCCAGTTCATGGACAGTTTACCAATGACTCCATCTACTAATATAGAAGATGGATACTTCCTTTAGAACTGCAATAAGATAGGAATGTAAAACACTAAGCAGATACACAAGTGTACCTAGAATTTGGACACATACAGGAGAATTCATAAAGAGTATTGTAGACACTGCGAACTGGCAGTATTTCTTTTAAAATCAGTTGCAATCATTGCACTAGTAAGAGGTACCTGAATTTGGCACACATGATGGTACTAGTACCAAAACTGGCACACAGCGTTCATGAATTAGGCACAGGCCATGTTAAAAGATAAAATCACCTTTAAAAAATAAATAAATGCACATTTATTTGCAGGTAAAAAAATGTGCATTATTATTTATTTTTTTAGGAACCTGGAAAACATTGAACCAGGGATCAGCAGATCGCTAATGCAATGCAGGTCTCCTGCAGACCGTCAGTGTAAGCTGTCTGCTTGTACTTCGGCAGGCAGTTTCACACTGACAGGAACAATCAATGAACTCATTAAGAACTACAAGCGGACAGCTGCAAAGGCTGTCAGTAGTTGTAGTGCATTCTCATTCACAGAACATTGTGAATGAATGAGCCTGCCAAATCAGGGGGAGGGGGGGGGGGGGGGGGGTATCAGGGAAGGGGGATGTGGAGGGCCACTACATTTGTAACATGTTACACCTTGAATATGGATTACATGTTACACCCTGAACTTATCCTTTAAGGGGGCTATACCATCATAAACCTGTTTTTGCTTTATTTAGTTCCCTCATCCCCCACCCCATAGTGTGACAAGTTTTCATACTGTTTAGACATCCAGGCAGCATGCTCAAACGACAGCTCAGCACTGCCTATCTTCTTCTTGCACAAATCAATGTGCTTTCTGAACTGAGCAATGGCATCTAGAGGGGTGTTGTGCTGGAAACACAGGCGGCAGATCTGCAAAATAAATAAAACAATAGACATAACAGAGTGGTAAATTAATAAAATACTACCTAAAATCTGAACTGTGCTTGGTAATTATAAGGTCTTCTCACCTTATAGTTTATGAAGCCAGCCATAGTTTTAATCTCCAACATGTTTGTTTCATGAGCCCTCAGTTCATGTACAAGGTTATAGGCTGTCCGGTAATTCCTAAAATAAGCAAATGGCATATCATTTGAAGAGAATAGTAAACGTGTGAGAAATTAATTTGGCACATGCCATTAACATTATACTACTAATTATTCCCAATGAAGCTTATGTTTTCTTTCATGAATATTTTACATTGCTTGAAATGTCTTCTAAATAAGCAATCCCTATTCCCAGCTCCGATAGTCCTACCACTACAGCTACTAGTTTGAAAAATGTCCTGCTGTCGTCCCTGTCAAAGCCATACTGAAGGCAGTATGGGGTAGAACCATAGGATTTCTGTAAGGTGGGTGGGCGGGCAATGGGACCTAGGAAGAGCATACTGTGCAGGTGCAAGGAAGCATTTTAGTAATAAACAATGACAAGCTAAAATACTATGGAAGGAAAGGAAGAGGACACTATAAACATATACACTTACTTTGAAAACGAAAAAAAATGTCTGGGTCACATTCAGACATGAGAAGCTTTTGACTTTCTACTTTTCCTCCTCTGATACTGCCCTGGGTGTTAGGCTGTGTTTATATTGTTGTACTGCAGTTTGGGTGCAGCACAACTGAATGCATGTTTTACATGTGGGTTTAGGCGTGATCCTATTGGCTTCTATTAGATTGTGCATTAAAGATGCAGCATGCAGGACTTTGATGCACTTTCATGAAAAATCATGGTATAACAGAAGACAATGGGATCGCACCTAATAGCATGTGTAAACCAAACAAACACCCAATCGCAGCACACAGCTGGGAACCAGGCCTTAGAGTTTGGGATTACTTATTAGGTGGCATTCACACTTCAGCATTTTCCACAAATCTGCCCGCGATTTGAAAGCGCTGATGTGTGAATAGCATATCGTGGGACTTGCATTTGACATCACGGCGCAGGTCTGCCGCAATTGTCGCACGATAAATGCAGTAATATGCATCGCGGCAACCATGTTGCCCAAAAAAGTTCAGGAGCTACTTTTGGGCGACATGCTGCCCCGCGATTTATCCCACAACAACGGCAGCATACCCGAGCCGTGATTTGAGGTGTCATTCAATTGAATGGCATCTCAAATGCGAGTCCCACGAATTGCCATTCACACATCAGCGCTATCAAACCGCAGGCGGATTCACAGCAAATCGACCCGTGATTCAAAATGCTGAAGTGTGAATGCAGCCTTAGGCCCCTTGTCAGTTTTTTAGGCGGACCTGAACGGACGCACCGTGCAGGTCTATGGAGCCACAGATGCCAGCGTCGACATGCCGCTGACATCCGATCCGCTAAAGTGCGACGGATGGAAACCCTATTTTCCATCCGTCTGGCGGATCGGATGAAGGCGGACTCTACGGTCCGTCTTGATCCGATTCCCCATAGGGGAGAGCAGCTCTCTGACAGGTCGGTCCCTGCACAATGTGCAGAGACAGACCTGTCATCTGCCTGCTCAGCGGGGATCAACAGAGAGATCCCCGCTGAGCAAGGTGTCCATGTAAAAGGGCCCTTAGAGTTAAGGTTAATGGTTATGGAATCATTTTCAGGGCTTGGTTAAGGGGAGGTAAACTGTGAAGGGTTAAATGAGTTAGATTACATTTTTGTTTACTTTTAGGTGTTGGGGTGGAAGAGGACATACTTTTGTAACTTGTTTGTAGTAACTGCTATAAACTTAAGCTAGGTACACACTTGAAGTATTTTTTCATTCAACCCAGCGGGCTGAATGAAAAAAAAAAAAAACAGGAGAGAGATACTAAGCGATGTTAAGTGCAGCGATCTTCCCCACTGAGCTATTGAACACACTGATCAGCGCTCACAGACACTGGCTGCAAGTGCTGCTCGGATGTTGGCTTTCCAGCATCCTCGTTCGACAGAAGACGGGTTCTGATAGACAGGCTGATGTACACGCGTAGGGCTCTTTCACACGGGGCGTATGTGGGCTCCGCTTTGCTCAGCGGGGATCGCTCAGTCGATCCCCGCTGAGTAGGCAGATGACAGGTCTGTTTCTGCACACTGTGCAGGGACCGACCTGTCAGAGCACCGCTCTGCCTTATGGGGGGGGGGTCAAATCGGACGATCTGATCCGCAGACGGATGGAAAAAAATAGGATTTTTGTACTCACCGTAAAATCCATTTCTCTGAGTTCATGGACGGACACAGCAGCCTTTGACCTTAGGGTTATTCACCTTCCTTCCAGGAGAGTTAGGCAGAAAAACATCACTTTAAGTGTTAACAACACGTTCCTCATTACAGCTCCTCCCAGGGGGCGTGGTCCCCTGGGTATAACCCACACTCTGCCTCAGCAGCTCCAGTTCGTAACAAGCAGTACAAACAAAGGAGGGGTGGGTGCTGTGTCCATCCATGAACTCAGAGAAATTGATTTTACGGTGAGTACAAAAATCCTATTTTCTCTTCCGTTCATGGACGGACACAGCAGCCTTTGACCTTAGGGACGTCCCCAAGCAGTGTCAAAAAATTAGAGGGGTGGGAAAACAACACAGCAAACCAAGCTACACCCAAAACAAAACCGGAGTTACTCAACGGAGGAACTCCAACCTTAAACTGCCGCCTGTAACACCTTGCGGCCGAAGGAGGCATCCGAAGATGCACTCACATCCACCTTGTAAAATTTTGAGAGGGTGTGGATTGACGACCAGGTCGCTGACTTACACACCTGTAACACAGAGGCTTGATGACGGAAAGCCCAAGAGGCACCGATCGCCCTGGTCAAATGCGCCGTAACCTGAAAAGGAGGCGCCCGCCCCTTCAGGGCATAGGCCTGAAGCACAAACTGTCTGATTCACCTAGAAATTGTGGCCGACGAGACCGCCAGACCTTTTTTAGGACCGTTCACCGACAAGAACAGTGAGTCCGACTTCCGGAACGGAGCCGTAGCAGATAAGTAAACACGTATGGCCCGAAACAACATCCAGGGAATGTAAAGTGGCCTCCTTAGGATTCTTCGCCGAGGACATAAGGATGGTAATACAATGTCCTCATTAATGTGAAAAGCCGAAACAACCTTTGGGAGAAAAGAAGGCTGCGGCCGCAGCACCACCTTATCCTCATGGATGACTAAGTAAGGAGCCTTGCACGACAAGGCCGCCAATTCAGACACACGTCTGACTGAGGTAATCGCTACCAGAAAAACCACCTTCTGTGACAGAGTCAGAAAAGGGATCTTCCAAATGTCCTCAAAGGGAGCTTGTTGAAGCACAGAGAGGACTAAATTCAGGTCCCATGGGGGCAGTGGAGGACGCACAGGAGGGGCCACATGCCGGACCCCCTGCACAAACGTACGCACCATGGAGTGTTCTGCCAAGGGTCGCTGAAAGTTAACAGCTAGAGCCGAAATCTCACTCTTAACCGTACTCAAGGCGAGAGCCTAATCCACTCCACGCTATAAGAACAGCAGAATCCGGGACATCACGTATGTACGGGGGTGCTATTTCATCTCTTCACACATAGAGATGTAGGCCTTCCACGTACGATGGTAAATCCTTCGTGAAGTAGACTTCCGTGCACGCAGCATGGTAGAGACCACAGAGCCCGTCAGGCCCCGGTCCTTCAGTACCTGGTTCTCAACAGCCACGCCGTTAAAGCCAGCGACTGTAAAGCAGGGTGGAAGATCGGACCCTGCGACAGAAGATCTTCTCTCAGGGGCAGACGCCAAAAGGCGTCTGCCACCAGACGCATCAGGTCCGCGTACCAGGAGCGGCGTGGCCAATCTGTGGCGATTAGGATTGTTGGAATCCCTTCGGCTTCCACTCTGCGCAGCAGACGAGGAAGAAGCTTCAGAGGAGGGAAGGCGTAAATTAGGAGATAGTGACCCCAAGGTGCCACCAACGCGTGGCCACCAACAAGTGACACAACACCACACACGCCAGCACATACAGCAGCACCCTAAAAGATAAAGAATTCACAGCCCCCGCAACACACGGTCCCCGGTGGCGATAAAACCCTAGGAGGCCCCCCCTCACAGCCGCCACCCAGTATGGGGAAGGAGGGAGAGGAAAGGGAGAGAGGAAAGCAGGGCGGACCCTCAGTCGACTTTCCCAGGGAAGCACCAGCCATAACCACCTTGCCAGAGCAAGGGGACTACTTACCCGTCCTGCGACCACCGGCTGGAGGCATTCCAGACAGAACCAACATCCGCTAAACGGCATGGCTGTCGGCCAGACACACTGTGACAAGGCCATAGAGACCGGTCATATGTGTGCCCTGGAACATGTAGTTCCCCCGGCCGCCCCTGGAGCAATGGGGCCTGTCGTGGACGACCCAGAGCTGAGCTGAGGGCCGGCACACGCTCGATGGCCGAACATGGGGGGACTACAAGAGTCAAGACCCAGCCTGTCACCCAGTCGGCAGTTGATAGAAGAATCTCAGGATTCAAAAAAATGCAGGAACAAAACAATAAAAGCGAAAAAAAATATCAAAAATAAATCCAGAGTACAGGACTCCAGAAGGCCTGTCCTCTCCTGACATTAGGCAGAAAAAAAAAAACTGGAGCTGCTGAGGCAGAGTGTGGGTTATACCCGGGGGACCACGCCCCCTGGGAGGAGCTGTAATGAGGAAAGTGTTGTTAACACTTAAAGTGATGTTTTTCTGCCTAACTCTCCTGGAAGGAAGGTGAATAACCCTAAGGTCAAAGGCTGCTGTGTCTGTCAATGAACGGAAGAGAAATAGGGTTCTCCTCCGTCACATTTTGGCGGATCGGAGCGGGTCGGATGTCAGCGGGCATGTCACCACTGAAATCCGTGGCTCCATAGAGGTGTGCGGAGCACCCGTTCAGGTCCGCCTAAAAAAAAAACGGACATGTAAAAGGGGCCTTAGTGAATGTCGGCCGGGTTCAGTTGAACCAGCAGCCAAAACTGGCCAATATTCAAGCCATGTGTGCTAGCTTGTAGGCCCTGGAATCTGGGCACCTCAAACCAATGTATACCCTACCTTTCTCATGTCCTAAATAACAAACCACCTGACATTAACAACTTTGCATGTCATGGTAACCCTATAATACTGTATATAAAAGAAAGTGCATTACTCACTTCAAGGCATTCTGTGTATCCTGTTTCAGTTCACTGAAGAAAGCAATCTTAAACTGATGCCTTACAAACAGCAGCTATAAAAACACAGAAAACAAAAGACTGTAAAGTTTTTAAAATAAGACTGTACGCCATTTATAACAACTGTTTCATTTTTTAAAATGTTAGCACTGTACATCAAAGAGCCAGTGACCTCTAAGCCCCCATTCACAGTAGGGCAATTTTTGACCCATAGACAATAATGGAAATGCATATACAGTAAATGCACCAGAAAACACATTGTGCTGCAGCTGCACAACCGTGAACAAAGGCTTATGCTGGCTCATTTGTTTTTTCGTTCAGCTAGCAGGCCAAATGAAAAACGAATGAAAAACAACTAACAGATTCCTCCATCCACCCAAACAAGGTGGAAAGAGGAATCTTCCCCATTGGGATATTTACCCAACACTGTCAGAATAACACTGATCAGCAGCAGCCACTGATCAGTGGAAAAATGTGTTCCTTAGACGGAAGTTGATTAAACAAAACAGGGGAGCCCACACAATGACTGAAAATTGGCCAGTCCCAGCTTGACTGACTAAATTTCATCATTGCATGATCAGTATAATCAAATAGGTGTTAACCTAGTGAATAGAGTGTTACCTATGTGTGTGTCTGCGTGTATCAGAGCGATTCCCGCACCCACAACTACCCGCAGTTAAAATGCATACCAAATGGCACCCCCACGCATGTTAAAACCCAGCGCATTTGCGGGTGCGGGAAATTGCAGTAAAAAACAAAACAAAAAAAAGTACACGTTTTTGAAAAGGTGCATGCAACTTTTTTTTTTGCGGGTACACGGGTTCATTTGAATGGGCTGCTGTGCCCAAGCAAACACGGGCTACAAAAGTGCCATGGTCTGAACCTATAATACAGTTTTTTGTCCAACCAGTGAGTTGAACAAAAAACCTGACGCAAATCCCCCATCTTCACATTCATGGTGGAATCACTCCTGCTGAGCTATTGGAGTTGATTTACTAAAACCGAAGAGTGCAGAATCTGGTGCAGCTGTGCATGAAAGCCAATTAACTTCTAACTTCAGCTTGTTTAATAAAGCTTTAACAGAAAAAGAAAAGCTAGAAGCCGATTGGTTTCTACGCAGAGCTACACCAGATTTTGCACTCTCCAGTTTTACTAAATCAACCCCATTGTGTTCTGACAGCTGGGAGACTTCCCCCGCCTTTAGAACACACTGATCAGCGCTGCTGGCTATAGCCCGCCCCCCCAACAATCTGGTTGTACAAAAGTCAATCAGTAGACCACTGTCGCCATACATAGATGGAATTTTCGATAAATGTATGGCTGGCTTTAGGTGCCTGCAGGCTAATGGGGGTTGACATGAAGGCACAAATATGACTTTCCTCATCGTAAACTGGCTGCAGGGTGCTATTTAATGCCCCTTAGCCAAGTGTCAATGAAGCAAATGGGAGAATAGAGAAACAAGCCAGATTTTGATGACACTGCTTATCTCCCAAGTAAAGAATAGCAATCAGAACAGGTTTTCTAACCTGTCTGATCAATTGTGCCCCCAGGAGAAGTTCGCCTGGACAAAACATGACAAGATCACCCAATTCAACTGCAAATAGCTAAACTGACCAACTCTCATTTTAGATCTATGGGTTCCTCAATCTAGATCATAAGGCTTTGTCAGGAGACTTTGTATATAACAAAAAATATATAATACACATATAAAAATGACAAACTATATACATTGTTAACATTGCAATGTTAGTATCATCAATGTACCTGATGAGTGGTTTTATTTAAGAACTCCTTATGGGATTTTATCCTTCTGATTTCAGTGTAGTAATAGGTCTGTGCATGCTCATAAAATGCATTTTCTAACCTAGAGGGAGATAATAATAATAATATTATAGGCAGAATTTAAATGATGAAATTATTGTGGTAACCTCAATTACACCATGTAAAATAGATAAGCACACTTGGGTTTATGAAATGAACTTGAAGATAAGAGGCAACAGCCAATCAAACGTTAGTTATTTTTTTGTATTAGCCTTGGGGGAAAACATGGTACTTGAGATCTGTTTGGCTCCATGTTTCTTTCAGATTGTTATAAAGTATCTGACATGAACTAAAAACTGCATACCTAATAATGTAGCCCACCAAGTGGTCAGTGTGCGGGAGCACGAAGAGAGATTTCCCCGAAAGATCACAGGCATTGCAAAGAGAAGCAGCCCGTTCTGAAGCAATCAGATCTTCACCTGGATGACAGACAAAATAACAAATAAGAACTGGTAGAAAAATCAGATGCACATACAAAGAATAGTAGACTCTCGCTAGGGTGCAGAAGGAGTTTCCTGATTTTTAAAGGACAAGGGAACCCAATTTAAAGAATAAGTAGCACAGTGGCTAAGTGATTAGCACTTCCATCTAGCAGCACTGGGGTCATCGATTTGAATCCCAATTACAGCAATACTTGCCTGGAATTGGCATGTTCCTCCCTGTGCCTGCATGGGCTTCCTCTGGGTACTCTGGTTTCTTCCCACACTTCAAAAGATATGCTGGCAGGTTAATTGGCTCCTGTCTAAATTAGCCCTAGTATATCTATGTATGAATGCGAGTTAGGGACCTTAGATTGTAAGCTCCATGAAGGCAGGGACTGATGGGAATGTACAACATACTGTATAAAGTGCTTTGTAAATTGAAGGCGCTATTTAAATACCTCGAATAAGTTATTTTAATTTTTTTGTTTGGATAGAATGTGGAAATCAAGGCTGAAATGTCACTTGTATAAAAAAAATAAAAAAAATTGGGAGGGGAGAGTGTAGATCCTGTATAGAATATGTTTGACACTTCTTTATGTTTTTAACAATATGCATCTTCCAGGTTCTCTTTTACAGATTAACTGCTTGCCGACCAGCCGCCGCAGTTATACGGCGGCAGGTCAGCTCCCCTGCGCGAGAGCCCGTAGCTATATGTCGGCTCTCGCGCAGGCAACTAGCTCGTTACAGAACGAGGACCGGGAGCTATGTGTGTAAACACACAGCTCCCGGTCATGTCAGGGAGAGAAATGCTGATCTTCTGTTCATACAATGTATGAACAGAAGATCAGTCATTTCCCCTAGTCAGTCCACCCCCCTACAGTTAGAACACAGCCAGGGAACATACTTAACCCCTTCCCCGCCCCCTAGTGTTAACCCCTTCACTGCCAGTGGCATTTTTATAGTAATCCAATGCATTTTTATAGCACTGATCGCTATAAAAATGCCAATGGTCCCAAAAATGTGTCAAAAGTGTCCGAAGTGTCCGCCATAACGTTGCAGTACCAAAAAAAAAAAAAAAAAATAATCGCTGATCGCCGCCATTACTAGTAAAAAACAAATATTAATAAAAATGCCATAAAAATACCCCCTATTTTGTAAACGCTATAACTTTTGCGCAAACCAATAAATAAACTCTTATTGCGTTTTTTTTTTACGAAAAATATGTAGAAGAATACGTATCGGCCTAAACTGAGGGAAACATTTTTTTTTTATATTTTTGGGGGATATTTATTATAGCAAAAAGTAAAAAATATTATTTTTTTTCAAAATTGTCGCTCTCTTTTTGTTTATAGCGCAAAAACTAAAAACCGCATAGGCGATCAAATACCACCAAAAGAAAGCTCTATTTGTGGGGGAAAAAGGACGCCAATTTTGTTTGGGAGCCACGTCGCACGACCGCGCAATTGTCAGTTAAAGCGACGCAGTGCCGAATCGCAAAAAGAGCTCTGGTCTTTGACCAGCAATATGGTTCAGGGGTTAAGTGGTTAAGAAAATATTGAAAACTAAGACTCAATAAAATGAAGTTTATTCAGTAGTTGATTAAGGTATAAATCAGTGGTAAGTATATAAATACTGAAATATCCTTACATCAGAGGGTGAGAGCCGGTTCACACTGGGGCGACTTGTTAGGCGACTCAGCCGCCTGACAAGTCGCGTCCCGTTCTATTCAATAGAACCGCTCTAATAGGAGCGACGCAAGTTGCTCCGACTTAGAAAAAGGTTATTGTACTACTTTGGGGGCGACGTGCATTGACTTCTATACAGAAGTCAATGCACGTCGCCTCTGAAGTCGTCTTCAGGACGCCCCCAAAGTCGTGCCGCCCCTGTGTGAACGGGCTCTTACGGTGATATATATATAAATATTTATTCAGTCCAATATTGTTAAACGACACACAACACATAGAGGCACCTGGTGGTAATGGTGTTTTCTTCTGAATTAAAACCACGGCAACCTTTGTATTCCTTCCTTGCAAGCTTTGCCTAAAAAGATAAATACAAATAAAAATAAAAAAAAGGGTGTTACAATGCATGGCACATTTACTATTATTCATCCATGGTGCTAGGTGAAGGGCAGATTAACAACTGAGCACCAATCAGAGTGCTTCTTGATAATGTGATCTCTGTTACTTATAGGATATTAATTGTGTGCAGGCTGGAGGCTTAATTTGCATTAACCACAAAGGGTTTAAGGTGGTTTTAAAGTCAGAAGGTTCTTTACTGCATATTACCTGCAGCAGCGCTGGTTCACTACCCCCCACCCCAACAAACTCATACAGCAGCGGGAGCCATTGGCTCCTACTGCTGTCAATAAAATGCTATGGGGCTTGGGGTGTGCAGCGCTGTATGTGTCAATAGTAGCACACTGCAGGCCTGCAGGTGCACCTTGTCAAATCGTCACGTTTTGAGTGAAATGAACCATTACCAAATATATTTAACATTAAGTGTGTAGACACAAAAAGGTTGTAAATGGAAATATTCTGGGTTCCGTACCTTACAATTTCCACCCTGGTTGCACATTCTAACTGCTTCTCCTTCCACTGGCCCTCATCCCAGTCCAGCTCATAAAACACAACAACCAGAGCAGGCACCAAATTCAGATGTTTATTCATCCATCCAGTCTTCAGAATGCCTTTAGGAATGTACCATTCATAGGATGTTCTCTAAACAAAGAGGAATATATTTACTATTTATCCATAGACATTGATGGTAGGTGTCAAATCACAGAGTATGCTAACCTTTGTCCTACACTTTGGAAATTCGTGATCTCCGGGTAGAACCTTAAATGAGATGGGCACCCGGTCTGCTCTTCTGTTGGCGCAAAATGCATCCCATATCGCTCTGTGGATGGCATTGTAGGTTACATCTAGTCCAGTGAGAGTCACGAAGGCCATTGGACGACAGCATAGCTCAACAGGGAAGTCCCACTGTGTGGGGCCCATTTTTAAAATAATGGTGCAAACCTTATAAAGAAAAACAAATATAAATTAAGAATGCAAAATGGAAAAGTACAATTATGTTAACAATGCAAAAAGATGTATCTGTTTATATTTTAATATAGTAATATACACATTCACGGGGTATATCTATTCTTGTTCGTGCATCAGTCAGCCTGGACTGCAGTGTTCATCTAATAAAAGTACATGTATTCGATTTATTACAACAGAACATATTTGGGGAAATGTTTTCCTGCAAAAAATCTGTTTAAAGCACTTCATGCACTCTTCTAAGGTCCACTTCCGCTTTTCCTGGTATCCATCATCATAAATTACATATCACTGTGGAGCTCAAAATAAAAAATATTGGAAAATCCAGAAGTACAATAGGCTGTTGGCCTAAGGCTGGGTTCGCATTTGCTGAGGGTTCGCACCTGTTCCCGCAGTTCGCAACCACCCGTACAGAAAAACAAGCTGGATGCAGCGCTTCGAGGCGGCGGTTAATGATGGGATGTGGGGTTCCAGCACCTTGTACCTCTGGAACCCTTTACATTACACAGCACCCTGCGCCTCTGCAACCCTTTACATTACACAGCACCCTGCGCCTCTGCAACCCTTTACATTACACAGCACCCTGCGCCTCTGCAACCCTTTACATTACACAGCACCCTGCACCCCTGCAACCCTTTACATTACACAGCACCCTGCACCCCTGCAACCCTTTACATTACACAGCACCCTGCACCTCTGCAACCCTTTACATTACACAGCACCCTGCACCTCTGCAACCCTTTACATTACACAGCACCCTGCACCTCTGCAACCCTTTACATTACACAGCACCCTGCGCCTCTGCAACCCTTTACATTACACAGCACCCTGCGCCTCTGCAACCCTTTACATTACACAGCACCCTGCACCTCTGGAACCCTTTACATTACACAGCACCCTGCACCTCTGGAACCCTTTACATTACACAGCACCCTGCGCTTCTGGAACCCTTTACATTACACAGCACCCTGCCCCTCTGGAACACTTTATATTACACAGCACCCTGCACCTCTGGAACCCTTTATACTACATAGCACCGCACCTCTGGACCCCTTTACATTACACAGCCCCCCACAGTTTGTTACACAGACACCCCCCTAACAGTTCTGGACCCCCTGCATGTTACACAGACCTCCCTACAGTACAGACCCCCTCCCTACAATACAGATCCCCCTCTACAATACAGACCCCCCTCTACAATACAGACCCCCCCTCTACAATACAGACCCCCCCTCTACAATACAGACCCCCCCTCTACAATACAGACCCCCCCTCTACAATACAGACCCCCCCTCTACAATACAGACCCCCTCCCTACAGTACAGAACCCCCCCTACAGTACAGAACCCCCCTTCAGACCCATTATGTACCTCAGATCAGCGCGGGACTGCACGTCGGGTCCCCTCCCCCTGTGTAGACATAAAGGAGGATGGGGAGGCGGCTTTACTCTGCTCGGCTGTGTGAGACAGCCGAAACTAATCAGATCATCAGAGCCGCGGCCACCGTACCAAAGAGAAGGAGATCGTTGCGGGCCCGGCCCCCTGATGTGCCGACGGGTGTCACTGTCACTCGAGTGCCACTCCAACTCTCAGCTGAGAGTGCACTGGGGGGAGACATGACATGCGGCCCACCAGGCATATGCCCGGTATGCCCTATGGCCAGTCCGTGCCTGCTCCCACCCCAATATTTACCTGAGCCACATCTTGATCCAGTGCTGTGCCCAAGAGCATTGTCTCTCCCCACTCTCTTCCATCTCACAGGTTGGACTGATAGCAGTGGAAGCCAGTGGTACTAAAGGTGAAAGGTTTTCACCTTAATGCATCCTCTGCATTAAAGCGGAGTTTCACACAAAAAAGTGAACCTCCGTGTTAAGACCTGCAGTAGTTATGGTACTGCGGCCTTATTTCCGTCCCTCAATCGCCGAGCATAAGTGATTATCGCTACCATAGGAGGTAGAGGGATAGTGGAGATGAATGCAGTTTCCAGGATGATTCTTCCCAATGGTTCGAATATTCCCCCAAACATGAGCCAAGACTTCATGAAGGGTGTACCAGGCATAGAACAACTTTATTGAGAAGGCAAGCTCTTATATACACACCAAAAAGAATACTTGCAGTAATCAGATGGACAATGACACTCCACCCACAACATTATACAATAGTTCCTAACGAGCCCCCCTCAATACACATCTTTTAAGATAGACACCTGCTTATACAATACACATTCCTTTAGACCCCTTTCACACTGAGGATTTTTTTAGGCAGTACAGCGCTAAAAATAGCGCTGCTAAACCGCCTGAAAAACCGAGGGCTTTCACACTGAGGCGATGCGCTGGCGGGAGAGAAAAAAAATCTCCTGTCAGCAGCATCTTTGGAGCGGTGAGAGGAGCGGTATGTATACCGCTCCTTCCCATTTAAAACAATGGGAAACCGCAGCAACACCGCCCGCAATGCGCCTCTGCAGAGGCGCATTGTGGGCGGTATTAACCCTTTATCGGGCGCTAGCGGGGGTTAATACCGCAGCGCTAGCGGCCGATTCCCGCGGTATATCGCCGCTATTTTTAGTGGCCCTATACCGCGGCTCCCACTCCAATGTGAAAGGGGCCTTAGTCAGACATTCTGACTCCAATTCTAATTAACTACAGCTGGCAAGTCAGACATCTCACAATCCACATATATCATCAATAGAACTTCACACAATACAGTGTCAATTAGCATCACACGATGAGAAGGTCTTTAGAAGCCAGACCAAGGCTAGTTTACATGACAGTAGCAGACTTAATTACCACCTTAACAGTCTGTGTGCCCAAAAGTTTGAACACCCCTTTCCACACAAGGTATCCTTACAATTACATATCCCCTGATAGCCCCGATCTGGGGGACCAACATATCCAAATTTCACCCAGATCGGTCCAGGGGTTCTTAAAAAGAAAACCGAACCTATGAGAAAATACCGAATAAAGTCTATTTTCTTCACACTCTGCTTTCTGGATCCCCTCCCCTGTCACATTTGGCACCTTTCAGGGGGGAGGGGGTGCAGATACCTGTTTGAGACAGGTATTTGCACCACTTCCGGGTTCTGACTCCCGCGGGAATCCAGCCTCGTCACCCCCCCGCTGTCTTCTGGGAAAAACTGTTCCCAGGAGAGAGCGGGGACCAGTGACGGCGCGGCGCGATCCTCGCGCATGCGCAGTAGGGAATCAGGCAGTGAAGCCGCAAGGCTTCACTTTCCGATTCCCTCACCGAGGATGGCGGTGGAAGCAGCCAATGACCGAGCGATTGCTCGGCTCGTCTGCTGACATCGCGGGCGCACTGGACAGGTAAGTGTCCATTTTTTAAAAGTCAGCAGCTGCAGTATTTGTAGCTGCTGGCTTTAAAAAAAAAAAAAAAAAATGGGTGGAACTCCGCTTTAAGCTAAAAAAAACCTTCTGTGTGCAGCTCCCCCCACCTTTATACTTATCCGAGTCCCATCTCCAGCGCTGTACCTGAGAGTAGACTCTCTTGGGTTTCTCTCCTCACTAGAGATTGAGGCAGCCTGTGAGGAGAGAGCAAGGGGTGGCTCGGGATCCCACATGAGTTCCTCCATAGCAAAAGCGGCTTGCTATGAGGGTGGTCAGAGGAGGAACCCAGAAGAGGAGGATTAGGGCTGTTCTGTGCAAAACCTTTGCACAGAGAAGGTAACTATAACATGTTTATTATATATCAATTAGGACTTAATAAATCCACACACCACCATCATAGTGAATAATAAATCCATGTGACACATGCCGAATGGGCTTTTTTTTCTTCACGTTTTATAAATTTTGGTGTGTTGATTTATTATTGCTTATAGGAGATTTACACATTTAACCAAAAGGGGTAGGGCAACGTTTCATCTGATTCACAATTTTCTTTTGTGCATTTGTCACGTAAACACGCATTTTTGAACGGTTTAAACGAGAAGTACAGGAATGCGTTTTTTTGTAGAATCATACTTACCTAGGTGGATGACGCATCAGTCTTATGCTGCATCTGTCTCGGGCCGGCTTGGACACTGAGAACCGAGCGATCAAACGCAGCCGATTGCTCGGTTCTCACAGCTCCGTGAGCAGAGAGCTGCCTACTGTCAGTAAATAAAGAAGCTTATTGTGCTGTTAATACTCAGGTGCCCAATGGATTCTATGAGGGTAAATCTGCTAAAAAGAATCTCCTGTACTTCTTCCTGAGACACTACAAGAAACAGAATGTACCACCGTGAAGAGGTGTAATATAAATAAATGGATTTCTACTTGTTGAGCGTTGTCCCGCGTAGGCATAAGCACATAAAATGCTCAGGCCCCATTCACACCTGTGCATTCTGGGAATGCACGCATAGACACAAATTTCTGTATGCGCTCCTGAAAACACACTGCGCACAGAACAACGCACAAGGCTCAATGAACAAATGAGGTGCAGGAGCTACTTTGGTGTGTTTATCGCACAAAGGGCAGCAGGACAATGCAATGCATGAGCATATAAAGGAATACAATGGGGGTCACCCCTTAGCCTGTTGATATGAAGTCTGTTCTCTCTCCTCTATCAGCACATGTGTATGCAGCAGGGTGTGATTGGCTCCCACTGATCCCTCCCCCTGTGTAAGAGCTGACTGCAAGGTGAGATCATAGCTGACCCTGCAATCTATTCTATATAAAACACAGTTCAGTGTCGGCACACAAATACATAGATGTATTGAATGGTGTTTATGGCTCCTGGAACTGCACCGGGCCAGACAAGGGTGTGCACATGATGTCTCTCCTCTAATACCTGATCAAACGGCAGTTTCCTCTCCTCTGTACATGTCTCCAGTGTGTGGCCTGTCACTCTACAGCTCCCCCATCCACAGCACCTCTCATCCGGGCTCTACTCCTCCACCTCACACCGACTGTCAGCTGACACACCGCACTGCCCGCCGGGACATCCTCCACCTCCATGTTTACTTCGGGCAAACCACTACATCCTCTGAACACAAACCCTGTCACCTTCCTGTGTATAACTGGCATTACCGTCAATTCCTTTTGCTGCTGCTACACCAATATGATTTTGGTAACCTTCCAAAGTATTCACTGTCTAATTGCATTATATTTAACGTCGGCTGTTAAACAATGTAATGTAATTAGACGAAGAGTTCCATGGAGGGATGTTAGGAATAAAGTCGAAGTTTTTTTTTTCCCTCAATAAAGATGGCCGCCCTGCTCCCAACACAACGTAGAGTTTGGACTAGCGACGTCCTGACACAAGACGTGGGGCGACGGGCATGCGCAGTGCGGAGAAGTGTGGACGGGAGCAATGGCTGGCAGTGTATGCGGTAGAAGGCTGTGAAATCAGCGTTGTTATCTATTCATTGTAGCAGCCGCACTTCTTACATCATGACTGCTAATGAGGACCAAGAGGTGAGTCCCACACTGTGTACTTGCAGCTTCAGCAGACTGCAATGTGATCAATAAACTCTCCTAAGTACTGCATATAACCTGCTGTTGATCCTGCCACTCGTAGCCTGAACCCAGTGCCGGTCGTAGCCTGCTGCCGCCGCCGGTCGTAGCCTGCTGCCGCCGCCGGTCGTAGCCTGCTGCCGCCGCCGGTCGTAGCCTGCTGCCGCCGCCGGTCGTAGCCTGCTGCAGCTGCCGCCACCAGTCGTAGCCTGCTGCCGCCGCCGGTCGTAGCCTGCTGCAGCTGCCGCCACCAGTCGTAACCTGCTGCCGCTGCCAGTCGTAGCCTGCTGTTGCTGCCGCCACCGGTCGTAGCCTGCTGCCGCCACCGGTCGTAGCCTGCTGCCGCCGCCGGTCGTAGCCTGCTGCCGGTCGTAGCCTGCTGCCGGTCGTAGCCTGCTGTTGCTGCCACTGCCGGTTGTAGCCTGCTGTTGCTGCCACTGCCGGTTGTAGCCTGCTGTTGCTGCCACTGCCGGTTGTAGCCTGCTGTTGCTGCCACTGCCGGTCGTAGCCTGCTGTTGCTGCCACTGCCGGTCGTAGCCTGCTGCCGCCGCCGGTCGTAGCCTGCTGCTGCCACCGCCGGTCGTAGCCTGCTGCTGCCACCGCCGGTCATAGCCTGCTGCTGCTGCCGCCGCCGGTCATAGCCTGCTGCTGCTGCCGCCGCCGGTCGTAGCCTGCTGCTGCTGCCGCCGCCGGTCGTAGCCTGCTGCTGCTGCCGCCGCCGGTCGTAGCCTGCTGCTGCTGCCGCCGCCGGTCGTAGCCTGCTGCTGCTGCCGCCGCCGGTCGTAGCCTGCTGCTGCTGCCGCCGCCGGTCGTAGCCTGCTGCTGCTGCTGCCGCCGCCGGTCGTAGCCTGCTGCTGCTGCCGCCGCCGGTCTTGGCCTGCTGTTGCTAGTCTGTGAGCTATATGACTGGTGCAGGACGTAACCTCCTGCACCTGTCATTTTCAGGTCAGTTGTAGAGCTGCACAATTCTGGGAAAAATGAGAATCGCGATTCTTTTGCATAAAATGAAGATCACGATTCTAAAAAATGTATTTATTTAAAGTTATTTTCAACACAATGGAGCTTATGTGGTTAAATACACTATATGTAAATCTGACGGACTGTTTACATGTTAAATTTTAACCTGCTGACCTTACATGCTTGCTAATGTGAAAGAACACACATTTTGTGATTTTCACATTTTAACTAAATGTGAAAATCAGACGTGTTCTGTCACATTAGCAAGCATGTAAGGTTTGCTGCTGCTTTTAAAATTTAACATGTAAACAGTCCGTCAGATTTACATATGCTGTATTTAGGCACATAAGCTCCGTTTTGTGTTTAAAATAACTGTGAATGCTAAAACGCCGTTGGGTGTAACAAGATGTCCGCTTGCCCCCCCTCTGCACAGTAATGTTAGTGAGGCGTGTGGGGTGGAGGAAGATGGCGGCGATGAAACGTCTCTTCCTGACGAGACAGACGCCACTGGGTGTACCAAGATGGCCGCCGCTCCGGAGCTAGGCCGAAGCCGGGGACTTTCCTATGGCTGCACCCGAAAATCGTGGGCCATCCGGCCTGGAGATCGTGCGGGGGGGGGGGGGGGGAATCAAGATCTTTTCGCAATTAATCGTGCAGCTCTAGTCGGTTGCATTTTTAAAGCAGAGCTCCACCCAAAAGGGGAAGCTCAGATTATTTTCCCCCTTTTTTCGGGAAGGAGGGGGGAGCAGGTACCTGGTTTTGACAGGTATGCACCAAAAAAAGCACCATGCCATTGAAATAAATGGGGAAAAAGCATCCGCGGTTGCATTTTTGGTGTGGGGTTTTTTTTGTTGTTTTTTTTACAAACCAATAATCTGCAATTACAGCTGCAAGTTTTGTTTGTGTATGTCTCTACCAGCTTTGCACATCTAAAAAGTGAATTTTTTGCCCATTCTTTGCAAAATAGCTCAAGCTCTGTCAGATTGGATGGAGAGTGTTGGTGAACAGCAATTATCAAGTCTTGCCACAGATTCTCAATTGGATTTAGGTCTGGACTTTGACTGGGCCATTCTAACACATAAATATGCATTAATGTAAACTAGGCCCGAAACAACTAATCCATTATGAAACTAGTTGGTCTGCATGCAGAATGCATTATTTGTTTACATATCAGGAAATACAGTGCAGCACACATACAGCTCAGTACATCATCCATACGTGTCATTAATTGCCTGAGAATATGTGAGGAGAAATGCCTCATGGGACATGTAGTCCTGGGCAGGAAGTGAGTGGTTCTAAAGACAGAAGTTGTTCTGTATACAGATTCTCCCACCTGAGCTGTGGATTTTTGCAGCTCCTCCAGAGTTACCATGGCCCCTTGGCTGCTTCTCTGATTAATGCTCCCCTTGCCCAGCCTGTCAGTTTAGGTGGACAGCCATGTATTGGTAGGTTTGCAGTTGTGCCATACTCTTTCCACTTTCAGATGATGGATTGAACAGTGCTCCGTGAGATGTTCAAAGCTTGTTGTTGTTGTTTTTTTTTTTATATATAACCTAACCCTGCTATAAACTTCTCAACAACTTTATCCCTGACCTGTCTAGTGTGTTTTGGCCTTCATGATGCTGTGCTTACTAAGGATTTCTAACAAACCTCAGAGGGCTTCACAGAACATCAGTATTTTTACTGAGATCGAATTACACACAGGTGGACTCTATTATATAGGTGACTTCTGAAGGCAATTGCTTCCACTAGATTTTAGTTATGGGTATCAGAGTAAAGGGGGCTGAATACAAATGCACACCACACTTTTCAGAGATTTGTAAAAAAAAAATGAAAACCATTTATCATTTATCCATGTCACTATAATGTGCCACTTTGATCTAGCACAGGGATATGCAATTAGCGGACCTCCAGCTGTTGCAAAACTACAAGTCCCATCATGCTTCTGCCTCTGAGTGTTATGCTTGTGGCTGTCAGAGTCTTGCTATGCCTCATGGGATTTGTAGTTCTGCAACATCTGGAGGTCCGCTAATTGCATATCCCCGATCTAGCATATAGAATTCCCAAAAAATCCATTTACGTTTTTGGTTGTAACATGACAAAATGTGGAAAATGTCAAGGGGTATGAATACTTGTTCTACTTTCTCTAACTTTAGGGTCCTGCTGGAAAGCACAGTAATCACCACTGCATCTCCATTATTTTCAGGGTTCTGTGCCCTGCAGCATTCTGAACACATGACTTCGGACACTTGGCACTGGTGCCGTATAGAGAATGCTTTGCATTTTCTCAATGAATGCAGAGAATACAGCATGGCAACCACTTGGCACAAGACCCAAAAACTAGAGGAGATCACTGGGGTAGCAGTGTCCTGATGGATCCTGCAGGTATGCTATATACAAAGTTACATTGGTCCAAGCTGAACCAATGTAACCATGTAAAAATATTCTTAATGGGAAGCCTGGAATTCATACCTTGACACGTATTCTATTACAGAAAGTAGGGTCTACTCTCTTCAGATATTCACAGTGCTGTGCTGCCTCTACTTTAATCTGGTTCTGCCTGTAAACTACACTTTTTCTGACATGCGCTGATTTTCCCCTAATATCTTGTCACTATTTGCTTTTCTTTAGATGGAGCTGGAAGCTCTTCGATCTATCTATGAAGGTGATGAAAGTTTTAAGGAGATTGGGCCCACCAGCTTCCAGTATCGGGTAAAACTTGATTTTCTGTGATAGAGATATATAGATATAGTATGTGTGTATGTGTAATATATATATATATATAGTATGTGTAATATATATATATATATATATATATATATATATATATATATATATATATATATATATATATATATATATATATATATATATATATAATTACATTTTTATACTAATTGGCTTTTATTTCAGGAAATCTAAGAAAATCAAGTGTCCATTTCAGCAGCAGAATCTCTAAAGCACAGTTCTTTAGTGAAATAGATTAATTTTAATAATCATAAATTTGTATATAAATCATTTGCCATATATTACAGTAAAGTGTGGCTCAATAACATATATGCCATGTGCATACTGAATCTTATAAAAGTGAAAGCATGAACTTTATTCTATGCAAGCAACCACCATGCTAATACCCAGCCCATCCACCGCCACCGAAAAAATAACATACCTAAGCATCCATTTCATGGAGTACATTTTCATTAGGGATGAGCTAATGTACACGCCACATGCAGAGCACGCCAGGAAGTCGGCACTGCGCTAATCACAGGCAGGGAGATATTGTCTCGATGCACGGCTGCAGAGATCGGGAAACATCTCGCTGCCTGTGATTAGCGCAGCACAGTGCCGACTTCCTGACGGGCTCTGCACGTGGAGTGTGCGAACACGCCGGAGATCATCCCTAATCCTTGTGTTTATCTTGTTTCCCCCGGCTCTGATGATTTTGGTTATTGGGCTAGCTGTGTTTCTTGTCAAGTTGCTTACTTGAGCGTTTTCTACCTGAAGACGTGCTGGATCCTGCCACTTGACTGATGCAGGCAACTCAGGCAGTCCGATGCTTTTTTTTTTTTTTATTTAGTCTGTTCCTTTGGTTGCAGTAAAGGTGATGGTGCTCATTGGTCCTCCCTGGAGGCTTTCCTCCCCTGTTTTCCTAAATGTATTGCGCCACTGGACAATTTTCCAGTATGGTAGGTCGAGGAGGACCTCTGTTTTGGCACCAGATGATGATACGCTTCCGATGTGCACCTTCGTCTGGCCACTTGGAACAATTATACATATTGTGTTGACTTGAGTTTTTGGGAAGCTACAGTTAGGGTTTATGGTTGTGACACATGTTGCATTGTGATTTCGCAATCTCCTTTAGATTTACTCAGACCTATGGTTTACGAAAGTACCTCGCTGGTTGTATATAAATTGAAGAAGTTGTTTAGGTCTGTCCATGCACTACATTGTTGTTGATAAATCAGAAGGAAATTGTATAATTGGATTGTAATGTTTGTGGACTGCTTTTGACTAACCTTTTGGTTTGCATTTTCTCCAATTACCATTTCATTTGCATAAATAATTTATTATATTTACACACTTACACACTAGGAGTTATCTGTATTCCAGACCTATGACTTGGGACTAATGTATTAAAAATAACCACCTGGAGATTACATCATAGATCTAAGTTGTCCCAGATGGTAGCCTAGTATTTAAAAGCCATTCTTGCGTTGTGGGAACTATCGCCCGATCGCGCTTTTGAACACGGACCTGAAGTTGTTTGCCAAAATTTTAGCAAACAGGCTGCTCCCTCACATACCGAGTCTCATTCATAGGGACCAGGCAGCCTTTGTGCCTCAGAGGGAGCCGCAAGATAACACCATCCGAGTGGTCAACCTGATTCATGCGGCCAGGACATCCAAACGGGCTCTTCTCCTGCTGTCCACAGACGCGGAGAAAGCCTTTGACCGTGTGGATTGGTCTTTTATACGTGCCACCTTGGAACATATCGGCCTTCGGTCCTCGATGCTGAGCTGCATTCTGTCCCTGTACTCTCATCCCTCTGCGGCGGTCAAAGTTAACGAAACGAGGTCTGACTTCTTCAATATCCGCAATGGTACACGACAGGGATGCCCCTTGTCCCCCTTGATTTTCATACTCTCTTTAGAGCCTCTTCTCTGTAGGATAAGGGCAGACGCGGGTATCATTGGCTACCAGAAGTCTTCGGGGTCCCACAAAGTGGCGGCCTTTGCGCATGACCTCATCTTCTTCTTGACGGAACCACTCGTTTCCCTCCCGAATCTGCTTAAGACCCTTCAGGAGTATGGTGCATTATCCCGTTTTCAAATTAACCTGTCCAAGTCCTCAATACTCAACATATCAGTTAACGGAGCCACTGTCCGACATTTGCGTTCGGCCTTCCCCTTGAGATGGGCGACCAATGTGATTCGATACTTTGGAGTTGACGTTACGTGTGACCCCTGTTGCTTCTACGTCTCAAGACGGATCTTCTCCACTGGCACTCCCTCACGCTGACGTGGTTCGGACGATGCAGCGCCCTAAAGATGACCTTGCTGCCGTGGATACTGTATTTGCTTGAGGCGCTTCCCATGCGCCTCCCCCCTGCATTCTTCAAGCGTATTGGCTCCATGTTTCGTGCCTTTGTCTGGTCGCACTGCAGGCCTCGAATCCGGCTCCAACTCCTTCACTTGGCTAAGGATAAAGGAGGAGTTGGCCTCCCAGAAATGAAAGCCTATTACAGGCCCACTCATCTAGCTAGGCTGGTGGACTGGCACTGCCATGCAGAGGCAAAGCATTGGGTGGCCATGGAGCTGGAGGATTCTGGGGACACGGCTAAAAGCTGGCCGTGGATCACCACACCTTTGCCGAAGGACTTGACTGCCCACCCCACGCTGGGCAGCACCTTATTGGTGGTTAGGGATGCCTTTCGGCACTCATCGGTGGCCCCGATGCCCTCTCCTATGGTGCCAGTTTTGGGTAATCCGGACTTCGCTCCGGGCATTCAGAAATCTCATTTTAGGCGTCTGGCAGCTTGTAATCGGCTACGTTTGTGTGATTTTTCTGGAGCCCAGTGGCCGCCTATCAGCAGAGGCTGGGGTGTTGGCGGCCGACCCCTCTTTGGACTTCTGGAGCGGCCTGCAGTTACGCAATTTTCTGAGGGTATGCTCACGGATCCCGGGTATTTCTCGTCACCTTACCGACCTGGAACGAGTCTGCCCAGTGCGGCACAGTCTCTCGCTTATTTATTCCATGCTGCTTCAACCGGCGGAAGGGTTCATTCCTCCATTCCTTTCGAGGTGGGAGGCGGATCTTGGCATCCATTTCACTGACGCACAGAGGGAGAAGATTCTCCATTTTGCTCAGAAGTCCTCCATGGCTACCAGAATTCAGGAGACATGCTATAAAATCTTGACTCGATGGTATAGGGTGCCTGCCACCCTGCACCGTTTTTTCCCCGCAAGTCCCGAGAGTATGTTGACGCTGTGGTGCCGCGGAGGGGACGATGCTGCACATATATTGGGCCTGTCCCAAACTCCTACCTTTCTGGATCGAGGTGACTCGCACAATCAAGCACCTGACTGACGTCTCTTTGGAGGACAACCCCGCAGCATGTCTGCTCCATCTCTCCGAGCGCCCCATTCGAAAATATAAGGCCTCCCTTACTATACAGTTGCTGAATGCTGCCAAGGCATGCGTCCCTCTCTGTTGGAGATTGGAGAACCCACCGGCGAAGTCCTTATGGTTCTCTAAAGTGAACGAACTGAGAAACATGGAAGGTCTCACGGCCACCTTGCACAACAGGGAGGAGACCTTTCGGGAGACTTGGAGACCCTGGAATCATTTCATCTACACGGACGAGTATCTCCGTGAAGTGGCTAGGTCTGGTTGACCCGCAGGGCTTGCCTTGCTTCCTGGCTTGCCTTCCCCCTCCTCTCTTTTTGCTGATGTCCTTTCCCCTTAGCTATCATCCAATAATGGACTTCTTCACTTTGAAACTGCACTATCCTGTGGACGCCGATAGCTATGTGGGCCTTTTATCCGAGCCCATCTGGTTGTTGGTTTGCTCTGTCCCCCAAACTGTTATTTAAAATACAAAATGTTACTGTTTAGTACAGCACCATCTGCATTTATAGAGGTTATTGGTCATAAAATCATCTGTTTGGTTGCCTCTAAGGCCTCATATTCGGCTCCGGTATCTTTGACCTACCATTTATGCCTTGTCAACAATACTTTGCTGAAGTGTTTGTCAATTTAGTTTGGTGACCGCCTTCTTGTTTTTTATCTCTTTGTGTGACCTATCCTAGCTGCTGACGCTGTATGTATTTTGTACCGGTCGACAGCCGTACTGTCTTTTCTACTTGAAAATAAAGGAATAAAAAAAAAAAAAAAAAACATTCTTGCATCCCTTGCAAAGATTGACCCACAAAGAGAATAATGTAAAGGGCGAGGGCCGATTCTTTTTGCAGAAGGAATGTGTGCTAGTTGTTCCCCTTGCATTGTGGGTTGCAAAACTACAAGTCCCATCATGCCTCTGCCTCTGGGTTCATGCTTGTGGATGTCTGAGTCTTGCTTTGCCTCATGGGAATTGTAGTTCTGCAACAGCTGGAGGTCCGCTAATTGCATATCCCTGCAATACATGCACTGCATTCTGTCATCATCATGGTCAAAGAGAATATAAAAGTAATTCCTGATCAGTGATGTGGCTAGAGTGGTGCAGATACACAACCATCCATGTTACTCATTTACTGTTTGTGTGTGTGTGTGTGTATATATATATATATATATATATATATATATATATATATATATATATATATATAGTGTGTGTGTGTGTGTGTGTGTGTGTGTGTGTATATGTATGTATGTGTATATATGTGTGTGTATATGTATATAAGTAACTGTGCAGCTGGTCAAGACTTCTGTTATGTACCTCGTATAACCACAGACCTTAATGACTATGAAGTTTGGAGCTTCTTATATAAAATAGTACATTCTACTGGGTACATTTTAATTTTTTTATGGTCCATGTAAGCAAGACCTGTACAAGTAATAAAACATTGACATGACCTTCCATTAAAATATTTTGCTGGTTTTGGCTCTGCACTTCATGTACTTTTTACAATCCTGACAGTTATGTAGCACTGCTAAACAGAATTCATAAACCATATATACAGGTAAAATTTGAATATGGTGCAAAATTTCATTTATTTCACTAAGGCAGCTTCAAAGGTGAAACTAATATGAGATTGACTCATTACGTGCAAAGCAAGATAGTTCAAGCCGTGGTTTGTCATAATTGTGATGATTATGGCTTACAGCTCATGAAAACCCCAAGTCCACAATCTCAGAAAATTTGGTGCAATATTCTAGGCTCAAAGTATCCCACTCTAATCAGCTAATTAAGCCACAACACCTGCAAATGGTTCCTGAGCCTTTAAATGGTCTCTGTCTGGTTCAGTAGGAATCACAATCATGGAAAAGACTGCTGACCTGACAGTTGTGCAGAAAACCACCATTGACACCCTCCATAAGGAGGGAAAGCCTCAAAAGGTAATTGCAAAAGAAGTTGGATGTTCCCAAAGTGCTGTATCAAAGCACATTAATAGAATGTTATGTGGAAGGGAAAAGTGTGGAAGAAAAAGGTGCACAAGCAGCAGGGATGACCGCAGCCTGAAAAAGGATTATCAGGAAAAGGCCATTCAAAAGTGTTGGACTTTCACAAGGAGTCAGTGCTGGAGTTAGTGCATCAAGAGCCACCACACACAGACGGATCCTGGACATGGGCTTCAAATGTCGTATTCCCTTTTGTCAAGCCACTCCTAAACAACGTCAGAAGCGGCTTACCTGGGCTAATGAAAAACAGACCTGGTCTGTTGCTCAGTGGTCCAAAGTCCTCCTTTTCTGATGATGGCAAATTTTGCATCTCATTTGGAAACCAAGGAGCCAGAGTATGGAGGAAGAATGGAGAGGCACACACTGCAAGATGCTTGAAGTCCAGTGTGACGTTTCCACAGTCTGTGTTGATTTGGGGAGCCATGTTATCTGCTGGTGTTGGTCCTCTGTGTCTTATTAAGTCCGGGGTCATCGCAGCCGTCTACCAGGTGATTACCAGGTAAAGCACTTCATGCTTCCTTCCGCAGACGAGCTCTATGGGGATGCTGACTTCATTTTCCAGCAGGACTTGGCATCTGCCCACACTGCTAAAAGCACCAAAACCTGGTTCAATGACCGTGGGATTACTGTGCTTGATTGGCCAGCAAACTCGCCTGACCTGAACCCTATAGGGAATCTATGGGGCATTGCCAAGAGAAAGATGAGAGACATGAGACCGAACAATGCAGAAGAGTTGAAGGCCGCTATTGAAGCATCCTGGTCTTCCATAACACCTCAGCAAGTGCCACAGGCTGATATCTTCCATACCATGCCGCATTGAGGCAGTAATTGCTGCACAAGGGGCCCAAACCAAGTACTGAGTACATATGCATGTAGGGCCGAAACAACTAATCAATTAATCGATTATGAAATTAATCGATTACAATTTTCATAATCGATTAATCGGACAGTAACATAATGGGGTTAAAAAAAACTAAAATTAGCCCTTTATAGTACAAAAAAGCAAATTGCTACTGTAAAAAAATGGACCCCTTACAGTAGCGATTATTTGCTTTTTTGTACTTATTTTTGTTTTTTTAACCCCATTGTTACTAAACATCTCAGGCCGGGTTCACACCTCTGTATTTTGGTGTTTTTTGCAGAAACGCACTACAGTTATTTTAAATGTTTTCCTATGGGACACGTTCACATCCATGATTTTTTTTCACCTGCTGCGTATTTGGAAAGGACAAGGACTTTTTAACGCAAAACGGTGCCATTTAGGTTTTTTTTGGTTCAATATACTTCAATGGAGAAGCTGCAGAAAAGCATGTAATGTGTTTTTGTGGCAATTTGTGTTTTGTAATCTGCCCAACAACAAATTGGCCCAAAAAAAAAATTAAAAAAGCTTTTTTTTTTTTTTTTAAGGCTTTTATCAGATTAGTCGGTTAATCGAAACAATAATCGGCCAACTAATCGATTAGTTGCAGCCCTATATGCATGCTTATACTTTTCAGAGGTCCGATATTGTTCTATGTACAATCCTTGTTTTATTGATGCATGTAATATTCTAATTTTCTGAGATTGTGGATTTGGGGTTTTCATGAGCTGTAAGTGGCGTGGCATGAATTGTATACAGATATTTAGTATTAAGCATTGGTGCATTCATTTGACTAGTTGCATTATGTCCAGCACACATATACTGTGTGTATATAAAACAGTTTATCATTTTTGGTTTTGTAATCTTATATAGGTTGGTGATGTGGGGGACTCGAAGGCTTTTCTGATTGACATATCCTGGCCAGAACACTATCCAGAAACTGCACCAAATATATCCATGAATGCATTTTTTAACAATCAGATGTAAGTGTATATTTTTGCAGTCCTTTTGATATGGTGTGTGTGTGTGGTGTGTGGTTGGTTGGTTTTTTTTTTATTTATTTTTTTTTTTATTTTTTTTTTTTTCATTTTATGTCATTTATTAATCATTTTTGGTGGGTTTCTGTCCCAGTTCCCCACAGGTCAAACAGAGCATCGCAAACAAGTTACTAAACCAGGTGGAAGCCAACCTTGGTACAGCCATGACTTATACATTATTTGAGTATGCCAAAGACAATAAAGAGGAGTTAATGGAACATCACCAGCGGTTCAACAACACTATAGTGAGTGTTTGGATTTGGGTTTGATGTCTTTATTGCCTGGAAGAAAAGTGTGAGATATTTATTCCACGTTGATTCCCAGTGTTTCCATACAGTGCTCTGGGCATAAACAAGTTTTCACAAAATGATTGCTGCAGACTGGATCCTGTAAGGGTCCCATGATTTGTAAAGTATATCTAAAGCCAAAATGCTTTTCAGTTTTGGATAGTAAAGGTTAAAATGTCAGATTATTTTTCTGCTGTGTCCAGTTGGTTAAAGCTGGGGTTCACCCAAAAAAAAAAAAAATGTTTAACATTACATTCAGCCAAGTTGTCAGAATGACAATCGGCTGTTTTTTTTTTTATTTTATTCCCGTACATACCGTATTTTCACAGCCGCTTCCGGGTATGTTTTCTGCAGGACTGGGCATTCCTAATTGATTGACAGGTTTCCGACCGTCGCATACTGCGCGCCACGAGTTGCCGAAAGAAGCCGAACGTCGGTGCGCAGGCGCCGTATAGAGCCGACTCGCAGTCCGGCTTCTTTCGGCAACTCGTGACGCGCTGTATGCGACGGTCGGAAGCCTGTCAATCAATTAGGAACGCCCAGTCCCGCAGAAGACATATTCCCCGAAGCGGCGGTGAAAATACGGTATGTACGGGGATAAAATAAAAAAAAACAGCCGATTGTCATTCTGACAACTCGGCTGAATGTAATGTTAAACATTTTTTTGGGGGTGAACCCCCGCTTTAAATGCCCGCCTTACATTCTGCACACAATTGTTTTCTATGTGCCCTATTTACACCACAACTGTGGTGTGATATGCTGTGTGGTACAGATTAGGCGCAGGTATTGAGGCCTTCGTCCCTATTCTGGCTTCATTGCCTATTGAGTGTCTGGCCTAGAACAAATATGCAGAACAGGGGTTCAAACGTTCTTAATCTAGGACAGTAACCCACAAAATAGCAAAGCCAGGATCAGACTGATGCCCCCAAAGCCTGTTTAACTTTAGCAGCAGATTATTATTTATTTTTTTTGTTTTGTAATTCAAATCTGAAAATGCATTGAAATGATGTTGCATATTTTTTATGACCTTTTTTTCCATTCCAGACATTGGCAGGAAGTGATTGCACCTTAGAACCAACAAACATAACTGCAGCTAGTAAGAAAAAAGACAAAAAGGAGCAGTTGACAAAAGCACAGAAGCGCAAACTAGCAGACAAAACAGGTATTTACTTTTTGGATGTGATCATGCGAGGAAATCTCACAATGACCACATAAATGTATCAATGTGGTCATTGTACAACTTTTTTCCCATACTGCTTGGATGATATCTTGTCAATTTAATGCTCAAACAGAAAATCCATCTGTTATGCCTAATAAGTTTAATTGCTTCTTTCCTATTTTCTATGCCTGCCAATATAGGGTATTGTATAGCCTTGGTTTAGGGCCTCTTTTTCTGGCAAAGGACCGGTTTCTTTCCCATTAGTAATACATTTCCGCTCCCCTCTACCCCCACCTCAAATCTTCCTAAATTTCAGGAAGCAATGAGGAAAAATAAGTATCCACTGCCTAGTTACGCTGGTGGGAATGGTGTTTGGTGTATATCAAAGCTTCTGGTTTCTTCCAGGAGCAAATTCAATGTGGCAAAAGGTACTTGCAAATCCTTAGTGCCAAATGACCAAAATATATATACATACGTGTGTGTGTGTGTGTGTGTGTGTGTGTGTGTGTGCATAGATGGATATATTGTACTGTGGAGTAAATGCAGTGGTGGCTATTGTATCTGCAGTTGCTGGCTGTTGGCAAACCCAAACAATGACTACATGTGGCTAGATGCAGTCACTGTTTGGCCAAGAATTTTCTGGCCAGCTCCTTTGAAAAACGTCTATTGAAAAATCAATTTTCTCCCCTTCCAGGATGGAAACGCATGAGAAGATGGGCTCCTCCCCTACAGGAAACACAATCAGTTCACAGCTGTTTAAATGGCCCAACCTTTCCACTTGTCCCTCATTATAGATTGTGTTTCTGGTACCCCTGTGAGCCAGGTTTGGGAACGTATATCTCCTGGAGGTTATTTCCGGGCTCCAGCGATGTGATTGGCCAGAACGGCGATGCGCGCGAGAGCCATCAAAGCTGGCATTATTCATTCAGAAAACCGGCATTCTCAGTGCGCCTGTCTATGGCGTGCATTCTTTTTGGCAAATCGCCTAAACCATGTAGATATTACAAACACCTACAGGTAAGCCTTAATCTAGGCTTACCTGTAGGTGAAAGTTGTAATGGAGGGTTTACTTCCATTTTAAGTCGGTTGGCAACTTGCATCAAGATCAAGTTGCCAATTGCTTTAAATAAATCCAGTTATTCATCTGCTACATTTAGTCTGGCGCCCTCTTCTGTTTTTTTGTTTTTCACTGTATGGGGAGCTTATATATGCACTTTTATATTCTGATTTATTATTTATGTATACATTTTATAAGTGTATCAGTTTTTCCAGCACCATTCTGATATTGGCAATTCAGATCCCTTTTTCTTTCTGCAGCATTTATTAAACAACCTTTTGCACTACTGCTCACTGAATATAAATGTGTTGTGATACTGCTGTGGTAGCGCTAGAGTCTGTAGGACTGATGAGTAATAAAATAACTGGCGATTTTTGCATTTCTAGATCATAAAGGTGAACTACCCCGGGGATGGAACTGGGTTGATGTTGTTAAGGTAATAACTAAAGGTTTTGTGGTGTTGTGGTAAGTGAAGCTTTAATTTTATGTATCTAAGTACTTATCAAAGTATTTCTTTCTTGTCTTCTTTATATCTTCACCATTAAATTGATGATGGGTTCCGTGATTCGTTTAAATCTAGCATGTAAGTAAAAAACATTATTTGTACATTTTGAAGTTTTAAAGTTCAATGTTAGGTCTGTTTTTAAATGAAGAATGTTATCAACATGTTAGTTAGGGTGTACCTAATAGCAGATACCTTTTTTCTTTCCATGTTAAAGTATAACAAGGCAAAACTTTTTTTTTTTGTTTTTAGTTTTGGATAGAGTGGAGAGGTATTAGAACACCTGCCAGTTTTCTTTTGCGGTTTGTGTCCCGTTAAGGAGATTCACCCTCTCTATTGGTCCTGTTTACCATTATCATTGAAAGTAAAGGAAATTGCCCAAAGTTTGGGTTGTTCCCCGAAAAGTAATAGAGGGGAAATCTTCCAATGAGTACACTAGTTCTGGTGACCTGGGAGTCCCCAAGAAATTCCCTTGATTTACAGGGATTGTCTCTCACTTCCTATTTTGCTATGAGACAGGAAGTGAAGGGAAATCTAAAAATATGACACAGATGGCAAAAACATGATAGATTTATAACCCTCCCTAGCAGAAAGTGTTGCCTATCGTTCTACTTTAAGTAATGTGTAACACAACCGTTTTTAACTTCTGAGACGGATCACAGATCTCCTCCAGACAATGTCTTCATCTTCCTTTCTGCCAAGGCGGCCAGCACAATTTTTGCCCAGGCATCATTCAGAGTCGGCATATACTTCCAGGGCTAAAATACTTGACCAGTATTAACACAGTCAGGTGCCTTGTACTCTTGGCTGTTTGTATCACAGAGCTCAGCCATTGTTCCATTGATCTATGAACAGCAATTATAAAAACCTAGTATACTTGCATAGCTCAGTCCCCCCTACTGCATCTTGCCTGTTGGCCTGCCAGTGTAAAAATGTGTCGCAGTATTATCTAAAGGATATCCCTCTGCCCATAATAACTATTAACTGAACTTCTTTTTTTTTTTTTTTTTGTCTGCAAATCTGAGATTTTGCATCAGATATCTGATGATTGTGTCCGTCCCCTTTCTCTTTCTTCTGCTTTCTGACCACGCCAATTACAGAAGCAAACCCCTGCTGGTGTGGTCAGTTTGCCTTCCTCCACTTTCTGAGCGGGGCTACAGAAAGCCATGTTGATGCAGAGTTCCCGTAGACTTGTGGCCAGCCTGGCTGACACTCCTCCCACTCTAGCCTTGCTTCTTTTAATTGATTGACGGGTGCCTTTTGACTAGCAGTCGCGTTATGTTTGCTACACGTTTTTTTACTTTGTAATGTTAGTACAGCGATCTCCCTGCTGTGCTATTGTGTTCTGACAGGGGGACTTTGACTAGCCATTGGCTGCAAGTGCTGATCGGATGCAGATTGACTGCTTTTTTTTCCATCATGCTCGTTCGACAGAAGCCAGTCATGAGATCGGCTTCTGTCAGACAAACAGCTGTATACACGGACTTGAATGTCGGCTGGTTTCTACTGTACTGGCTGACTTTGGCCAATATTCTGCCCATGTGTACAGGGCTTTACTGTCGGAGCTACAACATGTTGCATTGTGAACTGCAGCGTTGCTAGTTTATGTACCCCAGCTACATATGTCATATCGCTGTCAGCCCGTGGTCATATTTTCATGTCCAAATGTGCATTTTTGTGTGTGGGGAAAAATACATTGGTTTCTCCTTTGTCAAACTAATCCAAAAAGTTTTGTTTTCATTTTTGGATAGCTTAACCACTTCTCTACTTTGGGTGTTTTTCAGATTTGGTGTTTACAAGACTAAAACAGTTTTTTTTTGCTAGAAAATTACTTAAAACACACAAACATTGTATATTTATTTTTTTCTAACACCCTAGAGAATAAAATGGCGATCATTGCAATACTTTTTGTCACACCATATTTGCGCAGCGGTCCTACAAGCGCACTTTTTTTGGAAAAAAATCACTTTTTTGAATTAAAAAATAAGACCGCAATAAATTTGGCCCAATTTTTTTATATATTGTGAAAGATAATGTTACGCCAAGTAAAATGGTACCCAACATGTCACGCTTACAAATTGCGCCCGCTCGTGGCATGGCGTCAAACTTTTACCCTTAAAAATCTCGATAGGCGACGTTTAAAAAATTCTATAGGTTGCATTTTTTGAGTTGGAGTAGCTCTAGGGCTAGAATTATTGCTCTCGCTCTAACGATCGCGGCGATACCTCACTTGTGTCGTTTGAACACCGTTTTCATATGTGGGCGCTACTCGCGTATGCGTTCGCTTCTGCGCATGAGCTCGTCTTTTCTTTAATTTTATTTATTTTATTTTTTACACTGGGGGAAAAAAAAAAAGATCACTTTTATTCCTATTACAAGGAATGTAAACATCCCTTGTAATAGAAAAAAGCATGACAGGTCCTCTTAACCACTTAAAGACCTCAGGTGTTTTTCAGATTTGGTGTTTGCAAGACTAAAACATTTTTTTCTGCTAGAAAATTACTTAAAACCCCCAAACATTATATATTTTTTTTTTCTAACACCCTAGAGAATAAAATGGCGGTCATTGCAATACTTTTTGTCACACCGTATTTGCGCAGCAGTCTTACAAGCGCACTTTTTTTGGAAAAAAATTCACTTTTTTTAATTAAAAAATAAGACAACAATAAATTTGGCCCAATTTTTTTATATATTGTGAAAGATAATGTTACGCCGAGTAAAATGATACCCAACATGTCACGCTTTAAAATTGCGCCCGCTCGTGGCATGGCGTCAAACTTTTACCCTTAAAAATCTAGATAGGCGACGTTTAAAAAATTCTATAAGTTGCATTTTTTGAGCTACAGAGTAGCTCTAGGGCTATAATTATTGCTCTCGCTCTAACGATCGCGGCGATACCTCACTTGTGTGATTTGAACACCGTTTTCATATGCGGGCGCTACTCACGTATGCGTTCGCTTCTGCGCGCGAGCTCGTCAGGACGGGGCGCTTTAAAAAATTTTTTTTTTTGTTTTCTTATTTAATTTTATTGATTTTATTATTTTTTACACTAAAATATAAAAAAAAAAAAAAAATGATCACTTTTATTCCTATTACAAGGAATGTAAACATCCCTTGTAATAGAAAAAAGCATGACAGGTCCTCTTAAATATGAGATCTGGGGTCAAAAAGACCTCAGATCTCATATTTAGGCTTAAATGCAAAAAAAAAAAAAAAAAAAAAGGAAAATTTGTCATTTAAAAAAATGACAGAAAAAAAATTGTCTCTTTAAGAGGCTGGGCGGGACTGACGTTTTGACATCACTTCCGCCCAGCAGAGCTATGAGGACGGGTGGGGGCCATCTTGCCCTCACTCAAGTCCTCACTCTCCTGGCGGCAGCATCGGATCTCCTCCGCCGCTACCGACGGCTCCGGTAAGCGGCGGAGGGCGCGGAAAAGCGGCGGGAGGGGGGGGCCCCTCTCCCGCCACCGATAACGGCGATCTCGCGGCGAATCCGCCGCGGAGACCGCCGTTATCGTTTACACGGCCGCCAGCTGAAAACATGGATATCTCAGTTGTGGCAGCAGCTGCTGCCATTACTGAGATATCCATGTTTAAAAAGAGGACGTACATATACAGTGGGGGGTCCGTAAGTGGTTAAATATGAGATCTGGGGTCAAAAAGACCTCAGATCTCATATTTAGACTAAAATGCAAAAAACAAAAAACAAATTTGAAACTGTCATTTTTTTCAAATGACAAAAAAAAAAATGTTTCTTTGAGGCTGGGCGGGACTGACGTTTTGACGTCACTTCCGCCCAGCAGAGCTATGGGGACGGGCGAAGATTTTTCCTTCAGTCTCGTCCCCAGTCACCAGACGAACGGTCCCGATCGCCTCCGCCGCTGCCGACGGCTACGGTAAGCGGCGGAAGGCGCGGGAGGGGGGGCCCTCTCTCGCCGCCGTTATCGTTAACAGAACCGCTGACAGTAAAGATTGATACCTCGGTTGTGGCAGCAGCTGCTGCCGTTACCGAGATATCAATCTTTAACCACTTCCATACCAGGTACTTACGCAGCTTCCCGCCCAAGCCAATTTTCAGCTTTCAGCACTGTCGCACTTTGAATGGCAATTGCGCGGTCATGCTACACTGTACCCAAACAAAATTGGCGTCCTTTTTTCCCCACAAATAGAGCTTTCTTTTGGTGGTATTTGATCACCTCTGCGATTTTTTTTTTTTTTTGCGCAACAACTAAAAAAAGGCTGAAAATTTGGAAAAAAAATTACGTTTTTATTTTTTTCTGTTAATTTTTTTGTAAATACGTTTTCTCTTTCAATTACGGGCACTGATATGGCGGCACTAATGGGCACCGATGAGATGGCACTGATGGACATCGATGAGGTAGTACTGACGGGCACAGATGAGGTGGCACTGATTGGCGGCGCTGGTATGCGACACTGATGGGCACACATAGGCGGCACTGATGGGCACACATAGGCGGCACTGATGGGCACACATAGGCGGCACTGATGGGCACACATAGGCGGCACTGATGGGCACACATAGGCGGCACTGATGGGCACACATAGGCGGCACTGATGGGCACACATAGGCGGCACTGATGGGCACTCATGGGCGGCACTGGGCACTCATAGGCGGCACAGATGGGCACTCATGGGCGGCACAGATGGGCACTCATGGGTGGCACAGATGGGCACTGCTAGGTGGGCACTGGGCATGGATGGGCACTGTGGGGTGGCACTGATGGACACTGGGGTGGCGCTGATGGACACTGGGGTGGCGCTGATGGACACTGGGGTGGCAGCACTGATTGTTGCCAGTCAGTGCCCATTTGTGGGCACTGACTGGCATCTTTTTTCTTTATGTTTTATTTTTTATTTATTTTTTTGACTTTTTTTTTTTTAGCTTTTTTTTTTTGCCCACCCTGGTGCTCCAGGGTGGGCACCCTGGTGGTCCAGTGTGGCGATCCGAGGGGGGGCTGCGCTGATAAACAATCAGCGCTAACCCCCCCTGTCAGGAGAGCCGCCGATCGGCTATCCTCTACTCGCGTCTGTCAGACGCGAGTGAGGAAGCGCCATCGGCGGCTCTTCCTGTTTACATCGTGATCAGCCGTGGTTGGACACGGCTGATCACGTGGTAAAGAGTCTCCGCCGGAGGCTCTTTACCGAGATCGGAGATGCAGGGTGTCAGACTGACACCCCGCATCACCGATCGCCGCGATGCGCGCCCCCACGGGCGCGCGCGGCATGAAATCCTGCAGGACGTTCTAGAACGTCCTGTCAGGATTTCATAACCACTTCCCGGACGTAAATCGGCCATAGGCCGGGCGGGAAGTGGTTAAAGTTAGGCTGTATAAAGACGTACGGCGGTTTAGAAGTGGTTAACTAACTGCTGTAAGTGTGTGTGTGTGGACATTTGAGGTGATTTTTCCTTTTCATGACTCATAGCTGAAGCAGGAAGTGAGAGGAAATCCCTCCAAAGTGAAAGAATGCCTGGTTGTCACCCAGTTGAAGATTGGTTCTCTATTTATACTCTAGTGCCTATCCAAAATTTGGTATTTTCCCTCCTTTTAACTCTTGATAATTCTGGTAAACATTACAAAGGTGAAACTCCCTAACAGGGACACAGTTGGCAATAAAAACCTGACCGATCTTCTAATCCATCTCCACTCTATCAGAAACCAAAAAAAAAAGTTTGTCCTTTGCTATACCTTGGTTATATTGGTCCCCACAGTGCGGATAATTGTTCAGCCTTTGCTAACTAGAGGTATTTTGTATTTTCAGCTCGCTAAGACTGGATCCCATGAAGATGAATAAAAAACAAGAAGAACATTTTAGTGCTTCAAAACATGGTTACTGTTCATCTTCCTATATATTTTTATTTTACTGAAGTAATTTATTAAGAGGCTGCATTTTATAAGTGAAGCCCCTTTTTGTAGGCTTCCTGTTTAATAAAGGATGCTGTGTTTGTTGTACATTCATTTGGTAAATAATTTATTTATATTGCCTTGGTTATGGATTTAAGCACCTTTTTTAGAAGAAAACTGATTACTTTTTTGAAAGGTCCACTAAGACCTACTTTTGAAACCCATGCCTTTTATAAAATGCAGTACTGGAACATTTGTTACACTGAGGTTTATTTACCACTTGCTGACCGCCTAACTGGGAAAATACATCATTCCTTTGCTGCTACCAGGGTTATGGCGCTATGTCAAGATTTCACTTCCAGTTCCGGCCACGTGTAAACAAGGACCTTAATTTTTAAGGGGAGAAGAGAGATTTGGGGTCATTTAGAACGCATATGTAGGTCATGCCCACATATGTAAACAGTGTTTACACCACACTTGTGTAGATGTCACAGCAAATGTCTAAGCGAGAGCAATACATCTAGCACTAGATTTCCTCTGCAACTCTAAACTGGTAACCTGTAGGCATTTTTAAAGTGTTGCCTATGGAGATTTTTTAAATACCTAAGTTTGGCGCCATTCCACGCAAATTTTAAGACATAATATGTTGGGTATTTATGGCGCAACATCTTTCATAATAATAAAAAAAACGGGGCATATATTTTGTCTTGTTTTTTTTTTTTTTTTTTTTTTTCTTTTTTTTTTTTTTTTTTTTTCATTAATTGTATTTTTTCCAGAATACTGCATTTAAAAAAACCGCTGTGCAAAAACAATGTGACATAAATTGCAATGACCGTCATTTTATTCTCTAAGGTGTCTGATTTAAAAAAAAAAAAAACTGTTTGTGGGTTCAAAGTAATGTCAGAAAAAGGCCTGGCCAGCAAGTTTAAGCAATCACTTCAATACTTCTAATATGTATACATTGTAACCGCAATCCTTGAATGGGTAGCAGTGATATCACATATGTTGCATGACCTTTACGTGTGATAAAAGCAGTCACAATGAATTGGTTACTTTAGCAGCTTTTATTATTTCTCACATATGTCTTTTCAAAACATTCACTTCAAGTACCAAAATATTGCATAGGTACAAAAATATTTTCTGGCTGTAAACCTTGGTCATGGAATCTGAACAAGGCACATACAGCGAGGGGGGGAAAACTTATTTGATCCCCTTCTGATTTTGTATGTTTGCCCACTGAAAAAAATTATTTCTATAAATCCAGAAAAACGCATTTTAATGAGTGAAAAGTATTTAATCTCCTATCAATCAGCAAGATTTCTGGCTCCCAGGTGTCTATACAGGTAACGAGCTGAGATTAGGAACCCTCTTAACGGGAGTGCTCTTAATCTCAGCTTGTTACCTTTTATAAAAGACACCGGTCCACAGAAGCAATCAATCCGATTCCAATCTCTCCATTATGGCAAGACCAAAGAGCTGCCCAAGGATGTCAGGGACAAGATTGTAGACCTACACAAGGCTGGATCGGGCTACAAGACCATCTCCAAACGGCTTGGTGAGAGGGTGACAACAGTTTGCGCGATTATTCGCAAATGGAAGTAACACAAAATAACTGTCAATCTCCTTCGGTCTGGGGCGCCATGCAAGATCCCGCCTCGTGGAGTTTCAATTATGAGAATGATGAGGAATCGGCCCAGAACTACACAGGGGAATCGTGTCAATGATCTTAAGGCAGCTGGGACCATAGTCACCAAAGAAAACAATTGGTAACACACTACTCTGTGAAGGACTAAAATCCTGCAGCGCCCGCAAGGTCCCTCTTAAGAAAGCACATGTACAGGCCTGTCTGAAGTTTGCTAATGAACATTTGACTGATTTTAGAGGAGAACAGGGTAAAAGTGTTGTGGTCAGATGAGACCAAAATCAAGCTCTTTGGCATCAACTCAACTCGCCGTGTTTGGAGGGGGAATGCTGCTCAAGAACACCATTCCCACCATCAAACATGGAAGTGGAAACATTATGCTTTGGGGGACCACATCAAAGGGACGATGGACGGGGGCCATGTACTGTTAAATCTTGGGTGAAAACCTTCTTCCCTCAGCCAGGTCATTGAAACTGGGTCATGGATGGGTATTCCAGCATGACAATGACCCAAAACACAAGGCCAAGGCAACAAAGGAGTGGCTCAAGTAGAAGTACATTAAGGTACCGGAGTGGCCTTGCCAGTCTCCAGATCCTAATCTCCATAGAAAATATGTGGAGTGAGCTGAAGGTTCGAGTTAAAAATGTTGGCGCCTCGAAATTTTAATGACTTAGAGAGGATTCTGCAAAGAGGAGTGGAACAAAATCCCTCCTGAGATGTGGGCAAAGCTGGTGGCCAACTACAAGAAATGTCTGACCTGTGATTGCTAACAAGGGTTTTGCCACAGTCATGTTTTGCGAAGAGGTCAATTGCTTATATCGCTCACTAAAATCAATTTATAACTTTTTTGAAATGCATTTTTCTGGATTTTTTTTGTTAGGTTTATTTTAACAGAATACCAATCATTAAAAATTAGACTGATCATTTCTTTGTCAGTGGGCAAATGTACAAAATCAGCAGGGTATCAAATAAGTTTTCCCTCTCTGTAAATCTGTAGTGTTTACTTGTCTCTCTTTAAAGCTCTAAAGCTGTCCATACATTATACAATTTTCTTGTTCAGTTTCCTTCAACTATGTAGTGCAAGGGCCTGTCTGATTGCATACAAATTGAAATGGTTTAGGTTTCACCTCATGTTATGTGGTTTTGGTAAATCTAAAGGAAAATTGTATAATGTATGGTCAGTCTTAGCCGGAGAACCAGCGCCGGTTCCTGCATCGCATCTCCCCTGCAGGCAGTTCGCGCTGCCCTCTGCGAACCGCTGTGGGTGTCAATACAAAGTTAATGACAGCTCCAGTTCGGTTCACAGATCGCAGTGAGATCCGGTTCCAATGCGGGGAAGCAAGGTTCCTGCACTTTGATCAGCAATGTGGGTGTGAATTACATGCAATGTCTGTGTTCGCATACGTGTGAACCCTAAAGCCTCATACACATGGTACGATTGTTGGCCAACAGAGCATCTGATTTTTTGTCAAAGGGGCGTGTGCCAGGATCTTGCCTACTAACAGTACACAATTGTCGTGCCACAAACGCGAACTACGAGGAATTTCAGCTCTTGAGCGCCACCCTTCTGCTAATTTTGTATTTTGGGGAGCATCGATTCTGTGCTTGCATGTTTGTACTTTCAACTTTTGTGTGACAGATTTGTGTACTGACCATACAAAAATCGGACGTCACACCGCTGTCCGCCGAACATTTACTAGCCTGTCATCCAACATTTGTTGGTGGAAAATTGGACAACAATTGTCAAAAGGCGTGTACTAACGGTAAGATTTTAGGACAACAGTCTGTCAACAGACAATCCTCTGCCAACAATCGAACTGTGTGTACGAGGCTTTAGTGTCGTCTTCTCTCTTGTGCTTCATTAATCTGTAATCAGAATGAGTCCCTTCTGAGAAGTTTTCCGGACACATGAGATACATTTGTGATGGGGGAGGGAGCTTGGCACACAGCTTGTCTATTCAGAACACAGCCCTGTATCCTTCCTCCTTTCATGTGCCGTGTGTGGAGGGGGTGTGTCACACAGTGTATTCTGTAAGAGCTATAACTGCAGCTCTCTGCCCCCTCAGAAGGATTTTATCACAGATAACAGGGGCATGTAATTTACATTTTTGAACACATTTTTAACAGCAGGGTCTGTTCCTGCACCCAACAAGAGTAACTGTGAGGGGTTACAGTGTTCTGTCACCACCAACACCCCAGGCCCAATTTTTTTACACTTGTTTGGGAAATGTAATTGCAATCTTTGAAATAATATTTAACAGCAAGGCCCGTTCCTGCGCCCAACAAGAGTAACTGTGAGGAGGAGTTAGTGTTCAGGCACCACCAACACCCAATTTTTTGCACGTTTGACTGGGGCATGTAATTACAATTTTTTTTTTTTTAATTAAACATACATACAAATATGTCAAATTAAATCCATCCTTGCACCTCTTGGACTAAAGTAACTTGGCATATAATAAACAAAGCATAATACATGGATACATTTTACACATCAAATTGTTTGCCCCCTAATATCAGTCAAACTATGGCAGCTTCCTCTATACAGCATCAAATTATCTTTCTTTTATGCACTCATTTATTCTCTTCTACCCTTTGCTCCGATCTATCTCCTCTACCCCACTCCTCTCCACTAGGTAAACCATCATATAATTGATTACTAGGTTTTATCCAACATGATCATACTTTACCAAACCTTTGGAGTATACCTCTATGCTTATATGTTAATTTTTCTCTTTTACGTATATAGTTAAGTTTCTCAACCCATTGTTTATGGGTTGGAGGATCAGCAAATTTTTGTAAAATAACTATGTGCTAAATATAAAGATCTTATCCACGTAGTATGTATCTCTACTGGTAGGGATTATTCCCAGTAGTGCAAGTTTGGGTGTTCCTGTTATCTCAGTGGAGCATAATAAATTTAGGGTTATAAATATATTTTCCCCAATAATGATGAAGCTTTGGACATCGCCAGAGCATGTGGATAAGTGAACCATTAAATAAAGAGCATTGTTGGCATAATGGTGTTACCGTATATACTTGAGTATAAGTCGAGGACCTAATTTTACCACAAAAAAACTGGGAAAACTTGGACGCCTGTCAAAAATACAGGTACACTGACTCGAGAATAAGCCGAAGGGGGTATTTTCAGCCCTAAACAAGGGCTTAAAAACTTGGCTTATACTCGAGTATATACAGTGTTCTCTATTATTTGTAAATTAGAATAATGGTCTTATTGATCCTTGTTTCGTGCAAGTAGCCGAAATTGCCTTTCATAGTATTTTAGTGTGTATACTGTAATTGGATTTTTGAGCTCTGGATCTGGAATGCGTGGCGTATTTGAAGTTATTGGTAGAAGTTTTTATTCGTAAACTGATAGCGGCCATTAAAAAGAAGTAAGCATCCCCTTCATATAACTCAGGGGTGGGCAATTATTTTTTCGATGGGGCCACATGAGAAACTAAAAATATTTTGGAGGGCCGGGCCAAAAGGCTAAACTCAATACTGCATAAAATCAATTGTATTTCTTTATAAAAAGCAGTAAATATCATTGTTGGACAACTGGTACGAGTACTTGTTATAGACATGGCACAGGAGGGGGACAGAGGCTGGGGACATGACACAGGAGGGGGACAGAGGCTGGGGACATGACACAGGAGGGGGACAGAGGCTGGGGACATGACACAGGAGGGGGACAGAGGCTGGGGACATGACACAGGAGGGGGACAGAGGCTGGGGACATGACACAGGAGGGGGACAGAGGCTGGGGACATGGCACAGGAGGGGGACAGAGGCTGGGGACATGACACAGGAGGGGGACAGAGGCTGGGGACATGACACAGGAGGGGGACAGAGGCTGGGGACATGGCACAGGAGGGGGACAGAGGCTGGGGACATGACACAGGAGGGGGACAGAGGCTGGGGACATGACACAGGAGGGGGACAGAGGCTGGGGACATGACACAGGAGGGGGACAGAGGCTGGGGACATGACACAGGAGGGGGACAGAGGCTGGGGACATGGCACAGGAGGGAGACAGAGGCTGGGGACATGGCACAGGAGGGGGACAGAGGCTGGGGACATGGCACAGGAGGGGGACAGAGGCTGGGGACATGGCACAGGAGGGGGACAGAGGCTGGGGACATGGCACAGGAGGGGGACAGAGGCTGGGGACATGACACAGGAGGGGGACAGAGGCTGGGGACATGACACAGGAGGGGGACAGACGCTGGGGACATGACACAGGAGGGGGACAGAGGCTGGGGACATGACACAGGAGGGGGACAGAGGCTGGGGACATGACACAGGAGGGGGACAGAGGCTGGGGACATGACACAGGAGGGGGACAGACGCTGGGGACATGACACAGGAGGGGGACAGACGCTGGGGACATGACACAGGAGGGGGACAGACGCTGGGGACAGGCAGCCACTGTTTAATCAATAACAATTGATTAAACAGTGGCTGCATGTGATGGCACAGTGGCTGCGTGTGATGGCACAGTGGCTGCGTGTGATGGGCACAGTGGCAACAATTGATGGCACAGTGACTGCGTGTGTTGGCACAGTGGCTGCGTTTGATGGGCACAGTGGCTGCGTGTGATTGGCACAGTGGCTGCGTGTGATGGGCACAGTGGCTGCGTGTGATGGGCACAGTGGCTGCGTTTGATGGGCACAGTGGCTGCGTTTGATGGGCACAGTGGCTGCGTTTGATGGGCACAGTGGCTGCGTTTGATGGGCACAGTGGCTGCGTTTGATGGGCACAGTGGCTGCGTGTGATTGGCACAGTGGCTGCGTGTGATTGGCACAGTGGCTGCGTGTGATTGGCACAGTGGCTGCGTTTGGGAACAGTGGCGACAATTGATTGCACAGTGGCTGCGTGTGATTGGCACAGTGGCTGCATGTGATTGGCACAGTGGCTGCGTGTAATTGGCACAGTGGCTGCGTGTAATTGGCACAGTGGCTGCGTGTGATTGGCACAGTGGCGACAATTGATGGGCACAGTGGCTGCGTGTGATGGGCACAGTGGCTGCGTTTGATGGGCACATTGGCTGCATGTGATTGGCACAGTGGCTGCGTGTTATTGGCACAGTGGCTGCGTTTGGGAACAGTGGCAACAATTGATTGCACAGTGGCTGCGTGTGATTGGCACAGTGGCTGCGTTTTGGAACAGTGGCAACAATTGATTGCACAGTGGCTGCGTGTGATTGGCACAGTGGCTGCGTTTTGGAACAGTGGCAACAATTGATTGCACAGTGGCTGCGTGTGATTGGCACAGTGGCTGCGTGTGATTGGCACAGTGGCTGCGTTTGATGGGAACAGTGGCTGCGTGTGATTGGCACAGTGGCTGCGTTTGATGGGCACAGTGGCGACAATTTATGGTGGCACAGTGGCTGCGTGTGTTGGCACAAGTGGCTGCACAAGTGGCTGCCCTGCCTACCATGGGCGTCCGCAGAACTTTTTTCAGAGGGGGGCAACATTTTAAGGTCTGGTCGTGTGATCTTACCTTTGTCAGTCAACAGCGGCTACAGGGGAGAAAGTGCTTGGCGATGGCTGATAAAGCCTGATGAGCAGATGTCACCCATCGATTCCTATGTCACAGTTGTTATTGGTGCTCGCTCCTCTCCCCTGCATACGCTGCTGGATCACACAGGTGAGATAACATGACCAGATTGGAACAGTCTGAAAATAGGTTAGTCCGCATAGGTGTTAGGGGTAAGGGGGCGGGGGAAGTTTTTAAGGCTAGCGTAAGCTGGAATTCTACTTTCAATCTACCCTCCTTATTGGTGGCTTGTGGCAGTTTTAAAGCAGAGCTCGACCCAAAAGGGGAAGCTCCACTTGTTTGCACCCTCCTCCCTTCCTCTGCCACATTTGGCACTTTTTGGGGAGAGAGTGTACCTGGATTTGCTGTAGCGATCTGAGCCACATGCAGAACCATGAAAAATATGCTGCGAGCGACCACAGCAAGTAAAGGTATAAATAAACATACAATCAAGCAATCAATCCATTACAAAAAAAACTACACCTGCATGGTGCAGCATTGGCTCAAGCCAGTGGAGATTTTAAAATCTATATGGACACAAAAGCATCTTTATGCTGTTATGCCCATATAGCTGCTTTTGTGCCCATATAGATGCTGGTGTGCCTCTATATGGGTGCAACATCATCTATATTAGGCACAATAGCAGTTATATGGGCACAATGGCATAAAGATGATATTCTGTCCATATAACTCTTTGTGGCCATACAAATGCTACTGTCTCCTATTGTGCCCAGTGACACTGACCTTGCAATGCTGCCAGTGTCGGGACAAGGTTATCTGGTGACCAGGGTGAAGATGCCAAACTGTGCTAAATTTTGAGTGTCTTCAGTTAGCCTAAAATACAGATTTCTTGTAAAAAATTAACAGCTACATACAGAATGCCCAAAATGATTTATACTGAGCAAGAGAGAGATTTTTAGACATTTGTAACTGACCTTAAATAATTTGTAACTGATCACATGCTTGGTCAGACATGAATTTTTGCAGATGCTCACCTCCTTTGCAATCAAAACATTTAACATTAAAAATGTCCATTACAGATTTGTAATGAGCCTGGGAAGTAGTAGAATTGTCCTGGTCTGGGTTCTTATCAGAGTTGCTGGATACTGATAATTAAACAGTAATCTGCAAACACTGATTACAGACAGACCATGGCACAGAAACAAGCTGACACTAACCTAACTTGTTCTACAAATATAAGTTGGCATTTCACCTGGCAGCTTCCAAGGCTTGATTCAGGAACTTCTTAGCTGGCCTGGGGTGGGCTCTGGTGACTGCTGGGCTGGACAGGGGCTGCTGAGAGAACGTTATCTTCTTGCTCCGCCCACCCTCACTGCTGCTCTGACTGATCACTCTGACTTGGACAGCAGCCAAACCTGGGGGGATCGTCCTTCTCCTGTCTAGTACGGCTGCAGCTACAGAGAATGAGGCACTCAGTTCAGTGTGCGGGCTGTATAAGAGTTCAGAACACGGGGTAGTGTGACAGCTGGGCAAGATAAGATGCTGAAGAGCTTCTCCTGAGTGTTCTGAGCATAGTGCAGCTCGCATCTGGTGCCCCCCTCTCCTCCCCACCGTGCCTGCAAGGACTGCTCAGGAATCTCACTGTCTGTGTGCAGACACCTTGCCGATTCCAGGCATGCTGCCTACTGTTATCACCACGGCAGGGAACATTAAGACAGCGTTCGTTTGAACAGCTGTTTTCCCCGCTGCGCATAGACACTCCCCCTTGGACGGATCTGTCCAATCGCGAGCAAGGGGGAGTGTCTATGTGACTCCCCCTTGCTCGCGATTGGACAGATCCATCCAAGGGGGAGTGTCTATGCGCGGCGGGGAAAACAGCTGTTCAAACGAACGCTGTCTGTAATGTTCCCCGCCGCAGTGATTAACGTGGCAGCGGCGGCGATTTCGGCGGGGGGGGGGGGGCGGATTAAAAGGTCCGCCGGGCCGTATACGGCCCGCGGGCCGTAGTTTGCCCAGGTCTGATATAACTGATGCAAGAATATTATACCCACTTTTTTCCAATCTAATAATTCAGAAAGTCTATTCAATTCAGAAAGGTAGTAGTTATCCCATATAGGCATATGTTTTGTATAGCCCTTATGCTCAGTATTATATACTGCAGTTTGGAGTATATAGTGCAGTCTGTCTGAATTTCTCACTTCCTGTTCCTCCTTAGTAAGCTGGTTTGGCTGACGAACCCACAGCCAGATGATGGGGGCAAGCTTACTGAGCAGAAACAGGAAGTGAGAAATTCAGACAAAGAAAAAAAATTTTTAGAAGGGAAATTGAAGGAAAAGTTAAAGGGTCACTAAAGGAAAACATTTTTTTTTTTTTTGCTGAAATGACTGTTTACAGGGTATAGAGACATAATAGTTAACTGATTCCTTTTAAAAATGATTAAAAATAGATAAACAATCATATAATGTACCTGTAGTTTAGTTTCGTTTTTGCTGTTGTTTCCTGGTTCTCTGAGCCAGAGAGCCAATAGAGGGCAGTGATGCTTTGTCTAAAACCCCTCAGCACCAATCCAGTTTCGTTTTACAAACAGTAATCACACCTCCTTGATTAGTCACCACAGTGAGAAATCTCCCAGTACTGTGGTGATCAGAAAACAAACAACCAGGAAGTGTCCAGAACAGAGGAGAATTACAGCAACATCAAAGCAAAAACGAACAATGAGGACATGAAACCAGGACTGCAGTAAGGTAAAGGAAGCTATTTAGCTAAAAAAAAAAATCCTTTAGTGACCCTTTAAGTCGGGGATATGCAATTAGCGGACCTCCAGCTGTTGCAGAGGCATGCAACAGCTGGAGGTATGAAGCATAATGGGATTTGTAGTTTTGCAACATCTGGAGGTCCACTAATTGCATATCCCTGCTTTAAGTGAACCAACAATGCACTAGTTTTTATAAAGGTATGTGTGAGCATGAAGGAATATAGACACCACATCCCTATTAACAATAGAAATAAAGAAGGGGATAAGAGGTCACAAACCTCCGGACTTTGACGGTGTCAAATGATTATAATAACCAAAATAAGCCAGGTCATTACAAAATAAGTCGAAAAATAGAAAATAGGTTTATTACAAAAATACAGATAAAAGCATGAGACAATTCATATTCAATACGTCTACTTAATCCTGCACAGATACACAAAGGGACAAAATTCTCAACATGTTTCGCTCCAGATGGAGCTTCCTCAGGAGATGACTCAATGGTGTTTAAATTATATACTGAAAGTGGAGAGAGAATATGAGTGTTCATGTAAAGCTTGAAAAAACATCTATAAATAATATAGTTTTAATCAAGAAAAATATCAAACAATATATCAACAAATACAGAAATGGCATAAAAGCATAAGTCAAATCAAAAGAACATAGTTATAAATTGTTGCATTCAATAAGCAAAAAAGTAACACCTGAAAACGTGAAAGAATCTTACCAAGTGATGATAAGTAGAAAGATTGAATTGCTTTAAAAACATATGGGGGAGATGTTACACGGAAAAGATCCCCAAAGAAAAATCCGCCAAAACAACTGGAAAGGAGAAGTATCTCGCAGTATCCTGCAGTTGAGAACAAAGAAGAAAGCGGAAGGTAATATTACCAAAAATATTTGAACTATTGAAAAATATATATAAATTAAATATAAGGTAAGCAAAAATGACCTATTTAGATCATATATAGTAGAATCAATGATAGGATATAGAACCATACAAATCCTGAAACAGCTATAGTGATAACTACAATAATTAATATCCTCAAACAGGGAAAGATGAAAAGCCCTATAGTGGAAAAACATACAATGAATAAAGGTAAAAAGAAAGAAAAAATTCTCTATGCATTAAACTGCATTTCAAAAAAGTAAAGAGCATACCTATAAAGGCAAATCTAGGACAGAAATTCCAAAGTCGAGCGCATAAAACGAACGCCACAATGACGTGTTCTCCGACCACGCTAATGGAAAAGACAGACAATGGCGGCCGCGAACACAGTCTTTATCTCAACCCAGACGTAGCGACGTCTGACATCATCGCTGCATGGCGGATGCTTTTCAAACGACAAAAATCCAACCTGGTGGGAAGGGCAATGGAATCTAGTGCAAGCCATTAAAGCTGCAAAAGCCATATCAATGAAAGCCCAAACGTCCGCGCTAAGCTAAAAGCGCATGCGCGCGTATAGGGACCTAAGGTCAAGTGAGTCGTGAATCCAAACGCATAAAAACATAAGCACCCACATTCTCAGGTGACTAGAGAGAAAGAAAAGCTCCTATAAACCAAACCAGGAGGAAAATGGTGATGCACAACGCTCCCTAAACAGGGCTGAGAGGCAGTAAGCCATTGATTAGAGCCACTGCTTGAGGCTGGATTCACACCTATGCAGTTTTAGTGCTTTTTGCAGATTTGCACTACAGTCCATTTAACATGGTTTCCTATGGAACACGTTCTGTAATGCAAATCTGCAAAATGCAAAAAGCACTAAAAATGCATAGGTGTGAATCCAGCCTAACTGCCCGGGGCGTCCATACAGGGATAAGCGAGAAATCCAAACAGATCCAGAAGCAGGGGGGAAAAAAGCTTTTAGCTTAGCGCGGACGTTTGGGCTTTTCATTTGATCTAAATAGGTAATTTTTGCTTACCTTATATTTAATTTATATATATTTTTCAATAGTTCCAATATTTTTGGTAATATCACCTTCTGCTTTTCTTCTTTGTTCTCAACTGCAGGATACTGTGAGATACTTCTCCTTTCCAGTTGTTTTGGGGAGTTTTCTTTGGGGCGCTTTTCCGTGTTACATCTCCCCCATATGTTTTTTAAGCAATTCAATCTTTCTACTTATCATCACTTGGTAAGATTCTTTCACGTTTTCAGGTGTTACTTTTTTGCTTATTGAATGCAACAATTTATAACTATGTCCTTTTGATTTGACTTATGCTTTTATGCCATTTCTGTATTTGTTGATATATTGTTTGATATTTTTCTTGATTAAAACTATATTATTTATAGATGTTTTTTCAAGCTTTACATGAACACTCATATTCTCTCTCCACTTTCAGTATATAATTTAAACACCATTGAGTCATCTCCTGAGGAAGCTCCATCTGGAGCGAAACATGTTGAGAATGTTGGCCCTTTGTGTATCTGTGCAGGATTAAGTAGACGTATTGAATATGAATTGTCTCATGTTTTTATCTGTATTTTTGTAATAAACCTATTTTCTATTTTTCTACTTATTTTGTAATGACCTGGCCGGCGCATCACGGATCACGGTAAATCGCCGCTGATAGCGGCGGTTTACCACATGATCGCTCCGTCCAATGACGGAGCGATCACTTGTAAACAAACCGGCATCATGTGATGATGCCGGTTCCTCCCTCCCCTCTCTGTATCGAAAGGTACAGTGTGAGAGGAGAGGGAAGAGCGGATGCAGCACGAGTGCTGTGGGCTGGATCTGTGACAAATGCAGTCACAGATCCAGCTATCCATCCCTGCTCAGCCATCCCTGCCCCATAACAATACTCTGCAACATAACCAAACTGTGCAATACTCTGCAATACCCCACACTACTCTGCGGCACTATAAAGGGGAAGTTCGATTCCACTGGCGCCACCCTTGGGGCTGCTTTTGCTAATCTCATGTTACTGCGTGTTAAGTAAAAGTTTGGTGAGAGACGATTCGCGATTTTCAGTCTGTTACAGCGTGATGAATGTGCTATCTCCATTCCGAACGCTGCTTTTACCGAAGGTGCGCTCCCGTCTCATACTTTATTCTGAGCATGCGTGGGTTTCTAAGCATACACACAAACGTGTTTCTCGTCATAAACCAGCCCGACGAGAAACACGCTCACTTTTTTTCTCGTCGAGATCCACAACAGTTTTCTCGACGAAAAACATACACACGACCGGAAAACGGTCATGTGTACGAGGCCTTAGTCATGCAGATCAGCGCATCGCACATCTGTTGTGAAGGTGCATTGGGGTGGCATTCAAATTGAATTGGAACCAGTGCCGATCCTGACCTCCCTGGGGCCCTAAGCAAAATGACATGGCACATTAAAAATGAGAAGCGAGGGGCGCTGACGACAGTGACATGTCACATTAAAGAAAGTTGAGAAGCTGGGGGAGGGGGTGTTCTGCTGTCGGAAATGACATCTTACATTAAATTGAGAAGCGGGGGTTGCTGACTTCTTACCTCTTCTCCCATGCAGCCAGCGAGTTGAGAAGCGGGGTGAGGGGGTGAAAATGACTTCTGACGAGGCGGGGCCTCTAGTAATTTGGGGGGCCCTTCGCAGCTTTGTGGGGTCCTAAGCGCCTTGCATAGTGAGCCTATAGGGCGGATCAGCCCTGATTGGAACACACATGAGGGTAGAGCTTCCTGGAAGCAGATTATCCAGTTATATCCGTGTATTTTCCTGTTTTTTTTTATAATATACCGTATTTTCCGGCGTATAAGACGACTTTTTAACCCCTTAAAATCTTCTTAAAAGTTGGGGGTCGTCTTATACGCCGGTAATCTAAAATCCCTTACCTTATCCTAAGACATGCAGAATCGGGGCCGTCCATTTTTCAAAGCCGCGCCTCCTACTTCTTCTGTTCCGTGATAGGCGGAACACTCAGCTTCCCAGGAGACACTGTGTTTAGTGTCCGCCTATCACGGAGGCCCTCTCGTCCTGTGTTTAGTGTCCACCTATCACGGAGGCCCTCTCGTCCTCGGACGAGAGGGCCTCTGTGATAGGCAAACACTGAACACAGTGCCTCCTGGGAAGCTGAGTGTTCCGCCTATCACGGAACAGAAGACGTAGGAGGCGCGGCTTTTGAAAAAAACGACGGCCGCGATTCTGCATGTCTTAGGATAAGGTAAGGGCACAGTGAGTCTGGCATGTAATGGGGCACAGTCTGGCATGTAATGGGGCACAGTCTGGCATGTAATGGGGCATAGTCTGGCATGTAATGGGGCACAGTCTGGTATGTAATGGGGCACAGTCTGGCATGTAATGGTGGCACCGTGAGGCGAGGCATGACTAGTAGGAAGGGGGTAGTCTTATATGGCGAGTATATCCCAAAACCAACATTTTGGCTGGAAAATTAGGGGGTCATCTTATACGCCCAGTCGTCTTATACACCGGCAAATACGGTATATGGTTGTCACCAGATATTTTGAATTGTAAAAAAAAGATTATTGATTTACAGTGCCTTGCGAAAGTATTCGGCCCCCTTGAACTTTGCGACCTTTTGCCACATTTTAGGCTTCAAACATAAAGATATAAAACTGTAATTTTCTTTTTGAAGAATCAACAAGTGGGACACAATCATGAAGTGGAACGAAATTTATTGGATATTTCAAACTTTTTTAACAAATAAAAAACTGAAAAATTGGGCGTGCAAAATTATTCAGCACCTTTACTTTCAGTGCAGCAAACTCTCTCCAGAAGTTCAGTGAGGATCTCTGAATGATCCAATGTTGACCTAAATTACTAATGATGATAAATAGAATCCACCTGTGTGAAATCAAGTCTCCGTATAAATGCACCTGCACTGTGATAGTCTCAGAGGTCCGTTTAAAGTGCAGAGAGCATCATGAAGAACAAGGAACACACCAGGCAGGTCCGAGATACTGTTGTGGAGAAGTTTAAAGCCGGATTTGGATACAAAAAGATTTCCCAAGCTTTAAACATCCCAAGGAGCACTGTGCAAGCGTTAATGAAATGGAAGGAGTATCAGACCACTGCAAATCTATGAAGACCTGGCCGTCCCTCTAAACTTTCAGCTCATACAAGGAGAAGACTGATCAGAGATGCAGCCAAGAGGCCCATGATCACTCTGGATGAACTGCAGAGATCTACAGCTGAGGTGGGAGACTCTGTCCATAGGACAACAATCAATCGTATACTGCACAAATCTGGCTTTTATGGAAGAGTGGCAAGAAGAAAGCCATTTCTTAAAGATATCCATAAAAAGTGTTGATTAAAGTTTGCCACAAGCCACCTGGGAGACACACCAAACATGTGGAAGAGGGTGCTCTGGTCAGATGAAACCAAAATCAAACTTTTTGGCAACAATGCAAAACGTTATGTTTGGCATAAAAGCAACACAGCTCATCACCCTGAACACACCATCCCCACTGTCAAACATGGTGGTGGCAGCATCATGGTTTGGGCTTGCTTTTCTTCAGCAGGGACAGGGAAGATGGTTAAAATTGATGGGAAGATGGATGGAGCCAAATACAGGACCATTCTGGAAGAAAACCTGATGGAGTCTGCAAAAGACCTGAGACTGGGACGGAGATTTGTCTTCCAACAAGACAATGATCCAAAACATAAAGCAAAATCTACAATGGAATGGTTCACAAATAAACATATCCAGGTGTTAGAATGGCCAAGTCAAAGTCCAGACCTGAATCCAATCGAGAATCTGTGGAATCTGTGGAAAAACTGAAAACTGCTGTTCACAAACGCTCTCCATCCAACCTCACTGAGCTCGAGCTGTTTTTCAAGGAGGAATGGGCAAAAATGTCAGTCTCTCGATGTGCAAAACTGATAGAGACATACCCCATGCGACTTACAGCTGTAATCGTAGCAAAAGGTGGCGCTACAAAGTATTAACTTAAGGGGGCTGAATAATTTTGCACGCCCAATTTTTCAGTTTTGTATTTGTTAAAAGAGTTTGAAATATCCAATAAATTTCGTTCCACTTCATGATTGTGTCCCACTTGTTGTTGATTCTTCAAAAATAATTACAGTTTTATATCTTTATGTTTGAAGCCTGAAATGTGGCAAAAGGTCGCAAAGTTCAAGGGGGCCGAATACTTTCGCAAGGCACTGTAAATGCGGCCCTCCACTCAACTAGTAGATATAAATGTTGCCCTTGGGCCCTTCTGTGCACTGATATAAAGCATAATAACAGCAACTATGAAGAATCCAAATTTCTATCAATTAAATGTAGCAACATAAGCTTCTGAATCAAAGATCAATGATTGATCGTAGCGGGTTACACTGACAACCATTGTTAGTAAGTATGTTTTAACTTGGAGCAAACAAAGCACGACAGTGAAATGGAATGTTCTTCACCAGGCAAACACTACTTACTGCACGTCGCCGGTTTTGTTGAGATGATAATTATAGTGGTATAAGGTAAGAGAAACATGAATCAAATTTTTAAAGCACTCAACAACAATCTGGGAAAGTTCAACAGATCTTCGTTGTCTGACAGGTGTAGCTGGAATTTTTTTCCTTTGGTAGATGATGGCAACATTCAAGTATTTCAATAACGACCAAAATTATGGTTTGCGGTGTATGGTGCACACCATTTATTTCAAATTACACCTGAACTGCCTTCATTTATTTACATGCTTCTGATGGTATAGCTAAAGCTACGAGTTAAATTACAGTAGCAGGGAAGGAGGATTAGAAGGATTAATTATGTTGTTAATAAAATGACAATTATATTCTACTCAATAAGGATCATGCTGACAACAGTTGCAAGCACATTTGTTTAAACCAGAAAAGTACCATACACATGTACATTTTAAAGGAATGTGCATTACACAAGTAAATTAAATACAGTGGAAATGCTAAACAGTAGGGTTCAGACAAATACCCAGTGAGTCAGATTTATATTTATGGATTTATTTATCTATATACAGTATACAGTAACTCACAAAATTGAGTACACCCCTCACATTTTTGTAAATATTGTTTTATATCTTTTCATGTGACAACACTGAAGCAATGACACTTCTACAATGTAAAGTAGTGAGTGTACAGCTTGTATAACTGTGTAAAATTGCTGTCACCTCAAAATAACTCAACACACAGCCATTAATGTCTAAACCCCTGGCAACAAAAGTGAGTACACCCCTAAGTGAAAATGTCCAAATTGGGCCCAAAGTGTCAATATTTTGTGTGGCCACCATTATTTTCCAGCACTGCCTTAACCCTCTTGGGCATGGAGTTCCCCAGAGCTTCACAGGTTGCCACTGGAGTCTCTTCCACTCCTCCACGACGACATCAGGGAGCTGGTGGATGTTAGAGACCTTGCACTCCTCCACCTTCCATTTGAGGATGCCCCACAGATGCTCAGGTTTAGGTCTGGAGACATGCTTGGCCAGTCCATCACCTTTACCCTCAGCGTCTTTAGCAAGGCAGTGGTCATCTTGGAGGTGTGTTTGGGGTCATTATCATGTTGGAATACTGCTCTGTGGCCCAGTCTCCGAACGGAGGGGATAATGCTTGGCTTCAGTATGTCACAGTACATGTTGACATTCATGGTTCCCTCAATGAACGGTAACTTCCCTGTGCCAGCAGCACTCATGCAGCCCCAGACCATGACACTCCCACCACCATGCTTGACTGTAGGCAAAACACACTTGTCTTTGTACTCCTCCCCTGGTTGCCGCCACACACGCTTGACACCATCTAAACCAAAAAAGTTTATCTTGGTCTCATCAGACCAAAGGACATGGTTCCAGTAATCCATGTCCTTAGTCTGGTTGTCTTCAGCAAACTGTTTGCAGGCTTCCTTGTGCATCATTTTTAGAAGAGGCTTCCATTTGGATGACAGCCATGCAGACTAATTTTATGCAGTGTGTGATGTATGGTCTGAGCACTGACAAGCTGACACCCCCCCCCCCCCTTTTTCTTCAACCTCTGCAGCAATGATGGCAGCACTCACACGTCTATATGTAGAGCAACAATTATTATTTTTCAGATCCTCAGAGAGTTCTTTGCCATGAGGTGCCACGTTGAACTTGAGCGATAACACAAAATTTAACACACCTGCTCCTCATTCACACCTGAGACCTTGTAACACTAACGGGTCACATGACACCAGGGAGAGAAAATTGCTAATTGGGCCCAATTTTCACTTAGGGGCAACTCACTTTTGTTGCCAGCAGTTTAGACATTAATGGCTGTATGTTGAGTTATTTTGAGGGGGCAGCAAATGCACACTGTTATACAAGCTGTACACTCACTACTTTACATTGTAGCAAAGTGTCATTTCTTCAGTGTTGTCACATGAAAAGATTTAATAAAATATTTACAAAAATGTGAGGGGTGTACTACATATATATTTATATATACACACACACACACACACTGTGTATGTGTATATACATATACTGTGTGTGTGTCTATGTATGTATATATATTAGGGCTGTTACTGATTAAAATTTTCGTGTTCGATTAATCTATTTATTTTTTTAATCGATTAATCTACTAATTTCGATTAATTATAACGCACATACAGATCCAACTACTTTTGCCTGATCTCCTTGCATTGCAACTCTGCATTAGTCAGTGGTAAATGTGGTATACACTATATACAATCACCCGACACTAGTTGGTTTCCTCAATCCATGACTTAACTTCACAGTTCACACAAATATGTTTTAAATTCAAACTGTAGCACTGACGTAAGTAATTTTTTCTTATTAAACTTTAAGAAAAACGTAGAAAGTTAGTTTAACTTTAATTATAAAACGTATCTAGTATATTGACTGTCAGTCACTTTATAATAGGCAAGTAGGCATCACTTTAGCCTTTCACACAGACATTCCAGAGTGTTTACATTTTCTGGAAGTAGACATGATCGCATTTTATTGACAATATACCCTGAAGAACTGAACAGTCTTTCACACGGATGTTGCCGATACACAAAGAATTGTCTGCACAAAACTGCTTAGGACAGGAAAACAATGGTTATTTTTGCCCCCTTCCCCTGATGGAGCCTGATGCATCCTCCTGCTCCACAGATGCAAAGGTACCTCAATCCAATGGGTGAAGTTTGCTCGCATCCAGCAGGGTAAGTCTAACTGTCCAGTGATGTCAAGAATTTTAATCGATCAAATGAATTTTGATCGATCAAAAAAATTTATATTAATCAAGGAATTAATCTTTAATTTCCCCAGCCCTAATATATATATATATTTTAACCACTTAGACCCCTTTCACACTGGAGCGGTGCGCTAGCAGGATGGTAAAAAAAAGTCTTGCTAGCAGCATCTTTGGAGCGTTCCTCCACCCACCGATCCTGCCCTCTGCAGAGGCGATTTGCGGTGGTTTTTAACCCTTTCTCGGCCACTAGCGGCCGAATAGCGCCGCAAAATTGACGGTAAAGCACCGCTAAAAATAGCGGTTCTTTACCGCTGATGTCGCCCCTGCCCCAGTGTGAAAGGGGCCTTAAGGACCAGCCGCCATCGTTATATGCCGCTACTTTTACATGAAATAACATTGTTATGGCAACAGCTAGCTGCCATAACCCCGGTATTTTTCAAAACAGTGGACTGTCCTCTTTATGATAAAAGTGGTCTCAGCGGCAGATTTGCCACCAGATCACTTTTATCGGGGGTGGGAAAGGGCCGTCTGCTCCCTTCACTGCCTGGATGACGAGTGGGGGAAAGGTGAAACGTCACTTCTGCCCAATGCTCTTTCATTTATTTATTTTTTATTGGATTTTAGTGTAAATATGAGATCTGAGGTCTTTTTGACCCCAGATCTCACATTCAATAGGTCCTGTCATGCCTATTTTTTCCTTATTACAAGGACAATATAAAAACTAAAACTAAAATAAATAATGAGCCAAGCTCGCGTGCCGAAGCGAATGCATAGGTAAGTCGGGCCCGCTTATGAAAACCGTGTTCAAACCACACATGTAAGGTATCTCCACGATCATTATAAAGAGAGCAATAATTCTAGACCTCCTCTGTAACTCTAAAATTGTAACCTGTAGAAAAATTTAAACGCTGCCTATGAAGATTTTTAAGGGTAAAAGTTTATCGCCATTCCACCGTCTTATTTTTAAGTAAAAAAAGTGTATTTTTTCCCAAAAAATTGCGCTTCTAAGACAGCTGTGCAAATACGGTGTGACATAAAGTACTGCAATGACCGCCATTTTTTTTTCTCTAGGGTGTCTGAAAAAAATATATATATAGGGCCAGATTCACAGAAAAAGTACGCCGGAATATCTGCTGATACTCCGGCGTACTTTCAAATTTGCCGCGTCGTATCTTTATTTGTCATTCACAAACAAAGATACGACAGCTTTTGGCTAAGATCCGACAGGCATACGGCTTCGTACGCCTTTGGATCTTAGGTGTAATTTTCCAGCGGCCGCTGGGTGGAGTTCGCGTAGTTTTCCAGCGTCGGGTATGCAAATTAGCTGATTACGGCGATCCACGAAGATACGCGCGTTTGTCGCAATCTCTTACGTCGTCGCTAGTCGTTTTTTTTCCGTCGCAAACATAAGCCTGCTTTTTCATGGCTTACATTTAGACAGCCCATGTTAAAGTATGGCCGTCATTCCCGCGTCGAATTTCAATTTTTTTTTTTTTTTTTCGTAAGACGTCCGGGAATACGAAAGTACGCTACGCACGTCGCCGTTCAAAAAACACGTCGGGGCGCCGTAATTTCACGCAAAGCACGGCGGGAAATTTCCTAACGGAGCATGCGCAGAACGTTCGGCGCGGGAACGCGCCTAATTTAAATGGTTCACGCCCCATTTGAATTAGGCGGGCTTGTGCCAGACGACTTTACGCTACGCCGCCGCAAGTTTACACGTAAGTGCTTTGTGAATCAAGCACTTACAACGAAAACTTGCGGCGGCGTAACGTAAAGGGGATACGTTACGCCGCCGTAAATATTCGTGAATCTGGCCCAATGTTTGGGGATTCTAAGTAATTTTCTAGCAAAAAAAATAATAATTTTATCTTGTAAACAACAAATCTCAAAAAGAGGCCCGGTCCTTAAAGTGGAGTTCCACCCCCCAAAAGTGGAACTTCCGCTTTAAGCACTACCTGCCCACTTACATGCCATATTTGGTATGTAATTTTTTTTGGGGGGGGGGGAGTGGGGGCTTCGGTAGGAGTGGGACTTCCTGTCCCACTTGCTACTTTGACCCAGGGACTGCCTAGGCGACTCCTCCTCTCCCATTAAGCGGCCCCTCACTCTAGGCGATCTCCTGGGACACGTGACAGGTCCCAGGAGATTGCCTGTCCACCCCTAGAGCGCAGCGCGACTTGCGCATGCGCAGTGAGTGCGCGGCCGTGAAGCCGAAAAGCTGTCACGCCTGGGTGCCCACACTGTGAATTGAGGCACCGGCGGAGATAAGCGGAGCTCCGGGCGGCCGCGTCGCTGGACCGTGGGGCAGGTAAGTGTCTGTTTATTAAAAGTTAGCAGCTACACTCTTTGTAGCTGCTGACTTTTAATAAACAGTAAAAGGCTGGAACTCCGCTTTCAGTAGTTAACTTACGTCAGCTATATATAATTTCATAACATTACACGTCTTGTATATGTATATAATAGAGTGATTTAGCAGATGCAAACTTGCCTAAGAATCACGATATTAACCCTCAGGGTAGTTTTGTACATAGGGGCCCAGATTCAAGAAGCACTTGCGCCCGCGCAACCATAGGTTGCGCGGCGCAAGTGCTTACTTGCTCCGGTGTAACGAGTGCTCCTGATTCAGGAACCTCGTTACACCGACTGCAGCCTAGGATGTGACAGACATAAGCCTCCTTATGCCTCCATAAGCCTCCTTATGCCATCCCAGGCTGCATTCTTGCGTTGGCCGCTAGGGGGCGCGGCCATTGTGATCGGCGTATAGTATGCAAATTGCATACTACCACCGATTCACAAAAGTTGCGCGGGCCCTGCGCACGCAATGTACGGAGTTTCCGTACGGCGACTTTAGCATAAGGTTGCTCCTGCTATAGCAGGGGCAACCTATGCTAAAGTATAGCTGCGCCTCCCGCCCGTGAAATTTGAATTTCACGTTGTTTACGTAAGTGATTAGTGAATGGCGCTGGACGCCATTCACGTTCACTTAGAAGCAAATGACGTCCTTGCGACGTCATTTGCCGCAATGCACGCCGGGAAAGTTTCCCGACGGAGCATGCGCTGTTCGCTCGGCGCGGGAGCGCGCCTAATTTAAATGATTCCCGCCCCCGGCGGGATCATTTACATTAGGCAGCCTTACGCCCGGCTGTTTAGCATATCGCCCGCGCAATTTACGGAGCTACTGCTCCGTGAATCGCTGGGCAAATGGAAATATTTGCGTGGGCGCAGAGAAAAATCTTTGCTCTTTGCCCACGCAAATATTGCTCCATTCTACCTGAATCTGGGCCAATGTTTTCATTGTGGTAACCATAACATTTCTGTGTAAACATTTTAGCATTATCTGAGCTTACACAAAGTGGACCTGAACTTAAAAATGTTATATATACTATCTTATGGGGAATATCTGGAAATCTTAAATTGTGCCTTTTGTACCCTGAAAATGTATATTTTGTCTTGAATTCCCACCCAAAAAATAGAAGTGCATTTCCTGTGCAGTATGCACTCCTGTATCTTGAGCCTCAAGAGAGCAATTTAAATTTTATCTAAACCCCAAAATTGTAAGTGGTTGTAAGGGCTAAATATTTATTACAATAATGCATTTTCTGTATTAAAGGGGTTGTAAAAGTAAAAGTTTTTTCACCTTAATGCATCCTATGCATTAAGGTGAAAAAACTTCAGACAATACCGCCTCTGGCCCCCCGTTATACTTACCTGGCCCCTCGAAAGTCCTGCGTTTGGCCCCGACATCCTCTTTGCCGCTCAACCTGGCCGTTGATTGGCTAGAGCGGATGGATTGAAAGCAGCGCAGCCATTGGCTGGTGCTGCTTTCAATCACATCCAATGACGTGGTGCGCCGGGGGGCTGGGCGGAATGATACAGTGAGCGGCTATAGCCGCTCGCTGTATCACAGAAGCACGCTCCCGCAAGGACTCCACACCATGCGAGCTCGCTCACATGAATGTGTGGAGTTCTTGCGGGGAGGACCAGAGACAGCCGCCGAGGGACCCCAGAAGACGTGGATCGGGGCCACTTTGTGCAAAACAAGCTGCACAGTGGAGGTAAGTATAACATGTTTGTTATTTAAAAAAAACAACCCTTTTAAGGTAAAAAAACATTCAGAGCAGGGCTTGGGAGCGAGCACGAATGCCCCAGAGCAAGCAGCTTGCTATGGGAGCACTTGGCAGGTGGGGAGGAGCCAGGAGCACGGGTAGGGGACCCGAGGAGAGAAGGATCAGGGCTGCTCTGTTTAAAACCTTTGCACGGAGCAGGTAAGTATAACATGTTTGTTATAATAATCACAAAAAAATCACTTTAACATGGAATCATTCCCAACAAAGTACCTTATCCCCATGTTAATGAGGACAAGGACCTTTTCCCCACAACTCTGACCTGGTGGTTGTGGAGGTCTTTAAGTGTGGGGGGGGGGGCTCTTTAACAACAAGTGGTCACCCAGTTCCCCCTTAAAATTTGTATCCGACCCAAAGAGTATAGAATGTGAGGGTACCTCAATCTTTTTTTTTTCTGCATGGGGGCCCCTCTTAAAATTCATACCAGACCTGACAGGCCTGATGTGAATTATAGGGGGAATCCCATGCCATTATTTGGGTAGGGGTGTCCCCCATTAACATCTATACCAGACCCTCATCTAGGTTTAGGGGTCTGGTATAGATTAAAGGAATACGGCAGCTGGGAGTTTGCAATTTTTTTCTTGTTAAACCCTATTCACAGAAAAACAGGGTAAGGCCTTGTACACACAGGCAAGAATCTCGTCAGGAAAAAAACGTTGTTTTTCCCGACGAGATTCTTGGCAAGAATCTCTTGCCGACACACTGACATTTCAAAAGAACCACGGTTCTCTTGAAAGGCAAGAACATGGTGACGTCATCGCGTACACATTCGATTCCGTCGCCGCCATCTTGCTTCACCCTACCTATGCAGTGGAAGCTACCGCGCATGCGTCAGTCATTTTGAGCATGCACGGTTTCCACGGCGACAGGCAAGTATACACACTCTCGAGTTTCTCGTCGGGAAACAGGCCGACAAGAATCTCGACGAGAAAATAGAGAGCAGGTTCTCTATTTTTCTCATTGAGATTGTGGCCAGATTTCTCGCGGGAAATCGGAGAGCCTCGTACACACGAACGGTTTTCTCGGCAAGAAAGCTCTGCCAGCAGTGTGTACGAGGCCTAAGAAGTTCCTGATCCTGTTTTTAAATCGAGCTGCACTGATTCGCATGGTGCTGTGTAAATTGCACCCACCTGCTAGAGAGCTGCCCATTTGACCACAATAATGTGGATCTAGCATACCTCCCAACTTTTCAACTTCAGAATGAGGGACAAATGAGCATACCCCCCAAAAGTTGTTGAGCGGGGGGGGGGGGGGTTCCGCGGATCAAAGTTGTTGAGCGGGGGGTCCGCGGATCGAAGTTGTTGAGCGGGGGGGCGAAATCCGGGACGGTTGGGAGGTATGGATCTAGCCTAAATGTCAGTATTGCTGTAGTAGATTGTATACATTGGAAAAAAATGCATCACTTCACAGGCAGGTTTAGGACAACCCCCAGGCATGTTATTTAATGGATATTGCAATTGACCCTCACCTCCTCCTTTTTGTCCAAAGCCTCCAAAATGTATTTCAAATTTCTGTCAGTATGGCATTGCACACCTGCCATAAAATATTTCCCGAGATACCAGACACCTACTGCAGGGGATTGCCATGCAGGCACATATATGGTGGGAATGCCCATCCATAAGCTAGTTTTGGTCTCACATTTTGCATTGCATAGAAGTAATTTAAGGGTCTGCCGTTCCTAATGACCCTTGGGCTATACTCTTTCACTGTACACCTTCTAAATGTAGCACCTTTCATTTGAGGATGTCCTACAGATGCTTAATAGGGTTTAGGTCTGGAGACATGCTTGGTCAGTCCATCACCTTTACCCTCAAGCTTCTTTAGCAAGGCAGTGGTCGTCTTGGAGATACTGTATATGGAAAACTTCACAATACATTGTTTACAGGTAAAACTTCAGTAATGTTCTAAATTATATGCTCCCTTGTTGTAGACAAAAATGATGACGGGGGGGGTCATCTGAGAATTGTGTGACATGCATAAATTTACCCTATCTTCAATACATACCCATGATTAAAGCATTGTCCCTAAATAAGTAGATTAAATATTGTAAATGGCATCATTACATTCTCAAGTGTTGCTCGGAAAATTCAAAAAACGAAAATACACCAACAAATGTATGTCACCGTTGTGTAAAATGATGGTCTGCAGTATTTCCAGTCATCCATCTACTTAACAGAAGTCACCTATACAGTAATTACAGGCTTAACGCTAATAGGTGTCCAGATAATCACCAATACAGTACATTATCTACTATGTTATTCTCTGCTTCTTTGAAACTCAAAATGACAACAGCAAGTTTGTTTCCAAGAGGAGCTGGGCCTTAGGACTTAAGACTGATTTACTGTTGCCAAATCAATTACAGGATCTGTGTTTCAGAAGGCCATAAATTACCTGAAGCAGCTACTAATTTATGGGCACTTGGTCATGTTTGAGTGAGCAGGGGGTCAAGAGTGATACATAACACTTCCATTCACAGAGATTTTTTACCATTTTGGAAAACTTCTGCCAGTTGAGTCTGACCCTTTTCTTTCCACAAAATTAGGACAGAATAAAAATATGTTTATTACACATGTACAGATTCTGCTTGTCAGGCAAGTTGCATGAGAAACAGTTATGCCGCGTAACAGACGATCAGACATTCCGACAACAAAACCGTGGATTTTTTTCCGATGGATGTTGGCTTAAACTTGTCTTGCATACACACGCACAAATGTTGTCGGAAATTCCAAACAACAAGAACGCGGTGACGTACAAGACGTACGACGCCACTATTAAAGGGAAGTTCAATATTAGTTGTGTTAGTAGAAGTTTGGAAGAGACGATTTGTGTTTTTCAGCCTCGTGCTTTTCAGTCCGTTACAGTATGACGAATGTGCTATCTTCAATTACAAACGCTAGTTTTACCAGACCAATCGCTTCCGTCTCGTACTTGATTCAAAGCATGCATGGAATTTTGTGCTTCGGAATTGGCTACACACGATTGGAATTTACAACGGATTTTATTGTCGAAAAATTTGAGAACAAGCTCTCAAATTTTTGTTGTCCGACAGCAAATGTCCGATGGAGCCTACACACAGTCGGAATTTCCAACAACAAGCTTCCATCGAACATTTGTTGTCAGAATTTCCGATCGTCCGGCATAGCTTAAGCTATGACTAAGCATTGAGGTTCAATGTGAAACGCGTCAGCTGTTTTTTCCCACTGTATGCTGTTTTTTGTAGTGCATTTTCTTTTTACCCAAATAAAGGGCACGTCTTTTTAAGACTTTGGAGTGCGGCTGTCCATATACCTTTCTCTCTTTGCATGCCTTGTGCATTTCCGGCACCCGTTGGTTCTTGAGTGGACAGTGATTACCTTAGGTGTGCTCACCTGGAGCGGCAGCTTTCCTACCTGTTCGATATCTGCAGATAAGTTTGGTGATGTAGATGGGGGCGATGTTGTGAATGGCCTTGTATGTTGTGGTTAGCATTTTGAATTTTACACGGTGGGGTAGGGGAAGCCAGTGAAGGGATTGGCAGAGAGGAGCAGTATATAACACATCAGGTGCTAAAGGGTGTCATTTTAACATCCAATTTTGTATTTTTTTTTATGTTTTCTGTTTTTCAGCAGTGGTAGGCTCCAGTCAACCATGTAAATACAGTAGTGTAGGCAGGGCCATATAAGGAGCAACTAATGCCATAAGCATTGCCCAACTATTTCATATTCCAGCTAATCCTATACAAATTCTGCAGGTAAAAAAATTGTTTATTTAGTACCACCTTGGAAACACGAAGGAATAAAAGTTCCAAAGTCTAGAAAATTCCCCAAACTGAAATACTTTGTGGTTAATTAATTGCAACTGAATAAAAAATGTAGCCTCCAGCAACCATTCATAATACACCATGCTTAATTATCCTCACCCGATTGGCTGATATCAACCACTGTTTTTCAAAGAAATCCATCTAAGCACTCGTTCACCCCACATTTGACTGGAAGTGCATGTAGAGTATTATTTGCCATTCCACACATGTTAAAGTAGAGTTTTGAACATCTGTATTAAAAAATCAGCTCATCAGCACATAACCACTTTCTGCCCGTAGACCATCATATGACGTCCTTGACTTTGAGTGAGAATATCTGAATGATGCCTGCAGCTACAGACATCATCTAGATATCATCTTTTTCAGCCGGCGATTCTGTGTACCCCTGCGACCGGCGAGCCGGAGAACAAATCCCATGGGCCCCAGTCATCTCTATGACCCTCGGATGTCCGGGCACATCATTATGACATCACATCCGGGCCCGCTGATGTAAACAATGCCTGGGATGCGGCTGGAAAGGCCGAGAGAGTTTATTTTTATTCCTATTACAAGGGATGTTTACATTCCCTGTAATAGGAATAAAAGTGATAAAACATTTTTTTCAAAGAGAAAGTGTAAAAATAAAAAAATAAACGTAAAATAAAGAATAAAAAAAATAGTAATTAAAAGCGCCCCCGTCCCTGCATGCTCACGCACAGAAGCGAACGCATACGTAAGTCACACCCACATATGTAAACAGTGTTCAAATCACACATGCAATGTATCACCGCGTGTGTTAGAGCAAAAGCAACAATTCTAGCCCAAAACCTCCTCTGTAACTCTTAACAGCTAACCAGCAAAAACAATTATAGCGTCGCCTATGGAGATTTTTAAGTAACAACGTTTGGCGCCATTCCTCGAGTGTGCGCAATTTTAAAGCGTGACATTTTTGATATCTATTTACTCGACGCAACATCATCTTATACATTATATAAAAAAATTGGGCTATTGTTACTGTTTTTTTTTTTTTTATTCATGAAACTGTTTTTTCCCCCAAAAATCGCTGTGCAAATACCGTGTGACATAAAAAGTTCCAACAACCGCCATTTTATTCCCTAGGGTCTCTGCTAAAAAATCATATATGATGTTTGGAGGGATTCTAAGTAATTACCTAGAAAAAAAAATATGATGATTTTTACATGTAGGAGCGAAGTGCCAGAATTGGCCCGGATGGGAAGTGGTTAAAAAAATAATATCTCTCTATCTATCTATCTATCTATCTATCTATCTATCTATATATATATATATATATATATATATATATATATATATATATATATATATATATATATATATATATATATATATATATCTATCATCTAATTGCACTTCTTTGGACAGTCCTGTGTTGCACTGGTGTGACCAAGGTTCATAAGAAGGATGACCAGATTTTGCAAGGCCTTTCACCCACATGGAACGTAATGTAGAATTAGAGCCTCAAGGAGTTTTTTTTTTCTATCCTCTCCCCAAGTCCTTTCCCTCCAGTGTATTACTTGTGTTTCCATAGGAATGAATAAGCTGGGACTGATCAGCCTACTGCTCTTTTCACTTCACGCAGCAAGTTCCTGCCTCTTGGTGTAAGCAACAAGCAGTGTCTTTCACCAGCAAAGCACAATGGGACTGTAATCATTGCTGTCCTGTGTATCGGCTCATCTATCACTGACAAGTCATATCTGCTACCACTATCCACAAGCATCAAGGTAAAATATGTTCATAGAGTGCCAGTAACTAGTTTAGCAGCTTCTGTTATGTAATCGCAATACCAATGATAATGCTTCAAATATTGACTGAAATATTGTGGTTTTGTGGTTTTGCAACAACTAACTCATGAACCTTCATTCTTATGTAAATCCTATGAGCTGTCTGGTAGAGGTATGCCCCTGTGACAGATAAACACACAGCTTTTGTATTTCTAATCAATTAACAGAGGTACATGTACAATGTAACAGCATCATTTACAACCCTATCAAGGCAATTACGGTACTTTATATGGGATCTGAAAATGTTTGCATCATTTATGTCCTTGTAAAAATTACAGGCAAATATGTACTCTAAATTAATCATTTTCACTAATATAGCTGCATCAAGAGGATCAAATGTGGACTTTAGTTTAGAAAAAGGTGTACTAATCTATAGTGCCTAATCATCTACCTTTCATAGGCCTGGCTATGCTAAAATAACGGGCTGTTATATTTTTCCCTATATGTAAAAAGAGTGCAGCGCTAAAAATGAAAAGCCCATTTTTTGCGAATACAAACAAATATCAAAGTATACTATTATGCAAACAATCAATTGTATATAAACAATAATAACTGTGAATACAATTTGAAGATACATATGCAAAATTAAATCACATGTGAATAAAGTGCAATTGTGCAAACAAAAAGGTCATATAAAGCTGGATTCCATCAAAGAAAGTCTCATGGAAGAAAAAAGTGTTTGGAAATGACGATCATACACCAGATGGCGTGACACCCATTGCCCTAATCAAAAATGGAGGCTTACCGGAAAGCCAGTGCCCCCTCTTACTCAGAGAGGTCACAGTGAGTAAGAGGGGTCGCTGGCTTTGTTAAAGCCTCCATTTTTGATTAGGGCAATGAGTGTCACGCCGTCTGGTGTATGATCGTCATTTCCAAACACTCTTTTCTTCCATGAGACTTTCTTTCATGGAATCCAGCTTTATATGACCTTTTTGTTTGCACAATTGCACTTTATTCACATGTGATGTAATTTTGCATACGTCTCTTCAAACTTTATGCACAGTTATTATTGTAGTATATTTTGATATGTGTTTGTACTTGCACCAATGCACTTTTAATTTTTAGTGCTGCACTCTTTTTACATTTAGCGAAAAACATAACAGTCCTTTATTTTAGCATAGCCAGGCCTATAAAAGGCAGATTCTGATTAGGCACTATAGATTAATGCTCTTAAAATTTTTAGCGCTCCACTCTTTTTTTTTTGTGCCTTGTGTCTGGGTTATAGTACACAGCTGCTTATTAAATTTTAGTTCCTTTTTTTTTAAATTCTATATTTTTATTTATTTTTATAAGCAAGAAAGCAATACAGGAAACAAGAAAAGGAATATGCAAAATCCAATAAGACAACATATATATGGATATTACATTACATCTCTCTCTTTAACTCTATTTGCTATTCATAGTTTACCACCGAGGGAAATTATAATATATTATATCACAAACAATTTCAAACCATTCCCCCAAGGAGAGATGTGGTAACCAAAATACTATTACAACTTTTAACTAAATTTCAAACTTGCCCAAGTATTTCATCTCCACCCTGATTGTCCATATATTCTCTATATATTAGACTAATTCCCTCCTTTATCTTCATCACACTTCCTTCCCTATTTTATCCCCTCATTCCCTCCCCCCTTATCCCCTCCTCAAGACCCCTAACTCCACCTCTTCTCCTCCTCCTTCCGTGTATACTGACGGACCGGAAAGGAAGAGAAGAGGAAGAAAAGAAAAGAGAGAAAAGAAAAAAAAAAGAAAAGACATATAAAATAACACAACAACCCTCCCCCTCTCCGCTGTTCCCCCCCAGTGCGTGATATCTTTCCTTCCCTCCTCCCTTTCCCTTCTTTCCTCAACCTCTAGTATTTATTCCTACTCCCCTAGTAACTTGTTACCTTCATCTGATTGTACAAATAATTCCCAGGGTGCCCATATCATTTTAATTTGCTCTTTCTTATCTATCGTCCTCGGGAGGAGTTTCTCCATTATTCCTATTTTTCTTACTTTTTTAAGCCACATAGATATTGGAGGTGCTTCAGGGTCTTTCCATTTTATCGCAATGCAGCTTTTTGCTGCATTTATCAGATGACATATCATCGATCCCGTATATCTTTTCAAAGAAATTTCTGTATGATGTAGTAGGAAAAACGAGGGGTCATCTGGAATCTGGTGTTCCGTAAGTGATTGGGTAATTTTTCGTACTATTTCCCAAAATTGTCGTATTATTGGACATCCCCAAAATGTATGTAACATTGTCCCTTTCTCCCCACACCCTCTGCAGCATCTATCTGACATTTCAGGAAAGAATATATTTAGACGCGCTGGTGTATAGTACCACCGTGTTAATATTTTATAGTTTAATTCTTGTATTTTCGTACATCTTGAAGAATTTAACGCTAAATTTATAATATTTTGGGATTGTATTGGGGAAAAGGTTTGGCCTAAGTCTCTTTCTCATTTGGCCAGGCTCGACATTCTAAAGTCCTCCAGGGGTGCAGTCAACAGTGTATACATTTTGGAGACCATATGGGCTAATGGTTCCTCTCCTCCACAATACTCCTCAAACTTTGTAAGTGCCCGTTTATAGTTTCCTGCATCACCCAAAGTCTCCAAAAAATTTCGTACCTGCCGTGCTTGCCATAACGGTATTTCGAATCGCCCTCCCCTTGTGATATTTCTCCTATTGTTATCCACCCCCTTTCTCCTAGAAAGTGAGAGGCTTGAAATCTACCTTTTTTTCTTAATTTCTTAAGTATTTGCGACTCCATGCCTGGCTGAAATTCTGGGTTTCCTATTATCGGATAGAGGGGGGAGTTTTTAGTCGAAAATTTCGAGTTATGACATACTTTATTTCCAGTCCATAAAGTTGGACCTATCGTAGGATGGGTTTTAACTATTGGGGGTAATGTTGAGTAACACCATATTGCTCTGTTTAATGGTACGGGGCACATTTGTTGCTCTATAGTAATCCACAATGTATAATCCCCATGTCTACTCCAATCAGCTATCCTTCCCAGCTGGACTGCCTGGTAGTATTTTAACATATCTGGTGCTGATATTCCTCCAGCCTTCTTGGGTAGGATCAATAGTTTCCTGCCAATCCTAGGCCTTTTACTCCCCCATATAAATTTCATAAATATAGCCTGGACTTGATTAAAGTATGACATGTGGATCTGAATTGGTAGAGCTTGGAAAAGATAGAGAAATCTTAGCACTACACTCATTTTTAGAATATTAGATCTCCCGAACCAGGAGTGCATCCCTCTACTCCATCCATCAAGCATTGTTCTGACTGTTCCCAGTAATGGTTTAAAATGTAACTCAAAAGTATCCTTCAAATCTGGTGGCATTTGTGTTCCTAAATAGTTCAGTGCCCTAGTCGTCCATTTGAACTTAAAGCTATGTTCTAAACCGTTTTGGATCAACTCCGGGAGAGCAACCCCCATCGCCTCAGATTTACTGTAATTTATTTTAAAATTTGACATCATAAAGTTCTACTTCTTTCATTAATTTTGGTAGGGATATCTGTGGTTTTACTAAGGAAAACAGCATGTCATCTGCGTAAGCCGATACTTTATATTCCCTTCCCCCTAGTTGAATACCTACTATATCTCTATTCTGTCGGATCTTATTTAATAATGGTTCTAATGTCAATGCAAATAGTATGGGTGACAAGGGGCAGCCCTGCCTGGTACCATTTGTAATTGCCAGGGGCTCGGAGTATACCCCATTTACTTTTACTAATGCTCTGGGTCCCGCATACACCCCCGCTATCCACTGTAACATCCGCTCTCCCAGACCCATTTGTTTTACTGTTCCCAGCATAAATTCCCAATTCACTCTATCGAATGCTTTCTCTGCGTCTGAATTCAGGAAAACACTTGATATCTTGTTTTTATTTGCTTGGTATATTAAATGTAACACTTTAATAGTACTATCTCTCGCTTCTCTAGTTGGTATAAACCCCACTTGGTCTAGATGAACCAGTTTTGATAGATAGGGCTGTATGCGGGATGCCAGAATCTTTGTCAATATTTTAATGTCTACGTTTATTAATGATATTGGTCTATAGCTAGTGCATAACCCTGGATCCTTCCCTTCTTTCAGGATAACCGTAATATGTGCCAGTAAGGCCTCCGGAGGTATCGATCTAGTTTGTCCTACTGTATTAAATACTTTAGTCATATAAGTCCCCAGTAGTGTGCTAAAGCTTTTATAGTATTGTATAGTGAACCCGTCTGGGCCTGGGGCTTTACCATGTTTTATTGTTTTCATTGTTGTTTGCACTTCCTCCAGAGTAATTGGTTTTTCTAGATCTCTTCATTCTGGGGATGTTAATCTAGTCAAACCTGCTGAGGATATATATTTCTCCACAGACCCAGAGGTGTTCACCCTTCCTTGAAGATTATATAAAGAGGCATAGTATTTCCTAAATTCTTGCGCTATTTCTTTTGAGAGGTATAGTTTTTGATCTGATTTTGTTTTAATAAATGGGATATATGACCGTGACTGTAGTTTTTTCAATTTTTTTGCTAGTAACTTCCCACATTAATCACCTGAGTCATACGTCATCTTCTCTGCGTATTATAAAACCGCTTCAGCCTTATATCTAAGAAGATCAGCTACCTGTCTTCTTCAATTCCTATACCTGTTTCCGTCTTCTTTTTATGTTGAATCTCCAGTCTCTGTATCCTTTCTAATAATTCTTTTATTTATTTTTCTCTTGCTTTCTTAACTCGGGAGCCATGTTTGATTAAAACCCCTCGGATAACAGATTTATGGGCTTCCCAAACTATTCCTGGATCGCTTTCTTCATTATCATTTATCTGGAAATACCACATTATTTCTTTTTTTACATCTTCAATTATATGGGGATTCTGTAATAGACTCTCATTTAACCTCCACCTCCATTCTGACATCTGAGTTCCCTCTCCCCAAGTTATTTCCATCGTTACCGGGGCATGATCTGTCCATGTTATATTTCCAATTGAAATGCCCTGTATTAAATGTAACCATTGATGAGGTATCAGAAAGAGATCTATTCTTGAGTATGTTTGATGGGGGTTTGAGTAGTATGTATAGTCTTTCTCTCCTGCATGTAAGATACGCCATCCATCTACTAACTGAAATTCATGTAGTTTTTGTATAATTCGTTTTCTGATTCCATTGGGTACAGAAGACACCCCTTCCGAGGTATCTTCCTTTGGGTCCAAGGGGATATTCAAGTCTCCACCACAGATCAACTTACCCTCTTTAAAGTTCATCAATTTAGTGATCACCTTCACTAAAAAACTATCTTGATGTACGTTCAGTGCCTAAATGGTGGCTAATGTTACCTTCTCACCCCCTATTGCCCCTTTAAATTTTAGTTCCTAACGCGGATATACCTCTTATATTTTTCCCTTTACTTAATTACATTATACAGTAATTATACATAATAATAAATTCAAATGTCTGCTTGATATTTTATTTTGCTTATTTTACTCTACATTTTAATGGTAGGTGGTTGAAATTTGCCTTTTTTTAAAGTGTATAGTGTAACACATATCTTGAATAACTAATGCAATTAACTCTTGACAGGATTTTAACATTCTACATACTACTCTTATATATTTCATTTTGTGTCCTGAAGACACAGGGGGCTGCCATTTCCGAGTTCCAATTGAACTTGTCTTTTTGTCTGGCTGTAACCAGTAACCAGTAACCTCAATACTTTCTAAATTCTAAATAAAAAATGTCAACTAACAAATCTTTACATACAAATATGCTCTGCTTCACTAACTTGAAATACATTTTTGAAAAACATGACAACCAGCCTTGTCTGAGAATAGTCCAAGATCTATAGATTGTCTCACAGAGCGAGGGTAGCTTATCCTCTTATCCGCAATCACTCTACCTTATGCCTAAAATAAACTGATCTTGGCAAAAATATGGGGCTGCCATTGCTGACCTCTTTTTGAAAATGCTGGTTGACTGGCTGTTACAGTTCACTGGCTTTGTTTACTTTTAAGACGCTGACACAGAACAAACTATTCAAATTAGGAACACGTTCTGGAAAAGCCCAAACAAGTTTTTTGTTATCTGCAGCAGCTTAAAGTACCAAAGCAAGAGTAGCAGAATGAGATTAAATTAAGCATTCAAGCATTTTCAGAAAAAAAATACGTAGCTATGGTAGCTCCTCTTTTTTTCTTTTAACGGGTTTCTTTTAGGATTTATTTACATGTGTGGGTCGGGAGTGTTTTCTACCTTTCTGAAATATGATCCACAGTGGATCAATTTTCAGAGGCATGTAATAGGCGGCTTAGAGGTGATATGTTGCCTGTTCACTGCCTTTGTTAACCATCTCGCACACCTTTGCAGCTTACCCCATTCACTTGAATAGATCACATATGGCGGTGGTACGGCCTGCTGAACAAAATCTGGCATATAAAGTTTGCTAGGCTGCATGGTGGCAGGGTGCACTTATGCCGCGAACACAGGGTTGGAATTTTCGACAACAAATGTTCGATGTGAGCTTGTTGTCGGAAAATCCGACCGTGTGTAGGCTCCAATGGACATTTGCTGTCGGAATTTCCAACAACAAAAATTTGAGAGCTGGTTCTCAAATTTTCCAACAATAAAAGTTCTGTGTACACGATTCAACGCACAAAAATTCTACGCATGCTTGGAATCAATTTGACGCATACTCAGAATCATTAAACTTAGTTTTTCTCGGCTCGCCGTAGTGTTGTACGTCACCGTGTTCTTGACGTTTGCAATTTCCGGCTACATTTTTGTGACCGTGAAAAATCCACTGTTTTGATGTCGGAATGTCCGATCGTGTGTACGCGGCATAATATCAGTTTGGTGGTCAGAGGGGAAGGGGATGGTAAAACTACTGTTCGGTTGCTTGTTTTTACTATCCATGCAAACAGGTCCTTAATAATATTTGAGCTTAGCTCCCAAATGTCCCTTGTTTGGAGTAATTGTCCCTCTGAACCAAATCCCTCTGTCCCTCTCTCCTCCTACGTTGTCCCTCTTTTTGGTGTGACTCTTATAAAAAAAGTACTATTTATTGATGAAAATTTTTAAACTACACTAATACCTTTCATCAACCTTTTATTGCATTTTATGCATAAGAAGCCTTAGCAGTCCACAAACAATGGGACATGGGAGGGGTATGTACTTTGTCTATATTCCTTGTGCTAATATATGTGACATATAACCTTTGAAAAGCAGCAGTAAATTTTTATACACACAGTATATATTGCATAAATGCACCTTCAGCTGCTCAATATGCTAAACCTATATACAGTTTGTATATGTAAAATGAACACAAGGTGGCAGCATATTCATCCAGTATGGCCAATACTGTAACAAAATGTTGTCCTTGTTTATTGCTATCATAAATCAATACCACTCAAAGCACAAATTGTAAGCAGAATTAAATACATAAATGTAATTCTGACAATACCACTTATAACACATAATACAAAGAAACAATGATTATATATGTAAAATGAATTCATGGGAATGTTTTATCCCTTTTTGCATGTCTGGCTTTAGGCTGGGTTCACACTACTACACTACTTTGATCCTACTTTGCTCTGCTACATTGGTCCTACACTGATCCTACATTGGTCCTACATTGGTCCTACATTGATCCTACATTGGTCCTACATCCATCCTACTTTCATGAACAGGATACTACTCTGATCCGACTTTGTGATAGTCTGACTTGTTCTTTGACCAATCAAAACAATCCCAGAGTGAGATAAATTCCTTTTACTGCTGCTGTAATCACAAGTTGGATGTCAAAAGTCGGATGGTTAGGACAAGGCTCCTACTTTGGTCCGACTTCAATGATATTCAATGGACTGAAGTAGGATCAATGTAGGACCAAAGTAGTACAGGGAGCATTTTCAAAGTCAGACCGACTTGTGTAGGACCAGTTAAGACAGCTCTCATAGGGAAACATTGATTTTCACACGTCATGCTACATGAGCTCCCAATGTAGGACCGTTGTCGGACAAGTGTGAACCCAGCCTTACAGACAATTTGGATTGACCAATCCTTACAGCTACTGTAAAGATAAAAAAAAAAAATAGGTTACTAAGTAATTTTTTCTTTCCCTATTGAATTTTCTGTTGCACAGCTGTCTGTTCCAGCGTGTCCACAGCTTACGATCAATATACATCAAGAAATCAGAGAGGAGAAATGGATCAAAAGAAAAGAAGTCAAACTGCTAATGCACCAAACAAAAAGAGCAATGAAGTCAAACTAAAACATTTCAGAGAAAATACAAATATTGGAATGCGGAGATGCTCCACTTCATCTGGCAGACTGATGCAAGTATGTACCGTTAATATGCTGTCTTTGGTATTTTCAGACATATTTTTATGTGAAACATTCCTACAGTATAACAAAAGGGGTAGATGCAGGGGTCAAGTCCTGGGGAAAAAAGTGTGGGAACTCCCACCCAAGATCCACTCCCCCACCAAAAAAAAAATGATGCGCTCATATGCATAATTACTAAACCGCATGTTCTTTCTAAATCCTGCGTTAACTCGCGGCAGACCTCCGCAATGTCTCCTGGGAACAATGACAAAAGCTCCCAGGAGACATTGCGGCATCGAGGAAGTGATGGAATACCCGCACACTACCCGATGAATCCATATACAGGAAGCGGCCAGTAACATAAAGGATTACGAAGGTTCACCTGCCCCTGACAGTGACTCAAGCTGGGCATCACCGCTTAGTTAAGGATTGGCTCGGGTGGCTTGGCTGCTCTAGTCCTGCAAAGGAAACTGCGTTCCTGCTGTGAAAAAAGTGCAGGAACTCCGTTCCCACGCGTTCCCGCAGGACTTGAGCCCTGGGTAGATGCATCAAAGAACAAGATTAGCAATATATTTAGGACATTCCGGGGTGAGGTTGTATAATCAAGGCGAATGAATAGAACAAATAAAGAGTATAAATAGGAAATCTAGTTGCAGAAGTCTTTATTTCTTCACAAGGTCTTGGATGAAAATGTGATTTTTGAAACCTTGGTTCCAGTGTCAGAATTCATATAATGTGAAGTCCTGTAAGCCTGTGGTGTGATGCTAGAAATAGTCCTTAGATAAAGACCAGGGCAAGAGGGTCAAAGGAGAGCTCAGCCCGAAATCTGCAAACAAAAGACAGCACAATGGTAACCTTTAAAAGACTGCACTAGAAAAGAAAACACTAGTTATGGAACGGATAGCTATGGAGCAATTTAAAGCTAAATATTATTTGATTTTGTCCAAAATGTAAGAATTAAACAAGATTGACAAAAACGACAGCAATATTTGACTGTAGCTGATGCTTTAAAATACCCGAGAGATCAACAAATCACGATAAATATGATATGAGAATCCCAAACATGACCCTCAACCTATGAAAAGGTGCTAATTGTCTGAATTCACCTACTTGCTTGTATTACTTCTGAACTCTAGAGGCTTTCCATGCTTTTTGTTCCTTCTGCCCTGCTGTACTTAATCACTTGTCTACCAGCATGTTTATAAATGGCAGCTGGTAGAACAAGATTTCAAACACTGTTTTTAAAGATATTCAGTTAGTAATGTACTGTCAAGTGGAAGTGATATGTGTGGCTGTAAAGACACCCGATGACTTCCACTGCCCCCTGAAGGTACTACTGCTCTCCTGCTGTTCCCTCCATGGTCCCGCCTGCTGACCCAAGACCAGCATGGTAGGTGTCGGCGGGCTGGAGAGAGGAAAACTATCCATTCCCTGATCTCCCCTCCAGTGCATGACCATGTGTGACATGTATAAGGGCTCTTTCGGGTTCGGTTGTCACTTTCTCCAGCTGCTGTGGCCTGATAATAAGATGATGACCAGTGCTCCTTTAGCTTCCGTGGAGGGCAGGGAAGATAAAATAATGAAACCCTAATAGACCTCTGATGTCTAAGTAAAGAGAACCTGTCATTACTCAATGCTATCCCATAGGGGGCTATTGGCCTCTGTGTACAGTAACACCAACTGGGGGAAAATAGCTGCCTAAATAAATAAATGCAAAAATAAATAAATGAATTAACATATAAAAAACACAGAAAAAAGTAACATAGGAACATAAATGCATGTTGCGGGTACCCCAACCTACAGCAACAACATTTGTGCTATATATCGCTGCGAGTGTCGGAGTGAGAGCATTAATTCTAGGGCCCTCACTTATGAATAACTTGCAACCTGTAAAGGCTTTTAAAGCTTCACCTATGGAGAATTTTGGGGTACTATGGTTTCATGGGCACACATAATTTTAAGGCTTGTTGGGTTTGGCATCTATGTACTGATGGCAACCTCGTATTTTATGTTTTACAAATAAATTTCATAATATATTGTGTTTGTGTGCACTAATATTAACGTTAGCGTATTTTTTGCTGAAAACATGTGTTTGATAAACATGTGCGCTAATATGATAAAAATTGCAATTACCATCATTTTATTCCTCAGGGTCTCTGCTTTCAGAAAATATATAATGTTTGGGGGTTTAACTAAAATTCTGGCCTAAAATGTTAATTTAGACATGTGTACAAAACCTAAAAAATTGGGTCTGGTAGAAAAGTGGTTAGAGCTGAACTCCAGGAATTCAGCCACTTTCTAAAATATGCCAAAATTACAACGGGTTAAGTGCAATGAGGTGCATGCCACCACGTAGATTTATATCTTTAACCACTTAAGGACCGCCGCATGTACATATACGTCAGCAGAATGGCACAGGCAGGCACATGCACGTATATATACGTGCTCTGCTTGACGTGGGTCGGGGGTCCGATTGGACCCCCCCCCCGGTACATGCGGCGTAAACAACAGGAAGGAGGAAGTGTGTGATCTCTCCTCGTGGTGGTCATATCGACCACCGCTGAGGAGAGGAGACATCACACAAGTAAGTTGCACCCCAACACTACTCTAACACCAGCACACACAGGCACATTTAACCCCTTCAGTCACCGCCGATCGCCCCCCCCAGTCTCCTGTAACAGTGTCACTGAATGCAGTGTCATTTTTTTTTTCATTACTGCATTTAGTGTCAGTGACAGAAAAAAGTGTTAGGGCAGTTAGTTTTAGCCCCCTTTAGGTCCAGGGTAGCCCCCTACCCCCCCCTAATAAAGGTTTAACCCCTTGATCACCGCCCTAGTTAACCCTTTCACCCCCTATTGCCAGTGTCACTAAGCGATCGATTTTCTGATCGCTGTATTAGTGTCACTGTTGCCGCCAGGCAGTTAGTTTTTTTTGAGGTTCGCCGCCAGGTTCTATAGCGTTAGGAACCCCCATAAATAAAGTTTTTAACCCCTGATTGCCCCCTAGTTAACCTTTTCACCCCCTATTGCCAGTGTCACTAAGCGATCGACTTTCTGATCGCTGTATTAGTGTCACTGTTGCCGCTAGGCAGTTAGTTTTTTTTGAGGTTCGCCGCCAGGTTCTATAGCGTTAGGAACCCCCATAAATAAAGTTTTTAACCCCTGATTGCCCCCTAGTTAACCCTTTCACCCCCTATTGCCAGTGTCACTAAGCGATCGATTTTCTGATCGCTGTATTAGTGTCACTGTTGCCGCTAGGCAGTTAGTTTTTTTTGAGGTTCGCCGCCAGGTTCTATAGCGTTAGGTACCCCCATAAATAAAGTTTTTAACCCCTGATTGCCCCCTAGTTAACTCTTTCACCAGTGATCACCGTATAAGTGTTACGGTTGACGCTGGTTGGTTAGTTTGCTGTTTATAGCATCAGGGCACCCGCCGTATATAACCCAATAAAAGTTTAACCCCCTGATCGCCAGGCGGGTGATATAAATTAAATTTTAGCGTCAGTCAGGGTCTGCGTCGCCCCAGGTAGCGTTAGGTTAGTGCCAGTACCGCTTACACCCACTCGCAAAGCATACACCCCCCTTAGTGGTATAGTATCTGAACGGATCGATACCTGATCTGATCAGATCTATACTAGCGTACCCAGCAGTTTAGGGTACCCAAAAACGCATTGTTAGCGGAATCAGCCCAGATACCCGCTAGCACCTGCGTTTTCCCCCTCTGCCCAGCCCAACCCACCCAAGTGCAGTATCGATCGATCACTGTCACTTCAAAAACACAACACACAACTACAGCGTTCGTAGAGACAGGCCTGATCCCTGCGATCGCTAACAGTTTTTTTGGAAGCGTTTTCTACATTTTCCTTTCTATAGTCAGGTGCTTTTTTTACCTGTGAATCATCACCAGTGTACCACTAAATTTAAAACCCAAAATGGCAAAGCGAATGTACACTGGTGAAGAGGCCGTCAGGATTCTGTGCATGTCAGATAGTGAAGAAGAGGAGGTCACGCATCTGACAGAATCTGGCTCAGAATACGATCCTGTTTACGACAGCGGCTCCATGTCAGATAGCTCGGACGACGGAGTAGTGGTCCCTGCTAAGGCCAGGCGTACCCGACCCCATTCTGATGTTGTTGAGCAGCAAGAACCGCAGGACCCTTGTATGGAGCAGAGAGCCAGTACTAGCGCCGCTATTCCTTCTGGTGGATTGGCAAGCACCAGCGGCCTAGTACACCCTGGTCGTTATCCAGCACTGCAGTAAGATGTGGTGACGTGACGAGTCCCATAAGTGCAGTTCAAGCTGGCGAGGTGGCAAGCACAAGTAGTGTCCCGCTGCCACCAAGAAGAAGACAAAGACAGGCCCGTCGTGCCCATAGTGCCCTTCCTGCAGAATTCGCCTATCCTGATTGGGTCCCCACCACTTCTGCAGAACCCGTACTTCCCCCATTCACTGGCCAACCCGGTATTCAGGTGGATACAGCGAACTTTACGTCACTTGATTTTTATTCGCTGTTTTTCACGGAAGATCTCTATAGATCTATTGTGGACCAGACTAATTTATATGCTGGTACCTACATCGCCGCTAACCCCCAGTCTCTCCTTGCCAAAGAATGGAAACCTCTTGAGGTTTCCGAATTTAAGACATTTCTGGGCCTTACCCTCAACATGGGCATACACCCATTTCCGTCATTGCGGATGTATTGGTCCACACATCCCATTGACCATATGCCCGTGTTCTCTGCTCACATGGCCAGGAAACGATACGAGGCGATCCTGCGGTTTATGCATTTCAGTGACAATGCACTTTGTCGTCCACGTGGAGACCCTGAATTTGACCGGCTCTACAAAATTCGGTCCCTCGTAAACCATTTCAACGAACGTTTTGCAGCCTTGTTTAATCCCCAGCAGGTTGTTTGCGTTGATGAGTCCCTCATTAAATTTGCTGGCCGCTTGTCTTTCAAACAGTACCTTCCCAGCACGCGTGCCAGATACGGGGTCAAGCTCTATAAGCTCTGTGACAGGGCCACAGGCTACACATGGAGCTTTAGGGTTTACGAGGGCAAAGATAGTGAGGTAGAGCCGGAAGGATGCCCAGATTACATGGGGAGCGCTGGCAAGATCGTTTGGGACTTGGTGTCATCCTTATTCGGAAAGGGGTACCACTTATACGTGGACAATTTTTACAGCAGTGTGACACTTTTTAGCCACTTGTTTGATCATCAGATTGGAGCATGTGGCACCGTGCGACCTAATCGCCGGGGCTTCCCCCAGAGGCTTGTAGATGCCCGTCTTAGCCTGGGGGCGAGAGCCTGCTTCAGATGTAAAAATTTGCTCGCTGTGAAGTGGCGGGACAATAGGAATGTTTTCGTTCTTACCACCCTTCACGCAGACACGACAGTACAAATTCGTACGGGGACTGGTGTTGTGGAGAAACCCCTCTGTGTCCACGAATATAACCAAAACATGGGAGGGGTGGACCTCAACGACCAGTTGATGGCGCCGTATCATATTGCCCGCAAGACGAGACGCTGGTACAAAAAAGTGTCTCTACATTTATTCCAATTGGCTCTACTGAATGCTCATGTCGTATACAGAGCTTCAGGACAGAATGGATCCTTCCTTCAATTCCAGAAGGATATCATCACAGAACTCCTGTATCCAGGCGGTACTGTACCTCACCATCCCCTACCAAATGCAGTAAGCCGACTGCATGAGAGGCATTTTTTGTATGCCATCGAGAGTACCCCTACCCAACGAACCCCCCAAAGAAGATGTCGTGTCTGTACCAAGCGCGGATTTAGGCGTGACACCCGTTATTTTTGTCCCAAATGTCCTGCCGATCCTGGTCTTTGTATTGGGGAATGTTTTGAACGCTTCCACACACTAGTGAAGTATTAGCGTAGGGCAAAACATTACACAGGCTAGGCTCACTTACAGAGGGTCTCCCAAGATGCCATCGCAGTTTGAGAGACCCAAACCTGGAACCGAAAAGTTGAACAGTTACAAAAAAAAGTGTTAAAAAAAAAAAAGGAAAAAAAAAAAAAAAAAAATAGTTGTCGTTTTATTGTTGTCTCCCTCTCTATTCTCTCTCTATTGTTCTTCTCTTTTTTACTGTATTCTATTCTGCAAAGTTTTATTGTTGTTGTGTTTTTTCATGCTTGCTTTTCAGGTATGTAATTTACTTTACTGTTTTCAGGTATGCCATTCAGCTGTTGCGCGGACTTATTTATCTTGACAGCAACAGCGTTTGCTCCCATGATATATAAAGCCGCGACTCCAGTGCTGTAGGAGGTGATTTCACCACCACAGTTAAAAAAAAGAGCATATATGCCGAAGCATGGGGGCAGCAGGGGCGGAGGAGCGATTTTGCTCCTAATGCCGCGTACATACGGTTGACATTCCTACAGAGGCTTTCCCGTGGAAAAGTCTGACCATGTGTACACGGCATAGAAAAGTCCGACCGTGTGTACGCGGCATAGAAAAGTCCGACCGTACGCGGCATAACTTTTTTGCGGGAGGATGCCCCCATGCTTCGGCATATATATATATTAGGCACAGGTTGCGTTAAAAAATGTTTTATTTTTTACTATGTTTTTTTTATAGGTATTTGCTTTGCAGGTATGGTATGATCTTACTGTTATACTGGAATGTTACTTTGTTTTAATGTTAACCATCATTTGCTTAGCAGGTACGCCATTCAGTTGCAGTGCGGATTTATTTATCGTGACAGCAACAGCGTTTGCTCCCACGATATATAAAGCCGCGACTCCAATGCTGTAGGAGCTGATTTCACCACCACAGTTCAAAAAAGAGCATATATGCCGAAGAATGGGGGCATTAGGGGCGGAGGAGCGATTTTGCTCCTAATGCCGCGTACATACGGTTGACATTCCTACGGAGGCTTTCCCGTGGAAAAGTCTGACCATGTGTACGCGGCATAGAAAAGTCTGACCGTGTGTACGCGGCATAGAAAAGTCCGACCGTACGCGGCATAACTTTTTTGCGGGAGGATGCCCCCATGCTTCGGCATATATAAATGGTGCATGTATGCCCATCATTAGAAGTGGGTGGATGAAGGGAGGTATTCTAATGGTGGGCATACCCACCGATCAATCTTACTGGTATGTTGCTGGACTTTGAATGGTTATACCAGAATGATGCCTGCGGGTTTAGGCATCATCTTGGTATCATTCTTTTCAGCCAGCGGTCGGCTTTCATGTAAAAGCAGTCCTAGCGGCTAATTAGCCTCTAGACTGCTTTTACATTCAGTGGGAGGGAATGTCCCCCCCCGGATATAAACGGCGCCATCTTGGTGTGGTCAGATGCTTTGAGGGCAGAGGAAAGATCTAGGGTATAATAGACCCCATTTAAAAAAAAAAGAGTACCTGTCACTAACTATTGCTATCATAAGGGATATTTACATTTCCTGAGATAACAATAAAAATGGTAAAAAAAAAAAAAAATATGGAAGGAACAGTTAACAAATAAAATAAAAAAAGCGAAATAAATATATATAAAAAAAAAAAGCATCCCTGTCATATGTAAACAGCAATTGCACCATGCATGTGAGGTATCACCGCGAAGGGCAGATCGAGGGCAGTCATTTTAGCAGTAGACCTACTCTGTAAATCTAATGTGGTAACCTGTAAAGGCTTTTAAAGGCTTTTAAAAATGTATGTAGTTTGTCGCCACTGCGCGTTTGTGCGCAATTTTAAAGTATGTCGTGTTTGGTATCCATGTACTCGGCCTAAGATCATAATTTTTATTTCATCAATAATTTTGGCAATATAGTGTGTTTTAGTGCTTTAAAATAAAAAAAAGTGTATTTTTTCCCCAAAAAATGCGTTTGAAAAAACGCTGCGCAAATACTGTGTGGAAAAAAAAATTGCAACACCCACCATTTTAATCTGTAGGGCCTTTGCTTTAAAAAAATATATAATGTTTGGGGGTTCAACTTAACTTTCTTGCAAAAAAATAATATGTTTTTATGTAAACAAACAGTGTCAGAAAGGGCTTTTTCTTCAAGTGGTTAGAAGAGTGGGTGATGTGTGACATAAGCTTCTAATTGTTGTGCATAAAATGCCAGGACAATTCAAAACCCCCCCAAATGACCCCATTTTGGAAAGTAGACACCCCAAGCTATTTGCTGAGAGGCATCTCGAGTCCATGGAATATTTTATATTTTGACCCAAGTTGCGGGAAATATAAATATATATATATATATTTTTTTTTTTGCGCAAAGTTGTCACTAAATGATATATTGCTCAAACATGCCATGGGCATATGTGGAATTACACCCCAAAATACATTCTGCTGCTTCTCCTGAGTACGGGGATACCACATGTGTGAGACTTTTTGGGAGCCTAGCCACGTACGGGACCCCAAAAACCAATCACCGCCTTCAGGCTTTCTAAGGGTGTAAATTTTTGATTTCACTCCTCACTACCTATCACAGTTTCGAAGGCCATGACATGCCAAAATAGCACAAAAAAAACCCAAATGACCCCATTTTGGAAAGAAGACACCCCAAGGAAACTGCTGAGAGGCATGTTGAGTCCATTGATTTATTTATTTTTTGTCCAAAGTGATTGAATAATGACAAAAAAAAAAAAAAAGAAAAATTTGTCACTAAATGATATATTGCTCACACATGCCATGGTTATATGTGGAGTTGCACCCTAAAATACATTCTGCTGCTTCTCCTGAGTACGGGGATACCACATGTTTGGGACTTTTTGGGAGTCTAGCCGCGTACGGGACCCCGAAAACCAAGCACCGCCTTCAGCATTTCTAAGGGCGCAAATTTTTGATTTCACTCCTCACTACCTATCACAGTTTCAAAGGCCATAAAATGCCAAAATAGCACAAAACCCCCCCAAATGACCCCATTTTGGAAAGTAGACACCCCAAGCTATTTGCTGAGAGGCATGTTGAGTCCATGGAATATTTTTTTTTTTTGCCCCAAGTGATTGAATCATGACCAAAAAAAATTAAAATAAAAAAATGTACAAAACATTGTCACTAAATGATATATTTCTCACACATGCCATGGTTATATGTGGAATTGCACCCCAAAATACATTCTGCTGCTTCTCCTGAGTACGGGGATACCACATGTGTGGGACTTTTTGGGAGCCTAGCCGCGTATGAGACCCCGAAAACCAAGCACCGCCTTCAAGATTTCTAAGGACATAAATTTTTGATTTCACTCACACAAATCTTGAAGGCAGTGCTTGGTTTTCGGGGCCCTGTACGCGGCTAGGCTCCCAAAAAGTCCCACACATGTGGTATCCCCGTACTCAGGAGAAGCAGCAGAATGTATTTTGGGGTGCAATTCCACATATGCCCATGGCATATGTGAGAAATATATCATTTAGTGACAACGTTTTGTAAAATTTTTTTTTTTTTGGTCATTATTCAATCACTTGGGGCCATAAAATTAAATATTCCATGGACTCAACATGCCTCTCAGCAAATAGCTTGGGGTGTCTTCTTTCCAAAATGGGGTCATTTGGGGGGGGGTTGTGTGACATCTTGGCATTTTATGGCCTTCAAAACTGTGATAGGTAGTTATAGGTAGTGAGGAGTGAAATCAAAAATTTATGCCCTTAGAAATCTTGAAGGCGGTGCTTTGTTTTCGGGGCCCCGTATGCGGCTAGGCTCACAAAAAGTCCCACATATGTGGTATCCCCGTACTCGGGAGAAGCAGCAGAATGTATTTTGTGCAATTCCACATATAACTATGGCATGTGTGAGCAATATATCATTTAGTGACAACTTTGTGCAAAAAAAAATCAGTTTGTCATATTCCCGCAACTTGTGTCAAAAGATAAAATATTCCATGGACTCGACATGCCTCTCAGCAAATAGCTTAGGGTGTCTACTTTGCAAAATGGGGTCATTTGTTTTTTTTTTTTTGCTATTTTGGCATTTTATGGCCTTCGAAACCTTGATAGGTAGTGAGGAGTGAAATCAAAAATTTGTGCCCTTAGAAATGCTGAAGGCGGTGCTTGGTTTTGGGCCCCGTATGCGGCTAGGCTCCCAAAAAGTCCCACACATGTGGTATCCCCGTACTCAGGAGAAGCAGCAGAATGTATTTTGGGGTGCAATTCCACATATAACCATGGCATGTGTGAGCAATATATCATTTAGTGACAACTTTTTGTAAACATTTTTTTTTTTTTTTCGTCATTATTCAATCACTTGGGACAAAAAAAAAAATATTCAATGGACTCAACATGCCTCTCAGCAGTTTCCTTGGGGTGTCTACTTTCCAAAATGGGGTCATTTGGGGGGGTTTAGTACTGCCCTGCCATTTTAGCACCTCAAGAAATGAGATAGGCAGTCATAAAATAAAAGCTGTGTAAATTCCAGAAAATGTACCCTAGTTTGTAGACGCTATAACTTTTGCGAAAACCAATAAATATACGCTTATTGCGATTTTTTTTACTAAAGACATGTGGCTGAATACATTTTGGCCTAAATGTTTGACTAAAATTTAGTTTATTCGATATTTTTTACTTTTTGTTATAAGAAAAATCATTTTTATTCAAAATTTACGGTCTTTTTGCGTTTATATCGCAAAAAATAAAAATCGCAGAGGCAATCAAATACCATCAAAAGAAAGCTCTATTTGTGGGAAGAAAAGGACGCAAGTTTCGTTTCGGTACAACATTGCATGACCGCGCAATTACCAGTTAAAGCAGCGCATTGCCAAATTGTAAAAACACCTTGGGTCTTTAGACAGCGTATTGGTCCGGGGCTTAAGTGGTTAAATTACAATTTACATGTTTACAGAGTGCCTAAATGAACATCAGAAAGCAAGGGCAGGCAGAGCTGAGAAAGCAGCAGCTCTCCTGTCAGGGCGCTGGGAGTATAGTAATAGATGTACTTCTAGGGCCAGATCCACGTACCTCGGCGCTTCTTTACATCCGGCGTAGTGTCTCGCCGTCGTAACTTACAGCAGATTTCCCGTATCTACAAAGAATTTGCGCCGTAAATTACGGCGAGGTAGTGTAACTGTGTCGGCGTAAGGGCGTGCAATTCAAATGGATGAGATGGGGGCGTGTTTTATGTTAATATGTCTTGACCCGACGTGAATGACGTTTTTTCTGAACGGTGTTCCAAATTAACCCGCAACAAGCCAATGCTTTCGACGTGAACGTCATTCTACGCAAAGCCCTATTCGCGAACGTTTTACGCGAATGACGTACACAACGGAAAATTCGACGCTGGCCCGACGTCCATACTTAACATTGGCTGCGCCTCATATAGCAGGGGTAACGTTACGCCGAAAAAAGCCTTACGGAAACAACGTAAAAAAATGCGCCGGCCGGACGTACGTTTATGGATTCGCGTATCTAGCTAATTTGCATACTCGACGCGGAAATCGACGGAAGCGCCACCTAGCAGCCAGCGGAAATATGCACCTTAGATCTGACGGCGTACTAAAACGTACATCAGTCGGATCTAGCCCAGCTTCAGGCGTATCTTGTTTTGTGGATACAAAACAAAGATACGCTGGAGCAACCTAGCAGTTACGCGGCGTATCAATAGATACGTCAGTGTAACTGCTTCATGGATCTGGCCCCTAGTGTCCAGTAAAAGTGTCAGTAGTAAATAAAACAGATAAGTCCATGAGGTAGCATAAACCTCACTGGACTTTACCCATAGTTAGCCAGTATATTTTAAAAAGTGTCTTCCTGGAGTTCAGCTTTAAACAATGTGTGCCCATTTGTTTGTTATGTGACTCCTAAAGCTGGCTATATACCTATAGGGGCAGATCCACATAGATCTGCACCCGCGCAGCGTATCAGAGATACGCTACGCCGCCGTACCTTACCTGGCGTTCTTTCAAATCCTCAAAGATTTCGCCCTGTAAGTTACGGCGGCGTAGTGTATTTCTGGCGGCGAAATTCAAATCGGTGATTAGGGGGCGTGTTTCATTTAAATGAAGCGTGTCCCTGCGCCGAATGAACTGCGCATGCTCCGTTTCGAAATTTCCCGCCGTGCATTGCACGAAATGACGTCGCAAGGACGTAATTTTTTAAACTTAGACGTGACTTACGTCCATCCCGAATTACGGACGACTTACGCAAAAAAAAATAAAAAATTCAAATTTCGACGCGGGAACGACGGCCATACTTAACATGGCAAATCTAACTATACGCCGCAAAAAAGCAGCTTTAACTATACGCCGGAAAAAGCCGACTAGAGACGACGTAAGAGAATGCGACGGCTGCACGTACGTTCGTGGATCGTCGGAAATAGCTAATTTGCATACCCGACGCGGAAAACGACGCAAACTCCACGCAGCGGACGCCGAAGTATTGCATCTACGATCCGAAGGCGTACGAAGCCGTACGCCTGTCGGATCAAACCCAGATGCCGTTGTATCTTGGTTTGGACGATTCAAACTAAAGATACGACGCGGGAAATTTGAAAGTACGCCGGCGTATCAGTAGATACGCCGGTGTACTCTCACTGTGGATCTGGCCCATAGAATTTAGAACAGAAATTGGCATTTTTGGAAAGTTTGTTTGATTTTCTAATAGTTATTTGGGTCAAATCAATGGTCATTTTAGGCCGTAGTGATGAAAAAAAAAACAAAGGAGAAAAAAAATCAATTTTTTTTTCCAAAGTCTTTTCAAATGACATTCAGCAAATCTCTGATGGCAAATGAAATGATTTGTACAAACATTTGTACACAATTCTACAAGTGTATGGCTGTTTCTAGACCTGATGTTACCATAAACATTTGTCCCACACTATTTACTTGGCTTTGACCTTTGGTTTGTCTATAACTATGTCCTTAGCTTTTGGTATTAAACATGCTTGTTTGATATCAACCTCAGCCTGTCTGATTACCTTCCCATTCCTAGCACATCCTTACTGATAAATCTCCACCTTGGGTAAAACCAAATAATCTCTTATCTCAAACTTGAAGTGAGGGAGAAGAACCATATTATACCCTATGGGTATACCCAAAAGCTGGCTGGTGTACATGAAAGATGCTATAGCAGAGCAGATCAGGTAATAACAGAAGCCTGACCTGCAGACTAATTGGGCAGTTAATTATACTGCATTGGAAAAAATGTAATGATAATAGCGGGTCCTAGAGACCAACTTTAATGACCATTGGAATTTCCGCAGTCTGACTGCATTGTCAAACTCAGATGCAGTGTAGTTTCAAATTTACATAGTTACATAGTAGATAAGATTAAATAAAGACAATAGTCTATCCAGTTTAACTGCCTGCAGCAAAGTTGCCATAATCTGTCTACTGGGACGGATTATAGCGGCTTTACTGCAGGCGGGCTTTAATTGCCGGGAAGGCATCCTCCGCAGCATGCGATCAGCTGTCAGCCAATGATAGCTGATCACGTGATGTAAACAGAAGATCAGTAATGTGTATTTTTCCCCTTACGCTGTCAGCGTGAGGGAAAAAAAACCCTGATCACTGACTTCTGTCAGAGGGACATCGGTCCCTCACATAGAGAGGCGCGGCTGCCTCATCTGTGCCCACCAGTGCCACCTGCCAGTGCCCACCAATGTCACCTTTCAGTACCCACCAGTGCCACCTACCAGTGCCCACGAGTGCCATCCACCAGTGCCCACAGTGCCACCTACCTTTGCCCACCAGTGTCACCCACCAGTGCTGCCAATCAATGCCTATCAGTGCCTCATCATAAGTGCCATGAATCAGAGCTGCCAATCAGTGTCACCTACCAGTACCCGTCAGTGCCACCTATCAGTACTCTTCAGTGCCGCCCATCAGTGCCAATCAGAATCGCCTTATCAGTGCCACCTTATCAGTGCCCATCAGTGCAGCCTATCAGTGCCCAACAGTGCAGCCTATCAGTGCCCATCAGTGCTGCCTGATCAGCGCACATCAATTAAGGAGAAAAATTACCAGTTTTCAAAAAATTTTAACAAACTATGAGCCCTGGTTCACACTGGGCTGCGGGAGTGAAGCCGTGCGAGTTCAGCTGAACTCGCACGATTTCACTCCCGCTGGCAGTCCCGATTTCGGCCACGATTTAAGAGACATCTGTGCAGGTTTCTGCACAGATGTCTATGTAAATCGCGGCCCTAAATCGCAAAAAGTAGTACACAAACTACTTTTTGAAATCGGTGCAGCGCCGCAGATGCGGCGTCGCACCGATTAGGACGGTGTCATTGCCGACAATTGACGGCAAATGCTGCCGATTTGAGATGCGATTTCACTCAAATCGAACCAATTTGTACCCAGTGTGAACCTGGGCTCAAACAGTTTTTTTTTTTTTTTTTTTTTGCAGCAGTGATTAAATACCACCAAAAAGAAAGCTCTATTTTGTGGGAAACAAATGATAAAAATGTAATCTGGGTACAGCATTGTATGACCGCACAATTGCCATTCAAAGTGTGAAAGCGCTGAAAGCTGAAAATTGGTCTGGGCAGGAAGGGGGTTTAAGTGCCCAGTAAGCAAGTAGTTAATGTTAATTGATTGAATACATTTATACATTTTTTAAACTATTGTGTATTGTAAGTTCATATCATCATGGTTTCCCATTACTCTTGATATCTTACTAAATAAGTCCGATTAGTGATATGCTTGATACGATTGCCATGTGACCCAGCTCTCCCTCCCCGCCCTTCCCTACCCTTCCCTGCTTACCCATCCTACATCCCTCTAATCTCTTTTTCTCCATCTTTTTCCTATCCTCTTTTCTTTTTTCTTTTTCTTCATTTATAGACAAATTGAAATGCTTGTGTTCTCTATGATGCATCATTTGGTATACTTTCCAATTTACTACTCTGTATTGATGCCTATTTGGAGAGTTGACTTACTTTTATTGTATTGTCTATTTCTATCAATAAAAAAAATATATTAAACAAAAAAAAAAAAAAATAAGTTCATATCATACCATCCTCATATGCCTTATTTAAATTTGCCATATTCTGCTTCAATTTGTAGGACGTAGGTACTGTTATTTTGAAAAATTCTTGTGTAGCGAGTTAAATCTAATTATCACACAGTGTTTCACCACTTGACAGCCAGTGCTCATCTTCATCTTAGGCCCCGTACTCACGACCAAACATGTCTGCTGAAACTGGCCCGCGGACCAGTTTCAGCAGACATGTTTGGTCGTGTGTAGTTACGAGCGTACAGAATTTCACCGTACCTTTGCCCGCCGGGCCGTTTTTCAGCAGACATTTATTTGCAAACTTGTTTTAAAACCGTCCGCTCAAATCCTGTCCGAACGGACATGTTTGGTGGTGAGTACACAAAACCAACGTACAAAAACCCCGCGCATGCTCAGACTAAATGAGGCCACGGGAGCGCTCGTTCAGGTAAAACTCACGTTTGTTTGGGATATGGCACATTCATCACTAGAAAGATTAATTCTAGCAATAGAACACTGAAGCAAACCACACAATAAACAACACTTGATGCCGTCGTTTTATTCATTCTTCTCTTGCTAGAAATAATCAGTTATTTAGCTCATGTTATTTCAACTGAGTTGTTCCATACTGAAAAGTGACATTTGTTAGCTGTGATGTAGTAAGATTTTAGCAATCTTTTATTGGCCCGACGTATCATATTTTTAGTGGTCCTCCACATGTATATTTTTTTGCTTTTAATGTTTAATGTTTATCTTTCCCACTTTATTTATGTGTTTATAGTTATGTCACCATTTAGAAATTTTTATTAGCAAATTGTTAGGATTTTGCATTTGTTTGTATATTTAACTGGATTTTTTTGAAGGTTGTTTAAATTGTCTACCATGTTGGCACACCAAATGCCCCCCCCCCCCCACATGAGTTAGTGAATATTTTAGATGAAACATTTTATTTGTTTGTAATGTTTTATGCCTAAAATAATACCCACAGTATTCCAAACAATAGGCACGTTTTTAAATTCAACAAAAAGGCTTTTATTTTAGCAAATGATAAAAAGGAACAAAAACAGAATGGCAGCACTTGAACAGCTAGCAAAATACATGCAAACTTGCATTGTCAAACATGGTGAAGGCTGAACTAGCCGACCTCAGGAGGCACACAAACTAAAATCTGAAGCAGCAGCACATAACACCAAAGGAACCCAAGCTGTGATAGTCCAAACAAGATGCCATTTGTGGGGGATCAAATGGAAGGCAGGGCATCAACGTCTCCTCTTCCTTGCAACCTTCCTTCCAGGCTGCCTTCCAGTGGGTCTTCCCTGGGCCCTTGCAGGTGGGGATGATGTGGCAGCAGGAGTATGATGTTCAGCAAGCCGGGCCGGGTCACATAGCCCAGTGTCTGGGGTCAGCAGCTCCCTCTCCATCCACCAAAGGGCCTGGTTGATGATGCCCTTGGCCAATTGCCTCTGCTCCTCCGTGCCTTTATTCAGATCATGTGCCACGGAGGCACTGTAGGCCTCAGTGGGGTTGAGGGGGGCCCTCATGATGGCACTCGCCTCCCTAATCATTTGGAGGCTGGCTTCCTCCACTGCCCCCAATTTCTTCTTACGGCCTGGTGGCCTAATATAAAGGGGAGGAGCCTGGCTGGTGGTGGTTGTCCTGGGTAGCTGCTGAACGCCACTGGGCCCGGCCTCCTCCTGGCTGCCACTGACCCCTTCGGCCTGGCTGTCAGTGAGGAGAGGATCTGCCACCTCCTGGCTGGTCTCTTCTTCCTGTGTAAAAAAAAGGGACATGTTGTAATATATTTCTAAATATAATCACTCACATTTTCATGCTTGAATCTTATTTTTTGCATTGAATTTAAACTTGAAAACAGACTGACCCTCTGACCCCTGCAGTTGTCATCCCTGACACCTATTTGTTTGCCCACGACTTTTCATTTTTGCTTCACAGCTTGTATTTTATTAACCAATATCAAGTCAAGAATCAAACAATAATTAATATTATTCCATAAATAGTTATGAAACTACTATACCTCATCATCGTAGAGGCGCAGATCTGCCTCTCTGTCAGCCAGGCCCTCTTCATCCGACTCTGCAGGGCTGTGGTGATCTGGGGAAGTCCCGCTGGAAGGTAGCGTGGAGGGAAGGTTGGGATTCAGACTTGACATAGATGGCCTGCCTTCCAGTTGATCCCGCAAAAATGACATCTGGCTGTAATACCACAGCTTGGGTTCCTTTGGTGGTCTTGCTGCTGCTCCAGATCTTAGCTGCTTTTGGTGAGCTTTGTATGCTCTCCTATATGTGCCCCTGAGGTTGGCAAGTTTATCCTTCACCATGTTGGCACTGCATTCTGGCACCCATGTCCTCATGTATGCTGCTAGCTGTTCAAGTGCTGCCGCTCGTACGTCCTTGTTATGGTAGGTGGGCTGCTTTGAATCCCACAGGATGGGCATTTCCCTAAATTTATCCAGCAAGTGCTGGATAATCTCTTGGGTCTGCAGGAGATCCATTGGTAAATCTTGATTGTTATAATTTTATTCTAGATTACAAAAATAACAAGAAACCAAAAACACGATTTAAAAAATGCTCAGCATTTACATTGATAGAATATGTTGTTAAAAAAGTAGTACCTATATAGAAATACAAACACAGTGTCTCTTGTTTCCAAAATGCTGGCCAGCTCTGCCCCATTGGTTGGTTGTAGCTAACATTTTTTAAATACATGCCGCCCCTTTGGTTACATTGCAGGAAATAATAGAAATGTACAACCATACACAATTATTACAAATGACAGCATTCATCAAGGCACTATTGCATGTGTAGATATCCTGCCCCTCAGCATTGATTACCTGAAAGAAACTTCCTAATGACCTCTGTCCAACCAACACAGAACAATACTTGGCCTGATCTGAATACACCCTACATAATTGCTAATGAGTCACAGCATTTTTGACATCTCTATTTTGTGATGTCTCCAAAAGCATTTGGGTACGAAAATCACATTCTGGTATCCAAGAGACATAATAGCTTAATAAAACTGTGCAACCAACAGACCAAACCCCCATCCCATGGCTCTACATTTTATAGCCCGCTGCTGATCCCATGTTTAAATTTCTTACCTGCCTCTCTCAAAATCCTCGTTTGTTACGCTCGATGAATTAACACGTAACCTACGTAATCACATCAAGCGCCTTTTATCCACTCCGCGTATGTATGAAACGCCGCCCTCGTCACCTTTGCCATGCCCCTAATCAATTGAAAAAGTAAATATGGCGTTAACTGTGTAGGTTCTGGAATCGCGCGAATATTCTCTGTGTAACCTACGTCAATACGTTGTTGGCATTCGCGACACTCCGCATATGCAAGAATCCCCGCCCTCATCTCCGCCCCTGATGGGACATTTCCTCGTTTCCACGCCCCTAATCTCTGTGGGAAGGAAAGATGGCGATGTCACACGAGCGGGCACGGAGCTCTCATGGCGCAAGTGAAGGGACAGAGGCAGGACCGTCCCGATCCAGGCCTAAAAGATATAAAGCCACTAATATGGCGTTTGAAGAAATGGTGGAGTTGGTTTACATCATGAGGAGGAAGGATTATGATGGTGAATGTGGGCCCTACAAAACACCGAACCGTAGAAAGTCACACATAATGGACAAGGTGGCAAGGAGAATGAGGAGAATGTTTGGTGTCACCAGGTCCAAGGAGCAACTCCGGAAGCGTTGGTCCGATTTAAAATTGAGGGAGCCACATTACATGAAGAAGATCCTCAAAATTCTGCGTAAAAGTAAGTCCATATTATTTAAGGGGGGGGGGGGGGAATGTCTGCAATAATGTGTTGACATGTAGTTTTTCACATCTGCCTCCTTGGCCTGCTTGTACTTTTTAACACGTGTAGATACTGTATTGTGTTTATGTAAAATAACAACCTTTAACAAATTTCGTGAAATAGTAAACACGCGTAATATGACATTGTTTTGCAAAAAAGCGAGGTGAGTCCAGGAACAACACACCTGGACATGGCTGACTGGCCACAAACTTTGTTTTCAAACATTGTTGAATAGCAAAATCACATAAATTAAATTGAGTGAATGTGACAGGCAAACAAGATTCATTCTCCAAAATGCAAATAAAGCTGATGTTTTAACATCTGGAAATGCAAAGCACCTGTGTCTCAACAATCAAAGGATATTTATTTGGAGGGTCGACGAGAATTAATGTTTTGGGGGGACATCCATTTGTGTCACTTCTTTGCAAAAAAGGGGCAGGATCAGAGCTTGGCCTAGAACTACGCCAAAAATGGATGATTGCTGAAAGAATAAACAAACAAAAATCATCATAAATGTATCGTCTATGCAATGTGTGCGATTTATGATATCCAATATCAGTGTGCTGATGAGTATACCTTTTGTTTTTTCTTATTTCTTATAGGGGAAAGAAGACGCCAGCAATTGGAGGAGGCAGAGAGGGCCAGACACCCCCAAAATCAAACACCTCCACATGTTGAGGAGGAGGAGGCTGTGGAAGGAAGAGAGGAGGATGTGGAAGGAAGAGAGGAGGATGTGGAAGGAAGAGAGGAGGAAGAAGACTTAACTCTGGATTTAGAATTCGGTGAAGATGAGGCGGAACTTGACGAAGCAGAATTGCGTGATTTTGAAGGGGTAGTGATGGATAAAGAAGGAGTTCTGGAAGAAGATGGAGGAGTCGTGGAGGATGAGGGGGAGGTGGTGGAAGAAGGAGGAGTCGTGGAGGATGAGGCTGAGGTGGTGGAAAAAGGAGGAGTGATAGAAGATGAAGAAATTGGGGATGTGGAAATTATCAGGCCATCAGGTCAGTGTCACCCCAATATTAATAGGGCCAAACATATGCAGATAGGCCGGAAACTCTTTACATATTTTGAATGCCAATTTGTTTGTTTTTAGGGGATGAAGATGGTGTAGCACATTTTTCACGTGCAAGTGCTTCAATAATTGTACAGCAAGTAATGGAGTGCAGCACGGAAATGGACAATATGCGGGAAAGGATGGTCGTCATGGAGCAGAATGTGCGAAATGTCATTTCAGAGTGCAGCACGGAAATGGACAACATGCGCCAAAGGATGCTAGTCATCGAACAGAATTACAAAAATATCATTGACATGATGGGCCGTGTCAAAGACTGAAACACAAAAGCCCATCCCCCGCCCATCCCCCACCCACAAAACAATTTTTAATTTTTGTACTTTATAATACGCCAAAATTTCTAAATGCATGCACAGTGTGCCAATATGTGCTATCTGCCATCACAGAATATCTATTGTCTGTGCTTTGTGGGTACAAACCCCTCCTCGATCCTCAAGTAGTTGAGAGGAAGAAGAGTTTGCTCCCACAAAACACAGACATTGATCACCCATGATGTCAGATAGCACATGTGGCCATTTGTCTGTTTAACCAATGACATTTGGCGATTTTTCACTGAATGTGTGCATTTAGAAATTTTGGCGTGTTCCAATGTGAAAGCACACCATCCATGACTGACTGCTGTTCTTTTTTTATATTTTTGTTTGGTGTTGATCTTTTTTTGTTTGTAAATGTTTACAGTTTCAGATCACAAAACGAACAAGAAATCTCACCTAAAGATATAAGTTAACTAATTATCTTTAAAAAATGTAATAATTTTTTGTTGTGTTAAAATTGTTAAAAAAAAAATATACACAAACAAATACAAAGCAAAAAATATTTTTGTAGAAAAACAATACCCAAACATTTCTAAATGTAAATAAATGTCTTCTAAAAAAAAAAAAAAATTTTTAAAACTAAAAAATAAAAAAATTTGAAAAAATACCCCAAAAAAATGAAACATATACATTATTCTGGGTTATTGAAAACCAAAATAAATAAAACCTTTAATTTTGAACAAAAGTAGAAAAAATATATGTTTAGAAATGTATATATATATATATATATATATATATATATATATATATATATATATATATATATATATATATATATATATATATATATATATATATATCTCTAGAGATAGATATATAGGAGACAAGCCAAAAAATTCTGGCGTATAGTTTCAGTGAAATTATTATTACATTGTGTTTCGATCTGTATTATTGCTAATCACTGTCAATAAAGAAAAATAAAAAAATAATTCTAAGCCAATATTTTCTCAAAAAAATTAGTAAAAAATGTTTTCTGCCAAAAAATAAACATTTCTTGTAGAAAAATGACTAAAATAAAAATATATAGTTGTGACATCAAAAGCAGAAAAATTAGTGGCTTCTTATTTCTAGACTGAATACCCAGTTTGTAGATGAGTGAATAATGTGCAAATGTGGTTAGTTAATACATCTGAGTAAGTAAATTTGGCACTAGAAGTGCACTATTTTTGGAGAGAACCTGGAAGACAGAAAAATAGAGAAAAAGCAGTAATGACAAACAACTGTATAAAGTCCAATGGTCTAATTATTTATTAGTTCTGAGAATATTCCTTTCTTTTGGGTGCCGAATTAGAAAGAAATATGATCTGGCATAGCAATGGCCCCCCGACCCATGAAGTACTCAACATATTTGTCGCGTACCTCACGAGCAGATTGGGGGGCCAAGCCAGCGCGACCAGTGTCCAGGCCAGGAATGTTCTCTGAGGGTAGTCCTGCCTCAGAGCCCATGGGGGCTAGGTACGTCTGGGAGTGCCTGCGTAGAAAATTGTGCAAAATGCAGCAGGCAAATATAATGGTGTTCAATTTATATTCCGCCAAATGTATCGATGTCAGGAACAGGCGGAACCGGTTGGAGAGGATCCCAAAGGCATTCTCGACTACCCTCCGAGCCCTGGACAACCGAAAATTGAACACCTTCCTCTCTAAGGTGAGGGTCCTCTGGGGAAAAGGCCGCATTAGGTGAGGTCCAAGCCCGAAAGCCTCGTCCGCTAGGAACACAAACGGAAGTCCTTCCACATTATCTTTATCTGGTGGCAATGCCAGACCACCAGTTTGGAGACGATCATAGAAATCAGTCCGTGAGAACACTCCCCCATCTGACATCCGGCCGTTCTTCCCCACGTCCACATATAGAAACTCATACTGTGCCGACACCACCGCCATCAACACGATACTATGATAACCCTTGTAATTATAATAGTAGGACCCCGAGTGGGGTGGGGGCACAATGCGGACGTGTTTCCCATCTATTGCTCCACCGCAGTTAGGAAAATCCCACCGCTCGGCAAATTGGGAAGCCACAGACTGCCATTCCTGTGGTGTGGAGGGTAGCTGTGGGGACAAACAAAAAAAGAGATTTAGTGCTTTGGCACATAAACATAGCAAACATAATCCTACAAGCATCCTTGTGCAACTTTACATTTTTAAAATAGCATTTGCAAATTATGAAGGGAGAATTTCGGGGCACAAATAGATAGGCCCACTTAATTAATAAGAGACTCCACAGCCCTCTGATGGGGACAAAAACACTTTTAAGGGGGGGTGGGGGGTGTTTAAACTGTTTTTAGAAAACAAAACCCAAAATATATAAAGTGGCAAGGTGGGGGTTGGCCCGAAGATAGCATGCTGGACAGGTTAATATTGGGTAAGATCCAAAGATGCAGGTAGGCCAAAATAAAAATAACATGTAAAAGCTGATATCAACATGCATAGGGAGAAAATGGAACGTTAGTTAAACACACAGCATATCTGGGAACTTAAAAAAAATGTTAGTTGCCAAGATTATTAAAGACACATTGTGAGGTTCAAATGAGGGAACTTACCTTAATATACTCCTCGTGCAGAACTTTGATGATGGCAGCACACGTGTCCGGTATGATGACCCCAAGCGCCTGCGGAGAGATGCCTGTCGAGAACTTGAGGTCCTGCAGGCTCCTCCCAGTCGCCAGGTACCGCAACGTGGCAATAAGCCTCTGCTCGGCCGTGATGGCTTGGCGCATCACAGTGTCCTGCCTCATGATATAGGGGGACAGAAGTTCCAGCAGACTGTTGAATACGGGGTCCGTCATGCGGAGAAAATTCCTATAATCATTAGGATTATTCTCCTGGATTTCCCTAAGCAGAGGCATATGTGAGAACTGGTCACGCTGGCGCAACCAATTCTTGGTCCAGAAACGCCTCCGCCCCCTGTTTCTGGCCAAAGTACTGGAACAATGAACATATCCAGCAGCCATCCCATAAACAGCACCAACTCGCGAAAATTGACGCTGCTGCTCCATCATGGCTTCAAACCGGCCGGCTGGTCAGTCAAGAACACACTCCAACAGAAAGCACAATCAAATCCAGCGGTACCTGCAAAGAACGCACGACACACAGATACGAACGCACAGTACGAATCTGCAAAGCAGAACGAACTGCACGCCTGTACCCGAATGCCAACTACGTACCCACAAGCACACGCACTGAACGAGAAAATACTACCTGCTAAAGCCTGGAGACCGAGAAGCGCGAATCAGCTCTAACCAAACCTTCACTAACACGAGCAAAGCCGTAACTAGCAAAAGCGGAACAGAGGGCGTCGCCATTGACTTTGGCCTTTCCCTTTATAGTGACGTCAAACGTGGATTACGTGCACGCGTTCAGGTCCGCAGGGAAATATGGTCCGCTGGTGTGTACAAGCCAGCGGGCCAAATGAAAAAACAGCCTTGTACGCCGGAAACAGCCCGTCGGACATTTCCAGCGAACATGTTTGGTCGTGAGTACTCGGCCTTAGGCTTACATATGGGTCAAAAATGCATAGAAAGAGACCAATCTCATACACAAGATAATGGTACTCAGTTCCTCTTAGGCCCCATACACACGAGAGAATTTATCCGCGGATACGGTCCAGCGGACCGTTTCCACGGATAAATCCTCTCAAAGATTTCCGCAGATTTCTATGCGATGGAGTGTACACACCATCGCATTGAAATCCGCGCAGAAATCCTCTGGCGATGACGTGTCGCGCCGTCGCCGCGATTATGACGCGGCGACGGCGCGACGCTGTCATATAAGGAATTCCACGCATGCGTCAAATCATTACGACGCGTGCGGGGAATCCCTTTGGACGGATGGATCCGGTGAGTCTGTACAGACGAGCGGATCCATCCGTTGGGATGGATTCCAGCAGATGGATTTGTTGTGCATGTCAGCAAATATCCGATCTGCTGGAATCCATCCCAGAGGAGATTTCTCCGCGGAAACAGATCCGCTGGCGTGTACACACCATAGGATCTATCCGCAGAAACCCATTTGCTGGGATTTATCTGCGGATGGATTCTATCGTGTGTATGGGGCCTTAGAGTGATTTGATTCCCCTCCTGGGATACCTCCACTGTGTATATTTAGTTAATGTTTGAATCAATTTACCGTACTTGAATTATTATAAGGGTAGTGCTATCACATATTATTTGTTCATTTACTTACTGTTGGTATGGGAACACATTTGGTGATATCAGCAGCCATTTAATATAGTTACCAACAGGTGGCAGTGCGCAACAATTTATAATATTTATAATATTTATAATATTTATAATAGCATAGCAGCATCACTTTTTATTAAACAGAGATTCACTTTTTACATTTGGTGAACATTTGAAAATTTCATTAAGTATAGTACAATAATATAGTGTATATATATATATATATATATATATATATATATATATATATATATATAGAGTTGAGCGGACACCTGGATGTTCGGGTTCCGGACTTTGAAAAAAAAGTTCGGGTTCGGGACTGAACAAGAAACCCGGACTTTGACCTGAACCCCATTGAAGTCAATGGGGACCCAGACTTTTGACTACAAAAATGTCTCTAAAAAACTAAGGGAAAGGGCTGGAGGGCTGAAAATGGCAGCAAATGTCGGGGAGAGCATGGCAAGTACTCTGGAAATAAATGTGGATAGGGAAATAACTGAAAATAACATAAAATAAAAAAAATAAAAATATATAAAGATTTTGACTTTGGAGGACAAGGTCCATACAGTTTTGTTCAAAATTATTCAACCCCCCCAATGCTGTAAAGGGTTTTAGGGAATTTAGTGTACATTTGTAATTGTATTCAGAATGAAATCCTACAAGGACTTCATAAAGAACCATATGCAACTAATATGACCGATTGGTTTTGTAATACAGTAGTAAATGCAAAATTGAAGGCAAAGGGCACTGTTGAAACGCTACCTGGTCGTGGCAGAAAGAAGATGCTGACTTCGACTGCTGTGCGCTACCTGAAGCGTAGAGTGGAGAAAAGTCCCCGTGTGACTGCTGAGGAACTGAGAAAATATTTGTCAGATGTGGGTACTGAAGTTTCTGCTCAGACAATACGGCGCACACTGCGTAATGAAGGCCTCCATGCCAGAACTCCCAGGCGCACCCCCTTGCTGTCTCCAAAGAATAAGAAGAGTAGACTGCAGTATGCCAAAAGTCATGTGGGCAAACCACACAAGTTTTGGGATTGTGTTCTGTGGACTGATGAAACACAATTAGAACTGTTTGGGCCCATGGATCAACGCTATGTTTGGAGGAGGAAGAACAAGGCCTATGATGAAAAGAACACCTTGCCTACTGTGAAGCATGGCGGGGGGTCAATCATGCTTTGGGGCTGTTTTGCTTCTGCAGGTACAGGGAAGCTTCAGCGTGTGCAAGGTACCATGAATTCTCTTCAGTACCAGGAGATATTGGATGACAATGTGATGCAGTCCGTCACAAACCTGAGGCTTGGGAGACGTTGGACCTTTCAACAGGACAATGATCCCAAGCATACCTCCAAGTCCACTAGAGCATGGTTGCAGATTAAAGGCTGGAACATTTTGGAGTGGCCATCGCAGTCACCAGACTTAAATCCGATTGAGAACCTCTGGTGGGACTTAAAGAAAGCAGTTGCAGTGCGCAAGCCTCGAAATGTGACTGAAGGTGGAAGCGGCGGTGGAGGAGGAGGAGGAGGTAGCCAACACAGCAGGTTTTGGTTTTTAATTGATTTATTTTTTAAATTAGGGTAAACCCCAAAAGAGTGAGACAGATCTAGGGTTGCTACCTCATCCCTTTAAACCTGAACACAGAGTAATTACACAGGTTCTGGGACTAATTTAATGTCGATAAGGCACCAAGTGAGTTTAATTAGCAGCACCTTAATCAGCCAGAGAACCTGTGTAATTAATATGTTTTTGCTTTGAAAGGGATGAGATGGCAACCCTAGAAAGCTCAGAACAAAACAATGGCTGGGTAAGGCCTGCCCGGTGTCTATTCTGCACAAGGTACGGACAACTCCTCTGGGATCCATGCCTGGTTCATTTTAATGAACGTGAGCTTGTCCACATTGGCTCTGGACAGGCGGCTGCGCTTGTCTGTAATAACGCCCCCTGCCGTGCTAAATACATGTTCAGACAATACACTGGCCGCAGGGCAGGCCAGCACCTCCAAGGCGTAAAGGGCAAGCTCAGGCCATGTGCCCAATTTGGAGACCCAGAAGTTTAAGGGGGAATAGCCGTCATTCAGTACGTGTAGGGGTGTGCTCACATACTGCTCCACCATGTTGCTGAAATGCTGCCTCCTGCTAAAACGTTCCATATCAGCTGGTGGTGCTGTTTGTTGTGGCGTGCTGACAAAGCTTTTCCACATTTCGGCCATGCTAACCCTGCCTTCTGAGGTGCTGGTGGTGCCCCTGCTGCGTTGGTGACCTCTTCCTCCTCCTCTGCCTTCACCTTCTGCTTCCACTGTGCCCCCGCTGCCAGGTGGGAATTGCACTAGCAGCGCGTCTACCAGCGTGCGCTTGTACTCGCGCATCTTGCGTTCACGCTCCAGTGAGGGGATTAAGGACGGTACATTGTCCTTGTAACGGGGATCCAGCAGTGTGGCCACCCAGTAATCAGCACCTGTCATAATGTGCGAAACACGCCGGTCGTTGCGGAGACACTGCAGCATGTAATTGCTCATGTGTGCCAGGCTGCCCAGAGGCAACGAAAATCTGTCCTCTGTGGGAGGTGTATCATCTGTGTCCTCTGTATCCCCCCAGCCATGCACCAGTAATGGCCATGAGCTGGTCTGGATGCCATCCTGCTGTGAACATGGTTCCTCCTCCTCCTCCATGTCTTCCTCATCCTCCACCGCGTCATCCTCCAGAACTGTGCCCTTGCTAGACAATTGTGTACCTGGCCTTTGTTGGTGCACGAACCCACCCTCGGAGGCACTTGTGAATGACTGCCCTGAAAGCCTTGCAAATGATCCCGATTCCTCCTCCTCCTCCTCCTCCTGTGCCACATCCTCTTCCATCATCGCCCGTATCGTTTTTTCAAGGAGGCATAGAAGTGGGATAGTCACGCTGAGAGCGACGTCATTGGCACTGGCCATGTTGGTGGAGTACTCAAAACAGTGCAACAAGGCACACAGGTCTCGCATGGAGGCCCAGTTATTGGTGGTAAAGTGGTTCTGTTCCGCAGAGCGACTCACGCGTGCATGCTGCAGCTGGAACTCCAGTCTGGCCAGCATGTGCAAGGAGGAGTTCCACCTTGTGGGCACATCACATATGAGGCGGTGAGCGGGAAGGCCGAAGTTACGCTGCAGCGCTGCCAGGCGAACAGCAGCAGGGTGAGAATGCGGAAAGTGCGCACAGACGGCCCGCACTTTCTGCAGCAGCTGTGGCATATCGGGGTAAGTTCTCAGGAAACTCTGCACCACCAAATTCAGCACATGCGCCAGGCAAGGGATGTGCGTCAAACCGGCTAGGCCCAGAGCTGCTACGAGATTTCGCCCGTTATCGCACACCACCAGGCCGGGCTTGAGGCTCACTGACGCCAACCACTCCCTCCACATGTCCCTCCCTTGTTCCATGTCCCTCCACAACTCCTGCGCGGTGTGTGGTTTTTCCCCCCAACAGGAACGTTTTAAAACTGCCTGCTGGCGTTTACCCATGGCTGTGCTGAAGTTGGTGGTGAATTTGTTACGCTGACTGGATGAGGAGGCGGTAGAGGATGAGGAAGCGGAGTAGAAGAAGTTAGGAACAGGAGGCAAACTGAAGCGCCCTGCAATCCTCGGTGGTGGAAGGACATGCGCCAAACTGCTATCCGCCTCAGGCCCAGCCGCCACTGCATTTACCCAGTGCGCTGTTAGGGAGATATAACGTCCCTGACCGTGCTTACTGGTCCACGTATCCGTAGTTAGGTGGACCTTGTCACAGATGGCGTTGCGCAGTGCACACCTGATTTTGTCCTCCACTTGGTTGTGCAGGGAAGGGATGGCCCGCCTGGAAAAGTAGTGGCGGCTGGGCAGGACGTACTGTGGGACAGCCAATGCCATCAGGCTTTTAAAACTCTGCGTCTCCACCAGACGGAATGACAGCATTTCAAAGGCCAGTAATTTTGAAAGATAGAGAGCTGAATGCTTCCATGGGACATTGTGGAGATGTTTGGGGACCCAGGTGGTAGTGTTGCTTGCCGGTCCTCTAATTGAGGGGTGGCAGGTGGCACTGTCACTACAGAGGTGGATGAAGAGGCAGAGAGGCCCGAGACTGATGCAGAAGAGGAAGCAGGAGGAGCCAGAGACCTTTCTTGGTTTTTGAGGTGTCTACTCCACTGCAGCTCGTGCTTTGCACTTAGATGCCTGGCCATGCAGGTTGTGCTCAGGTTGAGAACGTTTATGCCTCGCTTCAGGCTCTAAATGCACAACGTGCAAACCACGCTTGTCTTGTCATCAGCACATTGTGTGAAGAACTGCCACGCTAGGGAACTCCTTGGACCTGGCTTTGGTGTGCTCGGTCCCTTGCTGCGTTGGGCAGTAGCAGGCGTACTGTCTAGGGGACGGACGCTCTGCTTTGGCCCCCTGCTCCCTCTTCTGCTGTGCTGGTGGCTCTGTGCGACCACCGCCTCTTCCTCCGAACTACATGGGTCACCTGCATGAGGTTGATTCCATGTCGGGTCGAGGACCTCATCGTCCTGCACATCATCTTCCACCCAGTCTTCACCACTGCCCTCCTTGTTGGTCTGCACAATTGCAAAAGCACCAGCAGTTGGCAACTGTGTTTTATCATCATCATGCAAGACGTGCTGTGATGGTCCCCCCATTAAATCATCCTGAAATATAAGTGGTTGGGCATCGGTGCACTCAATCTCTTCCCATTCTGAGGCTGGGCTAGGTGGATGGCCCTGGGAACACATGCTAACAGACTCATCAAAAAGAAGAAGAAGAGACTGCTGCATGCTTTGGGGCTCAGACTGCTTGGCTGATTTGCAAGGGGGTGAGGTGAAAGACTGATGGTGGACATCGTCTGCAGGCGCCAACTCTAAACTTTCAGCACAAGACTGGTTGGAAAACAATGTGAAGGAACTGGAGGCACTTTCAGCAACCCAATCTACTACCGCCTGTTCTGCTCCTGGCCTCAACATTCGTAGAGCTGGATTAGGCCCAACCAAATACCGCTGCAGGCTCTGTCAGCTACTCGCACCTGAGAAAGGTGTTTCACTTGTGCTTGTGGCTGGCACAGATTGACCACGTCCTCTCCCTGTAACAGGAGCTCCACCAGCAGCACCACGACCGCGGCCACGTCCCTTATTTGACGTTTTCCTCATATTTCTCAAATTTAGGGTCTTGCCCTAATTTTGAGAAATTTTAAATACAAAAATAGTGTAATATGGTGAAATAGGCAGAGATTCACCTATATATTTCTCTACCTATAGCAAGTAGCAGGAACCCAGCCCTAAACAATGTACTGGCGGAGTGCTGGTGAAATGGGCAGAGATTCACCTAAATATTTCTCAAATTTAGGGTCTTGCCCTAATTTTGAAAAATTTTACATACAAAAATAGTGTAAGCTGGTGAAATAGGCAGAGATTCACCTATATATTTCTCTACCTATAGCAATAAGCAGGAAGCCAGCACTAAACAATGTACTGCACAGACCGTATATCACATGGGACAGGTGGAGTGCTGGTGAAATGGGCAGAGATTCACCTATATATTTCTCAAATTTAGGGTCTTGCCCTAATTTTGAGAAATTTTAAATACAAAAATAGTGTAAGCTGGTGAAATAGGCAGAGATTCACCTATATATTTCTCCACCTATAGCAAGAAGCAGGAACCCAGCCCTAAACAATGTACTTCACAGACAGTATATCACAGGGGACAGGTGCAGTGCTGTTGAAATATTCAGAGTCACCTATAGAATGCTGACTGCCCCTATAGGAAAATTATTTCTCGAACCTGTCCCTGAACTATGCAATTGACAAAAAAACATAGTATATCACAGGTGCACAGGTGGTGTGGCAGGTGCAGTGCTGTTGAAATATTCAGAGTCACCTATAGAATGCTGACTGCCCCTATAGGAAAATTATTTCTCGAACCTGTCCCTGAACTATGTAAGTGACAAAAAAGCACAGTATTTCACAGGTGCACAGGTGGTGTGCTGTTGAAATATTCAGAGTCACCTATAAAATGCTGACTGCCCCTATAGGAAAATTATTTCTCGAACCTGTCCCTGAACTATGCAATTGACAAAAAAACACAGTATATCACAGGTGCACAGGTGGTGTGGCAGGTGCAGTGCTGTTGAAATATTCAGAGTCACCTATAGAATGCTGACTGCCCCTATAGCTGAACAAAATTCCTAAACTATATGAAGCACAGCAGATGTCACAGGAATAGGGTGCTTGTTGATATTTCTGGAGCAGCATACACCTAGCACTGTCCCTAAGCAGATTCAGCAGCCTTTCCCTGTCATAAGTGAAGCACAGTGACAACGAGCCAGATACCATAAGATGATGCAGATATCAAAGAAATAAAGTGTGCTTCTTGATATTTCTGGAGCAGCATACACCTAGCACTGTCCCTAAGCAGATTCAGCAGCCTTTCCCTGTCATAAGTGAAGCACAGTGACAACGAGCCAGATACACCTAACACTGTCCCTGAGCAGCAGATTCCAGCAGCCTTTCCCTATCATGAACTGAAGCAGAGTGATCTGTGCTGTGTGCCTCTATCTAATATAGAGGCTGGTCACATGATGGGTCACATGCTGCACTGGCCAATCACATCCATGCCATAAGTAGGCATGGCTGTGATCAGTTCCCAGTCACAGTAGTAAAACGAATGGTGATTGGCTGCCGTGCAGCGCGCCAAAACATACCCGAACTCCGAACCCGGACTTTTTCCAATTATTCGGGTTCGGGTCCGGGTTCGGGAAAAACCCAAAGTCCGTACCGAACGTACTTTACAGTTCGGGTTCGCTCAACCCTATATATAAATCATTGAAAATATATCAACACAGAATTTTTTTATCATTAAAGTGGAAGTAAACTCTTTTTAACTTCCTATAATAAGGCTTAACTGCAGGTACAGTGAATATCTCCTAAACCTGCGCTGTTTAGGAGATATTCACACTGCATACCTGTGCCGTCCTTTCAGAGCCCTGTGCCGCGGTCCTTGACGTCATTTCGGCACGCCAATCACCAGCCGGAGAACGCAAACCCAAAAGGAAGACCGGGGAGAAGATGGCAGAACTCTCAGCGGTGACATACTAGCACATTATGCCTTTACCTTGAATGCAGCCTTACCATTGCAATCAATGAAGCTTTACCATTGCCATGAATGCATCCTTACGATTGCAATCAATGAAGCCTTACCATTGCCATGAATGCAGCCATACCATTGCCTGAATGCAGCCTCACCATTGCCATGAATGCAGCCTTACCATTGCCATCTGTGCAGCCTGATCAATGCCCATCTGCAGCCTCAGAGAGGGGACAGGGAGGGGGGCGGGAGAATCTCCTGTTTACTCTGCGGCCTCCTTAATACAAAGATTAGCCTCCTATGATAGACAGGACAGTCGTCCAATGGCAGCCCAAAAGTCAAGAGATTCTCCTGCATGTAATCTGATGGCACTCGTCCCGTCCCCTCCCTGTCCCCTCTGAGGCAGTGCTGATAAATACGGTATATATCCAAATTACCAGGGGAACTGTATTAAACTAACTAATTGGCCCACGAGCTGGACTTTGGACATGCCTGTTCTAGGGCATAGAGATGAGCTCATCTCTATGCCTAACCGCCATCAGCGCTGGGTCAGTTTTTGGCCTTCCCGTTCCGCCACGTGGGGCGACCCCTCCTGCTGCTTCTAAAAGTGACCCAAGGGCGTATCTGTCGGCAAGTGGTTAAAACACTGTTCACATAACTGGGTACAGTGTTGAGATAGATAGCAAAACCCAAGATTTGTATAGACACAGTAAATATATTACAACAGAAAACAGAAACACTTACTTAAAAACGTAAGTTGAAAAATTTCAAATTTCCAAGGAGTGATACAAACTAGAAGACACTAACAATGTTAAATCACTGGCTGCTAAACCCTCTTCAATAGTGGCAAAATAGTCAGACCTGATTAACCACTTCAGGCCCGGAAGAATTGTCTGCTTAATGACCAGTCCATTTTTTGCTATTCGGCACTGCATCGCTTTAACTGACAATTGCGCGGTCGTGTGACGCTGCACCCAAATAGAGCTTTCTGTTGGTGGTATTTGATCATCGCTGCGATTTTAATTTTTTTGCGCTATAAACAAAAAAAGAGTGACAATTTTGAAAAAACACAAAATTTTGTACTTTTTTTTTACTATAATAAATATCCCAATTTTTTTCTTTAAAAAAGCATTTTTTTTTTTCAGTTTAGGCCCATATGTATTCTTTTACATCGTTTTTGGTAATAAAAAATTGCAATAAGCGTATATTGATTGCTTTGCATCTACAAAATAGGATAGATTTATGGCATTTTTATTATTATTATTTTGTTTTTAATAGTAATGGCGGCAATCTGCGATATTTATCAGGACTGCGACATTACAGCGGACACATCGGACATTTTTGACCATTGCCATTTGTACAGTGATCAGTGCTATAAAAATGCACTGGTTACTGTAAACATTTCACTGGCAGGGAAGGGGTTAACATTAGGGGGCGATCAAGAGATTAACTGTGTTCCCTGACTGTGTGTTCTAACTTTGGTGGGAGGAAACTGACTGGAGGAAATGACAGATTGTGGTTCTTAGCTATTAGGAACTCACGATCTGTCTACCCTCACAGAACAGGGATTTGTGTGTTTACACACACGTCCCTGTTCTGCCTCTCGTGCCCGTGATCGCTCACGAACACCAGTCACGAGCATTGGCACCCCGCGGCCGGTGGTCATCACGACCACCGGTCACGAGCATCGGCACCCCGCGATGCAGTGGGCATGCGCGCGCCTGCTATCCCACTTATAGGGACCGAAGTACAGCTGCAACGTAAAAAAGTGGTGCGCTAAAAAATATGCCTTTTTGTTTTTTACACATATATACACACGATAGACTATGGGCTAGATTCAGAGAGAGTTACGCCGGCGAATCAGTAGATACGCCGTCGTAACTCTGAATCTACGCCGTCGTAAATTTAAGCGTATTCTGGAAACCAGATACGCTTAAATTAGGCTAAGATACGAGCGGCGTAAGTCTCCTATGCCGTCGTATCTTAGGGTGCATATTTACGCTGGCCGCTAGGTTGCGCTTCCGTTGATTTTGGCGTAGAATATGCAAATGAGCTTGATACGCCGATTCAGAAACGTACGTTTATCAACAAATCCTAATAAGTACATGACGTCCCAATTCATGTTCCATACCTGTACATGTTTGGCATATTCGGTGTCCATTCGAAACATATTTGTTTTTAATTTATGTTACATCTAATATGTTTCTGTGTGGTAACTTTAGCTCATTTCTTTTCTTTCAATTTTATACTTTTTTTATATATATTTTATATATATTTTTTAACTTTCTATATCTCTCTTATTATATATATATAACTGAATGTACTGTATAATTTTTTAATCATACAGCTTGTCATGGGGGTTCGTCCAGTGTAGAGTCACTTTCTGGACTTACTGTACATATTGTTTACATATATATAGGCCCGAATTTCTTGATTGGATATACATCCATTTAAGTGAAACACATTTTTATTGACATTCTCAGTCAATATGTGTTTCCCTATAAGGATTCGCCCCCCCCCCCTTTTTTTTGTTAATTTTCATAATATAATTAATTAGGCATGCCTTAATTATTTTTAAAATTATTTTTAACGTTTTCAATGTACATAATTGCAGTAGCCTAGATATATCATATCCATTGGGTGGCAGTCAATGTTTTGCCCATTCCTCTTTTTTCCTTCCTCCGTTGTCTCATTACATCAGACAATATTTGCAAGGTCTGGGCTGTGAGGCAATTTCCACATCCTGAAACGCAGAATGGAGCGCAGCGTTGCGTTCCATTCTGGCACGCAACGTGTGTGTACACACACGCGCACCCACGTGTTGAGGATCGTGAACATTTGTGGCGCGCCCATGGCGGGCGTCACCCTACTGTGCTGCGCCAGGCTGAGCGATTGAGCCTGGCGGCGTGTGTAGTGACGCTCTGTTTATGCGCCCTCCTTCAGCGTGGTCATGTGACCGATGCGCTAGCCCACGTAATACAGGTCGAATATCCGGCCGATCCATGGCGTTATCCCATGACGTGGATGCATATTATTGGCCCCAATAAGCGGCTCGGACACACACGTGACCAAATCATGTGATCCCACCAGGTCCGATCACTGCGGACTCTTTGCCACAGTCCACACACGGACCAGGTTAGTTTACTTTCAACAATGACTTATTCCTAAGTGATTTCATTATTTATTTTTGGGCATAGATTTTACATAATTTGTTTTACACACTTAATTAATGTACTATACATCAGAGTGACCCGGAAGTGCATTCTCATTGGACGACCCCCCAGGGGAGTGATCCTAGGGAGGTCATATTTTACATTTAAGCATGGTGGCAACAGTGGAGTCTTACCCCAGACGATGCTAGTTGTAGCGAAACTAGTCGGGACTCTACTGCTGCCATGCACTTTTTCCACATTGATGTCCTTTTTATCAACCAAATTGTAAGTGTTTTTATCCGGCATTAAACTTTCCCGTTTTTACGGTATTACGCTATGTGCCTTTCATTTTCCTCCACATACTTTGGGCAAGCTCTCCAACTCCCATGAGCCATCTCCCAGCTGAGGTTATCCCTTCCACCTGTTACTAAGTGAAGACTCCACCGTTATTTGCTGGTCGCTCGGTTTGGTGTGTCCTGGTATATCCTTCCATCCATCCCATATACAAAGCTTTACTGATCCTTTGGGCATAAGCTCACTTGGATCCATCGCATCTGGTAAGCCTTCCCTCCTGGTGGCGGGCGTTATCACTAATACTCCAGACCAATTAGAATCACCGTGGGTGCCTCATCACTGTCACTTGATTGATCATCTTGACTTTTGATTTCACGTTCACCTTATGGACTTTTATTTATTTTTTAAGACTTAGGTCTATGGTCTATGGTGTCTCATCACACTATTCATCATTATTTTATATGAATTATTCACATATCATGGACTCACATTTCTTGTTTATTTATATGTGTGTTTAATATAGACATCACTGTCTTTTCATCAGTCATTTCTTAGCGCTGCATTTTTTGGATTTTTAGAAACGTACGTGCGCCCGGCGCATTTTTTTTACGTAGTTTACGTAAGACTTTTTTCAGCGTAAAGTTAGTCGAACAAAAAGCTGGCCTAGCCAATGTTAAGTATGGACGTCGTTCCCGCATCGAATTTTGAAAATTTTACGTCGTTTGCGTATGTTGTCCGTTAATGGGGCTGGACGTAATTTACGTTCACGTCGAAACCAATACGTCCTTGCGGCGTACTTTGGAGCAATGCACACTGGTATATGTCCACGGACGGCGCATGCGTAAAATGTCAATCACGTGTGGGGGGGTTTCCCGGGGGCCCTGCCGCGTGGAGGGGAGAACCTTTGGGCTTTCTGTTTGATGGGGGTACTGCTCCCTCTTACCCTCTGTCCCCCACATCCCCCCCCTCCTCATTTTGATCGCCTGCCCCTCCCCCCACCCTCACGAAATATGGACGAGATAACTGTTGTCACCCTAAACGCGAAGGGACTTAATGTCCCCGAGAAGCGGCGGCTGCTGCTTCACGATATGAGGCGCCTGAACACGGATGTTGTTCTCCTGCAGGAGACACATTTCAGACATAATGCCTTCCCAATCCTGAACAATAGGTTCTACCTGACGGTGTACCACTCCGCATACTCGGAAGCCAAATCTAGGGGAGTCTCGATCTTGATCTCAGCAAAGATTCCGTGGACCTTGTCTGCGATCCGGACGGATCCGAAGGGCAGATTCCTTTTCCTTAGAGGCCAGATCGGCGGTGCAAAGGTCACTATCGCCACCCTTTACGCCCCTAATAGCCAACAAGACACTTTCATTAAAAACCACCTGGCCGCCCTCCGGAATTTTTCTGAGGGCCGGCTTATTGTAGGGGGTGATTTCAATATCCCCCTGATCTTTGAGGAGGATACTACAGCGGGACTCTCCTCGAGTACTCGGGGCGCACGTAGGACCATCCATTTAGCGCTCCACGCTTCGCAGCTTATTGATACCTGGCGTATGTTCCATCCAGGTGAACGCGACTATACTTTCTTCTCCCGCCCCCACAATGCGTATTTGCGTATTGATTACATTTTTGTTCCCCATAACCAATTGCAGGCGGTTAGGGGGACCTCGCTGGGCTCCATCACGTGGTCAGACCATGCTCCGGTCTCTCTGCGATACGCCCTGACCGACTTTTACAGAGGACAAAGGAAACCGTGGAGACTTAATGAGAGCCTACTACAAGATCCTGAAGTACTGGCTGACATAACTAAAGACATAACCGACTATTTTCAGACTAACAACACCGTGGACAGTGGAGACGGCCTGATCTGGGAGGCCCATAAGGCGGTGATTCGCGGTACCCTTATTAAACACGGAGCGAGACTTAAGCGACTGAGGACGACCCAGCTGAACTCCCTACTTGACAAACTTCGAGACCTGGAGATTAGCCACAAGCAAACCCCGACGGGCCCACTGAAGGCGGACTTCGACATGATACGTACACAGGTCACTGACCTGCTTACTTTTAAGGCTAAGTTGGCTCTACAGATAACTCGCAAGAAGATCTACGAGTCAGGCAATAACTGCGGCAGACTCTTAGCTCAATCCCTACGCGACCAAAAACTTGCGTCCTACATTCCGCATATGCGCTCCCCGACGGGCCAGAAGGTGACCATGCCCCAACAGATTTCGCAGGAGTTCAAGTCCTTCTACGAGGCACTCTATAACCTACCTGCGACGTCCCCAACCCCGGACCGAATGTGCGACTACATTACCTCCTCCCGCATGCCTACCCTACCCGCCGAGACACGCGCTCTGTTGGAGGCCCCAATCACGTTAGCCGAGCTTCAGCTCGCGGTGAGCAACACCAAATCAGGGAAAGCCCCCGGACCGGACGGCCTCACGCTCCAATATTACAAGACGCTGCTGCCATCCCTGGGGAATCACCTGGTAAAGATGCTTAATGGCCTTACCGAGGGCGGTACCCTACATGCCTCCACACTCCAAGCACAGATTACAGTTATCGCTAAAGAGGGCAGGGACCCGACATGTGCGGAAGTTACTGACCTATCTCCCTCCTTAATACGGACCTTAAATTATTTACCAAAATTATTGCCACCAGACTACAGCCCCACCTACCCCATCTTATCCACCTTGACCAAGTGGGCTTTGTCCCAACGAGAGAAGCGAGGGACAATACCACCAAAGTCCTGGACTTGCTCTATACCACCACCTGTACCAAGACACCTAGTATTTTCCTGAGCACCGACACGGAGAAGGCATTCGATCGGGTGGGATGGGCCTTCATGCTCGCGACGCTGAGACACGTGGGACTAGGCCGTAACATGATGTCTTGGATCGCAGCGACTTATGCGTCTCCCACAGCCAGGGTACGGGCTAATGAGGTGTCGTCTGACCCCTTCCCGATCACTAACGGGACGCGACAGGGCTGCCCGCTGTCACCTCTCCTCTTTGCTCTCTCACTGGAGCCATTTCTCTGCCAGGTGCGGCTACACCCAGATATATCGGGGGTTGCAGGGAACCACACCCAACACAAGGTGTCGGCCTATGCCGATGATCTCATGTTTACCCTCACCAATCCTACTGTCTCCCTCCCCGCCCTCATGGGGGAATTTGAACGATACGGGGTACTCTCGAACTTAAAAATCAATTTCACCAAATCAGAAGCCATGGGCATTGGGCTATCACGAACACAACTACAGCATCTGCAGGAGAAGTTCAGGCTGAAATGGACGACAACCGCCCTAAAGTACCTGGGCACACATATACCCCAGACGATCGCCCAGGTGTAGGATCTTAACTTCCCGCCGGGCACACGCGATCGCTCGGTACAGAGCGGGGACCGGGAGCTGTGTGTGTAAACACACAGCTCCCGGTCCTGTCAGCAGGGGAAATGCTGATCTTCGGTTCATACACTGTATGAACCGAGGATCAGTGTTTCCCCTAGTGAGGCCACCCCCCCCCACAGTAAGAACACACCCAGGCATACTTAACCCCTTCCCCGCCCCCTAGTGTTAACCCCTTCACTGCCAGTGGCATTTTTATAGTAATCCAATGCATTTTTATAGCACTGATCGCTATAAAAATGCCAATGGTCCCAAAAATGTGTCAAAAGTGTCCGAAGTGTCCGCCATAATGTCGCAGTACTGAAAAAAAAATCGCTGATCGCCGCCATTACTAGTAAAAAAAAATATAATAAAAATTACATAAAACTACCCCCTATTTTGTAAACGCTATAACTTTTGCGCAAACCAATCAATAAACGCTTATTGCGATTTTTTTTTTACGAAAAATATGTAGAAGAAAACGTATCGGCCTAAACTGAGGAAAAAAAATGTTTTTTTATATATTTTTGGGGGATATTTATTATAGCAAAATGTAAAAAATATTCATTTTTTTCAAAATTGTCGCTCTATTTTTGTTTATAGCGCAAAAACTAAAAACCGCAGAGGTGATCAAATACCACCAAAAGAAAGCTCTATTTGTGGGAAAAAAAGGACGCCAATTTTGTTTGGGAGCCACGTCGCACGACCGCGCAATTGTCTGTAAAAGCGACAGAGTCCCGAATCGCAAAAAGTACTCTGGTCTTTGGGCAGCAATATGGTCCGGGGGGTAAGTGGTTAAACAGGTGCAATCCCTACTCACGGAATTTATTTGGGCTAAAAAGAGACCACGACTCTCAGCGAGACTCCTGGTCTTACCTAAATCCCAGGGGGGCCTCGCGGTACCAGATGTCCACGCTTACCACCATGCGACTCATCTAAGCAGGCTTGTGGATTGGTGCCGTAACCGAGATAACAAGCTCTGGGCGCAGATAGAGCAGAACCAGTGCGAGCTTCCCCTGAACAGGGCCCCCTGGTGCGCCTCAAGTGTTTCGGGGGAAACCAAACGTCATCCACTGGTCGGCAATACGATACGTGTTTGCACCAGACTTATATCGCAGGCTTCGGTATCCTCAACCAACTCTCCTCTATACCCCATACTGGGGAACCCCCGGTTCACGCCGGGCGTGCAGGATGTGGTCTTCCGGAGACTGAGCGAGGCGGGTCTTCACCAGTCCTCCAATTTCTGTGCGAGGGGGAGATGGTACAATGTCGCGGAACTTTCTGATCCGGAGGGACCGTTTCGCTTGGATTTCCTGAGAGCCTGTCAACTAGACCACTTTCTCCGCTCCCTGACACCCCCGGCCGCCAACACTCGGCCCCTCACTACACTAGAGGAGATTTGCAACACCTCAGGTAGTACATCACACACGCTCTCCCTAACCTACAATCTTTTAAACGCTCCATGCGAGGACTTTGTGCCCCCGGGTATACTTAAGTGGGAGGAGGAGCTGGGCTGCCATTTCGATACGGCCAAGCGCCACCGCATCCTGAGGTTCACACATAGGTCCTCCATCTGCGCTAAGACCCAGGAGACAAATTACAAGCTCCTGTCACAGTGGTACAGGACCCCAGTGCTGCTCCACAGGTTCTTTCCGGAAACGTCTGACCTCTGTTGGCGCTGTCGTGCCGACAGGGGGACGCTACTACACATTTTTTGGTCCTGTCCCATCTTGCCATCAATTTTGAAAAAAAACATCAGCAATCCACCTCCGCGTTTCACAGTAGGAATGGTGTACCTTTCATCATAGGCCTTGTTGACTCCTCTCCAAATGTAGCGTTTATGGTTGTGGCCAAAAAGCAAAATTTTGGTCTTATCACTCTAAATGACTTTGTGCCAGAAGGTTTGAGGCTTGTCTCTGTGCTGTTGTTGGGTGTATTGTAAGCAAAATACTTTGTGGCATTTGTGTAGTAATGGCTTTCTTCTGGCGACTCAACCATGCAGCCCACCTTTCTTCATGTGCCTCCTTATTGTGCATCTTGAAACAGCCACACCACATGTTATCAGAGAGTGCTGTATTTCACCTGAAGTTATTTGTGGGGTTTTCTTTGCATCCCAAACTATTTTCCTGGCAGTTGTGGCTGAAATATTAGTTGGTCTACCTGACCAGAACCCCTCATTTTCCACTTCTTGATTAGAGTTTGAACACTGCTGATTGGCATTCTCAATTTCTTTGATATATTTTTATATCCCTTTCCTGTTTTATACAGTTCAACTACCTTTTCCCTCAGATCCTTTGACAATTCTTTAGCTCTCCCCATGACTCAGAATCCAGAAATGTCAGTGCAGCACTGGATGAAAGATGCAAGAGTCTGTCAGGAGTCCAGAAACTCATTGACCTTTTATACAGAGAAAATTAAGTACTGTCCGTGATACTTGATTTATTTGCACTAACATACAATTTTTCAAGACAAGCTTTCGGGGTGTTTCCCCTTGTTCAAGGTCTAAGCAGTATTGATTCACAAACCCCCCGAAAGCTTGTCCTCAAAAATTGTATGTTAGTGCAAAAAAAAAGTATCACGGACAGTACTCAATTTTCCCTGTCACAATTGCACTAATACGGGTACAATCACGTCAAGTACCTTTTATACACACACACTAATTACAAGCAAACAGATCACAGGTGAGGATGGTTACCTTTAATAGCCATTCAAACTCCTTTGTGTCAACTTGTGTGCATGTTATCAGGCCAAAATCACCAGAGTATGTAAACTTTTGATCAGGATAATTTGGGTAGTTTCTGCTATGATTATGATTTAAAAAGAGTAAACAAAGTTGATTGATAATAAATGGAAATAGTAAAGTGTGGCGCTGAAAATTATGATTTTGATGTGATCAAAAAATGTGTAAATAGGTGAATAAGAGGGTGCTGTCTATATGAATGGAACCATTAGACTGCACTAATGTGCTAATTTCAATATACACACAGAAGGTAATAAATGAATATTAGTAAAACAACCAAAATTAATGGTGCATAAAACATAAAAAACAAAAATCCTGATAAACAAAGTGTATAGATGTACAAAGAGATAGAAAAATATCTATATTGAACATCAAGGTGATTGTGTTAATAAACACCAAAGTGACAATAAACCAAATGTGTTGGCAAACAAGTGAGTATAAAGTCCAAAAAATCCCACTGAAATTAAAATAACTATATAATCAGTTGTCTGTAGGTAATCCACCACCGTGAAGATTGATAATAAATGGCTTCCGCCAAACACTAACCATGAGTGAAAAATGTTTTTTTGTTATTATTTATATTCTCTAAAAAATGGCCAAGAAATTATAAATTCTGCCAGGGTTTGTAAACTTATGAGCACAACTGTGTGCATATATATATATATATATATATATATATATATATATATATATATATATATATATATATACATACATACATACATACATACATACATATAGTGCCTTGAAAAGGTATTCATACCCCTTGAAATTTTACAACCAAAAACATAAATGTATTTTATTGGGATTGTATGTGATATATCAACACAATGTGGCACATAATGTGAAGTGGAAGGAAAATGATAAATGGTTTTCAATTTTTTTTACAAATATATATCTGTATCTTGTATTTGTATTCAACCCCCCTGAATTAATACTTTGTAGAACCACGTTTCGTTGGAATTACAGCTGCAAGTCTTTTTAGGTATGTCTCTAGCAGCTTTGCATATCTAGAGAGTGACATTTTTGGCCATTCTGTTTTGCAAAAAAGCATCTATGAACAGCAATTTTCAAGTCTTGCCACACATTCTCAATTGGATTTAGGTCAGGACTTTGACTGTGCCATTCTAACACATGAATATGCTTTGATCTAAACCACGGGTCTTCAAACTTTTCAAACCAAGGGCCAGTTTATTGTCCTTCAGACTTTTGGAGAGCTGGATTGTGGCAAGTGAGACAGAAAATGTCCTGGGCCCAGCATTAGTGAGTATAAATATGGCCTCAAGGCTGGTGGTCAGTAGGAGGAGGAGTAGTGCCCCTCTTAGTAATAGGAATTGTAACATATCATTGGTATCAGTGGAAGAAATAGTTTCCCCTTGTTGGTGTCAGTGGGAGGAATAGTGCCTCAAATCGGTGGAAGGCATTATGCCCCAAGGGCCGAATAAAGGCTGGCAAAGGGCCACATCTGGCCCTCAGGCCGCAGTTTGGAGACCACTGATCTAAACCATTTCATTGTAGCTCTGACTGTATGTTTAGGGTCGTTGTCCTGCTGGAAGGTGAACCTCCGCCCCAGTCTCAAGTCTTTTGCAGAAAGGTTTTCTTCTAATGCCCCGTACACACCATCACTTTATGTGAATAAAAAAAAACGACATTTTGGGTGAAAAACCATCGTTTTTTCACAATGCTCTAGCAAAGCGAGGTTACGTTCACCACGTTTTTTCATTGAAGCTCGCTTCATAACTAGCTTCTGGGCATGCGCAGGTGTAAAAACGTCATTTTAAACGTTGTTTTTTGCTACACACGGTCAATTTCTGTGAAGTAAAAAACGATGTTTTGAAAAACGACACATAAAATTGAAGCATGCTTCAATTTTTTTTGTCGTTTTTCACAAGACATAAAACGACGTTTTCCCCCACACACGGTCATTTAAAGTGACGTTTTTAAAAACGTTGTTTTTTTTCATCACATAAAGTGATGGTGTGTACGCGGCATTAGATTGCCCTGTATTTGGCTCCATCCATCTTTCCATCAACTCTGACCAGCTTCCCTGTCCCTGCTAAAGAAAAGCATCCCCACAACATGATGCTGCCACCACCATGTTTCATGGTGGGGATGGTGTGTTCAGGGTGATGTCCACTGTTTGTTTTCCGCTAAACACATAGGGCCAGATGCTTGTACAGCGGCGTATCTATAGGCGGGCGTAACATATCCGATTTACGTTACGCCTCCGCAACTTAGACGGGCAAGTGCAGTATTCTCAAAGCACTTGCTTTGTAAGTTGTGGCGGCGTGGCGTAAATCGGCCGGCGTAAGCCCGCCTAATTCAAATGTGGAACAGGGGGGCGTGTTTTATGTAAAATAACCATGACCTGACGTGATTGACGTTTTTCACGAACGGCGCATGCGCCGTCCGTGGACATATCCCAGTGTGCATTGCTCCAAATACGCCGCAAGGACGTATTGGTTTTGACTTGAACGTAAATTACGTCCAGCCCTATTCAGGGACGACTTACGCAAACGACGTAAAATATTCAAAATTCGACGCGGGAACGACGTCCATACTTAACATTGGTACGCCGCATGTACGCCACCATATAGCAGGGGTAACTTTACGCCGGGAAAAGCCTAACGTAAACGGCGTATCTGTACTGCATCGGCCGGGCGTACGTTCGTGAATTCGCGTATCTAGCTGATTTACATATTTCTAGACGTAAATCAGCGTACACACCCCTAGCGGCCAGCGTAAATATGCAGTTACGATCCGACGGCGTAAGAGACTTACGCCGGTCGGATCTAATAGAAATCTGAGCGTAACCGAATCAGGCGCATAGATACAACGGCACAACTCAGAGATACGACGGCGTATCTGGAGATACGCCGTCGTATCTGGAGATACGCCGTCGTATCTCCTTTGTGAATCTGGGCCATAGCGTTTTGCTTTTAGCCCAAAAAGTCTCATCTGACCAGAGCACCTTCTTCCAAATGTTTGCTGTGTCCCCCACATGGCTTTTTGCAAACTGTGAACTGTGGCTTTCTTTCAACAATGGCTTTCTGCTTGCCACTCTTCCATAAAGGCCAGATTTGTGGAGTGCACGACTAATAGTTGCCCTGTGGACAGATTCTCCCACCTGAGCTGTGGATCTCTGCAGCTCCTCCAGAGTTACCATGGGCCTCATGGCTGCTTCTCTGATTAATGCTCCCCTTGCCCAGCCTGTCAGTTTAGGTGGACAGTCATGTATTGGTAGGTTTGCAGTTGTGCCATACTCTACTTTCCATTTTCGGATGATGGATTGAACAGTGCTCCGTGAGATGTTCAAAGCTTGGGATATTTTTTTATAACCTAACCCTGCTTTAAACTTCTCCACAACTTTATCCCTGACCTGTCTGGTGTGTTCCTCGGCCTTTGTTATGTTGTTTGTTCACTAATGTTCTCTAACAAAGCTCTGAGGGCTTCACAGAATAGCTGTATTTATATTGAGATTAAATTACACACAGGTGGACTCTATTTACTAATTAGGTGACCTCTAAAGGCAATTGGTTCCACTAGATTTTAGTTAGGGGTATTAGGGGCCACACTTTTCACATATTTATTTGTAAAACATTTTGAAAAGCATTTATAATTTTACTTCCACTTCACAATTATGTGCCACTTTGTGTTGGTCTATCACATAAAATCCCAATAAAATACATTTATGTTTTTGGTTGTAACATGAGAATATGTGGAAAATGTCAAGGGGAATGATTCAATTTTGGGTCTTGAAAATAAACATTTAACACATGGCAAAACACTGTGGATTATCTAAAAAAAGATCACAGCGCATGTCTTCCCTGTCAGTGACAGAGGGGTTTATTTACTAAAGGCAAATCCACTTTGCACTACGAGTTCACTTGAAAGTGCAGTCACAGTAGATCTGAGGGGGACATGCAAGGAAAATAAAAAAAAAAACAGCATTTTAGCTTTCACATGATTGGATGATAAAATCAGCAGAGCTTCCCCTCATTTCAGATCTTCCCCTCAGATTTACAGTGACTGCACTTCCAAGTGCACTTTCAGTGCACTTGTAGTGCAATGTGGATTTGCCTTTAGTAAATAACCCCCATTATCTCTCATGGAAGCCTCCATCCAATAAGGGATATGGCTTTTTCTAACAGTATTGGCATATGAGGTGTAAGGTGGTGGCAAAACAGGGTACATTGCAGTGAAATTGGAAGCAGTTTTGTTGCCAGTCATTATAACCAGGAACCTAATATACAAGGGTGTGCCGTAATGTTTCTGAATCATACATAAAACCAATACAATTACTTGAGAAAATCAGGATCGGCATTTATGCTATTAACCTCCCTGGCGGTATGATTCTGTCTGGAATTACGTACCAAAAGTGGTACAATTATTTTGCAAGGAAATTTGGTGTTTTATACTGTAGGCCTGTAATTTTTAGAAATAACTCACTTAAATCTGACCAAGCAAGAGTCTTGTAGGCATCCCGGGTATGATTTTTTTTTAAAACAAAATTATAAATTATAATATAATAAATAATAATAAATAATTATAACAAATAATAATATAATTATAATAAAAATTATTCAATAATGTAATCAACTCAAAATCACTGAAATTTGCTCAGTTGCAGAATTGTCGCTGTCATTATATCTAAAACCATTTTTGACATAAAGGGACACTTTTGGACAATCTACAGTTTTTAGGCAGAAAGAACATTTTTTATTAAATAAAAGTACATGTAGGGTACTGGGCAGACCACTAGGGACAAGGGGGGTGTGTATTTTTTACATACAGTACTGTAATCTATAAGATGACAGTATACTGTATGTAAAGTGTTTGTTTACTTTTTTGAATTTGGCGCCGATCTCCGCTCCCGTGCGTCGTAACATCGCAGGGAACGGAGATCGGCGGCACACGGGGAGACTGTGAATCGAGCGAGGAGGTCCCGCTCGCTCACACAGCGGGGTGGCATCGCTGGATCCAGGGACAAGGTAAGTAACTTGCCTGTGGATCCAGCGAAAGGTAAGCTGCGCCGCTGCACACTCTGCACGTCCAGCCCGAGCGTGACTCGGGGTTACCGATCCTAGCATAAAAAATCAACCCCGAGTCACGCTCGGGTTTACCGCCAAGGGGGTTAAAGGGGTTGTAAAGGTTATTTTTTATTTTCTAAATAGGTTCCTTCAATCTAGTGCATTGTTGATTCACTAACCTTTTCCTTCCATTTCCCTTCTAAATGTTTTTTTTTCTTTGAATTTCTCACTTCCTGTTTCTCCTCAGTAAACTTGCCACCATCATCCGAGCGGTGGTTAGTCAGTCAGAACAGCTTACTGAACAGCTTACTGAGAAGGAACAGGAAGTGAGAAATTCAGACAAAGAAAACAAAGAAAATTTAGAAGGGAAATCGAAGAAAAAGGTAAGTGAACCAACAATACACTAGCTTAAAGGAAGCTATTTAGAAAAAAAAAAACCTTTACAACCCCTTTAAGAGATCATGAAAAGTGCCATTGACGTTTTATACCTATGATGTTACCCATCCTGCAGTGAAGTTATAGTAAAGAATTTTCTGTTGTATTCTGTTATTGATCTATTTTATTTGAATGGCTTTTAGATTTCTTTTTTGTTTATCTATTTTTATATAAGAAAATTGGAAGCCAAATATTTGAAAACGTTGATTGTACAAGTGAAAAGTTATAAGGCACTACTGTTTTCCTAATCCATTTCCTAGAAATAGTTTTTATGATAATATGTTGTATATATAATTAGTTTGGTCATTTTAAACATTTGCATTTAATGTATCTTTACAAATACAAAACTGCCCTAATACTGGATAGACATATACAAGCTCAATAGCTCATTATGCAACCTGATATTAGAGATGTGTTCGTAAGGACGCAATAATGTTTAGAATTGTAGGTATCCTACTTCCTTCATTGTGGTTGAGATGAGTGACAGCGCTGATCTGCTGTTAAATAAACTTAGGGAGGGGTGTGTAATTAACAGGTGAGCTGTCATTCCCTCCAGGGGAGAGCACAAACAGGTAGAGTGTGTGTTGCTAAGGGGACGTCAGTTTGGCTTTGGCTAAAGGACTTCCTATGGACATTCATTTAATAAGCTTCAGCAGATGAACAAGAGACCTTTTTTACTCTTCTAAATGTGGATTCCGCACGATTCTTCCTATCAGGTGCATTTGTTTTCCAAAAACAACAATTCTGCTCCCAAAGCACATTAATCAAGCTTCTGTCTGGATTATCAGTCGTCACTTGACGTAATTCATTTAACAAATAATACAGCGCTGGACATTGATAATCATGGCAAGAAAAGATCTGCTAACCTGAACCATGTGGTGCATTCCTTTAATATAAATGGACATTTGGATTTTGTCACTCATGTGATATATGTGACATTGGTTAACACAGAGAGCAGCACGTGTTCATATTTTTCCTCTCGGCGGAGATTATATATCAGTAGTTTATATGTTGCATTGTTGAATACGTATACTTTACAGGATCTGAGAGCTTTTTGCGTTTTTCTTCACCTGGACTACAGCCATTTGTAATGTTACCTTTTTGAATTATTCAATGAATAACTATGATAATAACATAGTATCGAACCTGAGAGTGAAACAGAACAATGTGGACACTGTATATGAAAGGTATAACTTCTCGCAAACATGTACAAAAAGTAAGTATTCTAAATTCCTGTACAAACTTTTTATATATATATATATATATATATATATATATATATATATATATATATATATATATAACATTTAAGGCATATCTAAAGGCAAAACAATTTTGTTTATTTCGAGGTAAGTTACTAATGCGCTACCAAGAAGTGTTGATAATGAAAAAAATAATAAGTAATAAAGTACTTGATATAAAGTGCTTTAGGAATAAAGTGCTTAATAAAAAATATGTGTATAAAGCAGCTAAATTTTTGTAGTGTTGCCAGCACCAATGAATGTGTATATGGTATAGTGAAGCAGCGCTAAATACTATCAGCAATAGCTATGGTAAGGTGCTAATAAATAGATAAAAGTGCAAGCATCATACACAAAAGCTTCACTATATCATATACACAATTTTGTTTATTTGCTTTGGTTTAATTAGTGAATGGTTAAAACTTAAAAAAAAAAAAAAAGTTTTTACCATCTTTGTTCCATAGGGGAGATTTCCCTTTACTTCCTGTCCTGAAAACACAAGAGAAAGTAAAAGGAAATCTCTCTAAAGTCAGGGTTTTGGACTCTTGGACAATTATCACCTGGACAGTGGTGACCATAACAATACAGAGACTGAATCCCCATCAGCGGGGACACAGCTAGCAATGAAAACCTGGCTGTGGTTTTAACTCTTCCCTACTCTAGTAAAAAAAAAAAAAAAAAAATGGCTTTAGATACAGTTTGGCATGAGTATGGTCTATTTTACAGACAGCAGAGTATGCACTAGATAATATGGTGAAGTGCTGCCCTGTAAACACTCTTTAGCTGTTGGCCAGTCAGGCAGTGTGCGTTCATTGAAAGTATAATTTATATTGCTAGCTAGGATGAGAAGGCTTTTGCTAGCTTTGCCCAAAGATGTCACATTGTTGCTTATGTTCCTGACTGTCTGGGCACTAGGCTCAGTTCTGTGGTTTTCTGGTGATTGATAGGAGAAACTGCAACATTACTCTCATCAGGCAGAGCAGGGACCAGGATTGATCCTGGAGGTAAGATTCTGCACTCTCCTTCCTCCAATGGCAACCTACTGTGGGAAAAAGAGAGAAGTATGGGTACCTGCTGGAGAGTGAGGGTGGACTGCCCTTCTTCCTGTCACATGACCAGAGACAGGAAGAAGAAGCTGTCTTTATTCCTGAATGGGTACTGTACTAAGAAAGAGGTCTGAACTGCGAGAACAAGGAAGGTGGGTAAAAGGGGGTCATGATAGAGGTGAGCATCTGAGCCCCAGATCGCCTATCTAATTGGTTCTCTGTTCTGCAATGACTCTTTAAGCTGCTTGGATCCCACTGACACACCTACAGTATGTAAATTAAAATTTAGTAAAGTTGAACCTCGGATTTTGAGTAACATGGTTAATGAGCGCTTCGCAATACGAGCAATTTTTTTTTTTTAAATCCTGACTTGGTTTGCGAGTGTTGTCTTGCAAAACGAGCAGGATTCAAGCCTCTGCAGTGTGCAGTACCAAAACCAGAGGTGCGGGGGCGCTGGAGGCAATCGGAGCCGATCGGAACCGTTTGGAAATACTCAGAAATACTCGAAATACTCAGTTCCTGAGTGTTTCTGAGCATTTCTAAGGGTTTCCGAATGCAGCCGAACAGTCTCTCCGGTGCCCCCCCACCTCTGACCACATGCGGTATTGCATTCCATAGAAGTCAATGTGGAACAAATTATTTTCGTTTCCATTGACTTCTATGGGGAAACTCGCTTTGATATGCAAGTGCTTTGGATTACAAGCATTCTCCTGGAACGGATTATGCTCGTAATCCAAGGTTCCACTGTATACTACCACTCTATAATAATGCACAGAAAACTGACCATAAGCCACTGGATGGTAAACTGAAAGGGTGAATTATGGCATTGCAGTTAAACAATGCATGAATCAACAAACAGGCAATTCAACAAGTTTGTCAAATCTCAAAGTGCAGTTTTATTTCCTATTAAAGTTCTTTAAAGGTCCTCAGCAAGAGAAATTCATCTAGCAGAGATGAGGAGCGGTGAGTCAGAAATGGTGTCCTAAAATACATCCAGGTGAAAAATGATGTGCATTCCCTCCACCAGATACAATTGTGGCTGCTCACCTTAAAGCTCTGACCCCTGAGTGAACAGGGTGGTCATAACACACATTCCCCTCAAGTTTAAAATGGCAAATCCTCAGCGATGTTTGCAGCACAAATTCTCCAGAATTGTCTGGGGAAAGTTTTATCCCTCCTCCTCTGTTGTGCAGGGAATACTGGGTAGTGAAATCTAAAGGTCCATCAGCCCCACTTCACCTACATTGTCCTGTGCCCATTTAAGGACAACATTTACCAAAATCCATGGTGGCTGCTGCATAACAAGTCCTCTTGCCACTGATTGTCTCACAGGTCGCCACTGAAGTCCTCTTCCACTCCTCCAAGATGACATCATGGAGCTGGTGGATGTTGCAGACCTTGCGTTCCTTCACCTTCCGTTTGAGGATGCCCCACAGATGCTCAATAGGGTTTAGGTCTGGAGACATGCTTAGCCAGTCCATCACCTTTATCCTCAGCTTCTTTAGCACGTCAGTGGTCGTCTTGGAGATGTGTTTGGGGTTGTTATCATGTTGGAATACTGCCCTGCGGCGCAGTCTCCGAAGGGATCATGCTTTGCTTTAGTACATGTTGGCATTTATGGTTCCCTCAATGAACTGTAGTTACCCAGTGCCGGCAGCACTCATGCAGCCCCAGACCATGCCACTCCCACCACCATGCTTGACTGTACACAGCTCTTCAGCATCAAGTGACCGGAATGCAAAATGTGGCCATGGGTCTGCAGGCTCTGGCCTACACTAAATCTAACAAGCTTTTTCCCACATGTCTTGATGCAGAAGATATTGAATAAAGCTAGACAATTACAAGATGTTACTGGTTACAGTTCTATCTGTGACAATGGGTATTATAAGAAACTTCAATATTTGCCATGTGGAGCACCTTGGCAAAGGTATGGTGTCACACAATTGGTACACATTTTTTCCAACTGCAAATTGTGCCCCTTTACTGATCTGCAGACCAGATTCAGCCTCTCTCAATCAATGTATTTCCCCTATGTGCAGCTACACCACGCAGTTAGAGCACAGTCGGAAGGAGTAGTGCAAGTGCAGTCCCCAGCCCCCATATTCCATTATATGACAGAAGTCTCCCAATATAAGACATTTATATCACAGTGTTATTCTATACTCCTGTCTACACACTTGAAAGGTTTGAGTGGTGGTCACTTGGGAAAGAGATGTGGGCACGTTTGAGGACGAGCAGTGGGAGGAAGCTCTGCAGGCAGTACAGTTGTGCTCTCCTAATGTGACACAGCGGCTGTCCCAATTGTATATTGTCCTGTGGGTGTACCATACACCTGCAAGGCTGTATAGAATGGGAGTAAGAGAAGACTCTGAGTGTACTCGGTGCTCCAGGGACCATGGAGATCTCATCCACCTTTTCTGGCACTGCCCTAAGTTACATCGCTACTGGTCGGGAGTTGTTAAAAACCATTAACAGATGTTTTGGAACTACATTTCCCATGATGCTCTGCTCTGTAGTTGAACATCATGGGACATGTAGTTCCAATACAAGAACAAGTCTCCTGCGCTCTGATATTTCAAAAGGAAATGCTATGCAGTGGTGCAGTTCGATTAAAAGTTATCATCTAGAGTCTTGCAGCCCTCCTCAGAATCGTGGGTATTCATAAAACTATAAAAGAGAAGAAAAAGAGCGGAGGGCGCACCGACCTCGTGTGATACTGATAAAAAAATATTTATTTGAATAATAAAATCAATGGTTATACTCACACATTAGGAGTTAAAAACAGGCTTTAAAAATGAATACAGCAGGTCTCCAGCATCGTCAGTGGAACATGAGTGATCGTTTGGACCAATCAGTGGAAGTAAAAGCTGACGCGTTTCGGGGGCGTACCCCTTTCCTCAGAGCTGACGTGGTCTGCAGTGCTCCCTTGCCGTGGTGATTGTGGGACTAAATATACATACACACTCACAAATGCACATAGCCACACACCCACAAGTGGGCAGGTATACCTAAGATGATAGGTTGCTGTCTAGGTGTGCTCCTCCCAGATAGGGGGGAGGGGGGGGGGGCTATTTTATCAGGGGCCACACCTATATATCTTCTGAACCCCAGTCTCTTATAAGAGGGTGGTCTCAGAACAGTAATGTAGTGTATGTTGTTTTTATTATTTATATTGAGACTGTCATTATACATGTGCACTGACTTTGGCTAAACTGTTTATTTAGTTAGTTGTTTTTCAGTTAGTTATATGCCAAACATGTAGAGGAGTGCTCTTATGAAAAGTCTCCAAATGAAGAGTAAATGTGGGCTTACCTGACTGCCCCTTTGCACTTGTCCCCATTCGATCAGTGTTACAGCTCCATGTGAGTCAGTTGGAACGCACGCCAGCCAATTAGGACAGCCGTGCGTTCCAGCGATTTGTGCGCATGCGCGCGCCGTGCTGTTCGCGGCGCGCGCGCGCCGCGCGCGCCCCGCGTTCGCGACGCAGCGCACGCCGCGCAGACTGTCAGTGGATGTATTCCCTATGTGCAGACTGGAGACAACATGCTCCAAACTCTGCAACGTAGGGGCTGTGACGTCACTGCGACTCTATGGTGGCAGAATGTTAGATAGTGGACCTCAATGTCCGCCCTCTAGTGGTGGAGGGTGCAAAAAACCGTAGTGCTCCATACTAATGGGATCCTAAGGGGACATTATCTTCATGACCACCCTCTAGTGGTTGGAGGGGGGAAAAACAATGTTAGACACACATTAGTTTTCCAGATGAGTGCTTTTGGTCAAACCCCAGGAGCTTGAAAGGGGCTGCGTGCATAGGAAAGTATACAGTTGAAGCACTGTATAAGTAGTGATGTACCTGTCCGTGCCCATGCACAGACACCCACATATCACAAGGTGGTTGACATAGGGGGGACTGCAGACCATCAGGATTTCTACACATTGATAAGATGCAACATACAAAATAAAAGATGATGACAAAAAAACCCTCAATGATGTTACATTAGTGCCCAACATGATCTGCCTTTCTTATTATAAACAGTTCATTAATTGCGGAATTGCCTTTGTGATATACGGCATCATATGCCCATGTGGCCTACTATATGTGGGACGTACATCACGTCAATTGAGAACTAGGATGAACGAGCACAGGAGTAGTATTCAAACAAAAAAAGACAAAGGCTCTATACCAAAACACTTTAGAGAAGCCCATGGTAGTGAAGTGGATGGCCTTAAGGTGTTTGGCATAGAAGCCATCCAAAATGGTCTGGACAGTGGAAAGAAATACCAGATCCTCTGTAAAAGAGAGGCCTACTGGATCTTCACCCTGGGCAGTATGGTCCCGAATGGGTTAAATGAAGAGATTGAACTGCATACTGTGACATGAGGATCTAGACACTAGTGAGACAACAATGAAAGAGGTTGACCTGTTCCAAGCTCACCCACTATCACAGCACATCCTTCATGCACTTCTTGTTTCCACCACTAGGGTTTCCTCTCCCTTTCGGTTCTGATGCATATGATTATACATCACAAACCCTATTAAACAATAGCATGAATAGTTAGATTTTGTAAGTCAATTAACAACTTATCATGTAAAATAAATTTAAGTTTAGCAGTTCTAGATATAAAACAGCAAACATCATGTTGGGCACTAATGTAACATCATTGAGGGTTTTTTTGTCATCATCTTTTATTTTGTATGTTGCATCTTATCAATGTGTAGAAATCCTGATGGTCTGCAGTCCCCCCTATGTCAACCACCTTGTGATATGTGGGTGTCTGTGCATGGGCACGGACAGGTACATCACTACTTATACAGTGCTTCAACTGTATACTTTCCTATGCACGCAGCCCCTTTCAAGCTCCTGGGGTTTGACCAAAAGCACTCATCTGGAAAACTAATGTGTGTCTAACATTGTTTTTCCCCCCTCCAACCACTAGAGGGTGGTCATGAAGATAATGTCCCCTTAGGATCCCATTAGTATGGAGCACTACGGTTTTTTGCACCCTCCACCACTAGAGGGCGGACATTGAGGTCCACTATCTAACATTCTGCCACCATAGAGTCGCAGTGACGTCACAGCCCCTACGTTGCAGAGTTTGGAGCATGTTGTCTCCAGTCTGCACATAGGGAATACATCCACTGACAGTCTGCGCGGCGTGCGCTGCGTCGCGAACGCGGGGCGCGCGCGGCGCGCGCGCGCCGCGAACAGCACGGCGCGCGCATGCGCACAAATCGCTGGAACGCACGGCTGTCCTAATTGGCTGGCGTGCGTTCCAACTGACTCACATGGAGCTGTAACACTGATCGAATGGGGACAAGTGCAAAGGGGCAGTCAGGTAAGCCCACATTTACTCTTCATTTGGAGACTTTTCATAAGAGCACTCCTCTACATGTTTGGCATATAACTAACTGAAAAACAACTAACTAAATAAACAGTTTAGCCAAAGTCAGTGCACATGTATAATGACAGTCTCAATATAAATAATAAAAACAACATACACTACATTACTGTTCTGAGACCACCCTCTTATAAGAGACTGGGGTTCAGAAGATATATAGGTGTGGCCCCTGATAAAATAGCCCCCCCCCCCCTCCCCCCTATCTGGGAGGAGCACACCTAGACAGCAACCTATCATCTTAGGTATACCTGCCCACTTGTGGGTGTGTGGCTATGTGCATTTGTGAGTGTGTATGTATATTTAGTCCCACAATCACCACGGCAAGGGAGCACTGCAGACCACGTCAGCTCTGAGGAAAGGGGTACGCCCCCGAAACGCGTCAGCTTTTACTTCCACTGATTGGTCCAAACGATCACTCATGTTCCACTGACGATGCTGGAGACCTGCTGTATTCATTTTTAAAGCCTGTTTTTAACTCCTAATGTGTGAGTATAACCATTGATTTTATTATTCAAATAAATATTTTTTTATCAGTATCACACGAGGTCGGTGCGCCCTCCGCTCTTTTTCTTCTCTCACATGTAGTTCCAAAACATCTGGGGTGCCAAGGTTCGCCATTACTGGTACAGACTATACTCTTATACAAATGTATTTGTATAATGTGTTTCTAAGCATTTTACCTGCTCTGACATATATGTTTATTTTGGATCCATCTGATACATTATGACCTACTGTATGAACAAGAATCATTCTTATCATAGTGACTTTAAAAAAATAAAAATAAAAAGCATTAGTAGTAAGTAAAGACACTGCTTAGCGTAATTAAAAGGAAGACTTTTTTAGTAAGCATACATTTTTAATCTTTAAAAAATGTACTCAAAAGTCATTTATTTATTTATTTATTTTTCTTGATTGCTGTTCCATGTTTTGATTATCTTTCACAATGCTGATAACATGCAAATTTGTAAATACTTCCCCTAGTAGTGACCTCTATATTAGGAATTGTGATTTCCATATTAGGCGCACAAATACAAAGTCATATACAAAAAAAAAAAAACATCGGGTATGCAAATTAGCAGTTACACGATCCACGAAGCTACTTGCGTGCGTAACGTCGGTTTTTCCCGTCGCAAAGTTAAGCAATCTTTTTCATTGCTTAACTTTACACAAGCCATGTTAAAGTATGGCCGTCGTTCCCGCGTCGAATAAAAAAAAAAAATTTGGCGTAAGTACGTTACGCACGTCGCCATTCACAAACACGTCGGGGCGCCGTAATTTTGCGCAAAGCACGTCGGGAAATTTAGGAACGGAGCATGCGCAGAACGTTCGGCGCGGGAGCTCGCCTAATTTAAATGGTACACGCCCCATTTGAATTAGGCGGGCTTGCACCGGACATCTTTACGATACACCGCCGCTAAAAACTTGCGGCGGTGTAACGTAAACGGGATACGTTACGCCGCGGCGCAGGTACCTGAATCTGGCCCATGGTTTTGTAACATGTTCTCATAACTGAACCTGAATTGTTGAATCTACTTGATATTGATTTCCTAAGAGTGTTTTTTATATATAAAAGAAGCTCCATAACAACAAAGACATGAATGTGGTTGGCAGCAATTCAGTGTTTCATTACTTTGTTTAATCAGCTGCAGTTTTTATAGATGAACCTTATTGCATCATTATTGGAAATATTTGCATCTACCTGATTGAGGGTAAGAAATGTTACAGTGTACTGGAGCTGCATACAGCACTGGGGCATTCACCAGGAAAGAATACAGTTACGTGGATTAAGTGGAGACAATGACATATGAGCATGTTCCATACTCAGAACTTTACAAACATTTGCAGTTATTAAAGGCTTACTAAGCTGTAACTATGTCATTTTCCTGTTTGGGTATCACAATCTCACTCATTCACTCACTTGCTTATTTAAGTAAACCTTAATAAAAATACCTATTAAATTACTTGGAAAAGGCTTAGAGTTTTTAAGCTGTATAAGTGGATGCTTCCTCTCTTTTTTGCCGGGCATACATGGGTCAGTTTTTTACTATCAGTCATTGGGCTGATGGGAAAAAAAACTGAATGGATTTCCCCATCCACACTGTGTTGTTGTATTCTGACAGCGGGGAATCCTCTGCTATCAGAATACACTAACCACGGCTGTAGCGCTTATTGAACAAAAATTGTCCATTAGATCGACTTCTCATGAACAGGAAGATGGATTGTAATTTGTCCAGTCTCTGTTAAACCGGTCAAATTTTGATCCTTACAGCCAGCTTTAATATCATATATGATAACATACCTACCACCTTAACACCTTTTAGCACAAAGTATGCAAGCAAATAACACTCATCTGCCAATGAATCATAGTCAAAAAATGATTGGTTAAACCTACAATTGTTTTTTTTTATCACTACTTTTTTATGAAGTTTTTTGAAATTAAAATGTAACTAAAGGCAAAACATATTTTTTTTTATTTTGGATATAGTGAGGAGGGATTGTAACACCTGCCAGGTTTTTATTTATGCCTGTGCCTCTCCGTTAGGGAGATACAACCTTTCTACTTGATCTGTTTACCATTATCAATACGTGAAATGAACGTTAAGGAAAACCCCACATTATTTTAAAAAAATATTCCGATTTAAAAAAAAAAAAAAAACGTTTTGAGAAAGTAAACAAGACACGTTTAGAATATACAAACACATAAAGAAAAAAGGTAGCACACAGATTATGCAATGGTACCTAGTAACACTTGCAACAGATACATGTCAATGAGAATAAAAGTAAATATAAAATGATCAGCGCTAAAGTAAAAGTGTGATATACATAAGGCTAAATAGCCTACACACAGTGACCTACAATAAAGATTGGGCTAGGGGAGCCCAAAACAAAAAATGAATAACAAGTGCAAAGAATATCATATAAATAATGGGTAATGTGACAATACAGCAATAGTGACTGTCCCACTGCAAACAAAGACACTGGAAAAGATATTGTGTATAAAGTCTATCAATATAAGAAAATGGGTCATAAAGGGAGCAAATCAGGAGGATGGATCATCTGGATCATCTAGCCCAATCTTTATTGTAGGTCACAGTGTGTAGGCTATTTAGCCTTATGTATATCACACTTTTACTTTAGCGCTGATCATTTTATATTTACTTTTATGCTACTGGCTTTGTGCACTTATAGATTAAGCAGATTTAGTATGTTTTCTTATTTCACGGTATCACCTATTGGGTATCCTAGATTTATATTATCTACTTGGTTCACATTTCAAACACTCGCAGTAGCGCAATAGATCACTCAAACTCTTAGGCTGCATTCACACCTGAGCGTCGGTCGTTCGGTCGTATTCATGCTTATTTGCGCGTTTGCATACAGCGTTGTCCGACGTTTTTTGCTTCGACGTTTTTTATTTTAGCCAATAGGAAAAATTATCATCTTTTCATCACTTGTTGCTATGTTGGTAGATTTTTTTTAATCTTCTGCATGGGCGACAAGTTCTATTGATTAAAGTGACGAAACGCCCGTAGCAAACGCCCGTTGTCGCGCAAGTCGCTCAAATACGCCCAAACCGCCCGATACGCGCGACAAAAAAGGTTCCGGGACTTGTTTGAGCTTCAGGTGATCGTCGTTTCAGCGTTCGGCGTTGAGATGTGAACAGTCTCCATAGAGACTAATGTAATTTCGACCCTCCGGCGTATTGTAGCGTCGCGCTTCAGGCATTAAAACGCCTAGGTGTGAATGGAGCCTGATTCACATGTCAATGAGAGTTTGTATCCCCTAAGGGTGCATGAGGGAAACACCCCCCAATCAATAGGCTGTCATGCTGTATTGTATTTCTGGGAAACCACCAAATTAATGCTAGAATTGAGAGGAAGCTACCTAATTTCCCAGAAAGTTGGAGGGAAAACAGGTGAGAAAGGAGGGAGAAACAAAATAAAAAGGGGGGTTAAACATAGAGTAAAAAAAATCATATTTTGAGTTGTCCCCAGAGCAGAAATATAGGGGATATCTTCCCCCTGGAACACTGTTTCTGGTGACCCTAGGGGCAGCTTAGTTTCCTCTTTTGGTTATGGGACAGAAAGAAAAGGGAAATACCCAAAATGGGACTTGCAAAAAAATCCTTACAGAGGTCATAAGCCTACCTTACTCCATCCAAAATGAAAAAAGTTTTGCCCTTAGGTCTACTATAGCACATGCCATAATTAAATAATTATGGAAAAATGTCCAAAGTTTTCATTGTTTTAACTAGGTATTGATGTAGTTATTCTCTGTTTTCTTTATTTGCCTTTCCTTGTAAGGATGGGTTCATATGGTTTAGATGCAGTTTGTGGTGTCATGGCTGATTAATTCCCATTATGTCGATGTATTTAATTACTTAGCCTGCCCCTTTTCGCCGAAGGGACAAGACTGTTTCCTGTTCTGGGTCACGCAGTGTCCAATGCATGCCTTGCCATCTGCGGTGTATTTCAACACAAAAGTGGGAGCGCTAATGTAATCTAAAAAATCTTGCAAAAGCTTCAGTGAGCTATTCACAAGACCTAGCAGTTTTTGGACCACGGAAAGATTTACTTTACTCTACTATATACAGGCCACATCTTATGCATGTGAAAAACACAAGGGGCCTGATTTACTATGCTCTGTGCGCTGCGCTGGTTCATGCGTTAATTAGTACTCCGGGTGGAGGCTTAATTGGGCGCATGAACCAGCGTAGCAGCCGGCGCATTGAAACTAATATGTAAAGCCGCGCCGAACTCCCTATAGAAGTCTATGGGAGAAATCAAAAGTGTTCATTTTAAAGGCTAATCTGCAAGTTTTGTCCTAAAAAGTGTTTGGGGACCTCAGTCCTGCCCCAGGGAACATGTATCAATGCTTTTTTTATTTTTTAAAACGGCCGTTTTTTCGGGAGCAGTGAAATTAATAATTCTTAAAGTGAAACAATAAAAGTGAAATATTCCTTTAAATTTCGTACCTAGGGGGGGTGTAATGTCAGCATGTGAAATAGCGCATTTTTCCCGCACTTAGAACTCCCCCTGCACAAAGTGACATTCAGAAGGAAAAAAGTCATTTAAAAATTCACACGCGGCTATAATGAATTGTCGGCTCTGACAATTCTAAAGGGATTCATTCATAAAACAAACAAAAAAATGTGTAGGGGTTCCCCCAAATTAAATTACCAGGCCCTTCAGGTCTGGAATGGATATTAAGGGGAACCCCGCCGTAAAAACCAAAAAAAAAAAAGACGTGCGGTTCCCGGCAAATATCCATTCCAGACCCTTCAGGTCTGGTGTGGATTTTAAGGGGAACTCCACCCCAAATTGAAAAAAAAAATGGCGTGGAGTCCCCCTAAAAATCCACACCAGACCCTTATCCGAGCACGTTGACCTGGCCGGCCGCAGAAAAGAGGGGGGGACAGAGTGCGGCCCCCCCTCTCTCCTGAACCGCACCAGGCCACATGCCCTCAACATGGGGAGGATGTCCCCATGTTGATGGGGACAAGGGTCTCATCCCCACAACCCTTGCCCGGTGGTTGTGGGGGTATGCGGGCGGGAGGTTTATCAGAATCTGGAAGACCCCTTTAACAAAGGGGACCCCCAGATCCTGACCCCCCCCCTGTGTGAAATGGTAATGGGGTACATTGTACCTCTACCATTTCACCCCAAAAAAAATGTCAAAGTGTTAAAAATGACAGTAGCCGGTTTTTGACAAATCTTTTAATAAAATCTTCTTTTCTTCTTTCCTTCGGGTTTCTTCCGCTGCTTCTTTCTTCTCTCTTTCTTCTTCTGCCTGTCTCCTCCGGGAGCCCAGGGCTTGTCTCCGCTGTCTTCTTCCTTCTCTTCCATTCGATGTTGACACGACGAGGTTCCGCGCTGACATGCCGTGTCAGCGGCGGGCATGGACTTATATAGGGTAATGCCACCATGTGACCTCAACCCATGTGACATCACATTCCCTGGGCATGATGGGAATGTGATGTCACATGGGTTGAGGTCACATGGTGGCATTGCCCTATATAAGTCCATGCCCACTGCTCAGACGGCATTCCAGCGCCGGACCTCGTCGTGTCAACATCCAATGGAAGAGAAGGGAGAAGACAGCGGAGACAAGCCCTGGGCTCCCGGAGGAGACAGGCAGAAGAAGGAAGAGAGAAGAAAGAAGACGGAAGAAAGCCCTGGCTCCGCGGGGGAGCCAGGCAGAAGAGGGAGCAGAGAAGACAGAAGAGAAAAGACCGGGGAGTTGGCGCACCCCCGGCAGAAGACCAGGAAGACCGGAACCCTGGCGGAAGGCACCGGAAAGACCGGGGGATAGGCGCCATCCCCCGGCAGAAGACCCCGAAGTCCGGATGCCCCTCCCTAATGAAAAAGAGCTTAAATGGGGTGGGGGCATCCGGCGGAAGGCTCCGGAGAGGACCGAGGGATGGCGCCCTCCCCCGGCAGAAATCACCGAAGCCCAGGGTCCCGGCGGAAGATCGGGAGAGAAGAAACCCCCCCTTCTAAGAGAGCTAAAGAAGAAAGGGGGGGCTCCGGAGCAGATTAATAAAATATTTTATTCTGTGTGGTGTTTTATTTTACTTTACATTTCCCCCATGTGAATGGGTAGAGGTACGATGTACCCCATACTCATTCACATAGGGTGGGGGGCCGGCATCTGGGGGCCCCCTTATTAAAGGGAGCTCGCAGATTCCGATTAGCCCCGCCCGCATACCCCGACAACCAATGGCAAGGGTTGTCGGGAAGAGGCTCTTGTCCCTATCGACATGGGGGCAAGAGTGCTGTGGGGTGGGGGGGCAGTGCCCCCCTCCCCCACAGCACACACTCCCCCATGTTGAGGGCATGCGGTCTGGTACGGCTCAGGAGGGGGGGGGGGGCCGCTCGCTCGTCCCCTCCCCCATTCCTGTCCGGGCCAGACTGCATGCTTGGGATGAGGGCTTGGTTTGGATCTGGGGGGGGACCCCTGCGCCGAATCGGCGCGGGTTTAACCCCTCACGTTCCGGACCAAGCCTAAGAGCCTAATGTAGCCCTGAAGGGGGACCCGCGCCGATTTCAAGTTTGAAATTTGGCGCCGAGTTCCCCTTCAGGGCTGAAAACAGCTCGGAGATTCCCGTGCGCCGCGTCACGCAGCGCAATCACAGGTACGCCGCTTGGTATTTACCAAGATTTTCACGGCGTACTGACAAGGCGCACGGGAATCCCTGACTTTTCTCTCTGCGCATGCCCAGTATGCAAATGAACCTCCCGAGGTTCAGGCGCACTGTGCAAGCGTACGGGGATCTGTTTTCAAAAAACACTTTCCCTTTCAATTCGGCCCGCCAAACACTTTAAAACACATGTCACTTCACTTCCCCTGCATCCCCCCACCTCCCCCCCTAATAAACTCCCGCCCAAACCCCCGCAATTTACAGTTTAATGTGCCGTGCGCCAGGTCTGTACTGGTGCACAATGCACCCTCTCCTGGGCGCACGGAGCACATTAGTAACTAGGGAAATACACTGCACTAGCAGCGTATTTCTTTAGTAAATGGCCAAACGGCTGCTACTCCTGCTTTTACTCCATGAGTCATGGAGTAAAGGCTTGGTAAATCAGGCCCATTGTATCGGTAGAAAGGTTGATGATGCCTTTAAGAGAATGGATTGAAGGTTTAATGCAGTATAACACATTTGATAATTAATTAGTGCCTTTTTTTAATAGTGGTCTTAGTTTATACCTCTGACCAAAATGAAGACATTTTATGAGAAAAGAGGGACTCTGAGATTTGGTTCTAAAAGATGGCAGTTGCTACAAATGATGGTTGGGAGTTATTGGTTTCAGGACAATAACATACATATTTAAAGTTCTATATTGTCCAGCAAGAATGATGCAGTTAAGGTTTGTCCTCTCCAGGTTCTGAAATGGTCACCAATGACATTTGCTTTTTTTTGGTGATGCTTCTCTTCTGGGTCTGCACTCCTGTGACCCTAATTGATTACTGGATCATGCAACTGAGACCCTGATCTTACCCTTAAAAGATGCACTTTTGTTCTATTACTTGATATGTCTTTTATTTTACAGGAAAAGAAAGAAGACATTGCCTTCCCTCCTATTTGCAAAACATCTCCTGTTATCTCACACTCAATAAGGGTAAGTGTAGAATCTGCCTGAGCCTTACAATAGGGCATTTGTAGCTTAGTAAGCAAAGATATTGAGAATATAATATGAATTAAACGCAGAGTTAAAATTTTATGTAAATCTTCTAAATACATTTCATGTACATAACAACAAAAGTTATACAAACGTGTTAAAGTTCATTTTCATTAGTAAGCAGCCACAACCTGAGTAGCATGTCATATGTCCGCACGGTGTAGAAAATAACCCGTGCTCTCTGTATGAAAGCAGTGGTCATTTTGCAGAGGTCTGACTCCTCTCTACCCCAACCCATTCCCTCTATTATATCAGTTCTATACTTTTGCAAGCAGCAAAGCTTATAGTCCCTGCTGATTGGAGAGTTCTAAAGCCTCGTACACACGACCGAACATGTCTGCTGAAACTGGTCCGTGGACCAGTTCCCGCGGACATGTTCAGTCGTCTGTATGGGCGAGCGGACCGGATTCCCGTCCGAGCGGACAGGTTTCCAGCGGACTAATGTTTCTTAGCATCGGACATGTCCAATGGTCTGTACGACTCATCGGACATGTCCGCTGGGCCGCAATCCCAGTGATTCGACGCATGCGTGGAAGCATTGACCTTCCAGGGTTGCGCATGTCGCCGCGTCATCGTCGCGGCCACGTCGCGACCACGTCACCGCGTTTGTTTTCCGCGGGGATTTTGGTCTGATGGTGTGTGCAGAGGTCCCCCCACCCACCTTCAAGTCATAGTAAGGCCTCGTACACACCATCGAACATGTCCGATGAAAACGGTCCGCGGACCGTTTTCATCGGACATGTTCGATGGTGTGTACGAGGCCTTACTATGACTTGAAGGTGGGTGGGGGGACCTCTGCAGAGAGACCATTACTACTACGTTGTGCACAAGGGAGGATGGAAGGTCCTTCTTGGCAGCATGTTAGCAAAGGCTGTGGTTGCTACATAAGAAATCACACTGTAAAACTTTGCATAACTGTTGTTTTGATGTACCTGGTATGTGTTTAGCTCATTTAAACTAAAAGTTCAATTGGGCTTTAACATATTGTATAAATATTTCAGAACACTTCCAGGTATACTGTGAAATCAATTCATGTACATATTGCTTAAGTATAACTAAAAGCAAGCCTTTTTTTTTCATTTTGGATAGAGTTATGCCCCGTACACACGATCAGAATTTCTGTTGGGATTACCTCAGATGGATTTTTTGATGAAATTCCGTTCAAGCTGTCTTGCATACACACTGTAGCACCGAATTCCGACCGTCCAAAACGCGGTGACGTACAACACTACGACGAGCCGAGAAAAATTAAGTTTAATGCTTCCGAGCATGCGTCGACTTGATTCCTGAGCATGCGTGTTTTTTTCTCAGTCGGCGTTCCATACAGACGAACGGAATTTCCGATAAAAAAAAAATTTCTAAGTCCGTCGGAATTTCAGATGGAAAAACTCCGATGGGGCACACACACGGTTGGAATATCCGATGAAAAAATTCTGTCTGACTTTTTCCATCGGAAATTCTGATCGTGTGTACAAGGCATAAGAGAAAGTTATAACCCCTGTCAGTTGCATTTATTTGTTGTCCAGTTGGGAAGATTTCTCTTCACTTCCTGTCCCATAGCCAAAACAGGAAGTGAAAGGCAATCCCTCCAAAGTGATGGAATCCCTGGTTGTCATCAGTGTCACCAGAACTAGTGTCCATGACGAAAGATTTCCCCTTCTTTACCGTTTTTGTAACAACCCAAATTTGGTATTTTCTTTCACTTTCAGTCATAACATAACATGAAAAATTGAAAGGGTGAATCTCCCTAACGGGGACACAGATAACAATAAAAACCTGACAGGTGTTCTAAACCCTCTCCACTGTATTAAAAAAAAAATAAAAAAAAATCTTTGCAATGGGGCCCTCTTTTCATGGTCCACTGTGTATAGTGAAATTAACTTAGGAAGAAAGGCTAGGGCAGTGATGGTGAACCTTGGCACCCCAGATGTTTTGGAAATACATTTCCCATGATGCTCAACTACACTGCAGAGTGCATGGGCATTATGGAAAATGTAGTTCCAAAACATCTGAGGTGCCAAGGTTTGCCATCACTGGGCTAGTTTTTTTTAAGTGGAGAGCACACAGTCATGTAATTTCACATGTTCTGATTTAGTCCTATCAGAAAACAAGGTATACAAGCAAACATAGATATTTTGTGAACAGGGCTAATGGGGCACAAGGAGAGCTCCAAGATTCCCCCTATGGACTGCAGTGGACATTTTGAGTATACAGTATATTTGTGTTTTTATAAGTTCTTCTTTTTGTGGGAACTATCTTGTGGAAATGTATACATACCCATTGACTTGTATTTCTCTTTTTACAGAGAAGCAGTTGGGGTGGCCAAGGGACTAAATCTGTTCAGGACCTGTTCTTTTCCATGCAGATTTCTGACACTCAGAGGTCACTAAACAAGAACAACGGTCCGCGAGATGTCAGTGTGAGTGCAGCACATTCCTAAAGAATAAGTATTATGGTTTAATCAATGGATTAGGTGTTCCAAGTAAAATACATTTTGGTTGATATACTGTACATACAAACTAAATTTGTATCTAGTCAGATTTGACATTTAGATACAGCACACTATTTAATCCATCTTTTTAAAGGAAAACAAAGTATTTAGGCAAGTTGCTTCAAATGACGTTTTCCAAAGACGTCCACCCAAAGGAGAAACATAAAGGGTGGCATTGCTATCCTCTCATTTTGAAAATGTTTTTATTTAAGTACTTTGAGTTACTGACTGTGTGTAGTACCCATATAAATACTTTCTCAGTGTTGTCCTTAAAAACTGTTAAGGCCAGCAGAACAGCCAGACAACAAGCATTCTAGGAAGGGGGTCATTAGTGGAATGTAGTTCTCATATGGTGACGTACTTTAAATTTCCCAACAATTATCATCCGGGTTTCAGGAGCCATTCCGTTCTTTCTGTTTTTCCACAAAACAATATCTTATGTTCTTTTTCAGTTGTCCTACATTTTTAGAGTCAAATATATTTTTATTCTGTTTGACAAAGAAAAATAACAGTACAAACAACGTTCAAATGTCCGCGAGACAAGAAAATACAATACAAATCCCATTATCTATCCTCAGTATGTAACATTATCAACATAAACTCCTAAATTTTTAGAAGGAATCTTTCCAGCACAAATTATATGGTAAAGAGAGAATTATGACTGTGATAAAATAAGTAATAATAATCTAATCTGATATTGTGTTGGGTTAATATGGTGTGGTAACATTGTTAACATTGCTGGAGTAAATTACTTTTATGTCATTTAGTAAAGAATTTTGGCCCGGATTCACATACATTGGCGCATATTTATGCCGCCATAGCGTATCTAATATACGCTACGCCGACGCAGCGCACAGAGGCAAGCACTGGATTCACAAAGCACTTGCTCCCACTCGCTCTTAAAGATACGCTGGGTTTCCTCGGCGTAAGCCAGCGTAGGTGGAAGTGGGCGTGAGCCATGCTAATGAGGCGTGACCCCATGCAAATGATGGGGCAAGCGCCATAGAAGTACTTAAAATGAACGGCGCATGCGCCGTCCCGTGGCCGCATCCCAGTGAGAATGCGCAGAATCACGTCGGAACTACTCCCTAAGATACGTAGGATCACTGCCTACGACGTGAACGTAACCTACGCCTAGTCATATTCACGTACAACGTAAACGACAAAAGATACGACGGCTTGTGTTCCCTGGTCCATACCTTTGCATGGGTTGCGCCTCCTATATGGGGAATAACTTTACGCCGGACGTACGACTTATGCAAACCGCGTATATTATGCGCTGGGCGCAAGTACGTTCGTGAATCGGCGTACCTCCCTCATTTGCATATGTGCATAGAAAATCAATGGGAGCGGCAAATGCGCCCAGCGTAAATATGCGCCCACGATACGCCAGCGTAGGAAAGTTACGTCGGTCGGATGAAGCCTATTTTCAGGCGTATTTCAGTTTATGGGCATGGCGCATAGATACGACGGCGCATACTTACACTTACGCTGCGTATCTCGAGATACGTCGGCGTAAGTGCTTTGTGAATCCGGGCCCTTGTCTTTGAAGTTTCCATACCATCTTTTCACTGTTATCATTGCTAAAGCAATCTGTTTAAACGAGATTCCATACCATGCATTGTCCTCTGAATTGTCTATAGTACTGGTGGAAAATTCAAGAGCAAAACATGGTTACCATGTTCGCCCCCAGTTGTAATAGCTATACTAAAGGACATTACAGGAAGATTAGTCTGTGGGTTTATGTGTTGTAACCTTACAAGTAAAGAAAGCATGCAGTGCTTCCAGCTTTTGAAAACAATTTACAATGTACTATACATTATACAAACAGGTTGTGAAATTCTGAAATGTTACAAATGTCTAGGAATTTGGTAGAATGCCTGGGAACATTGATTTTGCTTTCCTTATCTGTCTTGCCATTTATTTATTCCGGTAGCTGGAAGACTGCCATTGGAATATTCCTTACAAGAGAGTCAGTGGAGTGACAAGTACGCAGATTAAGTCTCATTTAAAGGTAACTAGTGTCATTAATTTCTATCTCTAGTATAAAAATTACTTGGCATACCCCTGTGTGTCTTTTACAATGTGGCTGTGACAGGGCTTTATATTTTTATCTTTGTCCTATGCAAAAATAGGCACTTGATTAATGCAATTTTTATGATGTACAAAGTTGCTTTCCGCTTTATAAATGCCTATTGTTGCCTATTTGTATTATTCACCAGTATGCTGTATGGTTGAATGGTAAAATTGCAGTACAGTTGTGTAGAATATTCAGTTCAGAGTTGTCTATATGTACAGAACAACCTTCTGAATCCTAAAATATAAAAAGTTCAATGAGATTCAGAAGAAATTCTTTGGTACTTCTCTTCCTACTTCTACTTCCTACTAGCTGCTTTAGGAATTGGCCTATGAGAGAGCTATTATCATAAATACGGCCCTAGAGAAAGGCAATAGTAAGGGAAATGCTATGTTAAGACAGATCGGTTTGACAGATATTAAAGAAAGTGGGAAAACAATGAGAGAATTGACAGCTTAAAGGGGTTGTAAAGGTTTGTTCTAAATAGGTTCCTTTAAGCTAGTGCATTGCTGGTTCACTTACCTTTTCCTTCGATTTCCCTTCTAAATGTTTTTTTTCTTTGTCTGAATTTCTCACTTCCTGTTTCTCCTTAGTAAGCTTGCTACCATCATCCATGGGGGTTGGTCAGCCAGAACAGCTTACTGAGGAGGAACAGGAAGTGAGAAATTCAGACAAAGAAAACATAGAAAAAAAAACATTTAGAAGGGAGATTGAAGGAAAAGGTAAGTGAACTAACAATGCACTAGCTTAAAGGAACATATTTAGAAAATAAAAAACAAACCTTTACAACCCCTTTAATATCAGAAGACCGATAAATTCTATAAGAGGAGTTTTGGTCAATAATACAACAAGCAGTAACCCAAATGCCAACCAGGACAAAGCCCTTTTGCTCAGGAACTCGCACATGCTACTTAAGACCCCATTCACACCTGAGCGACAAAACGCCCGACGCCGGACGCTTCTGTCGCTCGAGGGGAGAATTCCCATTGCTGTCTATGGAGATAATATAAATCAGTGCTGCCAAGTACCAAAAAAATTGTAGATACAAAATTTTAAAGATAAGTGAAGAAGAAAAGGTACAGCGCAATAAAAAATAAAAAAATAATAATAAAATAAAAAAATGTGAATTGAAAACCTGCACGGGAAGCGCAGGTTTGTATAGGGGGTAATAAGATAATTGATTGAACACTGAAAACCAATCAACTAAATGTGATCAATGATAAAAGAATAATATATAAAAATTAAACCAATAAATTTAGCATATCATTGAAAAATTCTTATAAAAGTGCCAAAGTGAATTTCACAAACCAATGTGCAAAAAAATAAGAATCAAAAAAAGTCTTTTGTGATGCTAAAAGAAAACGGACTTAGCTGGATGGTTCACCTATTTTAATGAAACTGGCATAAAGTTTTTAGAATTTTTACTAGCTAAAAAACACATTAAACTTAAATCACTCAATGAAGAGATATGTGTTTTGAAAGAGAAACTCACTCCGTATACGGAAGGGGAGATCTACAAACAGAAATCTGGCCAACTGAAAACTTTTTTGGAAAAGGAAGACCTAGACCAAAAAATAAAGAAAAAAAAGAAATACAATAGAGATCTCACCGATTATTCCAACAATCAGGTTTTCCGTTGGCAAGCCATTGAGGATGGGGAAGATGAAGCTTTAAGGGCTCCTACACATATCCGTGCCTCTTACAGTCATCCTGGACATCATAACAATGGTATCCCAACAGGTGCTCCTGAGTTAGTGGACGAGGGGCCCCCCAGATGGGGATCATTACCCACGACTAACCATTTCCATCTGGGATATAGAGGAGTCAAACCTAAGAACAAAAACAAAAATAAAAAGACACCGCATGAGAAAAGTGGGGATCTTCGGAAGCCTACAGATAACCGCCATGTCCAGGGGTCTGATCAATCCAGATTTCAGGTAGTAAGAGACTCCCCGAGGAGAAATTATCCATTATGGAAAGATCCCTATCGAGAACAGACCCATGGTGGCTATGATGACCAGTTAGATTGTCTGCCCCCACGAGTGACAGATCAGGAAACCAGCCACTCAGGTCACATTCGGTTGGATCAACATACACTAAGATCCAATCTGGCTCCTATCCTAAATCCGGTTTCTACCCAAAATAGATTTCAAATCTTGTCTCAAAATCAGGATGATATCTTGGAGGGGGATGTGGGTGCATCTTGGCTGACAAGCCAACCCAATGAACATGCCACTGGATCTAACTTAGAACAACCAAGGCCTGTGCTAAATCCAAATATGGATGATCGGTCTCGTTTTTTTCAATTGGCCACGCTTCGAGACAAAAGGGGTCAAAAGGAAAGAGAGGCTCTAGAGGGGGCAGTAGGATACAGGCAAGGAAAAAATAAATTATAAATATTAGTGGGGTATTTAACCTGAGCAATATACAGCTATCAAAAGGCGAGCAATATGTATTGAATCAGGGCTTAAAATTTGCACCTCCACACAAACTTAACAAGTTCGAAACGTTCATAGATGCCCATAAGTTCATAAGAAAAATGAGCATAAAAAGGCATTTTCTTCTTAATCCTATTGGAAATTCAAATAGGATTATTCCCAGTGTGGCTCTGCAAAATATCGTGGTAGCCCCAAGCCCTCCTATTGATCCCTGTATCACATCGGAGGTTATACCAGAGACCTCTTGCCCTATTTCTCCTCCAGTTTCTCATGTTATTCAAATAAAACACACTCAACTTGCCAATGCGTCTACATTCAATCCCCCTGGCTTTATGGCACCGTCCATTCAAGTTTTTAAAGAGATGGTGTTGAAGGACATTGTTGCGCTAAAGGCCCCAAGGTTTCGAAACTGTCAAGATTTTCAAAACAATCTTAAATCAATTTGCGACAGAAACGAAATAGTAATCCGCCCGGCAGATAAAGGGGGGGGGGGGGTAGTCATCCTCAACAAGGATGACTATCTGATAGAAATGAAGAGACTACTGGCCGATGAAGCTACTTATGGTAGGTTGGCCAACAATCCTACAAATAGATACAAAAAAGCCTTGACAGAATTACTTGATGAGGGATCAGCTTTAGGCATACTGAACAAGAAAGAGAGGGCTTTTTTGATACCATCAGCCCCTAGGATCCCCATCATGTATTATCTGCCTAAAATACATAAGGGATTGATTAATCCCCCTGGCCGCCCAATAATAAGTGGGATTGATTCTATCACATCGAGAATCGGAAAATATATTGACGAATTTCTCCAGCCATTAGTTGTTCAAACTCCTTCTTATCTGAGAGATTCCGTACAAGTCCTTAATCTTTTGGCCGAATTACAGTGGAAAGAGGGTTACATTATGGCTACAACAGACGTAAACTCACTTTACACGATCATTTCTCACGAACATGGTCTGGAAGCAGTACGATTTTATCTCCAAGATGACCAATCATTGGGTATTTTACAGAAGGATTTTATCATTAATCTTATTATTTTTGCAACTCACCATAATTATTTTTGGTTTGATGGCAACTTCTTTTTACAAAAATGTGGTGTTGCAATGGGAGCCAAGTTTGCCCCAAGTTTGGCAAACTTGTTCATGGCCCATTGGGAAAGAGAGGTCATAGATTCGAATCCGCCCAAGGAATTGCGTCTTTGGAAGCGATACATAGACGATATTCTGATCCTTTGGGAAGGAGACCTCACTTCCCTTGAATTGTTCATTTCTTCTCTGAACACTAACAATAGAGGGATATGTCTTACATCAGAAGCCAGTGACAAGGAAATACACTTTCTTGATCTTAATATCAGTATCAAGGATGGAGCCTTCTCTACCAGTACTTTCTTTAAAGAGACGGACAGAAATGCTTTTATTCCTCTAACGAGTTGTCATCATCCTACATGGCTCAATGCTGTCCCTAAGGGACAATTCCAAAGAATCCGGCGTAATTTATAGTGTTGCTCACGAATATTCGCATTGCGAATAATCGACTCGAATATAGCATATTCGAGAAATCGCGCTATATTTCGAATTTCGCAGTGAATATTCGCAATTCCGAATATTCGATTTTTTACAATTTTTTTTTTAGAACAGATCACATCCTAGATATCTCCATCGACGTCTAAAAGCATTGCTGGTATGATTAGAGACCCTGGGCCGAGTAGCTGAAGCGTTCATTGAATTTTGCCGAAAAATCGCAATGCGATTATTCGGCAATCGCAATATCGTGCGATTATTTTCTTTGCCCCTATCTTCCGCATCAGAGCGATTTTTACAGTTTCATTTTTAAAACAGATCACATCCTAGTGATCTCCATAGACGTCTAAAAGTATTGCTGGTATGATTAGAGACCTTGGGCCGAGTAGCTGAAGCGATCATTTTATATTGCCGAATATTCGCAATGCGAATATTCGGCAATAGGAATATTGCGCGATTATTTTCTCCGCCCTTTTGCATCAGAGCCAATCAGAGTTCTCCTTCCACACTCGTCAGAGGTTAGCAACCAATAGGAACCTGCCTGCACGGACATTATATAAGGTCACTCCCAGCACCATTTCATTGCAGATTCAGAAGCTGGCTAGAGAGTGTGGAGGCTGTTTCTGTGTTCCTGTGTCTGTTCCTGATTGATTTATATCATCATCAGCATAGTGCTGCATTGCTATTTAGTGATTCCAGTGCATCTTTTCCAGTATATCAACTGCTTTTTTCAAAGCAATAGACCCAAGAGCTTTTTTCAAAGCTACGTTTTGTGCTGTTTTGTGCTGTTTTGTTCATCTTGTGTTACTGTTTGATCTTGCATCTTTGCTGTTCAGTGATATTTGCTAGTGATTTCAGTGCACATTTTGCTGAGCTTTCTAAAAGAGCTTTTTTCAAAGCTAAGTTTTGTTCATCTTGTGTTACTGTTTGATCTTGCAGCTTCGCTGTTCAGTGATATTTGCTAGTGATTTCAGTGCACATTTTGCTTAGTTTTTCCTAAAGAGCTTTTCTAAAAGCTAAGTTTTGTGTTCAGTTTAGTTAAATTTTGTGTAGTAAGTGTACACACTGTTAGTGTACATTTATTTCATCTAGCTTAGCTTAGTGTGTGTTTAGTGTCTGTGTTTTGTGTTTAAAAAAAAAAAAAAAAAAAGTTAGTGTTTGTTTAGTGCTTTTTTTTTTTTTTCTTTAATTTTGTAGTCCTTGTCTTTGGTGTACTACTTTTCTTATAGTTTAGTAGCTGTCTGTGTACGTCTTTGTCTGCGTGCCTGTCTTGTAAAAAAAACACATAAAGACACATTTTCCTCACATTTCCCCCCCCAATAAAGTTTACCCCCCCACACACATCAGCAATCATGAGCGGCATCCGTGGCCGTGGCAGCAGGGGTAGGGGAGTTACTCCCAGTGCTGGGTCGCTGCCAGCACGGGGTACCTCTCGTGCCCCTACTAGTGGTAGAGGATCGGGTGCAAGGGGAGTCCGCCTGATCCGGGAGTTCTTCCCATCGGGCAGCCGCCCGATATTGCCATCTCAGGCTGAAGTAGTGGTGGACTACATGGGGCACAGCAGTGCCACTGAGTCGTCGGTCCCGACTCACAGTAGTACCACCATTACACCGGGGCCTGTAGTACCCCCCACAGCCCCCAAGAGTCCAGCATCTTACTGTTCGACAGCGACAGTGAGAGGGATATCTTGGGGGAGGCCATGCATCAGGCAGACCTCCAGCTCTGTCCTGATGGTCAGGACCTTTTTGAAGGGATGGATGAGGAGGATGGGATACCTGCTGGCAGTATCCCAGAGACATCCCTTCAAACTGGTGCTGCTGTTTTGGTGCAGGAAACAGCAGCACCTAGTCAGACCCAGGCGTGGGTGAGGGGACAGCGGAGCCAGGCTAGAGGCTCCATGTCAGTTGGTTACCTCAGACCAACACATCTCAGCCCTTGGTCTGACATCTCTGGGGGCGAAGAGGGTGACCCATCATGGTTGCCATCTGACGCATCGGCTCACTACGTCAGTGACGACGGGGAAGGTAGGCACCCTGGTGAAACGGTGCGCCAGGTCACCACCAGGGAGACCATCGTCAGGGTCTCCACTGGTGATGGCAGCAGGAGGTGTCAGGAGGAGCAGCAGCAGCAGCAGCAGCAGCAGGCAGCTCCACCTGTGCGCACCGAGTCCCATTAGGTGCAAGTAAGCGTCACCCCATCTGACAGGAGGGCGGTGCTGAAGTCACCTGTCTGGAACTACTTTACCCTGGTGGCAGACAACCCTACCGTGGCCATCTGCCGGATTTGTAAAGTGAGGGTGAAGAGAGGGAAGTGTTTGACTCGGGTGGGTACCACAGCCCTGAACCAGCACCTGAGGATAAACCACTGGGCGGTGTTTGACGAGATGAAGCGTGGTGGTGGTAGCAGCGCCACCACCACAAGTGAGCAGGGTACAGCAGCCCCTGCCACATCTTCATCTCTTTCCAGCAGGTCATGCCCCCCCGCTCCCTCTAGTAGAGGTACTGGTACCGGCAGCCAGACCTCTACTTCCACAGGACCCTCCGCGTCTGTGTCCCGCACTGCCGTCCGGCGCCAGGCGTCAATTTCAGACGCCTTTGACCGCACCACTCCCTTCCCCCCTGGAGACCGACGTGTGCGTTCCCTCAATGGGCTCCTGGCAAGGGTTATTGCCCAACATCTGCTGCCCTTCAACATAGTTGACAGCAACCCCTTCAGGCAGATGTTGGAGCAGGCCCAACCCCAATGGCGTGTCCCCAGCCGCCATTTCTTTGCCAGGACTGGTGTCCCTGCCCTACACCAGCACATTGTGCAGAATGTAACCCTGTCGCTGGATCACGCTGTCAGCGACAGGGTTCATCTGACAATGGATGGCTGGACCAGCAGGCATGGGCAGGGGCGCTACATCAGCTTCACGGCCCATTGGGTTTCCCTCCGAGGCGTCGGTGAGGGATCGGCGGCAACCGATCTTGTGGTGCCGCCCCGGGGTGTCCAGGGGAGAACTGCTGGTCTCCCTCAAGCCACTGTCTCCGCAGCTGCTGAGCCTCCCAGCAAGCGCCCCCGTAGCTACTCAAGTGTGGGGCACGTGCGCTGTCAGGCCGTGCTCCAGCTTGTTAGTTTAGGGGACCGGAGACACACTGGACAAGAAGTGCTGAAAGCACTTCAGGCTCAGGTCCAGAAGTGGCTGACACCCCGAAGGCTCCAGGCAGGTATGGTTGTCTGCGATAACGGCAGAAACCTACTCGCCGCCCTCAGTGCTGGCAGTCTGACCCACGTGCCCTGTCTGGCACATGTCCTCAACCTGGTGGTGCAGAAGTTCCTGCGCACTTATCCCGGGTTGAGTGACATTGTGGCAAAGGCGCGTAGGATTGCCAGCCACTTCAGGCGCTCCCCAACCGCTACCGCGTCCCTGTCCGAGTTGCAGCGGAACTACAGTCTGCCCCTTCACAGGCTGATTGTGGACAGTGTGACGCGGTGGAACTCCACCCTCCACATGCTGAAGAGGTTGTGGGAGCAGCGAAGGGCGGTGAGGGAGTACCTGATGGACCTACGCACTGAGAGGGCTTCACCACAACTCCCTTTCATCGCCTGTGCGGAGTGGGGGCAGATACAGCAGGTCTGCCAAGTGTTGTCCTCCTTCGAGCAGGCGACCAAGATGGTCAGCAGTGAGCATGTTGGCCTCAATAACGTGCTGCCAATACTGTTCATGCTGGAGAGGACAATAGATCGCCTGCTCGAAGCTGGGGAGAGTGCCTTGGTGGAGCAGGAGGAGTCAGCAATGCTCCACCGAGACCAGGGCCAGGACGAGGAGGAGGAGGAGGAGGAGGATGATGATGATGATGAGGAGGAGGTGGTTGCTGGTGTCATCCCGGAGTCAGGGCCTGGTCAGGAGGGAGAGCCGGTGTTGGGGGCACCGATAGTCCGGGGTTTGGGCATCTCTGAGCGTGACCAGCAGCGCCTCAGGGATGAAGAGTCGGACCTCATTGACCTGGGCAGCAGTGAGGAGTCACAGCGGGCTGTGCTCTTCCCCATGTCTGCCCACATGCTGAGATGCCTCAGGAGGGACCCCCGGGTTAAGACCATCAAGGCGAGGGATGATTTCTGGATGGCCACCCTTTTGGATCCCAGGTGCAAGGGGAAACTGGAGCAGTTCATCCCAGCCAGCCGGAGGCAGCACCGGATGGAGGAACTGCAGGCAGGCATTGTCAGCCGGTTGGAGCAGGCAACTCCCCGGCCTCCAGTTGTCCCCCCTCATCTCACCCAGCAGGTGGCTGCACCCAGCAGCAGCCGAGCAGGGGACCTAATGGATGAGATGAGGATGTTCTTCCAAACCGAGCGACCCAGTACCAGCACCAGCAGCAGCAGCAGTCACCACCAGCGGCTGGCCCACATGGTGGCAGACTACATGGCGTCCGTCGGTGCTTCTGACAGTATGAGCACCGACGACCCCATGGAGTACTGGGTTGCCAGATTGGACACCTGCCGCGAGCTCGCTCAGTATGCGCTGGAGTTATTGTCTTGCCCCCCCTCCAGCGTACTATATGAGCGGACATTCAGCGCGGCAGGTGGGGTGGTCACGGACAAGAGGACCCGTCTGTCCACAGACTCCGTGGACAGACTCACATTCATAAAGATGAATGAGTCCTGGATCGGCGGTGACTTTCTGGCACCCGTCGTCGGTTCAGGGCGCTGAAGGGTCCCTTGTCATGCATTCCCTGATGGAGCCCCGGACCTGATGTATTTACAGTGCTGAATATAACTATTTTAACACCTGAGAAAATCAATGTTAATATTTGGTACAGTAGGCTTTCTTTGCAATTACAGCGGTCAAACCTTTCTTGTAGTTTTACACCAGCTTTGCACACACTGGAGGAGGGATTTTGGCCCACTCCTCCACACAGATCTTCTCTACATCAGTCAGGTTTCTGGGCTCTCGCTGAGAAACACGAAGTTTGAGCTCCCTCCAAAGATTCTCTATTGGGTTTAGGTCTGGAGACTGGCTAGGCCACGCCAGAACCTTGATATGCTCCTTACAGAGCCACCCCTTGGTTATCCTGGCTGTGTGCTTTGGGTCATTGTCATGTTGGAAGAACCAGCCTCGACCCATCTTCAAAGCTTTAAATCAGGGAAGGAGGTTGTTGCCCAAAATCTAGCAATAAATGGCCCCGGTCATCCTCTCCTTAATACAGTGCAGTCACCCTGTCCCATGTGCAGAAAAACACCACCAAAGCATGATGCTACCACCCCCATGCTTCACAGTAGGGATGGCGTTCTTGGCATGGTACTCATCATTATTCTTCCTCCGAACACGGTTAGTGAAATTATGACCAAAAAGTTATATTATGGTCTCATCTGACCACATGACTTTATCCCATGACTCCTCTGGATCAGTCAAGACACCTATGTCAGCAGTTATTTCCCACTCTATATACTCCTATTACCACTGCTGTTCATCATGGCACCTCCTGCCCAAGTGATATGACTCTGTATCAACTACTACTGCTAATACTACTACTACTGCTGCTGCTGCTGCTGCTGCTGCTGCTCAGTCAAGACAACTATGTCAAAAGTAATTTCCCACTCTATATACTCCTATTACCACTGCTGTTCATCATGGCACCTCCTGCCCAAGTGATATGACTCTGTATCAACTACTACTGCTAATACTACTACTGCTGCTTCTGCTGCTGCTGCTCAGTCAAGACACCTATGTCAGCAGTTATTTCACACTCTATATACTCCTATTACCACTGCTGTTCATCATGGCACCTCCTGCCCAAGTGATATGACTCTGTATCAACTACTACTGCTAATACTACTACTGCTGCTGCTGCTGCTCAGTCAAGACAACTATGTCAAAAGTAATTTCCCACTCTATATACTCCTATTACCACTGCTGTTCATCATGGCACCTCCTGCCCAAGTGATATGACTCTGTATCAACTACTACTGCTAATACTACTACTGCTGCTGCTGCTGCTGCTGCTGCTCAGTCAAGACAACTATGTCAAAAGTAATTTCCCACTCTATATACTCCTATTACCACTGCTGTTCATCATGGCACCTCCTGCCCAAGTGATATGACTCTGTATCAACTACTACTGCTAATACTACTACTGCTGCTTCTGCTGCTGCTGCTCAGTCAAGACACCTATGTCAGCAGTTATTTCACACTCTATATACTCCTATTACCACTGCTGTTCATCATGGCACCTCCTGCCCAAGTGATATGACTCTGTATCAACTACTACTGCTAATACTACTACTGCTGCTGCTGCTGCTGCTCAGTCAAGACAACTATGTCAAAAGTAATTTCCCACTCTATATACTCCTATTACCACTGCTGTTCATCATGGCACCTCCTGCCCAAGTGATATGACTCTGTATCAACTACTACTGCTAATACTACTACTGCTGCTTCTGCTGCTGCTGCTCAGTCAAGACACCTATGTCAGCAGTTATTTCACACTCTATATACTCCTATTACCACTGCTGTTCATCATGGCACCTCCTGCCCAAGTGATATGACTCTGTATCAACTACTACTGCTAATACTACTACTGCTGCTGCTGCTGCTGCTGCTGCTGCTGCTCAGTCAAGACAACTATGTCAAAAGTAATTTCCCACTCTATATACTCCTATTACCACTGCTGTTCATCATGGCACCTCCTGCCCAAGTGATATGACTCTGTATCAACTACTACTGCTAATACTACTACTGCTGCTTCTGCTGCTGCTCAGTCAAGACACCTATGTCAGCAGTTATTTCACACTCTATATACTCCTATTACCACTGCTGTTCATCATGGCACCTCCTGCCCAAGTGATATGACTCTGTATCAACTACTACTGCTAATACTACTACTGCTGCTTCTGCTGCTGCTGCTCAGTCAAGACACCTATGTCAGCAGTTATTTCACACTCTATATACTCCTATTACCACTGCTGTTCATCATGGCACCTCCTGCCCAAGTGATATGACTCTGTATCAACTACTACTGCTAATACTACTACTGCTGCTGCTGCTGCTGCTGCTCAGTCAAGACAACTATGTCAAAAGTAATTTCCCACTCTATATACTCCTATTACCACTGCTGTTCATCATAGCACCTCCTGCCCAAGTGATATGACTCTGTATCAACTACTACTGCTAATACTACTACTGCTGCTTCTGCTGCTGCTGCTCAGTCAAGACACCTATGTCAGCAGTTATTTCACACTCTATATACTCCTATTACCACTGCTGTTCATCATGGCACCTCCTGCCCAAGTGATATGACTCTGTATCAACTACTACTGCTAATACTACTACTGCTGCTGCTGCTGCTCAGTCAAGACAACTATGTCAAAAGTAATTTCCCACTCTATATACTCCTATTACCACTGCTGTTCATCATGGCACCTCCTGCCCAAGTGATATGACTCTGTATCAACTACTACTGCTAATACTACTACTGCTGCTTCTGCTGCTGCTGCTCAGTCAAGACACCTATGTCAGCAGTTATTTCACACTCTATATACTCCTATTACCACTGCTGTTCATCATGGCACCTCCTGCCCAAGTGATATGACTCTGTATCAACTACTACTGCTAATACTACTACTGCTGCTGCTGCTGCTGCTGCTGCTGCTCAGTCAAGACAACTATGTCAAAAGTAATTTCCCACTCTATATACTCCTATTACCACTGCTGTTCATCATGGCACCTCCTGCCCAAGTGATATGACTCTGTATCAACTACTACTGCTAATACTACTACTGCTGCTTCTGCTGCTGCTGCTCAGTCAATACACCTATGTCAGCAGTTAATTCACACTCTATATACTCCTATTACCACTGCTGTTCATCATGGCACCTCCTGCCCAAGTGATATGACTCTGTATTGTCAATGTCTACTACTACTACTACTGCTCAATCAAGACACCTATGTCACTAGTTATTTGCCACTCTATACTACTATTACCACTACTGATGCTGCTGCTGCTGTTCATCATGGCACCTCTTGCCCGAGTGATTTGACACTGTATTGTCAATGTCTACTACTACTATTGCAGCTCAGTCAAGACACCTGTGTCCCAATTTTTTGGTACACTATTGACTACTATGGCCACTACTGATGCTGTAAAGTCTTCCCCAAGTGTTTTTATGCTATCTAGTACTATTACCACTACTGCTTGTAAATCCTGCCTGTGTGATACTTAGTGGGAATGCTTTAATAAGCATTCCCAGTATGGATACCCGTAAATGTATTAATCTTAATTAGTGTGAATGCTTTAATAAACATTTCCAGTATTGATATCCGTAAATTTAGTATTCTTATTATTCCTTACGTTTTTTGGTTCTGCGTAACTTCGGCATACTTTCAGCTATTGAGACCATTCAACTGTAAAAATGTTCGTCTCGTTCAGCTAATGATGGGACTTCTTCAAGTTTTTTTGGACTATTTACACTTTTATACATTTTAAGCTTTTAGACCCTTTTTTTTAACATTGAAGTCAATGAGAACATCCTTTTCCCCTTTGAAATCACATGCCCTGCCAAAAGTTTCAGCTACTTCATACTTTCACTTACAGACACTAAACAAACTTTAAAGCGGTCACAAAATATTTAGCTATCCGGCTATGACTTTTCAGATCGTTATCGTTTACAATTTTTGGTGAAAACGCAATTTACGTTTGGCGAATTTTTTACGAAAATGCAATCGGTTATAATGTAATCCTATGGAGGGGATTTAGAGTCTGTCATGTGACCTTAACATTGGAGATCTTTGTAATTAAAAATATCTTTAGAAAAAGGGGAAACAAATTGCTCTCACGCCCACAAGATCTACTTTTCATACACAATTTTTATATCAAAACGTAGCTATGCTTGTCTGGTTTCTGGCAATGTGATCAATTCTGCGATACGTATTTTAGTTTTAGTTATTGGAGCAACAGCCAGAAATTATGTCTCATAGACTCTCATGTTAAATTATCTAAAAAATGTTGCTGCAAAACTCACAAAGACGCTCTTTTCTAAATCACAGACATTGCCACATTTTTAAGTTTATCAACATAAATTTCATATCGATGCGTTCACAAGGGCCGTGTATTTCAAACGGTGTAGTCGTTGTATCGATCGCATGTACGGTTAAGGATTTATTAAGCTTTGTTTGGAGGCTTAAATCATGTATTTGATCTGTGAATTAAAAGCGTTTGTAATGTTATTTCTTTCCATAAATAACTTTCCTGACCTCAGTGCAATATTCCTCCTCACTGACCTGGGGGGGAGGGGAAACCTCTTGAGGGGGGAGGGGCGACCAGGAAGTCAGCATACTCTATACTTTGCAGATAGAGAAAGAAGCTGTGTGTCCTAAAGATAGTGTAGTGGTTATGGTGAATGTCTTTGGCAAGGGGCTCAGCAATTAAGCTATTCAGCATTCCCACTCGCATTTTCCTCAGGAAATGCATTGTCTAGTTACATTATATTTTAATACTACTGCTGCTGCCTCCATGCTGAGTAAAGCTTCATGACCTCTCTGGCACAGCGGATCCACCAACAGCCTCCGCTACAAGCTACCAGACCGGATCTAAACAGCAAGTGTAACTATAACAATGAACCTTATGTTAAACCCTGGTTTGCGGCATTTATACTGCAACCATTGGGCTGTCTGCAAGAGCTCATCTGCATTCTCTCTCTCTTTCTTGCTCTCCCTCTCTCTCTCTTTGTATATATATATATATATTGTTGCTTTTGTTATGTTCATTTTTCAACAGTTTATTTTGTGTTCGTCGTGTCTGTGTCGTGTGCTTTAGTTTGTCCTAGGTTACTGTTAAATAAAATAATAGTATAAAATGTTTTTGCTTATTATGAAGTTAGATGTGTTGATGTTGATTTGTTTGATGTGAAGTTAGATGTGTTGAAAAACCTACAAATCTATCTCAAAAAGAAATGAAACATTTCCAAAAAATAAGATTTTTTAATAAAAAAATAAATTCAGATATAACTCTGATTGAGCTTATGAAGCCGTTCCATTTCCGCAATATTTTTGGATTGCTGCTGCTCTAGCAGCGCATTTTGTTGAGTCAGGTAGCGGATCTGGCGTTGGTTTCCCAGGATCCTCTGGTGGGTTTTCTTTATGAGTGCGTTCTGCCTCATCATCTTTCTTGATACTGTTAGGATATAATAAAAAAACATTTGGATTTCAAAGAACGTTACCAAATAAATAAAATATTTTTTTTGCTTATTAATCAATCATTATCATGTGTATACACTTGTTATGTGTCTAACACATCCCGGGAGTGCATAATTATTAGGCAAATGAGTATTTGGACCACATCATCCTCTTTATGCATGTTGTCTTACTCCAAGCTGTATAGGCTCGAAAGCCTACTACCGATTAGGCATATTAGGTAATGTACATCTCTGTAATGAGAAGGTGTGTGGTCTAATGACATCAACACTCTATATCAGGTGTGCATAATTATTAGTCAATTTCCTTTTCTTTGGCAAAATGGGCCAAAAGAAGGACTTGACAGACTCTGAAAAGTCCAAAATAGAGAGATATCTAGCAGAGGGATGCAGCACTCTTAAAATTGCAAAGCTTCTGAAGCGTGATCATCAAACAAAAGAAGCGTGTGGAAAAACAAAGGCGCAAAATAACTGCCCATGAACTGAGAAAAGTTAAGCGTGCAGCTGCCAAGATGCCACTTGCCACCAGATTGGCCATATTTCAGAGCTGCAACATCACTGGGGTGCCCAAAAGCACAAGGTGTGCAATACCCAGAGACATGGCCAAGGTAAGAAAGGCTGAAAGACGACGACCACTGAACAAGACACACAAGCTGCAACGTCAAGACTGTGCCAATAAATATCTCAAGAAAGATTTTTCTAAGGTTTTATGGACTGCTGAAATGAGAGTGAGTCTTGATGGGCCAGATGGAAGAGCCCGTGGCTGGATTGGTAAAGGGCAGGGAGCTCCAGTCCGACTCAGACGCCAGCAAGGTGGTGGTGGAGTACTGGTTTGGGCTGGTATCATCAAAGATGAGCTTGTGGGGCCTTTTCGGATTGAGGATGGAGTCAAGCTCAACTCCCAGTCCTACTGCCAGATTATGGAAGAGACCTTCTTCAAGCAGTGGTACAGGAAGAAGTCTGCATCCTTCAAGAAAAACATGATTTTCATGCATGACAATGCTCCATCACACGTGTCAAAATACTCCACAGCGTGGCTGGCAAGAAAGGGTATTAAATAAAAAAAACTAATGACATGGCCTCCTTGTTCACCTGATCTGAACCCCATTGAGAACCTGTGGTCCATCATCAAATGTGAGATTTACAAGGAGGGAAAACAGTACACCTCTCTGAACAGTGTCTGGGAGGCTGTGGTTGCTGCTGCACGCAATGTTGATGGTGAACAGATCAAAACACTGACAGAATCCATGGATGTCAGGCTTTTGAGTGTCCTTGCAAAGAAAGGTGGCTATATTGGTCACTGATTTGTTTTTGTTTTGTTTTTGAATGTCAGAAATGTGTATTTGTGAATGTTGAGATGTTATATTGGTTTCACTGTTAAAAATAAATCATTGAAATGGGTATATATTTATTTTTTTGTTAAGTTGCCTAATAATTCTGCACAGTAATAGTAGTCACCTGCACACACAGATATCCCCCTAAAATAGCTAACATTAAAAACAAACTAAAAACTACTTCCAAAAATATTCAGCTTTGATATTAATGAGTTTTTGGGGTTCATTGAGAACATGGTTGTTGTTCAATAATAAAATGAATCCTCAAAAATACAACTTGCCTAATAATTCTGCACTACCTGTATACTTCTATCATAAATACCATATTATGGTTTTACAATCTGACAGGTGCGCTTTATATGTTGTCCATTTTTATATCTACATTTTATTGTTGAAATGTTATTAATCATTGTGCACATATTTACCTTCCTGAGCGAGGCTCACAGGACCGCTGTCTTCCTCCTGCTCGTCTGCTTGAGAAGTTGGGGTGGGGGGGGGGAAGCTCCTCAACTTGCTCCTCAATAGGAGCTGGGGTTGGCGAGTGGGAGGGCCCTGGCTGCTCCTCCTCATCCATCTCCTCCTCTGCCGCATCCTCCTCTGCCGCATCCTCCTCCTCCTCCTCCTCATCGGCCTGGTGCCTTCTGCGCTTGGCGCGAACAACTGGTATTGGAGCTCCTATAATAACACAATGTTCATATATTATAAAAATGTTTTCTAATGACGTATGCAAATTCTGTGTACTCTGCTGTATTGTATATGAATACAAATTGATTTATATAGACAGTTAACCAATGGGACAATGTTATATTAAAGGGTCTTGTGGGCACTACAAGCGTGAGCTGGGATGCCACCATGTTAAAATGAGCTGTTTTTGTCTCCTTTGTTTTGTTCAGACGATCTCATGTTAAAAAAAGGGCCTGATGGAGCACACAGGATTACTATAACAACCCCACGCCTAACACAGGAATTTAGTGGGAATCTATATATATAAAACTCAACGTGTGTGTGCATGTATGTATGTATGTATGTTCCAGCATCACGTACAAACGGCTAAAGATATTTACATGAAACTTGGCACACAGGTTTCTTATATGTCAGCCACAAACATAGGATAGGTGGTTTAACCCTTACCCACCCCCATTTGCCATGGTCGGGGTTTTTCTTTAAAGTCCCATTCAACTCTATGGGAAATACATGTTACTTCATAACAGCCGTAGATATTTCAATAACACTTGGTCACATGTTACCTATACGTCCACTTAAAGTATAGGATCGTTAATTTATCCCTTAACTACCCACTTTGGTGATGGTCTGGGTTTTTGTTTAAAGTCCCATGCAAAGCAATGGGAAAAGTATGTTCCCACATAACTTCTGTGTTCCTGTCTGCTGTCCCATGTCTTTTTTCAACAGTACTATGAATACCTTGGCTGGTGGTGATATATGTTAGCACAACATGGCATCTTGGTTAACAACATCTGACCTTACATGAATTACATATGACCTTACATAACTGTCACCAAAGGAGCTGCGGTGGCTCAACGCGATTGCCACTGCGCTGACAAGCGATTCACCTCTGCAGCTAGGGGTTCGGATCCCGCTCTCGGCTACATGTGAATTGAGTTTGGTGGTCTCAGCCCCACCCCCGGTGGGTGTGCTATGCGAGGTGGGGTTGGGAGGACCCCCTCACACCCGCCATTGCCACCCGGGGCATGGAGAAAGGTGGCAGATTGCCTCTGGGGGAGGCCTCCCAACTCCTGCAGGCCGGCTCCTCTCTCTCTCGAGTTCACGCACAAAATACACTTTTGAAAAAAAAAACATAACTGTCAACAATAACTTACCTGGATGATATCTATCCCGAAGACGTCTAACCTGTTCCATGTGGCGCCTCTTCAGGTCAGACCACTTCTTCACAATCGCCAGCTGATTGTGTTGGCCGCCGAAGTCGGCCATTAGGGCGCTGACCACAGCCTTTTTCTCTGGCTGCCTGCGGAGCTGGTCGTACCCTGTTTCCAGGAACTTCTGCAAGATGAAGAACAAAGTATATTGTAATACTTTTGTTGACAGCCTTATGGATATATGACATAAATGTATGGTATTCAACAATTGGAAGCATTCTCGCCTTATTAATCAATGACAGGGGTAACATGACAGATTTTATATCCTGCCATTTCGGTCGCCACCTTTTTTGCATAAATATAGCAGCCATTATCATTTGCATAATTATGTATATATTATTAACAACACAGGATACACGTATAGGGGAGATATGCGTTGCTATTCATCTGACCGCTATAATTATTTTTGGACACTGATAATGGGCCTGTACAATAGATAATTTTTTTTCATCCCTATCTTTATATAGGAACAATAATATGTTTGTTAATTTTGACTTTTTGATGAATTAATTTTGAATAAATAATGGAGTTGATGTTATTTAACAACTACAACTACCAGCATGCTCTGATACACCATGTAGCTCACCGTCACCAGCTGTACAACAATTATACTTTAACTCCCAGCATGCCTGGACAGTTAATGGCTGTCCAGTAATAACAGGGAGTTGTTTTGCAACAGCTGTAGGCTCCGTTTAGGAAACAGTGCCGTACAAGATGTTTTCTTTTAATGTGGAGGTGAGGGTGGTTATGTAGGGGTATGTGTATATGTTTTGTTTTTTCATTTATATTTAGTGTGGTGTAGTGTTTTTAAGGTACAGTCAGAGGGGCATGGGGTTCACAGTAGTTTCCCGCTGAGGGTTTGAGCTGCAGCGCCGAATTTGCTTCAGCTAGAAGCACACTGTAAGCCACAGCCCATGTGAATATACCCTGTACATTCACATTGGGGGAGAGGGGGGGGTAATTGCAGCCAGTTGCATGCAGGGAGTTTTAGTTTTGCAACAGCTGGAGGCAGAATTATTTCACATTGGTCACTTTCCTCACTCTCCCATCTTCCTTTTCCCCACTTTCTTTTATTATTTTTCCCCGTGTTCTGTTTTGTTTGTCACTCTTTTTGTTTTGGTGCTTGCACTTTATGTGTGGCGAGTAGGGTGCTGGTCCTCGGGCCGGTCTCTGAAAGTCTTGGGAGTTGGTAGACTCGGCCTTCTGGTTAGGTTCACCGGCTCTCATGGGGTCTCCCTTCGGGGGAGCCTCACCGAGGAGGGTTCTGTTTCGGCAGTCCCTCCGAGGATGTTGGGTCCTTGTGGCTTCGGCTGCTTGGACCGAGATGGGTCCATATGGCTTCGGCTGTATGGACCACAGTAACTCTTTTCCCTGTCAGGAGCCTAACGCCCCGGGGGGTCAGAGACGGGACCTTTTCGGAGGACCACTGACGTATGCACCCGTCGCAGTTTTTTGTGATGTCACTCTTTAGGTGTGTGCACATTTTTCCCTGCAACGGGTGGAGTTTTTGGGTTGTGTTTTGCACGCCACAGGCTTTTCACCAGAAAAAAAACAGCTGGAGGCAGAATGGTTGCAAAACACTAAGGGTTTGTTACCTAACTCAGGGTTTCAAGACCAGTCCACCTCCAGCTGTTGCAAAACTACTACTCCCATCAGCCACGGTCTGTCAGTGCATGCTAAGAATTTTACTTTTGCTGCATCTAGGGTGCCACAGTTTAGAGACCCGTGCATAAAGGCCTGAAAAATGTGGGCCTGCAGAACTTATAATACTAGAAGTGCCAGCATTCCCAGGCATGCTGGAAGTTGTAGTTCTGCAACATCTAAAGGGCAATATGTATTCGAACGTCCTTGGGCCTTGAGGACCCTGAAGTCAGGACGTTCGCATACGTCCTATGTTCAAAAAAATGTTAAATTCATTATGCTAAATAACAAGGAAAAGTGCCTAAATACACATTTACCAACCAGGGTGTCTGCAGCTGTCCAGGCATGCTGGGACTTGTAGTTTTGTAAAAGCAGGAGACACATTGTTTGTGAAATACTAATATCTGATCATATATACTAACTTTTAAACTAGACTAAAATGCAGTTGAAGATAATGAAATAACAGTGGTCAAAATACTTACACAAATCAGCATCTTTTCCTCAGATACAGTGAAATTACTTCCAACCATCTTGCTCTGCGATTGCGTTGCGATCATAAAGTTGGAAACTGGCAAGGCTCCAGGAAATGGTCGCGTGTTGTTCGCGTGTTGTTCGCGCGATTGCGCTGCTTGGACCGAGATGGGTCCATATGGCTTCGGCTGTATGGACCACAGTAACTCTTTTCCCTGTCAGGAGCCTAACGCCCCGGGGGGTCAGAGACGGGACCTTTTCGGAGGACCACTGACGTATGCAACCGTCGCAGTTTTTTGTGATGTCACTCTTTAGGTGTGTGCACATTTTTCCCTGCAACGGGTGTAGTTTTTGGGTTGTGTTTTGCACGCCACAGGCTTTTCAACAGAAAAAAAACAGCTGGAGGCAGAATGGTTGCAAAACACTACGGGTTTGTTACCTAACTCAGGGTTTCAAGACCAGTCCACCTCCAGCTGTTGCAAAACTACTACTCCCATCAGCCACGGTCTGTCAGTGCATGCTAAGAATTTTACTTTTGCTGCATCTAGGGTGCCACAGTTTAGAGACCCGTGCATAAAGGCCTGAAAAATGTGGGCCTGCAGAACTTACAATACTAGAAGTGCCAGCATTCCCAGGCATGCTGGAAGTTGTAGTTCTGCAACATCTAAAGGGCAATATGTATTCGAACGTCCTTGGGCCTTGAGGACCCTGAAGTCAGGACGTTCGCATACGTCCTATGTCCAAAAAAATGTTAAATTCATTATGCTAAATAACAAGGAAAAGTGCCTAAATACACATTTACCAACCAGGGTGTCTGCAGCTGTCCAGGCATGCTGGGACTTGTAGTTTTGTAAAAGCAGGAGACACATTGTTTGTGAAATACTAATATCTGATCATATATACTAACTTTTAAACTAGACTAAAATGCAGTTGAAGATAATGAAATAACAGTGGTCAAAATACTTACACAAATCAGCATCTTTTCCTCAGATACAGTGAAATTACTTCCAACCATCTTGCTCTGCGATTGCGTTGCGATCATAAAGTTGGAAACTGGCAAGGCTCCAGGAAATGGTCGCGTGTTGTTCGCGCGATTGCGCATGCGCGATCGAAAAATCGCGATCGCAATATTTTTTGGTTAAAATATCATAAATATTCGATTTCAGAGTGCTCCTACAGCAGTTTTCGAAATATATGCAATCAATTTCGCATTCGCATTTTGTGAAATTGCGTTAAAATATCTCGAATATTCGATTTCAGAGTGAGCCAATCAGAGCGCTCCTACAGCATTTCTCGAAATTGCGCAATAAATATTGCATTCGCATGTTGCGATATTTCGATAAAATATAACGAATATTCTGAGCCAATCAGAGTGCTCCTACAGCATTTCTCGAAATTGCGCAATAAATATCGCATTCGCATGTTGCGATATTTCGATAAAATATCACGAATATTCTGAGCCAATCAGAGCGCTCCTCCAGCATTTGTCGAAATTGCGCAAAAAATATCGCATTCGCATTTTGCGAAATTTCGATAAAATATCACGAATATTCTGAGCCAATCAGAGTGCTCCTAGCGCTGTTGTCGAAATTTCGCCATCAATATCGCATTCGCATTTTGCGAAATTTCGACAAAATATCAAGAATATTGTGAGCCAATTAGAGTGCTCCTACCGCAGTTATTAAAAATTCGCAATTATTTTCGCATTCGCAATAGCGAAAAATCGCAATCATTTAATTTCGACAAAATATCACGAATATTCGAATTTAGCGAATATATCTCGAATATTCGAATATATATTCGAGATATATCGCGAAATCGAATATGGCATATTCTGCTCAACACTAATGATTACCACAAGCAGGCCTTAGTTTTGAAGGCTAGATTCCTAGAAAAAGGATACAATGAGTCTAAAATAGATGACACTATTAGACAAATTGCCAACATTGATAGAAAGACCATGCTTACCAAACAAGGTCAACCGGGTCGTATACGTGACAATCGTTTTGGCTGCTCTATGATTACCGGCTTTTCCAACCAGTATTTTTCGGTAAAAAAGATTTTCAATAAATATTGGAATATTCTTAAGAATGACCGAATACTTGGACCAGCAATTCCGGACAAACCGGTAGTTTTGTATAGAGGAGCACCATCCTTACGCCATAAATTGGCACCCAATGTCATCAATCCTCCAAATGTTATTTCCTTTTTTCAAACTATGAAGGGCTTCTTCCCATGCAGGAAGTGCAATATTTGTAAGGTGAACCAATTTCAGGGTCGCAGAATTGAATCATTTCAGTCTACTCAGACTCTTAAATCTTTTCCTATTGATTCCTTTATCACTTGCTCCAGTGACCACGTCATCTACTTAATTCAGTGTCCTTGCACTAAACAGTATATCGGACGGACAAAAAGGGAAGTACATGTACGACTTGAGGAACATGTAGGCAACATCAGACGAGGTTACCCTAAGCACAATTTGTCCAAACACATATGTCATAAAAGAAACTTGGAAGGAACTTTGTTTGTCCCCATTGTCAAACTACAGCCTCATTGGCGGGGTATTAACAAGGTACGCTCTATCTCTAGGATAGAGACCCAACTTATTTTCAATATGAAAAGTTACATCCCACATGGACTTAATGTCGAGTGGGATGTGAACAGTTTCATTAACAATTCTTAGTGATCCTCATTTTCAAGGATTCTATAAGTCTTTCAGACATATTTAACATGTTGGCATTCAATTCTAAACATTTTTGAGTTCCCTTAGGACAATTTTAATAACATTAGAATTTTTGCAAAATTCTAATTTTTATATCTTCAATGAGTCTTAATAGTTGTGTGGACTCTTTTTAAATTAAATTATTATACTTTTTTAAATAATATAAGTATTTTTATGTATATTCAAGATATGTATATCTCTTAGCGTCTCTTCCTGGTTCTCCCATTATTGTCATGCTCTATAATTACTATAATTTGTAAAGTTTTTGTCTTCTTCCGTTTGGCCACATGATGGCAGCACTTATTCCCGCTGTCTCCCATTTAGATTCTAATATGTTATGCCCAGTTTTTCCACACGATGGCGGTACTTCTTTTGTGCTGTCCATCTGGCCTCTTGGTATATTCTAACTGACTGTGCCAGCCCCCGTAGCCCTTTCTGGGTTATTCCCTTCTTTCAGCAATGAGGATTGGGAATTTTTAAGGGCATTACCGATCTCGTCCGTTTTTCCCTCTTCCAAGATGGCGGATCGGTGACATATAAGGGCGGACGTGAGGTCAGGAACGCCGCAGCCAATCCCCGAAGACGTCAATCTGTGACGAAACGTGTAGGCGTGGCTAGCGTTCTGACATCATCACGTCCAACTACACGAGCAGAGACAGCGGGAGAACGTGTGGAGGAGACGCCGAGATTCGATGTTGCAGCCAGTCGCTCTGGTTTCTATGTGCATGATATTTTAAACCCAAATGTGAGTGTACTCAGTTTTACAGCTATAATAAATATCGCCAGTTGAAACTATATCACGCTATGGGGGATGTTTTTTGTATCTTTTCCCTTTGAGCTGGATTCTTGAGGCAACAGCACAGGACCCATTCAGGATTCCTTACCATCTAGTCTCAGTGGGAGACCCTTTACCTGAGCTTATTCCGATCGCTGTAGCGGTCATACAGTGTGGTAAGCAGACTACATTACCTCAACACCTGGGTGTCCTCTTTCTGGTGGAGAGTCTGTTCAGGATATGTCTGGTGTCACGTCTAGAATATTATAGAAACAGCGCTTCATTTGATTATCACCTGTGGACTTTTTTTTCTTTTTTTCTTTTAGCATCACAAAAGACTTTTTTTGATTCTTATTTTTTTGCACATTGGTTTGTGAAATTCACTTTGGCACTTTTATAAGAATTTTTCAATGATATGCTAAATTTATTTGTTTAATTTTTATATATTATTCTTTTATCATTGATCACATTTAGTTGATTGGTTTTCAGTAGGGCTGTTACTGATCAAAATGTTTGTGTTCGATTAATCGATATTTTTTTTAATCGATTAATCGACTAATTTCGATTAATTATAACGCACATACAGATCCAACTACTTTTAGCTGATCTACTTGCAGGCTGATTCCCAGTGCAGCTACCAACCACTGGAAAAATGGATAGGATACAAAAAACACACAAAGGCAGCGCTTGATGGGAATAGCATTAAAACTTTTATAGTCTTCAAGTAGGTAACAAAATAAATATTGCAATGGAGATAAAATCGATGTAGCTACATAAACTGTAAAATGGTGCGAGTAATACCAAACGGTAGCAAAAGAAGTCATAAAAATATGTAGCTAAGTATGATACTGGTATAAAAATGTGTACAACGATGCCACTGCTGAATCCAGATGAGGAGAGGTTAACATCAGTCCGTTGGCATGTAGATGTCCCGTGAAGGGAACTATCACAACTCCCAGTGGATGGTTGTAGAATCCCAGGTTGATAGAGGGAAGTGTAACAGCCCTTGCGTGTGGTAGATAGTGAGGTCCCGCCGGCATGCAGATATGAAGGCACAGCAAAGGAGCCCTTCAGATGGACACGGCAGGCCCCGCCGGTGTCCGTGACATCACCGTATCTCCGACGGAACTCCCTGAAGGCCCGGAAGCCGGCGGAGAGGTGAGTACCAATCAAAATAATGTTGATCGATCAAAAAGAATTTGATCGATCAAAAAAATTAAAGATTAATCGATGAATTAATAGTTAATTTCCACAGCCCTAGTTTTCAGTGTTCAATCAATTATCTTATTACCCCCTATACAAACCTGCGCTTCCCGTGCAGGTTTTCAATTCACATTTTTTTATTTTATTATTATTTTTTTATTTTTTATTGCGCTGTACCTTTTCTTCTTCACTTATCTTTAAAATTTTGTATCTACAATTTTTTTGGTACTTGGCAGCACTGATTTATATTATTTTATTATTTTTTGGTTTTTTCTGCGCAGTGTTTTTTTCTCTACTAGAAAAAGTTTTTTCCATTTGTCTATGGAGATGGTTCACATCTCATAGACGCCGAACGCCTGTCGCCTGAAAAAAAGTCCCGGACCCTTTTTTTCAGGCGACATAGGCGTTTTCCCATTGACAGCAATGGGAAGACTTTGAGAAAAAAAAAAGTGAAAGTTTTGTACTCGCGGCAAAATACGCCGCTACACGCGAACGCGGCTGTCGCTCAGATGTGAATGCAGCCTAATGACATCACATGAGGCTTGTTATGCTTAAAAATAAAAATTGTATTTGCTCATCATTGCTCTTCATGATTACGGTACTTTTAGTCCACATACTATGGTGGTTTCAAGGGCAGTAGACTAATAATCCAGTGTAAGCCTAATTATTGGTGCATTTCAGGGAAATTTAAAGGCATTATTACACCAGCTGGGATATGATCCCCCAGTATGTTTTTAGCTTGCCACGTTGGCTCCCTTCAGAAGTATTTGCCTAGAGGCTCTTAATAAAATGCCAAAACTGCACAAATCAGCTGCTTTCTATTTATAAATTGGAGATATCTATGCATCAGAAACCCATCTTTTTATTATAAAAAATAGGCTCGGTGGGAAAAACATATGACTAGTATTATGCTTTTTAAATCATGTCATCTATGCGAAGAGGGGCATAAACGTACCAGTACATAAAAACCTAAAATGTCAGCTCATGCTACTGTCTACAAATCATTATCATTATATCTCTAAATCAACACTGACACTCTTTCCTGATTACTGTTTCCTTGTTTAATTAACTGTCCATGGGGTTCCTGAGTTCCTTCACAGGCAGATCTTGCATTAACGCATACAAATATGCAAAGGCAAACTTTAACAGGTTCAACTTGTAGATATACAAAATGGCCAACGGTTGCACTGGTGTTCCAGAAGTGTCTCTTTTGTGAGCTTATATTATCATTTAAAATGATTCTATAAGGCTGTTTATGAAAAGATATAAATATAATCTAACTAGGAAATTCCAGTAGACTGGTTATGAAAATATACAGTGGGGATCGAAAGTTTGGGCACCCCAGGTAACAATTTGTATTAATGTGCATAACGAAGCCAAGGAAAGATGGAAAAATCTCCAAAAGGCATCAAATTACAGATTAGACATTCTTATAATATGTAAAAAAAAGTAAGATTTTATTTCCATCATTTACACTTTCAAAATTACAGAAAACAAAAAAATGGCATCTGCAAAAGTTTGGGCACCCTGCAGAATTTATAGCATGCACTGCGCTCTTTGCAAAGCTGAGACCTGCCAGTGTCATGGATTGTTCTCAATCATCATCTGGGAAGACCAGGTGATGTCAATCTCAAAGGTTTTAAATGCCCAGACTCATCTGACCTTGCCCCAACAATCAGCACCATGGGTTCTTCTAAGCAGTCTAGAAAACTGAAACTGAAAATAGTTGACGCTCACAATGCTGGAGAAGGCTATAAGAAGATAGCAAAGCATTTTCAGATGTCAATATCCTCTGTTCGGAAAATGTAATTAAGAAATGGCAGTCATCAGGAACAGTGGAAGTTAAAGCAAGATCTGGAAGACCAAGAAAAATATCAGACAGAACAGCTCGCAGGATTGGGAGAAAAGCAATTCAAAACCCACGTTTGACTGCACGATCCCTCCAGAAAGATCTGGCAGACACTGGAGTTGTGGTACACTATTCCACTATAAAGAGATACTTGTACAAATATGGTCTTCATGGAAGAGTCATCAGAAGAAAACCTCTTCTACGTCCTCACCACAAAAATCAGCGTTTGAACTTTGCAAATGAACATATAGACAAGCCTGATGTATTTTGGAAACAAGTTCTGTGGAACGATGAGGTTAAAATAGAACTTTTTGGCCGGAATGAGCAAAGGTACGTTTGCAGAAGAAAGGGCACATGATTTAATGAAAAGAACCTCTGTCCAACTGTTAAGCATGGGGGTGGATCAATCATGCTTTGGGGTTGTATTGCAGCCAGTGGCACAGGGAAAATTTCACGGGTAGAAGGAAAAATGGATTCAATAAAATTTCAGCAAATTTTGCATGGTAACTTGACGCCATCTGTAAAAAAGCTGAAGTTAAAGAGAGGATGGCTTCTACAAATGGATAATGATCCTAAACACACCTCAAAATCCACGGGGGATAACACCAAGAGGCGTAAACTGAAGGTTTTGCCATGGCCTTCACAATCTCCTGACCTCAACATAATTGAAAATCTATGGATAGACCTTAAAAGAGCAGTGCGTGACAGACAGCCCAGAAATGTTAAAGAACTGGAATATTTGTGTAAGGAAGAATGGGCAAAGATACCTCAAACAAGAATTGAAAGACTCTTGGCTGGCTACAAAAAGCGTTTACAAGCTGTGATACTTGCCAAAGGGGGCAGTACAAGATATTAACTCTACAGGGTGCCCAAACTTTTGCAGACGCCATTTTTTTGTTTTCTGTAATTTTGAAAGTGTAAATGATGGAAATAAAATCAAACTTTTTTTGACATATTATAAGAATGTCTAATCTGTAATTTGATGCCTTTAGGAGATTTTTCCATCTTTCCTTGGCTTAGTTATGCACATTAATATACATTTTTACCTGGGGTGCCCAAACTTTCGATCCCTACTGTATTGTATTGTGACTGCACTTAGAGCAGAGGTTGCTCTTGTATTAATATGTGTACAGTTTCTATAGGAGTGATCAACAGTGGTCAGCTGCTATCTATCACCGCTCTCTTGACTTCATTAATTTATATTTGCTCAGTAAATATGCCTAGGGTATTATTCACATTAATATAAGTTGCACAGTTTAAGGTTCATTTTTGCTATATCCCGTAAACATTTAATGATGCTAGTAAACTATTCATAAGATTTCCAAATATAACATTGTACACTGTATTTTTTTTTAGTTAGTGGTATATTTTATATGTAAAATATTTTGAAGTTTAGTTTTTAGGATCAGTATGTGCTTTAGCATTATTGTGTTAGTAATAATTAATCAACAATAGGAACTAACAAACAATAGATTACATCAAGATTTTTTTATTATTATTACGATTTTATAGTTAATGTATTTAATTTGTATTCTGGAAGACAAACCTCACATTCCATCACACTGCATTTATTTAATCCAAAGGAATTTTTATTAGTATTGAAATGGGGAAAAAAAAGAAACAACAATTATGCTGACAAAGACCTGCACCTACATATGTTGTATTATTTAGTCAAAGAAAGAGAATTAGACAAGGTCTCTGCAATCTAGCCTACACAGAATGAAGTTATTACATAGACAGTTGTCAACTTATCAATTTTATGAAGACAAATGAAATGAGAGACCTAATCGCTGACTGTTCGGGTGAATAGGTGCAAAATATTATAGCAAAGCCCCCACAGTATACTTTGAGTATATGTGGTGGAGAAACTATGACATCAAACACCAAAAGTGTTGTGTGCTATCTCATGTATAAGGATATTTGGAAATTAAAAGTACCCATAGACATACCAGATCACAAATGTGTATATGGCAATACAGCCTAAATACACATAAGAGCCACTGTTTAAAATCAAGTAGAAGTTGTGTCTAATGGACAGCAAGTAAAAGATTCTGTCTGCCACATACCCCAAATTTTCTGAAATATTTTCAGCCAACTTCTGTGTTCATAGATTCGTTTCTTAAGAAGGGACCGGACAAATTTTGATCTATGTATGGTAACTGTGGTTGTAGAAATATTGATCTACCGATCGACTTTTGTACAACCACCCTTATAGATTTTTCCCTGCTCGACCAGCACTGCCGGCTATAGTCTGATGGAAGTCTCCCCGCTGTCAGAATACTTTAGCTCAGCGGGGAGTATTCCCCCATCTACCTTGAATGTGTGGATGGGGAAATCTGGTCAGTTTTTTTTTTCGCTTAACCCGCTGGATGAGTGAAGAGAACTGACTAATCTATGGGCTTTACACAGGATTGTCTATTTAATCGTTCCATTGTTGTATGGCAGGCACACTTTAGCTATCATCTTCTTGGCAGTAAACAGTACTGTACCTCATGCAAAACATTGAGCAGATAAATGTTTAATTCTGAAGACTCAAGCATTGCTGAGGATCTAGTTGTACCACTGGAACCCCTGGAATACCTAGTTTGGACATACTTATGTTTGATAGCTTAAGACTCAAGCCTCTTACACACGCACGGTTTTCTCGGCCAGAAACAGCAAGAAAACTGCTGACAGAGCTTTCTTGCCGAGTAAACCCTGCGTGTGTACGAGGCTTTGAGGTTTCTTGTCTGGAAAACTGCCCAGAATCTCAAAGAGAAAAATAGAGAACCTGCTCTCTATTTTCTCGTTGTGATTCTTGGCAGTGTTTTCCTGCCGAGAAACCCGAACGTGTGTATACTTACCTGCCTCCATGGAAACCCGCGCATGCTCGAAATGACTGACGCATGCACGGTACAGTAGCTTCCAAGGCATAGGTAGGGTGAAGCAAGATGGCAGTGACGGCATCGAATGTGACAAGCGCATGCTCGTTGTAGTCGATGACGTCACCGCATTCGTGCCATTCAAAAGAACGGCGGTTCTTTTGAATCGTACGTGTGTACACCCGGCCGGCAAGCAAATCTTGCCAGAATCCCGGCCGTGTGTACAGGGCTTTACACTGTTTTTTCAATTGAATGATCTCTAATGTACCACCTTCTTCTTTCTAGAATAGCCTGTATCATCGGAGAGTGAAAAGAGTCAGTAATGAAGTCGGAACAGGAGATGAAAATCAATACATCACAGAGAGCACTGAATCATTTGTCTTAAGGGTAGGTATTTATTATTTATGTAAATCATTCAGTGTTTCACAGGGGAAAACACTTAAATCATGCCTTTTTGAATACAAGGAGGGGTCTGATTCTCTAGATACCATGAGCATTGATTAAAAGGTAATAAGAGCATCATGTTGTTCTTGATCCTTCCCTCAATTATTATTATTATTCATAGGTTGCCAATTCAGAGGATTGACATAAAGATGCTTCACATGCCAAGGGTTATAAATACATAGGCCACACAAAAAATCAATGAAGCAAAAATATTGCATAATTATAAATGTTCAAAGCCTAGGCTATGGTAATGTGAGTGAGATGTTTCTACTAAATATTACTAATATACATTCGTTGTTCAGTCTCGAAAAAAAGTACCCGCTGTAGAAGAAGAAGAAAAAGAAGAAGGAGAAGAAGAAGAAGAAGAAGGTAATAACAAAAGTCTAGAATTCAATAAAAAATGTAGCTCAGAAGGTTGGACTATTGCAACATATGACACTGCACAGCCAGAACAATCAACAAGTGACACAGTACAAAAAGGGATGCAGCTGAATGGAACTTATGAAAATAAGACTGCAGAATTGTTCTCTGATGAATATGACACCAGTGCACCAGAGGAGCCTGGTAGAGTGGAAACATCCTTTGGAAGTCATGACACAGATGAGGAAGAAGTACTTGAACATTTCTCTGGGACAGAGCGCAAAATTATACAGGGAATCATGAATGTACCCTATACGGCAAAGAAGAAGGTTTTCATGGTGTACATCTGTGGAGGTTACCAAGGTACCAGTATATATAACATTAGTAGTTCTTCTGCTTAGGTTTTACATGAAAAAATAAAAGGAGGCAATTACTTTGAAGAAGGCCACAATGCTGAACAACAATATTTTCGTGAGTACTTTAAATATTTATCATACCCTACCTTAATTTATTTTAATTTAATTGGTACATTTTTTCACCTATCAAAACTACGAGATGAGAAATGTGTCTGTCTTGTAGAGAATACACATGTACACTCCTGTCACAAGCATACACACACTGGGCTGGTTATACATTAAATAAACAATATGCCATATGACTCGGCATGTTTCTATCAAAAGTTGTTTCCACAAACTTTAGACTTTAGACTTTACTATGCAGACAGTGGGCCGGATTCAGATACATTGGCGTATCTGTCCGGCCCGTTACGCCGCTCTAACTTTGGGCGCTAGTTCTTTATTCACAAAGAACTTGCGCCCTTAGTTAGAGCGGCGTAGCGTATCTGTTGCGGCGTAAGGCCGCGTAATTCAAATGGGGATGTAGGGGGCGTGTTTTATTTAAATTTCCCTTGACCCCGCGTTTTCTACATTTTACTTGGACGGCGCATGCGCCACCTGTAAAATCTCCCAGTGTGCATTGCTCTAAATGACATCGCAAGGACGTCATTGCTTTCGTCGTGAACGTAAATTACGTCCATCCGTATTCGCGAACGACTTACGCAAACAACGTAAAAATTTCAAAACTCGGTGCGGGAACGACGGCCATACTTAACATTAGCTACACCTCATATAGCAGGGGTAACTATACGCCGGAAAAAGCCAAACGCAAACAACGTAAAAAAAAAGCGCCGGGCGGTCGTTCGTTTCTGAATCGGCGTAACTCCTCATTTGCATATTTGTCGCGTAATAATACGGAAGCGCCACCTAGCGGCCGGCCTGGAATTGCAGCCTAAGATCCGACGGTGTAAGACACTTACACCTGTCGGATCTTAGGGATATCTATGCGTAACCTGATTCTATGAATCAGGCGCATAGATACGACTGTCGGAACTCGGAGATATGACGGCGTATCAGGAGATACGCCGTCGTATCTCTTTCTGAATCCGGCCCAGTGTGCCTTTTTTTATAAGATCAGGTTCATTACTAAAATATGTATATTTGCAAAAGAGCTATAGCCATTATTTTCATGTGAGAAAGGTGTATTATTACAATCCATATATTTACCCAGTGAAGCACCAGATTAATTGAAATTTTGTAACAGTACTCAAAAGTATAATTCTGGTGTTTGAAACCATAAATATTTAAAACCTAGTCTTCAACAATAGGAGACAGCACTGATATGTTCCTATGAAGCGGTCCCCTTCTACTTTGAGGCCAGTGAGGACCACCAGAGGTCAAGTAGGCTAATGCCGCGTACACACGGTCAGAATTTCCGACCACAAATGTTCGATGTGAGCTTGTTGTTGGAAAATCCGACCGTGTGTATGCTCCATCAGACATTTGCTGTCGGAATTTCTGACAACAAATGTTTGAGAACTGGTTCTCAATTTTTCCAACAACAAAAGTTCTTGTCGGAAATTTCGACCTCGTGTACACAATTCAACGCACAAAAATTATACACATGCTCGGAATCCATTTGACGCATGCTCGGAATCTTTGAACTTAATTTTTCTCGGCTTGTCGTAGTGTTGTACATCACTGCGGTCTTGATATTCAGAATTTACGACAACATTTGTGTGACCGTGTGTATGCAAGACAAGTTTGAGCGAACATCCGTCGAAAAAAAAAATCCACAGTTTTGATGTTGGAATGTCTGATTGTGTGTACGCGGCATAAAAGTTACCCCAGGACTGTGTCCTTGTGGTTGAGGATTTAACACATGTTTGACAGTCACATTTACAGTGTTTGAAGATTTTTATTCTCACCATCAGTTGAAGGAGAGAAGGCAAGGATAGATACCTATGGCTCCATACAGACTCCAGACTCCACTCTCTTCTAATCAGAATAAGGGTCTTCAAGCCATAACCAGCATTCTGTAATTGGTAGTACCTTAGAGATCGAGAGTGCGTGGTTATATTCTTATTTCCCGATGAGTTAACATTTTTCCTGAAAGCTTTTGGATTCACACACTTTTTTGGGACCCCAGGGTCTTCACAAGGTTCATCCAAATATGTATGAAGTGCACAAAATGCTTGGGACAGGTATGTGCAACATGCAGAGCGCAGAGGTCAGGAGTGTCCAGGTTGTGAAATCACAGTCAACCCCCCTCCACCACTCTCTACTTCCTAGCACAACCCCCCCCCCCCCAAACTCCACTTCCCAGCACAAATCCTCTCCCCCCTAAAACAACCCTCCCCAGTCCAAATTCTCTCCACTCCAGCACAAATCCTCTCCTTCCCCAAATCATTCCCAAGGAAAAATCCTCTCGTATTGAATCCTTCCCCTCCAAATCCCCCCCAGCACGACCCTCCTCAAATCCCCCTTTCCAGCACAAATCCCCTCCTTGCCCAAATCTCCCCCCAGCACTAATCCCCCCCTAATCCCGCTCTTAGCACCCACCAGATTACCACCCAGATTCCACCTTCTAGTACAAATTCCCCCATTCTCCTGCAGCTCCAAATCCTTTACTGCAATCTTCCCTAGCACAAATCATCTTTCCTGCCAAAGCCCCCCTCTTAGCACAAGTCCTTCCCAGCACAAATTCCCTATCCACACTGCAGAAATTACCTTTCCCCCAAATCCCCCCTCTTAGCACAAATCATCTGCAACTGGGATGTTTCCACACAATTCGAAAAGAGTGATGATACACAAAAGGGTCAAATGGGGGGAATGGGGCTATATTCATATCTGTATTTATATATTCAATGTGATGCCAGCTTCTATTTGTGTATTTTTAGTAAAGAATTTTATGACTAGGCACATTTTTATAGAGATAGTTTTGATGCATTGGTAGCTAAAAGATCCCATGGTAATTCAATTTATTTTTTTCTTTCAATCTTCCTTTATTTGGTTTTTAAGCAGAAAAGTAACATAAACCAGGGAAGCACTCACTGGTTTTAAAATCAGAACATAATACAACAAAAAGCTGTCAACAAACTTTGCAGATAATTCACAATATCGTCTCCAAAAATACAATTTGTATCTTTCTTATCTCATCATAACTCTTCTTTCCCGACCTCAATGACCCAGAGTCTGCTCAACTAATACTCCCTCTTAACCATTGGATTTCATTTCTACCCTCCTATGGGCAAATAAGCCCCCACAAATCCGGATAACCCTATATCCCCGAGGAGTTGGGGCATTTTTCTTCCCTTGTTCAGTCTCCCTCTGCTTTAAACCGCCCTGCTCCCAAAAAAAAAAAAAAGGAAAACCCCTCTCTTCCACCCCTCCCCCCAATCCTCTAGCAACATCTCTCTCTCCGCCGCACCCCCCGCTCCCGGGTCCCCCCGTCAGTCCGCGTCTATCAAGGTCCTCCCCTCCTCAGAGTACCTGAACACGTTCCACTCCGCCAACATAGCCAGATATACCTTCCGGTTCTGCCTTGAAGTCCATACCAATTTCTCCATTCTATTCAAGTCCTCCACCCGCTTAAGCCACATCCTTACAGTTGGTGGCTGAGACTGTTTCCACATCACTGGGATACAGGCACAAGCTGCATTTAAAAAATGACAGACTACGGATTTCCTATACCGCCTAACCGATATCTCTGTGTCCTGCAGCAGGTAAAAGGACCACTCCCCTGGTAATTCCTCCTCACTAAATTTTTGCACTATTTCCCAGACCTTTGTCCAAAAAGGTAAAATCTTAGGACAGGCCCAAAAGATGTGCATTAAAGTTCCTCCTTTTCTCCCACACCTCCAACATCTGTCTGACATATCTGGGTAACACCTATTTAATACAACAGGGGTACGATACCACTGAGATAAAATCTTAAAATACATCTCTTGTGTCTTCACACACACAGATGATTCAAATATGTTCCGAAGTATTTTATTATTTTTCTCCTCTGTAAAGGGTCTTCCCAGCTCCACCTCCCACTTATTAAAAAAGGGTATTTGAGAGTCCTCTGCAGGTGCGTTTAATAGTTCACTAATTCTTGAGAGGGAATGCCGAAACATCCCACTCCCGCTACAGTACCTCTCAAACATTGTCAGCCTACGCTCGTATCTAGCTGGGGACTTCAAAGTATCCAGGAAATTCAATATTGTGCTAGCGCTAGTCCTCTTACCCCCAGCACTAATCTTGTCTATCTCTCCAGGCCAGCCTGTCCCCCAGTACAATTCTCTCTCCCTTTCTGAACATAGAGATCTCAGATACAGCAGGGAATAGGACATGTTCTTCCTTCCAGTTTCCTTCATGTTTGGGTCATGTGAAATGTCAGAGCCGAGGATGAGCCTAGGCCAGTGGTCTCAAAGTACCGGCCCGCGGGCCATTTGCGGCCCGCGGACCAGTTATAAATGGCCCGCAGGCAGGATGGAAGTGAGGGGAGCAAAAAAAAAAAACAATTTTATTTTTATTTTTTGAGCTGGCGCCATCTGGTGGTGAGCCGTTGGTATTACAAGTTATTACCACCAGATGTGAGCTGGCGCCATCTGGTGGTGGCCGTTGGTATTACAAGTTAAGCATTACAAGTTAAACAGCAATTCTAATGTCTTTTTACACTATTTTCACTGCCATCTTCTTCCCTCTTATTAGAACCCCCAAACATTATATATATTTTTTATCCTAACACCCTAGAGAATAAAATAGCGATCGTTGCAATACTTTCTGTTACGCGGTCTTACAAGCGCACTTTTTTGGGAAAAAATTACACTTTTTTTAATTAAAAAATAAGACAACAGTAAAGTTATCCCCATTTTTTTTAATATTATGAAAGATAATGTTACGCCGAGTAAATTCATACCCAACATGTCACGCTTCAAAATTGTGTCCGCTTGTGGAATGCCGACAAACTTTTTTACCCTTTAAAATCTTCATAGGCGACGTTTAAAAAAATCTACAGGTTGCATGTTTTAAGTTACAGAGGAGCTAGAATTATTGCTCTCACTCTACCAATCGCGGCGATACCTCACATGTGTGGTTTGAACACCGTTTACATATGCGGGCGCTGCTCACATATGTGTTCGCTTCTGCGCGCAAGCTCGTCGGGACGGGGTGCGTTTTCTGGCTCCTAACTTTTTTAGCTGGCTCCTAGATTCCAAGCAAATTTGTCAAACCCTGACTTACACCAGTGCTGGTGGTAATAATGCGCTCGCTGACACCAGTGCTGGGGGTTAATAATGTGTTCGCTGACACCAGTACTGTTGTTTTTGAAGTTTGAAAGTTTGCATGCGGCCCCCCATGGCATATGAAAACTTGTCTTGTGGCCCTCAGGTAATTTGAGTTTGAGACCCCTGGCCTAGGCGAAGCTTCCCTCAGCTCTAAACTTGTTTGCTCTAAAAGGCAGCTGGCAGAAGACATGCCAGCTGCTGCAGTTGCTGGGTATTGTGGCGTCAAGGTCTGGGGACCCCCTATAGGCGATGCAGGGCACAAACCCTAGGTGTCCGGCCCTAGCAACACTCCTGTCTGTAGTAGTAATATACTTCCTGTTCTATATGCATAAATACATTACAGTAATATACTTCCTGTTCTATATGCATAAATACAGTACAGTGAGTGAGTGTCATTTTGAGAAAAGTGTGTTACTGGCGAAATCACCAGGTGAAGATTAAGGGAAAAAGTTTAAAAAAGAAAACAAACGCAACCACCAATTCTAATGCGTAACGCGTACAGACGGTCATTTTTTGTGATGAAAAAAAAAGGATGTTTTAAATCATGAAATAAAACAACGTTTTTGAAACTTCATTTTCAAAAACGATGTTGCCTACACACCATCGTTTTTTCAAAATGCTCTAGCAAAGCGCGGTTACGTTCAGCACTCTTTTCCATTGAAACTAGCTTCATAACTTGCTTCTGAGCATGCGCGGGTTTTGCCCACACACTATTATTTTAATTGACACAAAAAACGACGTTTTGAAAAACGACACAAAAAATTCAAGCATGTTCGAATTTTTTTTTGGTCGTTTTTCAGAAGACATAAAACAACGTTTTCCCCACACATGGTCATTTTAAATGACGTTTTTAAAAACTACGTTTTTTTTCATCACAAAAAAACGACCGTCTGTACGCGGCATAAGGACTGATAAGCTAGGATATATGACGTTTTTGCTCTTGGGTCTAAAGAGGAGTTTATTGGCTTCTTGGAGTAGTATTCACAAATATTCAGTTAAGCCCTATACACACGATCAGTTTGTCCGGACCGGACAAACCGATCGTGTGTGGGCCCCATCGTTTTTTTTCCATCGGTGAAAAAAAATAGAACATGTTTTTAAAAGTCTCCTATGGATAAAAGACCGATAGAAAAAAACGATTGTCTGTGTAGAAATCCATCGGTCAAAAATCCACGCATGCTCAGAATCAAGTCGATGCATGCTCGGAAGCATTGAACTTAATTTTTCTCAGCACGTCGTAGTGTTTTACGTCACCGCGTTGGACACGGTCAGATTTTTTGACTGATGGTGTGTAGGCAAGACTGATGAAAGTCAGCTTCATCGGATATCTGACGAAAAAATCCATCGGATTAGATTCCATCAGATATCCGATCGTGTGTACAGGGCTTTAGAAGCATCCTTGGGCATTCTCACAGTTTCTTGAGCATTTCTAGCAGTCATGAAATGTTCATAGATATTGACATTTGCATTCGCTATAGGCTGAGATTCTTTTAATGGTGAACGCATGCATCTATAGTTTATTAAAGCCCCAGAATGCTAAGAATTAAAAATGATGGATTGTGTATATGTCTCCATGATCTTTTTTTCAGATTCCTTTCCAGAGCGCAATGCCTTATTCACAAAGTCTTATCCAGAGCTCTATATTTACTTTAAGGAAAAAGGCATTGAATTTCGTATAATTGATCTTAGATGGGGCTTAAAGGATGGAATCAGCAATGATCATGTTATGACCTTCTTACACCTGAAGACTCTACAAAAATGCCAGGAAGCAGGACACACAGCTTTCTTTGTAAGACCATTATTTCACTTTTTAGGAGGGTTATAATACATACTTGGCAGTAGGAAGGACTATATATCAAGATACAGTGCTAGAACATTCTTTACTTAACAACTAGCAATCTTACAGCCACGTTAGTGATCTATTAAAATAATAAGGTGGTATGTTCATAAATGGATTTTGCCTATACCTATAGATCTACAGAAGACTTATATCTCTCTAACATAATCGTAATCTTAATCTATATCTCAATGTCTGACAATATAAGTGGAGACTGTTGAAGCTGCAAAGGGAGGGGGAGAAAAAAACATATTAATTTCCAATGTTTTGGAATTAGATGTCCAACATACTTATTCAAGTGTCTACAAATTTTTGGCCATGTGTATGTATGTATATTTACAAATTCTCTTTTCTTTCTGTTAATCGCATATACTAATTTAAAGGTTTAACATTTACATATTAGTGTTTTTTAGGACAGAAATATGACCAACTGAACATTCCATCTACATTAACAAAGGAATCATTTGAAGGTATCAAAGCCACATTAGAGAAAATGAAGTTGGCAGCAGCAAAGGCAAAGCTTAGTGGAACCAGTGCAATGGATTCTGCTGGTGGAGAGGAAGCTTTACCATCGGTGAAAGATGATGGTACATCCTCTGAGTCACAAAATCTGCAAAATTCCACAGAAGACAAACCTACAACCGACCCTGCAAATACTGACATTTCTAAAGACCAAGATGAGAAGGACATGTTTGACCCCAGTCAGAAAAAAACATCTCTTAAATTTGACAGAGACCTCTCTCTTCTGAACCAATGGTTTAAGCTGGATGAGAATGCTATACCCAGTGTATATAGACTTCAACCTATTAGGTAGATATGTTAAAGTTGCACATGAAACCAAGCGAGTAATGTTTGCTATTTATATTTGTTATTAATCCACATCTAAACATCACAGTTGGCTATTCTTAATAAAATATGCTATATAAGTTTTCAAAAATATCAATTACTGACAATCTTCTATTTTCATTATGAGATTTTGGGCATTTTATGGGATGAAGATCCTGTACACATCCCTCAATAATCATAAAGAAACCCTCAAAATCCTAATATTCTGGATGGGCCACATCTTGTGTATGCCATACAGCTCTGGTCAACAGTACTCGGGAAGGATGTGCTAGAACTGGAGAGAGAAGGGAAACAAAGCTAATAAGGGGACTGGAGGACCTCAGTTACAAGCATTAAACGTATTCTCACTGGAGAAGAGATGCTTGAAAGGACATAAGGAAGAGATAATATACAAATACCTCAACTGTGATTTTAGCAAAGGGAAACAACTATTCAGTTTCAGGTTGCTTAAGAAGACACACGGCCACTAAACAAATTGGAGGAGAAGCCATTCAACCTTAAACTACGTAGGGGGTCCTTTACTGTCAGAGTGGTAAGGATGTGGAACTCCCTTCCACAATCAGTGGTGTCCACAGGAAGTCTTTAAAAAAACTCTTAGATGGCATCTTAGCGAACACAATATACAGGGATATGAGAAATGGCATTGACATAAACAAGCACACAAACACCCACACAGGTTGAATGGTGTCTTTATTCAACCTTACCAGCTATGTACCTATGTATTAAAGCCATGTCCCAAATCCACAGATGCTAAAACAAAATGGAGTGTAAACATAAATCAAATATCCTAATAGGCCTGATGATTGCAGGTATATGTGAATCATAAGTCTACAGTATATTGACTTGTCTTTAGAGCTGAAGTCTGTAACCAGACTTGGTTAAAGGTTCTCAGACAATAGTAAGCCAAGAAATGCTGCAACATGGCTGGTTGTAGGCAATAATAGACCTATACTGCCATTCATATACATAAATATGGGTATCAGGCAATTTAACTTGCACAGCGACTGGTGTTAATTTATGTGATCCACTTGTGTTGTTGAGGGCTAGATAACAGCTATTGGTAAAATAAGTAATGCTACCTATTTACCCAAGCCTAATGACTCGCTCCTATTGAGTGTTTTTTTATTCAGTAATCTGCCATGCCTGCATATGCACTGAGATGGACAGAAGCAATTGGGTGGGATTTTGCAAAACAAGCGGATAACGTAAGTTAACACCACCAGAGGTATAAACAGAGTTGGCTATCATATTTACATCTGTGACCAGCAGTATATGTCAGGTATTAACTATAGCCAGCCAAATTGCAGCTTTGCTTGGCTTACTATTGTCTGAGTTTGGCTATAGTCTTCAGCTATTTAACCCAGTTAACATAGGCTTATGATTCATGTATACCTGCAATCATCAGGTCTAATAGGATATCTGATTTTTGTTTACATGCTATGAAGTTTTACCATCCACTGAATTGGAACGTGTCTTTTTGATCCCGAGTTTTTTTGTCTTTTGACAACATTGTCTATCGTAATGCCGCGTACACAGGATCAGGCTTTTGCCCGGCCAAAAGCACATCAGAATTCCGACGGAATTCCATCGGAGAAATGTTCTATATTTAAACTCAGATGGAATTCATCTGAATTTCCGTTGGAATTTCTCCGATGGGGCATACACACTGTCCGAATATCCTATGGAAAAAGTCCATCTGACTTACTTTCAGCACTGTGGGTTTATTGAGGGATTTGTGCACAATATAAATACATTAATAAAGTATGGTAAACACTTTTGCTACATTATAGTTTTTTGTATGAGTAATATTTATTTTTTATCTGTTTTATGTTGTTTTGATTTTGGATTAGCAACTGTATATGTATATATTAGTTGTTTCAACAGCCCAAATGTAGTCTTGCTTTTTTTTATTATTCAGCTTTTAAACTAACATATCCTTCCTAACAATGATCATAGTAAGCTTATAAAAATATTATCAGGCATATCTGCAAATGTGGCTAAAATATAGCCATTTTGCATGCTCCTGTTTTAGCAGCAATAAAAGGTTTGGGCAGGAACATTGCTTGGTATGAAAAGTCGAACACTGCACTGATCCCTTGCTTGCCACTCTGGTTCATGTCTTGTCTTGGTTATTTAGAAATTAAAAACTACTTGCACCTAGAATGGCTGGGTAGTACACATTCAAAATAATATTAGAAAATCTAAAGTGTGTACTGTGACAGCAAACTTCTGTAGTTTCCTCAAAGTTCCACATGACAGCTTAGGGATCTGAATTTCTCTAGTTGAAACCCTCTCCTAAAAGTAGCCCAGATGCTCATTAGAGGAGCAGCTCTGAACCAGGATAAAAGTAAAGAGGCTTATGCAATGGGAGCTTCCTTTGTACTGCAGTGGGTCCGCTTTATTTGTTCTAAATGTACAGTACCGTTCAGAATGGATATACTGGAAAATATGTATACAGGCTAAACATTGTTATGGTGCCTACTACTGAAAAGCAAAGTAGAATAAAGTTGTTTTTACTTGGTAATTTCAGCAGCTTTTAATAGAGTCCCACATGCGCTCTGAGTTTTTGAGGTTCTGGGCATCTGTACCCTTTCTTTGTATTACTGATGTTAGCTGCTATGAGATATTTGCAACTAACTTTTATTATTTTCTTCAATTTGCAGCACATATTATGGAGACATATTTAGCCGAGATCCTTCACGCAGACAACAGGCCAAGAGTAAATGGTTAGGTACAATGCAAAGACTATACGGTATACTCCAGGAATACAGCCTGCTTGCACTTGGTAAAGAGGCAGCAGAAAAGCTCCTGAAACCAGGTACAAGAACACAAAAAATTATTCTTACCTTCATGTTGTAACAATATGCAAGTTTTGTATTAAATTTCTGTCTGAGGAAGTTGTGCTGAGAGCTCAGCATTGGTATCCTGTTACAGAACAAGTTAAGTATATAAAACAAGGGATTAGTTTAGTGTTAGGCCCCGTACACACGACCGGATCTGTCCGCTGGGATTTATCCGCGGATCAGTTCCAGCAGACAAATCCGGTCGTGTGTACGGCCTAGCGGACATTTTTCGGCGGACATTTGTCCAGCCGACCGTTTTTCAAGCGGATAAAAATTTCTTAGCATGCTAAGAAATCTATCCGCTGGAAACCTGTCCGTCGGATGCGTTCGGTCGTCTGTACAGACTCACCGGACACGTCCGACAGACCGCCATCCCTCGCATGCGTCATACTGATTCGACGCATGCGTGGAAGCTTTGAACTTCCAGGGCCGCCCACGTCGCTGCGCCATCGTCGCGGCGACGGCGTGGCCACGCCCCGCGTATTGTTTACGCGCGGATTTCTGTCTGATGGTGTGTACAACCATCAGACAGAAATCTCCAGGCGGACATTATCCGCCCGTGTGTACGGGGCCTTAAAGTATGTTTGAAACCAAAAGTTTTTTTGTTTTTTTTTATGCTGTTGTCTGTGTCCGATTGGGATGACCCTGACAACAGGAAGTGAGAGGAAATCTCTCCAAAGTGAAGGGAAATCCTCTCTGAGGCCGCGTACACACGGTCGGTCCAAACTGATGAAAACGGACTGAAGGACCTTTTCATCGGTCCAAACTGATCGTGTGTGGGCCCCATCGGTCACTTATCCTTCGGTCAAAAATTTTAGAACTTGCTCTAAAATTGAACCGATGGACGCCTAACCAATAGGCCAAAACCGATGGTGTGTATGCAAAAGCATCGGTTAAAAACCTGCGCATGCTCAGAATCAAGTCGACGCATGCTTGGAAGCATTGAACTTCATTTTTCTCTGCACGTCGTTGTGTTTTACGTCACCGCGTTGGACTCGATCGTTTTTTTAACTGATGGTGTGTAGGCACATCAGACCATCAGTCAGCTTCATCGGTTAACCGATGAGAACGGTCCTTTAGACCGTTCTCATCGGATGGACCGACCGTGTGTACGGCCTTAGACAATTTTTGCTAAAGTGCGTCCATTGGAAGATTTTCTATCTGATCACCTTCCAGGAACTGCTTTAATGTTTTGGAGTTCCATTCACATTTGATCTGGGACAGTGACCCCCAGGACCAGTAGAGAGGGTTAATCTAGCCAGAAGAGACACAGGTAGTAATATAAAGCTGAGATGGTTTTTAAAATGTCCCCTCTTTACATTACTCGCCTTTATGCCTCTTACACACGGCCGGACTTTCCGAGAAAAAAAGTCAGACAAGCTTATTTTCTCTGAAAATCCGACCGAGTGTAGCCTCCATCTGACTTTTTTGGTCGAAAGTCCGACGGCCCTTAGATAGAGATTCTGTTTGTTTTTTTGTCCATCGGACTTCCGACCGGCTCACGGCAGACTTTTGCACGGTCAAAAGTCCGACCGTGTGTACGAGGCATAAGGCTTACTTTAGGGCTTTGTTTAGAGGCCGAATTTCTGTCATATTTTGCTGTCTATATTCCAGAAAATGAGGGAATATCCGACTAAAATGCAGGCAGCATTAAACTCCTGGCAGAGGTTCTAAACCTTCCTCACTGTATTACAGAGTTTAGTTTTTATTGCTACCTGTGTTTCAGTTAGAGGAATTTTGCTTTTTTGCGCTGGGTGACATCCATTTAATAGACTGGATTTGAGAAGATTTTCCTTAATTTCCTGTTCTGTCTGAGATCAGATACACAGGAAGTAAAAATAAATCTTTCAAATCAAGTAGAGACATTGCACACCCCACATACATACCTCACTGACCAGTTCAATATACGGTAGATGTGCCATTGAAGAACTATAGACAGCATAATAGGTGAAACTAGCTTATCAAAATTGTAAGGATAATGCTCTTTTATTCAGAAAAATATAAAGGGCAGAAGACAAATATTACAGAGCAACATAGGTCCCTTTCCAAAGGACAAAATAGAGAAAAAACTGCGCTAACTTTAAACAAAAAATAATAATAAGCTGCTACATACAAACAAACAAAGCTTAAAGATAATAGACAAAAAATGTAGCGCTAAAGATACAATGTAAAGATACCAGGTGAGGCACCAACATTAATTAGTGCATGTGCACATATCAGATGACTTATTAAATAGTCAAAAATAAAGTTCCATAACAAAGGAGACTGAAGTAACCTTGGGTGGTAAAAGCTCAAGCTGGGAGAGGGTTAAGTGTTAGTGGGTGCTTTTCTAATTAGGAAGTCTTTGTAACAATCCAAAAGCACCAAATACGGTGTCTACAATTTAAGTTTTGCGCAAACCTGCTAGAGCCACCAATTCTAATTACTTGCACGTTGTAACATGTAGTTTATACATGAAATTAACATACTTTTAATTTGAACTTTTTAAGTTGTTCAGCAAGAAATTGACCAAGCTTTTCAAGTTGGTGGAATCCCTGAAGATTACTTTCATTGCTTTAAAAGGATTATTAGCGACATCAAATATAACCTGTCCAATAATCGAGCTTCAGACTACATTGACGTCCTTCCCCTCAAACCTGAACTAAATATGACTCTTCATGATGCCCAACAGATTCTGATCAAAAGACTGCATGAGAGAGTGAGTAAACTACAATTTGCGCTTCCAGATGTTCTCCTCCAGAGGTGTTCCACCTTTGATTTTTTTTCTTTGGGAATGCCTCAGTATATATGCAGTACTTATTACTTGAAACAATTGATTTGCCATGCAGAACTGTAGAAAACAAATGCATCTCAGTTTAGGAAATGTTAGGTTCTACATTGCACCTTGGATTCTGATATTATGTAAACCTAATGCCTTTCTGAAGTGTGTTTATATTAATTCTTCATTCTTAACCAAATAATGTTTTTATTGTAACTTTCAATGGCTATGATTATTGCTCTATATTTGTAAAGTGGCAACATTTTATGTGGGTTGTACATCAACTTATGAAGGGTTGCCAATTACAAATTTTGACTTTGAAAAAGTAATAAAGACAATGCACATGGCTTGAAATTACTGTACGAATAAATAATATTAATAGTATTGCGAGCAGAAGGACATTAGTTAATTATTAGGAGAGGGTTTGGTGTGTATTGTCATATACAAGGCCATGTATGGAGTTGGGAAATTGGTTTTTAGGTATTTTGAGAAAACAAAATACCTTGAATACTACATTGTAAGCCAGGAATCAGATTGACTAAGAGTTGCACGAAAAGAGCTCAGACGTGGTTGAGAGGGAGTTATTACAGCAACTTTCACAATAGATTATAGAGGTGAAAGTTTTGTTACTGACAGGACATGTAGTCGAGAAGGGCATACAGTAGATTACACTTTTGTGTGTCCTAAGTTAAGAAAAGTTATACTTTGGACATTTTACACAAAGTGTTGTAGAAGGATGTAGAGATACTCTGGATATGAGGAATAAAAAATTGAGCAAAAGTAAAAAAGTGACACCAAGGCAACAACATTTTGAGGTAATTTGAATGATAATTCAACTATCAGAAGGTTATCAGGAAATTGTCTGGAATTTAAACAAAAGAAGTTCAGTTTGTTCAGCTTACATTTTAAGTTTTCTCAAAAAGTATCTTTTTTTTTTATTTTAAAGACAGAGGAGGACATAATGGAGTGTACAGATAGATTTTGGTGGCACTGGGTGCCATTGGTCATACTAGCTACACGCCATACTGGACATACTCTCTACACAGCCTGCACTCCTACAATGAGGGCAAAAAGACAATGGGGGTACATTAGAGCAATAAAAAATAAAAGATAATCAGGAAGGTGGGTGGAGGTCATGCTATGTGTTACTGCAATTGGGGCTAAGCTGTAGAGGAAATAGACATCTCTGATATCTTCAATTTACATAGCTTTAGTTTCCTTGGTGCTGGTAAAATCTCAGAAAGCCATTGGTACTGACAGCCAATGAGGCATGAGTACTCAATTGACCCAATCTGTAGCTTTCCCTCTGAAGTTTATGCATGCTACTAACTGCTGTAATAGCTTGCCCATCTTACAATTAGATACGGACTCACAGTTTGCAATTACTAAATTTACCATATTGGCTGCACTTGCTTAGTCATTCCTGTTCTAATGGAATAGCAATGTTTACTGCAGCCCATACATATTTTGTTGCTGACCTAAAAAATGTCACTTAGTTTATACCTTTTACAAAAAAAAATGATTGCATGGCTTTGATCAAGTACAACTCTGGGCTTTTGCCCCACTTGTTTTGGTCTGGCAGGCAAATGCACCGCCATTTGGGTAACACAGTAGGTAAGGAGTTAGTGTTGGGATCCTGGATATAGTTCACACCAGGGATACTGTACATCAAGAAAAGATGTATGTTTTCCCCAATTTGGATTGAGAATGTGTAGGTTTAGGCTTGAGTATTTATTTGAATGTAATAGGTTGGGCTGGGGTGAATTGTTCTCTCACTGTAGCACTGCATATTATGTCGCTATGTATTCATGGGAAGTATATAAAACATAAAAAACGTATATTTATATAATTATCTAAATGATATCTTTCAGCTGCGCCACACAAACATCTACGAGTACAGTACCAGCTGGGGATGGGATGGGATAAATCCTGTTAGTAACAGGTCTCATGCATATTATCTGGAACGTCTTTGCAATGACTTTCAGAGAAAGGTCATTGGTCACTTCAACAGGTCAGTTGTGCAAAACCTCTATAAAGATAACATGTACCATTTACACATAATGTTTCATTTCAGAAACATCATTATTGTAATAGAATTCAAAAATTACAAACTATGCTGATGAAATTTACGTTCTCTTTTTATCTGTTAAATACATAAAATAATATGTTTGTTGACAACTGATGCTTTATTGTTTGTTGCTTAGCATGACAAATGTGCCGAGCTTTCCAGAGAAAACTTGGACTAGGAAGCAATTCTTCAGATATCAGAGGAATGAAGAAATTCTGGAACATGCCAAGCACTGCCACACTCTGTAAGTTCTGCATATTGTGCCAAGTATGGTCTCAGAATGGCAGTTGTTACTGTCCTTTCTGGTTGTCTGCAATGCTGCAGGGAAAATAGACCCTGAATATTTACTATTGATGCTGATACTTAAGTGGAGGTTCACCCAAAAAATTTATTTTTAACATTACATTCAGCCGAGTTGTCCTAATGACAATCGCCTGTTTTTTTTTTTTTCGTACATACCTTATTTTCACAGCCGCTTCCGGGTATGTCTTCTGCGGGACTGGGCGTTCCTATCTGATTGACAGGCTTCCGACCGTCGCATACTACGCATCACGAGTTGCCGAAAGAAGCCGAACGTCGGTTCGCAGGCACCGTATAGAGCCGCACCGACGTTCGGCTTCTTTCGGCAACTTGTGACGCGTAGTATGCGACGGTCGGAAGCCTGTTAATCAGATAGGAAAGCCCAGTCCCGGAGAAGACATACCCGGAAGCGGCGGTGAAATACGGTATGTACAGGGAAAAAATAAAAAAAAACTGCCGATTGTCATTAGGACAACTCGGCTGAATGTAATGTTAAAAATGTATTTTTGGGTGAACCCCCGCTTTAAGTATGATGAAATAAATGCACTCAGAATTCTCAATGAACTGTACTAAATGACCTATATATACAGAACTGAATAATGTATGTGGGACAGTGACTGACTACCGGCTCCCATTAAAGAGCTGTTTATTTTATTTTGCTATCCTTGGTTGTTTTCATATGTTTCCGGGCTTGTGCGTAGATACCATTGTATATAGTGAAGTTCTATTTAAAATTTTATAAGTGGGTCTGGAGATTAATATAAAAATATCCCCTTTCATATGTTCCATTTTTTCTAAGATATCAGCTCATAAAAACGTGTTGGCTTACTTCTAAAAAAAAAATGCTAGTTGCCTGGTTGAGTCTGGCTTCAATAATTTAGGGGTCAATTCACTAAGAGTTAAAGCGGACCTTCAGTCATCTTTTCAACTTTCCATCTATTAAATCTTTTGCCCTTGTTTTAACTTTGAATAGTAAAACATTTTTTTTTCTTCCAGTAAATACCTTATACAGTCCATTTCCTGTTTCTTGCTTGGTAATAAGGCTTATGACATCATGCACAGCTCTCTCTCACTCTTGTGAGAGTTTGCCAGGAAGGGAGGGGGTGAGTCATAAGGGGGCCAATGAGAGCTGCAGAGCTGGAGGTGTGCCTCTGTGTGTCTGTGTAAACACAGGAAGTAGAACAGGCAGCAGCTTCAGCTGCCCACAGTTAAAATGGTTGCAGCCAGACTCAGTGGAGGGAGATTTCTGCATATTATGAATAACAGTATATATAATATAATATGCAAAGTGGATGGAGGGAAGCTTCAGAATAGCAAAGAGGTCTTTATTACAAATTTATATAAGCAGACTGCAGTTCCTCTTTAAATAATGGCAAATAAAATGCGGCAAATCAGTTGTGAAAGTTAAATTCACTAAGTAAGTACCGCATTGGGCTGGTTGCTAAGCGAGCCAGGAATCAGGCTGCTGCATCCCTAACAATTGATGGTTCCTCAGCTGTCAGTGGGTTCCCTAGTGACAGCTGAATGTAAAAAAAAAGCAGACAATTGAAAACGTTGAAAAAAATGGCAAGCACCTTCCTCCCTCCTCCTGAACCATACCAGACCACATGCCCTTAACATAGGGGGTGGTTGCTTTGGAGCAATGCATGAATCTATCCATTATCCATAGAGAGGGTGGCTGGAGAGAGAGGGCGGTGCACCGTGTGGCCTTAATGGACTGGCCACCCCTGATCAGTATATTCTAACAGTAGGGAAGGCTCCCTGTTTTCAGAACACAATGGTACAGCTGGAGTGATTCACCCATATACATTGGATGTCTGGATGGGGGATTTGGGTCTTTTCTTTTTTTTTTTTTTTCGTTCAACCTTCTGACTGAATGAAAAAAAAATATTAAAGGGGGGCTCCAGGCTTCTTTAGATTATTTTTTTTAAATAAGCAACTACATATACTGTAGCTGCTGACTTTTAATATAAGGACACTCATATGTCCAGGGATCTTGCAATGTCCTCACCTGGGCTGATTCTTTAATCAGATTCAAGTGCAGGCATTGGCATCTCTAGTAAGAGAAACAAGTAGTGAAGGCTTGTGTTATTACAGCTTGTTGCCTACTGCATATGCGTGAGTCACGCTGCGCCTTGTGAATGGTCCCAGAAGACTGTGATGCATCCCAGAGGATTGCAGTGAAGGAGGGGGGCCAAACTTATCGAAACCAGGTACATACTCCCCCCCAAAAAAGTGACAAAGGTGGTAGTGGAGGGGGGGGGGAGGGTGCAAACAAGTGAAGCTTCCCCTTTAGGGTGGAGCTCCGCTTTAATGTATGGCCAGCTTAAAGGGGTTGTAAAGATAAAAATATTTTCCTCTTAAATTAAAGTCTGACAGTAGCTGATAAAGTAAAAAGTAACGTTTTGCATTATAACTAGTTTGATACCTGTTGAAATGGAGCTGTTTTATTCACCTCCGTCACTCCTGAATCGTTATTCTCACTGACTTCCTGGTTTGCGGTGCGCATTCATTCTTTCTACATCACGGTCTAATGGGAACTACAGTTCCCATTAGGGTTAGCATCCATGCCTGTGAGGGATAAGAGAGCATCTTCACGCAGGGCTGTAGTCATAGGGAGGGGGTGAGCACATTCTGCTTTCCACCATGCAAAACGGCTCAGATGCTGGTGGAAAGCAAGAAGAGGAGAGACAGGAAATGGCATTTTCAAACCTGGATTACTGTATTTTGGAGGTCAAAAGGAAAAACGAGGTAAGTGATATTTAAATGCTCTAGCTTACAGCAATCAATTGATCTAATAAAAAACAAACCTTTAGTGTTCCTTTAAAGGGGTTGCAAAAGGTACAAGTTTTTTCACCTTAATGCATTCTAAAAACATCTGAGGATTAGCGCACCCACCAAGCCCCCCTTTTACTTACCTGACCCCTCGAAAGTCCCGTGCCCTGAACGCGCAGGCTTCTCTGCTCATTAGGGACCGAGTGATACCGTGAGCGGCTATAGCCGCTCACTGTATCACGGGAATGCCCCCGCAAGAACTCACCACCATGCAAGCTCACTCGCATGAAGGTGGTGAATTCTTGCGGGGAGGAGACGAGACAGCCACCGAGGGACCCCGGAAGACCAGGTTCGGGGCCAGTAAAGTAAATCTCCTGTTTTTTTATTTGTAATAGGCACGAGGCATGAAAATAGCTTCCTTAATAAAAAGACGTTATGCCCTTTTTTCCTGTTCCATCTTAACCACATGACAACCGGGCCTATTTTGCCACTTCTCTCCTTCATGTAAAAATCTAAATTTTTTTGCTAGAAAATTAATCAGAACCCCCAAACATTTTATATATATATTTTTTTAGCAGACACCCTAGGGAATAAAATGGCGGTCATTGCAACTTTTTTTCTCCCACGGTATTTGCGCAATATTTGTTTTTAGGGAAAAAAACAGTTTCATGAATTAAAAAATAACAAAACAGTAAAGTTAGCCCAATTTTTTTGTATAATGTGAAAGATGATGTTACGCCGAGTAAATAGATACCTAACATATCACGCTTTAAAATTGCGCACACTCATGGAATGGCGCCAAACTTCGGTACTTAAAAGTCTCCATAGGCGACGCTTTACATTTTTTTACAGGTTACTATTTTCAAGTTACAGAGGAAGTCTAGTGCTAGAATTGTTGCACACGCTCTAACGCACGCGACGATACCTCACATGTGGGGTTTGAACGGCGTTGACATATGTGGGCGGGACTTGCATGCGTGTTCGGTTCTGCGCGCAAGCTACCGGGGAAAGGGGCGTTTAAAAAATGTTTTATTTTTTATTTTAACACTTTTGTTTACATTTTTTTTTAATCACTTTTATTCCTATTACAAGGAATGTAAACATCCCTTGTAATAGGAATCACTGTGACAGGTCCTCTTTATGGAGAGATGCGGGGTCAATAAGACACCACATCTCTCCTCCAGGCTTACAAGCATGAAATCGGTGAAAAAAAATTCACGATCACATGCCGACAGCCGCGATTGCGGCTTTGTTTACTTCCGGGTACTCTCCTCTTCTCCGGGCCTCCGACGGTCATAGAGATGACTGGTGACCATCTGGTCTCTGGGCCCCTGTTGGCATGGGAGAGCCCGGAGAAGCACCGGATGGCGGCAGGATGGGGGGGGGACGTGACCTCCCGCTACCTATAAGAACATCCTCGGTCGTCAAGTGGTTAAAGTCTAGAATAGCAGATTAATTTGGCTTGGTCGATTAAATAGTTTAAAAAAATAGAATATGTACTTTGAATTGTCCTAACAAAGTTGAGAGGACAAGCCAAGGTGAACATGTATAAACCTTATTAAGGCTGGAAAATGGGCAGTTTCTGCACTTTACTAAAAAAAAGTTTCGCTTTTTTCGGGAAATGTCATGCATCGTGCAGGCAGCGTGCATTAGTATACATGTTTTCCTTTTATAGTTATGATGACAACATGGATGTAGCTTGTTGTCACCCAAACAAAATGTTGGGACAATATGGCTACAGCAGTAGTATTCATTCTGGTCTCATTCAAATCAACTTTCATTGTTTTCTATAATGTGGCAAAAATGTGAATTAATATATAATGAATGTTGGTGAAACATGAGAGATCTTTCCATTCAATGTTATTTCCTTAAAACTGATTTTTTTTTTGTGCTGTAGTGTTAGCAGCTTCCTAGGTCGGCAATCTTTCCTGCTGGATCTTCAGGAGCAGATAAAGGCTGGAAACAGACACCTAATAGTTCTTCATGGGCAGCCTGGAAGCGGCAAGAGTGCTCTTATGGCCAAACTGGCGGTATCAGCAACACATTGGATTTCTGGGTAAGATCTATTATTATAGAGATGGATAATAGAGATTTTCTCACCTATTTACTAAGGCAGTACAATTAGCAGTGGTGATGGTCCTAATTCAGGGCAGCAAATCAGATATCACCCCTTAATTAAACTGACTACATGAAACTGAAATCAGTTGCCACTTGTGATTGCACTTTACAAATTCCTACTGTTTTTCTTTTATCTGATAATATGACTACAATTCACAAATGTATGGTTTTAAAGGTTCACCCAGGCTATTATTTCCTCTTCTTATACAGGGACATCAGGGTTGTGGCTCGATTTATAGGAGCTACTGGTGAGAGCAGAGATATTCGTCTGTTGCTACAAAGTCTTTGCTATCAGATTGCAGATATATATGACCTGCCAACGTGCTTCTCAGAGGTAATCTCTACACATTTATATCCAGCTGTGTCATTTGTGGTTGACTTTACCAGCTTTAATATACTGTAACTAGGAACAAAACAATTTTGTGTTTTTATGAAAAGGCACTCCCATGTACCAGCTTATGGCTAAATTGGGTGAACACAACATAAGGTGTAAAAGCAGTTTAATTGCAATGTTTTGGGTCTTTGGCTTGGGACTTCTGCTACCCATGGGTGTATATCAGTGGCAGCTGGTGCTCAATTTTTTTTGGGGGGGGGGGGCGCAAACGGAAAAAAAAATTGCAGCCTCACTGTGCCCATCAAATGCAGCCACTGTGCCATCAATTGTCACCACTCTGCCATGCCATCAAACCCAGCCACTGTGCCATCAATTGTCACCACTGTTCCAGGCCATCAAAAGCAGCCACTGTTCCATCAATTGGCACCACTGTGCCATGCCATCAAATGCAGTCACTATGCCATGCCATCAAACGCAGCCACTGTGCCATGAATTGTCACCACTGTTCCATGCCATCAAATGCAGTCACTATGCCATGCCATTAAATGCAGCCACTGTGCCATGAATTGTCACCACTGTTCCATGCCATCAAATGCAGTCACTATGCCATGCCATCAAACGCAGCCACTGTGCCATCAATTGTCACCACTGTGCCATGCCATTAAACGCAGCCACTGTGCCATGCCATCAAACGCAGCCACTGTGCCATGCCATCAAACGCAGCCACTGTGCCATGCCATCAAACACACTGTGCCATCAATTGTCGCCACTGTGCCAATTGTCACCACTGTGCCCTTTAATTGTCGCCACTGTGCCCATTGATGTCACTGTGTCCTTTAATTGTTGCCACTGTGCCCATTCATGCCGCTATGCCAATTGTCCCCACTGTGCCCATTGTCCCCACTGTGCCTATTATCGTCAGACTCGTCACTGTGCCCTTTAATTGTCGCCGCTGTGCCAATTGTCCCCATTGATGTCACTGTGCCCTTCGTCGCTGCTGTGCCCCCAAGGCACTTACCTTTACTGGAGTCAGCCATCCACGTCCTCGACCCTCGCCTCGATGTCTTCTCCCGCCCTCGATGACGCTTCAGCCAATCAGGTTACCGGTAGCCAGAACCGGCCAACCTGATTGGCTAAGACGCCTGTCAGTCTTATCCAAGGAGCGCACATACCTACGTTCCGAGGATAAGCTTCCGGGGACCCGAGGGCTGTACTCGGAAAGCCTATCAGAGCCGCTGGCTCTGATAGGCACTTCCGTACAGCCAACCAGCTGCCGTTATTCAGCTGGCTGGCGCTCAACATCCGGTCAGCTGAATAGTGGATGGCAGCGGGACAATAACATAGATTCGTGCAATGCATGAATCTATGTTATTAGACTCAGTGGCAGTGAGAGCCAGAGGGGGTGGCGCTCCGGCACCCTCTATGGACGAACCGCCATTGGTGTACAGGTTCTTTTAAGAGCCTTTAAAAGCCCCTGCTAAAAAATTTCGGTATTGCCCCCAAACCACCATTTAGGTCCTGGAAATTTAAAGCCGAAGACATACTATAATAGTCACAAGATGCTGCGGATTTAAGGGTAGAAGACAGATTCTGTGGGAAAAACCTGAAATTTGCCATGTGGCATTTATTTTAAGTGAACACTTTTGTTTTTTCATGGATTAAGGGGTACAGGTGGCGTCATGCTACTTTTCTTCCTCCATCTTTCATAGGCATAGTCTCTGATAAATAAAGCTCACTGTCATACTTACTTCAGTAGTCAGTTTATTCAGCAGTTTAGATATTGTTTAGGTTCTTCTTCACAAGTAATGCCATAGCTTGGAGCTTATGAAATCAAATTTGTTCTGAACGATAGCTACATTATTGACATTCATATTTTTAGGACATGTCTAAATGAAACTGTACAGCTGTTGGCTTTAAATGGAACAAAATACATTAATGTATTGCATATTTTGGGATATTTTTTAACATCTTTTGAGCTTCTTTAATTATAAATATGCCTCAGTAACAGGTTTAAAAACTCTGAATGAAAATCATATATAAGTGTATATAATGGGGAATTTGTTTTTTCTTTTCTTTCCTTTTTTTTTTTTTTTAGAATATCAATGGGTTAATAAATGAGTTTTCAACAGTGCTGGAGTTTGTTCCACGGAGAAGACCTCTAATGGTGATCCTGGATGGTTTAGATGCTTTATCAGGAAATTACACAAACTTTTCCTGGATACCCAAGGAACTGCCTCCAAATGTCAACTTCATTGTATCTGTTCCCAGTGGCAGTGAATCAGATTGCACCTTCTTTAAACAATTACAGGTAATACATTTTTTATTTTCTTTTCTAGTACTAGAGATGTACAACCTATACAATAAAAAAAATTGTTTTGCCAACAATTCACCCAATTCCTCTCATGATCCATATGCTAGCAAATTTACCTATCATGAACTTCAAATTAGTTGATTTGCTTTTTTTGACTATGACTTTGGAAGGAATTTTTTTGGTGGGTCTGGTATGGATTTTAAGGGGAACTCCATGCCAAAAAAAAAAAAAAGGCGTAGGCCCCCCCCCCCCAATCCATATCAGACCCTTATCCGAGCAAAGGGGGATGAGCAAGGCCTCATCCCCACAACCCTTGCCTGTTCCCCCCATGTTGTATTCACCAAAAAACTGTCAAATAAATAAAAACAGAAGATAGTTTTTGACAATTCCTTTATTTTAAAATAAAAATAACAAATTGTCCTGCGATGGCCCATTCATCTTTAATCACGGCACAGACGGACCCGTAAAATAGAAGAAAAAAAAGCTCTGCCTCGATGGGAGGCGTCCCGCAGACGGCTGTCTCTTGGCTGTAACAGTTGTTATATAGGCAAGGGCAGGACCACCGGGTGACATAACTGGGGGATCCCGCCCCCCTCTGATGTCACATGACACTGCCACTAGCTAACTAACCTGCCTGCCTAATCTAGCTCAATCTATTTCCGTCCACAGTCACACACTGTACATGGCTGCTATGTAAGCAGCCTTTTATAGTGTGGGGCATGGATTTAGTCCCCCATAGCCATAATTTGCCAAAGGCACCCTGAATTTGCCACAAACGCCCCATTATATTCGCTGAACGGGCAAACACCCGATGTTCAAGTCGAATTTACGTTCAACTTAAACATCAAGCCAATCCCTACTAAATAATATATCCACAGCACATAAATAACTACACGGAGCAAATCATGGCTACCTTGGTTATGTGCAACCTATGGGCAGAAACTGCCCATTGTCCAGTGTCCATTAACATTTAGGTGGTGCATAACTGAGGCAGTCATGATTTATAGTCTGCTCTGTGAACCATGATGTACTCCAAGAAATGGATTTTACAGAAGTTAAGTGGGGAGATGTTGTACATTTAAAGGGGACCAGTCGCTATTCAACAATATTGACTATACTATTTCTCTGGGGAGCCTGGTGGATGAATGGAGTAATCAATATCCAGAGAAAGTGCAGTGAGCAGGCACTCCCATTGGTGGTGGAGCACTCTTATTTTTGGTGGAGCAAGTAATTAAAGATAGATCTTCACATTATGAATTGATGTTGAACTTTTTTGATTTATTACATTTGAAGACATCTATTTTTGGGACTAATTGCTGTGATTGTTATTTAGATTTACTGATAACTTTGTCATCATATGATACTGTGGATTTTTGTTATTTTTTGGTAGTTATTTATGTGCTGTAGATATATCTTTGAGTAGCGCAACACAATTTATCACTTTTTATTGCCATTGGTTTGGGAATACATTGAGTGTTTTGCTGCAACTCACTAAGAGCCCATTCACACAGGGATGACTTTAGATCCCTCTTCAAGTCGCCCCAAGTCACCCCTTAACCTTCCTGGCGGTATGATTCTTTCAGAAAAAACATGCTGAAAGCGGTACCATTATTTGCAAGGAAATTTGGCGTTTTATACTGTAGGCCTGTAATTTTTTTAGAAATAACTCACTTAAATCTGACCAAACAAGATTCTAATAGGCATCCCGGGTATGACATTTTTTTAAAAACAAAATTATAAATTATAATATAATAAATAATTATAAATAATTATAACAAATAATAATATAATTATAATAAAAATTATTCAATAATGTAATCAAATCAAAATCACTGAAATTTGCTCAGTTGCAGAATTGTTGCTGTCATTTTTTTATTTTTTTTATGACGAATTTCCCCACAAATCGCTATCGCACAATTCTGCAAGTGATTATAATTTATTATCGCTGTTTTTTAGCTGATCTAAAACTATTTTTGACATAAAGGGACACTTTTGGTTGCTATGGACAATCTACAGTTTGCAGGGAGAAAGAAACATTTTTATTATATAAAATAACATGCAGGACACTGGGCAGACCACTAGGGACAAGGGGGTGTGTTTTTTTTACATACAGTACTGTAATCTATAAGATTACAGTATACTGTATGTAATGTGTTTGTTTACTTTTTTGAATTTGGCGCCGTTCTCCGTCCCCGTGCGTCGTAACGTCGCAGGGAACGGAGATCGGCGGCACAGGAGGACGCTGTGTGAATCGAGCGAGGTCCCGCTCGCTCACACAGCGCGGTGGCATCGCTGGATCCAGGGGCAAGGTAAGTAAACAGTGCCTGTGGATCTAGCGAGGCAAGCCCGAGTCTGACTCGGGGTTACCGCTCGCAGCATGAAAATCTAAACCCGAGTCAGACTCGGGAATACCGCCAGGCAGGTTAATCGCCACAAGTCGCGCTAAATGAGAAAATCAATGTAAGTGAATGGAACCGTCTTAATGCACACTACTGCAGTCGCTCCGACTTCAGAAAAGATTCCTGTACTACTTCAATCCGACTTCTAGGCGACTTGTAGGCAACTTGTACCCATTGATTTCAATGGAAGTCGCCTCAGAAGTCTGATCACTGTCTTAACAGAAGCAACAATACAGGAAGAGAACATACATTTCTCAGGCAAACCCCTCCCTCCCACAGAGCTGATTGTTGTTTGATTGGCCACTGGAAAGACTGTCCTGGAGACGACTTGAAGTTGCCTTGTAAGTTGCCTTAGGTTGTGCTGTGATTCATACTCAAGTCATGTCCAAGTTGCCCCCCAAAGTCGTGTTGGAAGTCGTGTTGCCCCTGTGTGATAAGAGATTCATTATTATTTATTTTTTATTACTTGACACGCTTTGCATGTTTTATTTTTGAGGTAGCGTTCAGAGGTTTAGATTTTATTGTTTATATATTACTTTTATTTTAATTTAAGGGTCTAAATTAAAGTATTACTATACTGATATATACAGTATCTAATAACTATAACTAATAAGTCCAAAAAAAATTCTTAGTTTGGATAGAGTGGAGAGGGATTAAAACACCTGTCAGTTTTTATTGCTGTTTGTGCCCCTGTAAAGGAGATTCATCCTCTGTTTGTCCTGTTTGCCATTATCATTGAAAGTGAAAGTAATGGAAATTTTGGGTTGTCCCCAGAAAAGTTATAGAGGGGAAATCTTCCAATGGGGACCCTTGTTCTGGTGACCTGGGGTCCCCAAGAGATTCCCTTAATTTCCAGGGATTTCCTATAACCTCCTTATTGGCTATGGAACAGAAAGTGAGGGGAAATCTCCACAATGGGACACAGATGGTGAAATAAATCTGACAGTGGTTACAACCCTCCCTTGCTCTATCCAAAATTAAAAAAACGTTTGCCTATAGTTCTACTTTAAACGAAAGCATGCTCCACCTCCAACACTGACAGGATTTTTTTTCATAACTGAAGACTAGATTTTTATTTATCCACATTTATCCAAAAAGGAGTTTTTGTATAAACACATGCTCAAACTAGAATTGTATAATTTATTGTAGGCATTAGTATGTGTGTACAGTAGAAGCTGCAGCAAGTCAGATAAAGCCTGCCTTATTTCCTGGCTGGAGAATGGCCAGCATCATCAATCTCTGTCCTTCCCAGCCTTAAGGTCTGTGGCCTATCCATGTAATTCATGTTACTGGGTCTAACATAAGGTATGCAATGAAAACAGAAAGGTTCTATTTAAAAATGTTCTACACTCCTGTGACCCATTTTTAGCAGACAGCGGGCTGAAGCCTGTTGTCGGCTGACGTCACAGAGCTTGGGCTCTGGAAAGATTGTGACCATTGGGTCGCTTTCCGCCCACATGCCTGGACCAGCACCTGGCTTAGCCTCTCAGCAAGAGAGCCTGAGCCGCTCCCACCCCCTCCACAGCCCAGCGCTCCAGTGAGTGCGGGAAGGCAGAGCAGAGAGCCAATGACTGAACAGCACCAGCTCTTTGCTCAGGGAGCTCTTCAAACCGAGCGATTGTCAGTGTATGATCACTCAATTCTCAGTCTTAGAGCTAGTGGGGGACAGATGCCGCATCGGACCAATGCTGCACCCACCTGAGTAAGTATGATTCTAAAAAGAAAAACATTCCATACTTCTCTTTTAATCTTTACTGTAACAACAGATTGTATTTTATTTTGTTTTGCAGAAACTTACGGTAGAGCAGAATGTGATCCAGATACCACCACTAAGCTCAGTAGAAATAAATGAAATGTTTGACTTTTGCGTGAGTAAGGATCACCGTAAACTTACCAGTAACCAAAGAGCAGTATTGCGTCAGGCTTGTGAAGCCTATCCTATTCCACTGTTTGTGACCTGCGCTTATATGGAGTCTCAGCTATGGACATCGTATACCCCAGACTCAGATATCTATCTGTATCCTAATATCTCAAAAATTTACTCTTGGATTCTAGGAAGACTGGAGAGGATACATGGAGAACAAATGGTAAAGAAAAGTGCATCTTACATTTCCCTGTCTAGGAATGGCATCACACGAGAAGAGCTCCTGGACTTGTTATCTCTAGACCAAGGTGTCATGGATGAGATTAAACAATACCAGGGTGTTACGGTGCCAGTATTTCCAGAAGCACTTTGGGAAAAGCTGCGTTGTGACTTTGGAGTTCACTTGGTTGAGCAAAGGACGGATAATAGTTATGTTTTTGACTGGGCGCACAACCAGTTCAGGTCAGTTTGTTTGAATCGATATGTGAAAACAAAGGAGTATCAGATCGCTATCCATTCTGCATTTACAAACTACTACCTGGAAAGTCGTAGTCGCAATAAACTCAGTAAAAGTGAGGTGCCAATGATGCCATTCTCATGGCTGGTAAAGGAAGAGAACACGACAGTTCCTGTGTTTAACCTGCGTAAACTCCTTGGGATATCTTATCACCTGGTCCAGTCTAACCAGATTTCCCGGCTGATAACAGAGTGCATATTTAATTACGAGTACCTTCTCCATAAAGTTTGGGCTTCGTCTGTTGTAAAGATCCAAGAAGACATAAAGGCTGCCATTAATCCTGAACGGTAAGATAGTAAACACTGATGGTATTTAAACATCTGATGCATCTGATGAACTTAGTTTTTTTTGTTTTATTGAGGGATAAACCTTGGATGGGGATGGGACCCAAGATCCACTCCCCCACCAAAAAAAATAAATGATACACTCATATGCATAATTACTAAACCGCAAGATCTTTCTAAATCCCGCGATAACTCGCGGCAGACCTCCTGTGAACAATGACAAAAGCTCCCAGGACACATTGCGGCATCGAGGAAGTGACGGAATACCCTCACACTACCTGATGAATCCATATACAGGAAGCGGCCAGTAACATAAAGGATTACTAAGGTTTGCCTTCCCCTGACAGTGACTTGAGCTGGGCATCGCCGCTTAGTGAAAGATCGGCTTGGGTGGCTCGGCTGCTCTAGTCCTGCAAAGGGAACTGAGTTCCTGCTGTGAAAAAAGTGCAGGAACTCCGTTCCCATGCATTCCCGCAGGACTTGATCCCTGCCCAGTGTGGATGAATAGAACATCAATTGTTTTTTGGGACAACTATGTACACTTCTTGTACATACTCCTTCAGCTTTCTCTTGCACAAACTTGCTTGAAGCTCGTCACTCCTCACTCCACCAGCACATCACTTGCTGCAGACTGCTACTCCTAGTCACCTCCAGCACATCACTTGGTTCCCAAGGAACAGCTGGCACTATTCGTTTGCTTAGGCCTGACACTGACTCAGCCAGGCCTCAGCAAATGGCCTTTGCAGGCTGGGACTGCGGCGGGCCCCAATGGTGTAGCAGAAAAATCCTGATCCCAGTTAGCCCTCTTCAGACACTGCCAACCCTCCTGGCTGCAGTTGCCTCTTTCCACTGCCCTTTCCACCACAGTCCACTCTTCTGGTTCTGCACCCATCTCAGACTGTAAGCTCCTAGTCCTCTCAGGCGTGCCTCCCCAGCTCTGAGTACATCCAAGTTTTATCCTGTGTTGAGTCATGATGAAGGGGGAGTGGTGTTGCCCCTGAAATGTGTTGGCTGTTTTTATTTATTTTTTCCCAAAAATTAAAAGGATCTTGGACTCTTTTATCTGATTTTGGACTGTATCATTTATTGTTCTTCTTTTATCCAGAAAAGAAAAAGGAGATCCACTCACTACAGTGGGGATCAAAAGTTTGGGCACCCCAGGTAAAAATGTGTATTAATGTGCATAACGAAGCCAAGGAAAGATGGAAAAATCTCCAAAAGGCATCAAATTACAGATTAGACATTATTATAATATGTCAAAAAAAGTTAGATTTTATTTCCATCATTTACACTTTCAAAATGACAGAAAACAAAAAAATGGTGTCTGCAAAAGTTTGGGCACCCTGCAGAATTTATAGCATGCACTGCCCCCTTTGCAAAGCTGAGACCTGCTAGTGTCACGGATTGTTCTCAATCATCGTCTGGGAGGACCAGGTGATGTCAATCTCAAAGGTTTTAAATGCCCAGACTCATCTGACCTTACCAGTAATTTGATGCCTTTTGGAGATTTTTCCATCTTTCCTTGGCTTCGTTATGCACATTAATACAAATTTTTACCTGGGGTGCCCAAACTTTCGATCCCCACTGTATATAATCCAGCTTTCATTTTGTAACACCAATATACAGTGGCAAAGTAGCTCTTCTGTGCCAGATCATGTACCTATGTGATCTGGCACTTCCGGGTAGGGGGCCTGCTGGTTATGCTATAATTAGAATGTCTGCTGCCACACGCAGATCAGTGAGCAGAAGACAGGACAGAGCTCTGCATATGTAAACAATGCAGAGCTCTGTCCTGTCAGCAGGGTCGTGGCGTTTTTCCCCCCCTGCAAAGCAGAGAATAAAAACTGGCACATCCTTTAGTAAAAGCACCTTACAGTTAACACATAAACACTGGCTAGGCACACATTTAACCCTTTTATTGCCCTAAATGTAAACCCTTTTCCAGCCAGTGTCATTAGTACAATGACAGTGCATATGTATATCACTGATCACTGTATTAGTGTCACTGGTTCCCACAAAGTGTCAGTTAGTATCAGATTGTCTGCCGCAATATCGCAGTCCTGCTATAAGGCGCTAATCACCACCATTACTAGTAATGGCCTGATCATGAAGGGGGTAAATCTTCTGCAGGGAAAGTGGTTAATGCAAACCAATGCAATAAAAGTCTCACAGGGGCTTAATCATATAGTTAGACTGCAGGGGAAAACAATCATTATATCCAAGTTTAACAACTACACATATAAAACAACTACACATATAACTCATTAATTATCTCAGTGAGCTGAGCGAATGATTACATTATCAATTCAGAGCAATTTCACAGTAGGTAGAGCACTATACTTCTACACACTGCTACATACAACAGGTGATCAAAGAACACTGAATCTTCCCCCAGAGAAAAACATTTTGACAATATGTATCAAAGTGTATCCAAGTTAGATCTTTGTTATATTGTGTAACAACTTCAGCCCAGGAAGGATTTGCCCCTTAATGACCAGAGCATTTTTTGCGATTCGGCACTGCGTCGTTTTAACTGACAATTGCACGGTCATGCAACGTTGTACACAAACAAAATGTATGTAATTTTTTCCCCCACAAATAGAGCTTTCTTTTGGTGGTATTTGATCACCTCTACGTTTTTTTTGCGCTATAAACAAAAAAAAGACAGACAACTTTTTACTTTCTGCTATAATACATATCCCAAAATTAAAAAAAACAAACAAATGTATTCATTAATTTAGGGCGATATATATTCTTCTACATATTTTTGGGAACAGTAGATCGGTCATGTCACTAGGCAGAATGTGTAAATGCCTTGTTTACATAAGCAGTGCCCCGTTCTACCTCTCCTCATCGCGATCGCGGGCCGCCAGTGGACATCAAGTCTGCGATGTGCACGCGCTCGCTATCTTGCTTCTACAGAGGGACATACAGGTCTGCCCATTTGCACAGCAGTGCCACTCTGCTGACGTATATCGGTGTGAGCTGGTCGGCAAGTGGTTAAGTTTAATCTATGTTCATTAAAATTTTAGCACATATACAAGTAGCGTCATGTCACAACTGAGTATAAAAGAGAAGAGAGGCGCCTCTAAGTGTAGCAATATGGTTACATTTAATGAAGGTACAACATTTAGCAGCTCACATGGTTGATGATTAAGGCACATCTAAGTATACAGGCATCCGGGGTAAAGCTGTCCACATAGACCATCCTCTGCACCGCCATTGACATCATCCCTCCCACACTGCACTCCACAAGCAGTTCAAGCCTCGCTTTCTGATCGCTCTACTGCAGGGTTGTCTTCCTGGTCACTATTGCAGATTGACAGCGGTGAAAGCCAGTGGTACGGAGGATGATCTATGTGGACAGCTTTACCCCGGATAGCCTGCATACTTAGATGTGTCTGTTTAAATCATCATACTTCACTTACTGTAATATAAAACTGTATTCACGTTAATCATCCAATTATTGATAAGCAGAAGTCCTGTTTCTTATATTTTTTATTTTCCTTGCACATAATTGGGTATTTAAAGTGAATACTTAATTTGTTAGTTAAGTAAACAGCCTCCGTTCTGTTTGCAAAACAACCCCAACATCCCATAACTAAAATAATGAACTTAATACAATGTTCAAAACAACTTGTGCCCAACCTCCTTGGCACTTACCGTGTTACCCATGAACCCTTGCAGAAGGTAGTTTGCGGTTTTCTTACCTAGGTGCTTACTCAGGTCAGTGAAAGATAAATATTCTTTAGACTGATTTCTAGTAGTTTGGTTTATTTTTTTTACACTATCTTAAACTTACCATGCTGTTCATCCCATTTCTCTTCATGTGTTTTTTTCCTCTGATTGTTTATTAGGATCTTGCTGTGGTGCAAGTCTTTTTAAGGGAATATAGAGAGCAGAAATGTGGAAGTCTGGATTAATAAAGGGGATTTAATAACAGTAGTCTCCAGTAGCCTAATGTCTCACCTTCTCCTGCAACACATTTACAGTCTTTGACCACCTCCTCCAATTGTATTTCTGCAGTCTCGGATACCGTAGTATTGCATTCACTCAATATTATATTATAAGACCCTTTAGTGATGTCAGGGGTCACACATTAGGCCCTTATATTAAAAAAGTTTACAACCACTGTTCTATACAATTATACCTCAATTACTCAATTACTATACACTAATAGCCAGATTCAGGTAGAGATACGACAGCGTATCAGTAGATACGCCGTCATAACTCAGAATCTGCGCCGTCGTATATTTAAGCGTATTCTCAAATCGAGATACGCTTAAATGTTGCTAAGATACAACCGCCGGCGCCATCGTATCTTAGTTGTCTATTTACGCTGGCCGCTAGGGGCGTGTACGCTGATTTACGCCTAGAAAACGTAAATCAGCGAGATACGCCTATTCACGAACGTACGCTTGCCCGTCGCAGTAAAGATACGCCATTTACATAAGGCGTTTTCAGGCGTAAAGATAAACCACCAAAAAGATGGCGCAGCCAATGTTAAGTATGGACGTCGGAACCGCGCCAAATTTTTCAAGTTTTACGTCGTTTGCGTAAGTCGTCCGTGAATGGGGCTGGCCGTAATTTACGTTCACGTCGAAACCAATGAGTCTTTGCGGTGTAATTTGAAGCATGCGCACTGGGTTACGTCCACGGACGGCGCAAGAGCCGTTCGTTAAAAACATAATTTACGTGGGGTCATGCTTAATTTACATAAAACACGCCCACCTCTTCCACATTTGATTTAGGCGCGCTTACGCCGGCACATTTACACTACGCTACCGCAAGTTGTTTGTGAATACTGCATATGAGATACGCTACGCCTGCCTAAAGTTAGGCACGTCTACCTGAATCTGGCTATAAGGCTTCATATAAACATATGGTTGGGGGGCAGCTGAAAATAGGGTTAAACCAGGCGGTGAGGAGGCATCGCATTGCTTCCTCACCACCCGTCAATAGCCTCTGAAGTGTGATCCAAACACAGATCGGGCTTCATGGGAAAGGGAGATTTAGACGCATTAGATGCAGGTCTAAATTTACCCTAAGGATAACCATTGCTTGTACCCCTTTAATTCTTACTTTCCTCCCCCCTACTTCTGTTTTTTTTTCTTCTATTTTTGATATCGAAATGTGATGTTTTGTACTGCATTATATTGTTTCCATTAAAAAACTAGCAACAATTAACATTTCAACCTTTTTTCAAAAATGTCAATTGTCACGGAAATTTCCGTACAGTGTTTTAAAGTGGATTTTCACCTTTGCAGCCCAATTTGAGAAACATTAAAACATGTTTTTTAGGTGTTCTTATTCACATAGCATACAATAAAAATTATTTAAAAAAATCTTAAATTTCTAGTTGTTTCTTTAAACATGATTATGCAAAGGACTCTAAATGCTGCTTGCATTGTTCAGGTTTAATTGCAAATATATATATATAATGTGCCTGCAAAGGTGGAAATACACTTTAACTTATTTTTTCTTTATTATACTGTTTGGTCCCATAAACTTTTTACTAGAATCTGTATATCCTCCTAATCATCACACACTGGTGATATATTTTGCATAACAGACCATCGCTTGATTTGAATCTGCTGTCTGAAACTCTTCAGTTATCTACCAAAGTTTTGCTGACAGATCCCTGTCAACTGGCTTCTCAGCTGAAAGGACGACTCCACCAGATAGAAGTTTTAGATAAACCTGTTGCTCCTGGTAAGATATACTTTTTAATGATATCCACACAAAAAAATGATAACCTTCGTAAACTGATTACATGTAATTTCGTGAGTTGACAGAGGTTTCATATTTACTTTAGTAATATATTCAAATCATATGATTAATTGATATACATATCATGTGCCTAAAGGAAAATATCACAAATGGTTTACTATTTATTCATATGAGTATAGCTGTACTATAGGAGTGTATAGGACCAGTGTGGATTTGATTATCATCCTGATCATTCTTTAACTTGTTTATTTATTTGCTATTGTATATGTTTCTTAGCTAAAGGATACGTGCCATCAAGACAAGGCAGAGGCAGGATGGGCACCTACCTTGAGGATTGCACTATGGGGGGAACAGTTGGGGCTCCAGCATCCACATTGTCCCAACTGGTTCCTGCACTGTGTGGGACCAAGCTGTCAATTGACAGCTCAGTCCTGAAGATTACACTGGGGGAGCCGTGTAAACAGTGGTGCCACCGTCTTTGTATTAGGAGTGCTGAAACTACTCTTGAGAAACAGAGTGCAGTGTACCCGCGTCAAAGTGACAGAAGAGCCCCAGTGATTAGACTCTGTAGCCCTCTTTTGGTGGAGGTTATGATAAATGGCTCTCCCCTAACAGGACAGTGTGCTAAATCTGTAGGTAATTATGAGAACCAGAACCTTTGCTCAGTGGAAGAGTGGGTTTGATAGTTGGCAGTGCCACCACTCTGTACAGAAGAGATTTCCTTCTTGGGAAATTAACCAGTAATCTAAAAAAATCTATAAAAGTAATTGGCAAAAGAGGAGCTATTGCAACCAGCATGTAACTATACGTATATAGATGCACAGCTGTATGAAAAAATTATACCAGCTTTATATCAGAAAAGATTAATAAGAATATATACATCCAAACATGTATAAACAGGTATTATCAGCAAAGGGCAAGTCATAACGAAATAGTGTACATAAATCTGGGTGTATATAGTTATTAATAAAGATACCTCCAGATGAAGGTTGCAGCACAGTTGCAAGGGCCCCTGAAGATGATCGTGATGTGGCATCTGTCTTGGCATTGGAGAACTGAAGACCAGATCAGCCATGATGGGGAGATCCTCCAACCACTATCCAACCAGCCTGGAACGCAGCTTCTCACCAGAAGAAACTGTGGTGTAGCACTGGAACTCAGAGTCAGCCTATCTACTCTGTGTCCCTAGTAGTTTCTAATCTGTCATGGAACTGGACCCCTAACAAGTGGGCATCAGATACCTAATCTGGCTCTAGACTATGCTGGCCCTGAGCTAAATCTAGCTAAAGAATCCCAGACCAGAAGAGACAGGGTTAACTAAAATAACAGCAGCTGCATATAAACTATATTACAATAATCAGGCTCACCTACTAATATACTGGAAGGTGACCAACGGACAGAGATAAGATGAAATATACCGCGCACTCAACAGAAGCAATCCAATGCTAGTGTGCAGTCTGCAGCACAGGTGTCAAGTCTCATTGTGTCTTCTCACACTAAATACAATTTATAAGAGAGAAGAGCCAGCAACTCCAAAGCCCTTGAGACAAAAATGTATTGGCTACATATGAGTATTAAAAAAGCAAACAGCTGACACGGTTCGGCATGAGCCTTAGTCATAGCAAGTTTAAAAATAAAATAATAAAAACATTTATTATTATTATTATTATTATTATACAGGATTTATATAGCGCCAACAGTTTGCACAGCGCTTTACATCAGGGAAGACAGTACAGTCACAATACAATCAATACAGGAGGGATCAGAGGGCCCTGCTCGTTAGAGCTTACAATCTAGAAGGGAGGGTCAAGTGGAAAAAAGGGTAGTTAGCTGTGGGGGATGATCAGATGGACTCAAATGAAAATACAGTTATGTGTGGGAAGGGTAGGCTTCTCTGAAGAGAAGGGTTTTCAGGGATTCTCTAAAAGCTGATAGAGAAGGAGATAGATGGATAGATTGGGGTAAGGAGTTCCATAGGCATGGAGAGGCTCTAGAAAAGTCCTGGAGACAAGCATGGGAGCAGGTGATGAGAGAGCTAGAGAGTAGGAGGACTTGAGAAGAACGAAGAGAACGTACAGGTTGGTATTTAGAAACTAGGTCAGTGATGTAGCTGGGGGCAGAGTTGTGGATGGCTTTGTAGGTAATTGTTAGTATTTTGAATTTAATTCGTTGGGTGAGCGGAAGTCAGTGGAGGGATTGACAGAGGGGAGTAGCAGAGACAGAGCGGTTGGTAAGGTGGATTAGTCTGGCAGCAGCATTCATGATGGACTGAAGGGGGGATAGAGTATGCAGAGGTAAGCCAATGAGGAGGGAGTTGCAGTAATCGAGGCGAGAGATGACCAGGGAGTGAATTAAGAGTTTTGTGGTGTCATTGGTTAGAAATGGGCGTATTTTGGAGATGTTGCGAAGGTTGAGGCGGAAAGATTTGGACAGTGATTGAACGTGAGGCTTAAAGGAGAGTTCAGAGTCCAGGACTACTCCTAGGACCTTGACATGTGGGGATGGGCAGATAGTTGTACCATTAATTTTGACAGAGAGATCAGGGGAAGAGGCACGTGGGGGAGGAAAAATTATAAGTTTTGGATAGGTTGAGTTTGAGGAAGTGGTGCGACATCCAAACTGATATATCTGATAGTAAATTAGTGATACGTGAGGAGAATGAAGAAGTGGGTTGAGGGGTAGAGAAGTAGATTTGAGTGTCATCAGCGTAAAGATGGTATTGGAAGCCGTGGGAGGCTATCAGCTGACCCAGGGAGGAGGTGTAGATAGAAAATAGGAGAGGTCCAAGAACAGAACCTTGGGGGACCCCAACAGAGAATGGAAGAGGAGAGGAGGAAGTAGAGTTGTAAGCAACGCTGAAGGTGCGGTTGGATAAGTAAGTGGAGAACCAGCGAAGAGTACAGTCACGGAGACCAAAATTGTGGAGTTTTTTGAGGAGGAGTGGGTGGTCAACCGTATCGAAGGCGGCAGAGAGGTCCAGGAGTAGGAGCACAGAATAGTGTGCCTTAGTTTTGGCTGTTAGTATATCGTTTGTTAGTTTTAGGAGAGCAGTTTCTGTGGAATGTTGAGGACGAAATCCAGACTGAAGGGGATCATGGAGGTTATTTTGAGCAAGGTGGACGCTCAGTTGGTTGTAGACTAGACGTTCAAGGAGTTTGGATAAAAAGGGGAGCAAGGAGATGGGGCGTAGGTTGTCAAGATTTGACGGGTCCAGTGAGGGCTTTTTAAGTATGGGGCTGACTAGTGCATGTTTCAAAGAGTTAGGGAAGATGCCAGAAGAGAGGGAGAGATTGAAGATGTGAGTTAGAGAGTGTAGAATCGAGCCAGAGGGTGAACGTAGCATTTGCGAGGGAACAGGATCCAGAGCACAGGTGGTAAGATGGACGTTAGCAAGTAATTTAGCGACCTCGTCTATAGTGGTGGGGTTGAAAGAGGGAAGTTATGACTGTACCTGTAGGCATGAGGCGTGAGGCGTGGAGGGTATCTGAACAGTAGAGATCTCGTTGCGAATTGTATCAATCTTCCACTTGAAGTGATTGGCGATCTCCTGGGCGGTGAGTGAGTTAGTGGGTGGAGGCAATGGAGGACGAAGGAGAGAGTTGAAGGTAGAGAAGAGTTGACGGGGACGGGATGATAAGTTTTTAATAAGGGTGATAAAATAGGTCTGCTTGGCAGTGAAGAGGCTGGAATTGTATATTTGGAGGGCAGATTTATACTGGGCGAAGTCTTCCTGGGACTTAGTCTTGCGCCACAGGCGCTCGAGAGCACGGCTATGTTTTTTCAGACTTCTAGTATCATCTGTTTGCCAGGGTTGAAGGGGACGGGGCCTTATTCTGCGTGTAGTGAGAGGGGCCAGTCTGTCCAGTGATGCTAGAAGTGAAGTGTTGTAGACTGAAGTGGCTAGGTCGGTGCAGGACAGGGGTGCAATTTTGTCATAGAGGTGGTCATTCTCAGAGTATAGAAGAGAAGGGTTGATATGGTCAAGGTTTTTACGAGTAACTGTTAGGCATTTGGGGGGAGAGGATGTGGAGGAGAGTGAGAGAGTAAAATTAATAAGGTAGTGATCAGAGAGGGGGTAAGGATAATTGGAGAGGTTGCATAGAGTGCATAGGTGGGAAAAGACAAGGTCAAGAGTATTGCCTTCAGAGTGAGTAGGAGCATGTATCCATTGCTTCAGGTCAAAAGAGGAGGTTAGACTGAGAAGTTTGGAAGTTGCAGGAGTGTTAGCATTAGTAGGGATGTTGAAGTCGCCAAGAATAATTGTGGGGATTTCAGAAGAGAGAAAGTAGGGTAGCCAGGCAGAGAAGTCATCAAGAAAGGAGGATAATGGACGGGGGGGGCGGTAGATGACAGCTATCCTTAGAGAAATTGGGGAGAAGAGACGAATGCAATGCGCCTCAAATGAGGAGAGTGACATAGAGGGAGGTGGATGAAGCACCTGAAAGGTGCTATGTGGGGCCAATAGGATTCCAACACCCCCTCCTTTGCGCCCACTGGGTCTGGGGGAGTGAGTCCAAAGAAGACCACCGTGGGATAGAGCAGCAGAAGACGCGGTGTTGGATTCATGAAGCCAGGTTTCAGTAATGGCGAGTAGATTAAATGAGTTAGCGATAAAGAGATCATGGAGGGGGGTGAGTTTGTTACAGACGGAGCGAGCATTCCAAAGGGCGCAAGAGAAAGGGAGTCTGGTCTTGGGAAGAAGGGAAATGGGAACTAGATTGTGTGGATTGCGACTGCATGCAGAGGGTGTAGGGTAATGGGTGCGTTGAGCACAGTTAGATGGAGGGCCAGGGTTTGGGGAGACATCGCCAGAGGATAGGAGAAGTAGAAGGGTGAGGGAGGTAATGTGGGAATGCGATTTATATGAGGGGACATGCCCCAGCGATTTGGAGCATTGGGCATTTGGTTTTAGAATTAGCATTTGGTGAGTTGGTGAGTGCAGTAATAAGAAGAGGACAGAAGTGAGGGTGATATATACAAGGTGTGGGGTGGCGAAGAGGGGTGAAGGGAAGACAGTTTAAGGATAGAAGACACAGCTGTCAAAAGCAGTGGTAGACCCCTGCTAATGCTTCCCCCCAAAAGGATGCTTACATTTATACTGACAGAGATAGGGGGTGGGTGCATTTCAATTAGCTAATCAGGAGGTATTAAAGGTATGCTGATCAACAGGGCAAAATTCTTTGTTCAAAAACAGATCAGCAAGAGGGCAATAAAATTAATGGGCCGTGATTTTGGGTAAGTCAGAGGAGATAATAAAACATTGTAAGGTGGACAGATCTACAGAGGGTTAAGCAAAAACAACATGCCAGTATTATCAAATAGACATAAACAAAACAGACAGCGATGTTTCAAATTCTGGGTGGATCTCAGACAGCTGAAACATACCATAGTCATTTAAACTAGAGAAAACACATCAGTTTTCAATTCTGGGTGGATCTCAGACAGCTGAAACATACCATAGTCATTTAAACTAGAGTAAACACATCAGTTTTCAATTCTGGGTGGATCTCAGACAGCTGAAACATACCTGTGAAAAAACAGAGAAGAATTCGTCAGACAAGTGCAGAGCAGAAGTGCTTCCACTTATAGAAAAAATCATGAGTGGACCTCAGTGGCATCTCCAGCTTTCATATTTTTTTTTCACAAGAAACCAGCTTTCATATTTATAGAGAAACAGATACAAAACGCTAACCTCTTCTGAGGCACAAAGAGGGCTAATTACCTCATTATTTCTCAGGAGTGTACCCTATGCATGAGTGTGATATCAGGAGGGAGGAGAGAAGGGAAAACACTGGGTCCTAAAGGAGTAATGTAAATTGACACTGCAATCAACATGGTTGCTTAACAGCATAGTGCTTCTTCTGAGGCACAAAGAGGGCTAATTACCTCATTATCTCTCAGGAGTGTACCCTATGTATGGAAGTAATCCCAGGGCCTAAGAAGCACTATGCTGATTGCACTATCACACTCATACATAGGGTACACGCTTTGTGCCTCAGAAGAGGGTGGAGTTTTGTATCTGTTTCTCTCTAAATGTTTTTATTATTTCATTGTAAATTTGCTATGACTAAGACTCATGGCGAAACACGTCAGCTGTTTGCTTTTTAATGCTCATATGTAGCCATTACATTTTTGCATTAAAGGCTTTGGAGTTGCCGGCTCTTATCTCTTATAAAATAGGACAGAGATACATCTGTCACAAGGATTCAGATACACACCCAAGAAGCTATGGACAGCTGCATTTAAACAATTAGAACATAGGAATACTTGCCTAATAGTCAACAACAGCTCCTGTGTGTGTGACGTCATGTGGCACAATTCTGTATCTACTTCCTGGAAACTCCCCTTTATATATACAGTATATCACAGTGCTCCAAATGGGGCTTTCCAAAAAAAAACAACTCAGTTTTCATTAATTTAAACATCACTAAATATTGAAAACTTGAAAGATTTTTTTTTAAAAGGACAGGATAGTAAACACATAGGGCCAGATTCACAAACATTTGCACTTGCGCCACGTATCAGTGATACGCTACGCCGCCGTATCTTACCTGGCTGAATTTCGAATCCACAGCAAATTTGCGCCGTAAGTTACGGCGGCGTAGTGTTTTTCTGGCGGCGTATTTGAAATTGGGCGAGTTGGGGGCGTGATTCATTTAAATGAAGCGCGTCCCCGCGCCGAATAAACTGCGCATGCTCCGTTTTGAATTTTCCCGCCGTGCTTTGCGCGAAATGACGTCGCACGAACCAATTCGACGCGGGAACGACGGCCATACTTTAACATTGCAAGTCTATCTATACGCCACAAAATAGCAGCTTTAACTATACGCCGGGAAAAGCCGACTAGCGACGACGTAAGAGAATGCGACGGCCGCGCGTACGTTCGTGGATCGATGGAAAAAGCTAATTAGCATACCCAACGCGGAAAATGACGCAAACTCCACCCAGCGGGCGCCAAAGTATTGCACCTACGATCCGAAGGCGTACGAAGCCGTACACCTGTCGGATCGAAGCCAGAAGCCGTCGTATCTCGAAACCCGGCCTTGTGTATGCTCGATAGCCGTTTACACCCACAGGAAAACTGCAAGCAAAAAATGAGAACTTGTTCTCTTTTTTCCCGCCGCGATTCTCTGCATTTTTTTGCTTGGCAGTTTCCCTATGGGAAACACTGCAGTGGAGCATATACACGGCCGGTTTTCCCGACCAAAGCTGTCATGGCAGTTTTCTTGTTGGGAAAACCGGCCGTGTGTACACGGGGAAAAGCAACCGAGTAGGTTCTCGTTTTCCCCACGGTTTTCCCAGTGGACTTTTGACCGCCGGGAAAACCGATCGTGTGTACGAGGCATAAGACTCTCTCAGACTCTAATGGCGCATACACACGATCGGAATTTCCGACAAGAAAACCGCGTTTTTTTTCCGACGGAATGTTGGCTCAAACTTGTGTTGCATACACACGGTCACACAAATGTTGCCGGAAATTCCGAATGTCAAGAACATGGTTACGTACGACACTACGACAAGCCGAGAAAAGTTCAATGATTCTGAGCATGCATAGGATTTTTGTGCTTCGGAATTGCATATAGAACTTTTCCCATCGGAAAATTTAGGAACCAGCTTTCAAATTTTTGCTGTCGGAAATTCCGACAGAAAATGTCCGAGGGGGCCTACACACGGTCGGAATTTCGACCAAAGGCTCACACCAAACCTTTCTTGACGGAAATTCCGATCGTGTGTACGCGGCATTAGTCTGTAAGTGTCAATCCTTAGGACCTGTCTGGAACTCTGGGTTGCCCAACACTGGAGTCAGTCTGTGGAGTTGAGGCCTGGCAGTCCCTGGTTCAGCATGAGAACTCTGAAGCCTCGTACACACGACCGGTTTTCCTGGCAGGAAAACTGCCAGGAGAGCTTTTGGCTGGGAAAACCGGATGTGTGTGTATGCTTCCTCGCAGTTTTCCCATCAGGAAAACAGCCGGTAATCCCATCCGGAAAATAGAGAACCTGCTCTCTATTTTCTCGTTGGGATTCCTGGCGTTTTTTTTTTTTTTTGACAGATCTACTACTTTCCTGGGAGGCAGTGCCGATGGAGCATACACAAAGGCGAGATTCCCGGCCAAAGCTTCATGGCAGTTTTCCTACCGGGTTCTTGGCATTCCCCTCGGTTTTCTCAGCTGACTTTTTACTGCCGAGAAAACTGAGCGTGTGTACAGGGCTTAAGAATTGGACCTATAGTAAAATGATTCTTAAGGTCAGAGACAAATTCAGGTCGGACCCAAGAAAGAGAATGTCAGAATATGATTGTTCTAACAATATCAATTGTTTGGTTGTTGAACATTTTTAAGAAATATTTTTTATTTTATACATTTTAGTAAGTCATGATTTTCGAGTTGCAAACAAATGCTAAAATAATTTGTAATACATAAGTAATGGTCAGTTTGGAGACTATGTTGTATTGATAGCCCTCGTTTACTATTGCATGTAGTTAGGGACGTCTTTGGTAGCCTGTATACTAGTAGTCATAGAACTACAAGTCCAGGTTCTCGTTAGTAGGGCTTACTGCTGTTTGCTGAAATTTATAGTTGTGTACTAGCTACTGGTTACATGCCTCAGCACAGTACTGGAACAGTGCCTGAAGTCACACCACATAACAATGCTATTCTATTTCTTGATCTTAGGTGATCCCAGAAAATATCATTTACTGCAATCTTTGCTATCTCAATGCCAACAGTCCTCAATAGACACATTTCTGCCTTCCTTCACCTGTCTTCTGCCACCAGGAGGTATTCCCTGTGACACAATAGCTGGTATGTTTTTCTCCAATGTGTCTGCATGCATTTTGCTATGGATTTTAATGAATTTCCTATATGGTATAGTCATATGCTTTTAAAATTACAAAACATGGTTTTCCTCACATCACGCAGATATTTGTCAAATACATCACAGGTACATTTACATATGTTTATAATGCATGTTCATAGAACTTTTCTAGATGCTACCTTGAAATAAACTGCACTCAAATCCAAGAACCAAAAAAAAAAAAAACAGGTTCTCTGACCATTTAATCTTCCATAGAGGGAAGTTTGACGGTATCCCATAGATATTAGACCAGAAGATCTGGTCATTATCGAACATCTATGTACATTACCATAACTCTAGATACAGTATGTAGCGTCTATTAGTGGATCTAACCAATGAAAGATCTCGTGAGAAAGATGTGCCCATAAACATATACAAATGTTTTTGGCAACTCGTACATGTTTTTGCTCTAGGCACGCAACACCAGTTTTATCTCAAGTAAAATGGGTTTAGACCTCTCTGATGCCTTTGATACAGTTGACCACTGACTCCTCCTCAGAAAATTTCTATGGTTTCCGTGACTCTCCATTGGTTTGAATTTATCTATCTCATCGCGCCTTCAGTGTCACTTACAACTCCACTTCCTCCTCTCCTACTCCTCTTACCGTTGAGGTCCCCCAATGTTCTGTCCTTAAACCTCTCCTATTCATGATCTACACCTATTCCCTGGGTCAGCTGATAGCCTCCCATGGCTTCCAATACCATTTCTATGCCCGATGACACCCAAATCAATCTCTCTCCCCCTCCAACTGGATGTCACACCACTTCTTCAAACTCAATCTATCCAAACCCGAGCTCATAATATTTCCTCTGCCACGTCCTTCCCCTGACTTCTCTGTCAAGATCAATGGCGCAACTATAAGTCCGTCCATAGGGGTAACCCTGGACTCTGAACTGTCCTCCCTCCCCAGTACCTATTCAGACTACCAACTTTGTAACTAAACTGTGAGTCTGCAGCAATTGTGTGCTGATCTGTATCACTTTTGTGAACTGCACAAGCACCAACATTTATATGATTTTGCAATTGTAAAGCTGGGTTCACATTGATTGAAAATTCTCATCTGTTTGTAGCCCTCCTGGTTCGACAGAAGCCTGCCAGAAAACTTGCATTTAATTAGCCCTGCAGCACTGATCTGTGTATTCTGACAGTGGAGGGGTCCCGGCTGTCAGAATACAATACCACAGTGAGGGAGATTCCTGCATGCTTTTTTATCGTTCAGTTACACACAAAAAACACAGTGTACATTCAGCTCAAGCCTCCATATTAGTCTAGGAAATGGATGATGACTATAAATAATGCTCGAACAAGGATGATGCTGTCCTTCTGATGACAATAGCAAATGAAGGCACTATCAGAGGTAGTAAGGTGATCTCTGTGTTTTAAGTATTATGCCCTGTACACACGATCGGTTCATCCGATGAAAACGGTCTGATGGATTTTTTCATCAGATACCTGATGAAGCTGACTTTCATCAGTCTTGCCTACACACCATCAGTTAAAAAACCGATTGTGTCAGAACGCGCTGAGAAAAATTAAGTTTAATGCTTCCAAGCATGCGTCGACTTGATTCTGAGCATGCGTGGATTTTTAACCGATGGACGTGCCCACAGACGATCGTTTTTTTCTATCGGTTTTTTAACCATCAGATAATTTTAAAACAAGTTCCTAGTTTTTACCGATGGATAAAAATTCGATGGGGCCCACACACGATCGGTTCGTCTGATGAAAACGGTCCATCAGACTGTTTTCATCAGACGAACCAATCGTATGTACGCGGCATTACACTTAGCCATTACTTAACATGCCTACAAAATAATTTTTCTGGTCATTATATACTGTATAACCCCTAAACAGTGCAGCGCTACCATATAATGCAAAGCAATAGTAATAAATAGTAATATGTATATAAATCAACATATCCCAATATTCAATATAAGTGTATAATATTAGTCCATACTCATGCAAAAATTGTGGTAAATAATGATTTATCACATTATTGATCACAATTTTTGCATGAGTATGGACTAATATTATACACTTATATAGAAGATTGGGATATATTGATGTGTTACCATTGATTTGTATTATATGGTAACACTGCACTGTTTAGGGTTTATATACAGTTGTGCTCATAAGTTTACATACCCTGGCAGAATTTATGATTTCTTGGCCATTCTTCAGAGAATATGAAAGATAACACAAAAAAATTTCTTTCACTCATTGTTATGCAGCGTACACACGATCATTTTTCGGCATGAAAAAAACGTTGTTTTTAAAAAATGTCATTTAAAATGATTGTGTGTGGGCTTCACATCATTTTTCGGGTTCTAAAAAACGAAAACAAATTTTCCAAACATGCTGCATTTTTTAACGACGTTTTAAACAATGACGTTTTTCGGGTTGTAAAAAATGATTGTGTGTGGGCTAAAACGACGTTAAAAATCTGCGCATGCTCAGAAGCAAGTTATGAGACGGGAGAGCTCGTTCTGGTAAAACTAACGTTCGTAATGGAGTAAGCACATTCATCACGCTGTAACAGACAGAAAAGCGTGAATCGTCTTTTACTAACACGGAATCAGCTAAAGCAGCCTTGCCAAGGGTGGCGTCATCCGCATGGAACTTCCCCTTTATAGTGCCGTCGTACTTGTTGTACGTCACCGCGCTTTGCTAGAGCATTTTTTTTAAACGATGGTGTGTTGGCAACGTCGTTTTAATGATCAAGTTGGACAAATGTCGTTTTTTCTACATGCCGAAAAATGATTGTGTGTATGCGGCATAAGTGTTTGGCTGAAGCCATTTATTATCAATCAACTGTGTTTACTCATAATGACAACAGAAACTAGCCAAATGACCGTGATCAAAAGTTTACATACCCCAGTTCTTAAAGCGGAGCTCCACTGAAAAAAAAAAATTAAATGTCAGCAGCTACAAATACTGCAATATAAGTGACTTAATATATAGACACTTACCTGTCCTGGCGCCCAACCAGAGCCGATTTGTCCCTCGGCTTTTGGGTACTGCCACCGCCATCTTTGGTAAGTGAATCAGGAAGTGAAGCCTTGCGGCTTCATTTCCTAGTTCCATACTGCGCATGCGCGAGTAGCGCTGCGCGATTCCACTGGTCCCTGCTGTCTTCTGTGACCTGTGTGTCTCCCAGAAGACAGCGGGGGGACAGAGTAGGCACTGGACGTGGCATAGGTCACCGCTGTGATCTATGCCTGGAAGTGGGAGCAAATACCTGTATTACACAGGTATCTGCTCCCTCCTCCCCCTGAAAGGTGCCAACGGTGACACTGAGGGGAGGAGGGTTCCAAAAAGCAGAAGTTAAATTTTTGGGTGATATTGCGGTCAGGAGACTGAGATGGCCACTCCAGAACCTTTACTTTATTCTGCTGTAGCCAATGACAGGTCGCATTGGCCTTGTGTTTTTGATCATTGTCATGTTGGAATGTCCAGGTACCCAAGTACGTCCCAATGCGCAGCTTCCTGGCTGATGAATGCAAATGTTCCTCCAGTATTTTTACGTTCTGTATTCATCTTGCCATAAATTTTGACCAAATTGTGCCTTTGTAGCTCATACATCCCCAAAACATCAGAGATCCACCTCTGTGTTTCACAGTAGGAATGGTGTACCTTTCATCATAGGCCTTGTCCCAGAAGGTTTGAGGCTTGTCTCTGTGCTGTTTGGCGTATTGTAAGCAGGATACTTTGTGGTATTTGCGTAGTAATGGCTTTCTTCTGGCGACTCGACCATGAAGCCCACCTTTCTTCAAGTGCCTCCTTATTGTGCATCTTGAAACAGCCACACCACATGTTTTCAGAGAGTCCTGTATTTCACCTGAAGTTATTTGTGGGGTTTTCTTTGCATCCCAAAGAATTTTCCAGGCAGTTGTGGCTGAATTTTAGTGGGTCTACCTGACCGTGGTTCAGTGTTGCCAACCTACCTGTTTGAAATTTACTGACACAACACCCAAAATTTACTGGCACAGCTAAAATTTTACTGACAGTTCCAAAAGTTACAAAATTACAGTTTTAAGTGCAAATTCCAGTATGTATGCTACAAATAAGTACAATATGCAAGTAACAATGTGATTTAAGGTAGATATTAAGGCAAAAAGCATATTTTTTATTTTGCCTTACTCCCATCCTGCAGACCCACACACAAGGCTCTGGCCGCTCTGCTCGGCTCCCTTGCACCATGACATCACACAACACGCTCAGAAGCCGCCTCCACCAGATCCGTCCCCCCACCAGCACCGCCCAAACACACTGTAGCAGGTACCTGGTTGGTCTCAGCCGGCTCCGGACCCAAGCTGCCCATGCACAGTTCCGAGCTGAGTGTCACATCCATATTTTTTAATGGCAATCTTTCCTCCTACTGGCATTTACTAGCAGGAGAAAAGTGACCATTTTTTACTGGCTGCCAGTAAAAATACTGGCGGTTGGCAACACTGCCGAGGTTGGGTTTAAACAGAACCCCTCATTTTCCACTTCTTGATTAGAGTTTGAACACTGCTGATTGGCATTCTCAATTCCTTGGATATCTTTTTATATCCCTTTCCTGTTTTATACAGTTCAACTACCTTTTCCCACAGATCCTTTGACAATTCTTTTGCTTTCCCCGTGACCCAGAATCCAGAAACATCAGAGCAGCACTGGATGGAAGATGCAAGGGTCTGTCAGTAGTCCAGTAACTCATTGACCTTTTATACACACACACTAATTACAAGCAAACAGCTCACAGGTGAGGATAGTTACCTTCAATAGCCATTCAAACCCCTTTGTGTCAACTTGTGTGAATGTTATCTGGCCAAAATCACCTGGGTATGTAAACTTTTGATCAAGGTAATTTGGGTAGTTTATGTTGTCATTATGATTTAAAAAGAGTAAACACCTTTGATTGTTAATAAATGGCTTCAGCCAAACACTAACAATGAGTAAAATAAATGTTTTTGTGTTATCATTCATATTCTTTGAAAAATGGCCAAGAAATCATAAATTCTGCCAGGGTATGTAAACTTATGAGCACAACTGTATAGTTTCTAATGCATTTAGCGCAGGTTGGTCTATGCAATTGCTGGTGATAGCTGCTTTCTGTATTATTTTATTGTGTATTGCTCACACTTGATATATTTTAGATTTTTTATATTGTCTTATTGTGAATACTATAGTCGGTTTTTCTGGTCAACTTTAATGTTTGGTCATTTTATTTTTGCACAGGCCACACAAGCAGCATCACCGCCGTTGCAAAAACTCAGACTGGTCTCCAGGCAGTCACAGCATCCAGAGATGGCACTTTAAAAGTCTGGGATTTGGAGACTGGCAAAGCAGTATTCACTCTCCATGGAGTTGGAAAGAAAATTGACTCTATCACTGTGGGGATGCAGAATAAAATTGTTGCAATTACTGAGGACCATGGCTTCCAAGTATGGGACATGTGCCATCAAAAATTGGTGTTTGTGCAGCATGATTGTTTAGATGCTCCAATTCTCACTACTGCCATGGATGGGCAGCTCCTTCTGGCATTTTTTGATGGAAGCCAACTGGTTAAGGTTAGCTGTCAATTATTGTAAAAGGATTATTATCTTTGATAAATGTAAAGTTTGTTGCATTAGGCTCCATGCACACTGGGCTTAAAAAAAACGTCTCTGGAGTAAAAAACGCTCATATAGAGCATTTTTTGTACAAACTTAAGATGAGTTTAGGAGAGTTTTACATTTTTTCTTCCTCCAAGCTCCAATCAGAAACGGGAACCAGAAGTTTTTTTTTTCTGCTTCTAAACGTTAAACTCAAAATATGCCTCTTAACATCCTAATGTGCATGGACACATAGGATAAGGCCAGTGTGCATGGAGCCATAGGGCTTCCTTTTTTTTCCTTGATAACGGTTGGAGGTGGGGAGGTGCTCTGTAGTCTATGGAGAAAGCCAGGAACAATACAACCTAATAACAGTCCAGAGACAACTTCAGATCATAAGATTTCTTGCTGGATGAATAGCTACCTTTTTTTGCACCTGTCAAGCAGATATAATAAAACACATATAGGTAGATTCAGAAAGAGTTAGGCCGGCTTATCTACAGATAAGCCGACCTAACTCTGAATCTGCACCGACCTATGTTTAAGTGTATTCTCTAACAGAGATACACTTAAACATATCTAAGATACGTCGGCTTGCGCCATCCTATCTTAGATTGCAATGTTGCTGATGGCCGCTAGATGGCGCTTCCATTGCGGCCGGCGTAGATTATGTAAATGAGGGGATACGCCGATTCACGAACGAACGCCAGGCCGACGCAGTACTTTTACGCCGTTTACGTAAGAGATAGGCCGCCTAAAGTTAGAGCTATGCTCTAGTGGAATAGTAATGTTAAGTATGGCCGCCGTTCCCGCCGCGAAATTCGAATTTTTTACGTCGTTTGCGTAAGTCGTCCGCGAATCGGGATTTACGTCCACGTCGAAATCAATAGGCCCGTACGGCGTCCTTAGCCACAATGCGCACTGGGAAATGTAGGCGCCCGGCACATGCGCAGTAGCAAAAAATTTCAAAAAACGTGAGGTCAAGCCTCATTTCCATACAACACGCCCCCCTCCAACCAATTTGAATTAGGCGCCCTTACGCCCGCTCGTTTGAGGCTACGCCGCCGTAGATTAGCAGGTAAGTAGATTGAAAATCACTACTAGCCTAGCTAATTTACGGCGGTGTAGCCTAAACAGGCTAGGCTACGCCGCCCTAAATTTAATCCAGTCTACCTGAATCTACCTATAAATAAGAGAAATGCATTGGTAGAGTTTATATAGTATACTCTTTAAATGAATGATATCTTTGGCGAAAACAGCTTTAAGAAAACTGCTTCCAAACTTGAGCATGTACTTATATTAATATACAGCTCTGTATATTTTAGGTATTTGATTTGGCAGACTCCTGCAAGCTGATCTGTCAAGTGGACATTCCTGCCGATGAGACTTCTGTTCATAAAAATCTCTCCATACTGGTCTCCAAAAATTCAGTAAAAGACTACATTGTGTTCGCCTACAGGTAAGAGCAGAGTGCTTACACTGACAAAAGCTGAAGCTGTCATTTCAGCAACATAGAAGTTAGAATGTGAAAAACACAGTAATGTACACTGTTGGTCAGAAAGAACATTAACCATAAATGCACACTTTACCCAATGTTATTCTATATATTGTGGTTCCAAAATGTAATTTTCTTGATTTTCAGAAAATGTTTGTATAATTTTTCTAATGTGTACTTGTAATAGATTAACATTCCCAGAGTACTATAGTTTAACTTCAGATTTTGAACATTTTGGTAAAGCTGTAGACAACAGTGGAATGGGGCAACAGCTGTCCGTTTTTACCAACCTGCACTAAAGATGAAAATAATTAAATCTGGTCAGTAGGTGTGAGCGAATCTGCACAGGTTTGATTCATAAGGGATTAGTTGAATCCTGCTTGAAATCGATTCTTGAACTTAAATGCAAACCCTATTGAAGTTTGGGAAGGGGGGCGAATCTTGATTTGAAATTATTGCCATTTGCAAGGCTAATAAGCAAGCTATTAAAATAAAAGAGCATGGGAAGTTGGACACTGTCATAGTATAATAAACAAACATTGTACAACAGGGAGAGAGTCCTTTTAACGTCACTTTGACATGAATTTTTTTTTTTATTTCATCACCCCAAGTTCGGACACTAAAACCCCTTCCAGTCCTGGCCATTTTTTTAAAATTACTCCGTCATGCAACACAGTATTTAAATTAAATTTTTGAAATTTTTTGAGACAGAGCTTTCCTTAGGTGGTATTTAAACACAACTGCATTGTAGTGGGAGGGGGATCTTGGAATTTGCAGGGGCAGCAACAAACAATTAATTAGAACCCCCAAACATTATATATATATTTTTTTAGCAGACACCCATTGCAACTTTTTTTCTTGCACGGTATTTGCGCAATAATTTTTCAAACGCCTTTTTTAGGAAAAAAGAACGGTTTCATGAATTAAAAAATAACAAAACAGTAAATTTAGCCCAATTTTTTTGTATAATGTGAAAGATGATGTTACGCCGAGTATCACGCTTTAAAATTGCACACACTCATGGAATGGCGCCAAACTTCGGTACTTAAAAATTTCCATAGGCGACGCTTTAATTTTTTTACAGGTTACCAGTTTATGGTTACAGAGGAGGTCTAGTACTAGAATTGTTGAACTCGCTCTAACGCACGAGACAATACCTCACATGTGGGGTTTGAACGGCGTTTACATATGTGGGCGGGACTTGCATGCATGTTCGCTTCTGAGCGCGAGCTACCGGGGACAGGGGAGTTTAAAAAATAAAATAAAAAATTCATTCTTATTTTACTTCATTTTTTTTTTTTTTACACTTTTTTTTATCACTTTTATTCCTATTACAAGGAATGTAAACATCCCTTGTAATAGGAATCACTGTGACAGGTCCTCTTTATGGGGAGATGCAGGGTCAATAAGACCCCACATCTCTCCTCCAGGCTTACAAGCATGAGATTGTGAAAAAAAATCACCGATCTCATGCCGACAGCCGCGATTGTGGCTTTGTTTACTTCCGGGTACACGGGCGTGACGTCATAACGTTGTGCCCAGGCCTACGACGGTCATAGAGATGACCGGCGCTGGCTGGGAAGCATAGAGATGACTGGTGACCAGATGGTCACCAGTCATCTCTATGCTTCCCAGCCAGCGCCGGCCAATTTGTTCTTCAGGCCCCCGATGGCACGGGAGAGGCCGGAGAAGCACCGAATGGCGGCGGGAGGGGGGAGGAGTCCCCTCCAACTGCCTATAAGAACGATCAAGTGGCGGAACTGCTGCTTTGATCATTCTTATCGTGCACAGATTCGCCGGCTGAAGACGGTGATATCGGAATGATGCCTGTAGCTGCAGGCATCATTCAGACATCACCGCACAAAGTTGAGGACGTCATATGATGTCCTCGGGGGGCAAGTGGTTAAACTCTTTTGCTTGTATCTCAATTATAGAATAATTTGTATTTTTGTATACCAACCATAATATATAAGCATGTTATATTATATTTACTTTGCTGGCCCAGCTCCTCTGTCCCTCTCTTTACCTCGCTACCTAACCTTTTATGTGGCTGCCGGGGGAGGAGCGAAGGGGAATACTATAGAATGTCACTTGAGTGAGTCTGCTAAGCCTGCTGATATCACATCCAAGATGGTGGTGCCCTTGTGGAGGCTTTTGGGTGCCTCCACAAGAGAGATTTTTATAGGTAAAAAACATGCATAAAACATAAGACAATGTTTCTTTAAAGAGACCTACACCCAGGGTAAATAGCAAATACTGCAATAAATTTGAGAAATAATGCAATAAACAACTGCAGGAATGCCAAAGTGCAGTAAAGTAGCCTGTGGATACACTGTCTATACTGTACATCATGTGCTTTCATTGGGATATGCAGTACAGCTGTCAGCAAATACCTGCAAAGTCCTGCAACCTACGGATGCCGGATCCACAACTTCCATCTGTACTTATCTCTGTAATACATCTTCAAGTGGTGTCTAACATGCAGTCTGAGAGCAACTGCAGTAGAGAGTTCCAAAATTCCCAAGCGGCATGAACAAATTATTTGCCTTTAGTTAACTAACCCCTCTGAATCCCCTCAGTTATTTGTACCTAATGTTGGAAGAGGCATAGAGGTTGATTTACTAAAGGCATATAGGCCAGGGGCTCAAGTCCTGCGGGAACGGAGTTCCTGCACTTTTTTCACAGCAGGAACGCAGTTCCCTTTGCAGGACTAGAGCAGCCGAGAGCCGCCCGAGCCAATCCTTCACTAAGCGGCGATGCCCAGCTCGAGTCACTGTCAGGGGCAGGCGAACCTTAGTAATCCTTTATGTTACTGGCCGCTTCCTGTATATGGATTCATCAGGTAGTGTGCGGGTATTCCGTCACTTCCTGGATGACGTAATGTCTCCTGGGAGCTTTTGTCATTGTTCCCAGTAGACATTGTGGCGGTCTGCCGCGAGTTATCGCGGGATTTAGAAAAAAAACATGCGGTTTAGTAATTATGCATATGAGCGTATGATTTTTTTTTTTTGGCGGGGGAGTGGATATTGGGTGGGAGTTCCCACACTTTTTTCCCCAGAACTTGACCCCTGTAGAGGCCCTTCACTTTTCTGGGGAATTGACCCCAAAGCTTAGTGAATATGGTGAAATTTCACTTTACAAAACATACCCAATCACATGCATGCACATGATTGGCTGATGGAAGTCAGCAGAGATTCACCTCATTCACTAAGCTCTGGGGAAAATCCATTGCAAAGTGAGTAGTCTATTTGTCTTCAGTAAATCAACCCCATAGAACCCAAACAGTTCTGCTACTTGGGGGTAATAAAAATGACCATTTAGGTCTTCATATGAGTATATAATATATTATGGTAAGTACCTCTGCGGTAACTCAAAATCTTCATACTAAGGCTTGTTTTTGTTGGAAAAATGGAACTGGCAAATGTAAAAGATAAGCCCAATACAAAGAAAGTACTTATTTCCCAGGCACTGCATGGTTTTCTGAGGGTCACAGTTCAACATGACTATGAGGAGAGGAATGTGCAATGGAGACGTTATTCTTTGTTTTTCCTTTTTTTGTGACAGGAGTGGGAAGGAAGCCATGGTGCTGAGTGCCAGACGAGGGGCTGTTGTTGCCAAACTCACTGCTCAAGACCCAGTAGCTTCAGTTCAGGGTGTGGCTGTAACCAAGGAGTATTTCATAGTCATCTGCAGGTATACAGTGACCAATGAGACCTACTAACATTACTGTCTGAAGATAAATTATACCATATGAGCTTATGTAAGAACCAACAGAACTGATCAGAAATCCTCACTTACCACTTTCACAGTATCCTAACAATTGCAGCTTGTTTTTATTTGTTTGTTCGGGATTACTGCAAGTCAGTTCTCTTTGCAGTATTACGTAACATTTTAAAACATACACTGTTACATGATACACCTACCAGTAAGTTTACTACAGAATAAACAAGAAAAATTTATTTCAAAATAAAAAAAATTGTCTTTGATATTATACAGTGCCTTGAAAAAGTATTCATACCCCTTGAAATTTTCCACATTTCATCATGTTACAACCAAAAACATAAATGGATTTTATGTGGTAAACCAACACAAAGTGGCACATAATTGTGAAGTAGAAGGAAAATGATAAATGTTTTTTTTTTTTTTTACAAATAAATATGTGAAAAGTGTATTTTGTGCGTGTACTCGAGAGATGAGCCGGACTGCAGGAGTTGGGAGTAGGCAGGCCTCCCCCAGAGGCAACCTGCCACCTTTCTCCATGCCCCGGGTGGCAATGGTGGGTGTGTGAGGGGGTCCTCCCACACAGCCCGCCCTACCTGCTCCGCTTTGAAGCCCAACGGGGCAGAGGGACTCCCTATAAGGGAGTGAGAGGATCTAGCCCGCTCAACCAGCCCCGTTAGTCCTTCGCCTCTCTTTTTAGAGACCGCGTGGTCAAAGTGCGTGCATGTTAACCCAATTTCGAGTGCGCACTGATACCCCTAACTAAAATCTAGTAGAACCAATTTCCTTCAGAAGTCACCTAACTAGTAAATTGAGTTTACCTCTGTGTAATTTAATCTCAGTATAAATACAGCTGTTCTGTGAAACCCTCAGAGGTTTGTTAGAGAGCCTTAGTGAACAAACAGCATAACGAAGGCCAGACAGGTCAGGGATAAAGTTGTGGAGAAGTTTAAAGTGGTTGTAAACCCCTTTAACCCACTTTAACCTACAGGTAAGCCTAGATTAAGGCTTACCTGTAGGTGCAACAAATATCTCCCAAACCTAAAAGGTTTAGGAGATATTTGCAGAAAAGACAGGCACTGATGTCTACGGCGCATGCGCCATAGACATTGGGCGCAGGCGCATTGAGCATTGAGCAGGGGCTTCGATCTCAAGTAAGTAATTCATACATTATGCCTTTGTCTTGCATGTTTTTTTTTTTAGAGAGGGTTTACTTCCTCTTTAAAGCAGGGTTAGGTTATACAAAAATATCCCAAGCTTTGAACATCTCATGGAGCACTGTTCAATCCATCATCCGGGCAAGGAGAGCATTAATCAGAGAAGCAGCCAAGCGGCCCATGGCAACTCTGGAGGAACTGCAGAGATCTACAGCTCAGGTGTGAGAATCTGTCCACAAGACGACTATCAGTCGTACACTCCACAAATTTGGCATTTATGGAAGAGTGGCAAGAAGAAAGCAATTGTTGAAAGAAAGCCATAAGAAGTCCTGTTTGCAGTTTGCGATAAGCCATGTGGGGGACACGGTAAACATGTGGAAGAAGGTGCTCTGGTCAGATGAGACCAAAATTAAAAATTTAGCCTAAAAGCAAAATGTGTGGTGGAAAACTAACACTGCACATCACCCTGAACACACCATGACACCGTGAAACATGGTGGTGGCAGCATCATGTTGTGGGGATGCTTTTCTTCACCAGGGACAGGGAAGCTGGTCAGAGCTGATTGAAGATGGATAGAGCCAAATACAGGGCAATCTTAGAAGAAAACCTGTTAGTCTGCAGACTTGAGATTGGGGCAGAGGTTCGCCTTCCAGCAGGACAACGACCCTAAACCTACAGCCAGAGCTACAATGGAAAGGTTTAGGTCAAAGCATATCCAAAATTGCCAAGTCAAAGTCCAGACCTAAATCTGTGGCAAGACTTGAAAATTGCTTTTCACAGATGCTCTCCATCCAATCTGACAGAGCTTGAGCTATTTTACAAAGAAGAATGGGCAAAAAATGTCTCTCTCTAGATGTGCAAAGCTGGTAGAGACATCCCCAAAAAGACTTGCAGCTGTAATTGCAGTGAAAGATGGTTCTACAGAGTGTTGACTCTGGGGGCTGAATACAAATGCACGCCAAACTTTTCACATATTTATTTGTAAAATATTTTGAAAACCATTTATCATTTTCCTTCCACTTCACAATTATAGAGTGCATGGACCCTCAAAATGTTCTTAAGGGTATTGATCAGACATTTGAGCCATTTGATACCTATGCATGAGTTCACTGTTAGCAGACACTAAGTAGTCTACAAATACCTATTGTCAAATTGGCTAATGAACATGCCCATATACTTGAAGTACGTATTTTAATTTTTTACCTATATCAGTATACTCAACTAAATATAATAATTTTGCATTTCATGCTTTCATGAAACATGTACAACAGTAATGCAGCGTACACACACTCGGAATTTCCGCCAACAAATGTTCAATGGGAGCTTTTGGTCAGGAATTCCGACCGTGTGTAGGCCCCATCGGACATTTGTTGTCGGAATTTCCAACAACAACAATTTGAGAGCTGGTTCTCAAATTTTCCGACAACAAAATCCGTTCTCGTAAATTCCGATTGTGTGTGGACAATGCCGACGCACAAAATTCCACGCATGCTCTGAATCAAGTACGAAACGAAAGTCCTGGGTCTGGTAAAACTAGCATTCATAATGGAGATAGCACATTTGTCACGCTGTAACGGACTGAAAAGTATGAGGCTGAAAAGCGCAAATTGTCTCTCACCAAACTTCTATTAACACGGCTGGTATTGAACTTCCATTTTCTAGTGCTGTCGTACGTGTTGTATGTCACCGTGTTCTTGACAATCGGAATTTCTGACAACATTTGTGTGACCATGTGTATGCAAGACAAGTTTGAGCCAACACCCGTCGGAAAAAAACATTTGTTGTCAGAATGTCCGATCGTGTGTATGCGGAATAACAGTAACATGGACAAATTCTATAACTTTGTACACAGTATCCTATCAAGTACTTGTATTATCCCATCTGCATTTTATAAACCTACGTCTACGTCACTCTCAATGCGTTTAAGGGACTAATGACAGAAGAATGATGTCTGTCCCAAAACAGTCAGATTGGGAATGTTTGTATATATGTAGACCTTCCCTAACAGTTGCAGATATCTTGTGCCTAACCCTTCCCAATGGGACAATGGAATTGCTGAGATTTATCACTACTGTTTTCCACTGGGAGAGGCCAGCACCAGAGGTTACTAGATCATTGTCCTTCCCTTTTGTATATAATGTGAAGGCGCTTGCTTGTACAACTCTCTTTCATTAGAAAGAACATGCACCAACTATTACCATGGAATGCCCAATACTCAGTGGAGAAATTTGTGTATGAAATCGTTGAAGTAATCCTTCCACCATTCATCTGCTCTTTTAGCAAAGAACAACAGAAAAAAAACACTTGTATACACAAGTTATTTTTTATTTGTAACTGAAATGCCTATCAGTTGTCCTTATTACTTTTTTATTTAAAACCTCATTCTGAAATTTGTTACAGGTATCCATCCCTGAAATCACATGACATGGTGCACATCGAGCTATTCAGTGTGAATACGTTTGCATATATTCGCACTGTGAAAGGCTGTGGCAATGACTTCATGACCAAGTTTGCTGTAAACTGTCAAGGATCTCATGTGGTTGCTTTTTCTTGCCTACCTAACACAAACACCACAGAGATAGTGGTGTGGAATTTGGAAACTGAGGATCATAAACACATGGTTAAGTTATCTTCTGTGCCTACAGGAGGTTAGTGGAGCTCTCTAAACCCAAATAAAGTATAATTAATGCATTTTTTTTTTTACCACTGAAGGCCCTTAGCATATACCATGTTTGAAAATCACCATAAATAATTAGGGGCTTTACCCCATTGCATGGGGCTACTATGAGTGTGGCTCCAACAATAGGAATAAATGGGACCAGTAACCAGGGCCATTTTAATGCAAGGGCACTCCTGGGCACTGCCCATGGGCCCAAGGTACATGGGGGCCCCACAATAATCTTGCATTACATCATATTTGCCAACTGTCCTGAATTTGCTGGGACAGTCATGCTTTTTATTAAACTGTCCCAATATGGTTGTGTCCTGTAACCTATACTGTGCCCTCCTGATACCAGTATTGTGTCCTCCTGACCCCCCCTGTACTATGTCCTTCTGCATCCCCCCCCTGTACTGTGTCCTTTGTGTTAACTAGTCTTTGATCTATGGAATGTTTTCCTTTTGTAAAATAGATTTATTGAAAGTACTAATGAATATATGTTTAATTCTATCAACTATTTATACATTATTTCTTGAAAGTAGGTGTGTGAATTGGGGCAAGCTGGTAGGGGCCCCAGTGCATTACTTTGCCCAGGGGCCCAAGATGCTATTAAGATGGCCCTGTCAGTAACACCCTATGCATGCATAGGGCACAGTCAGGGCATTTTTTTGCAAAAAAAAAATCCTGACCATGCCTACTTTTTTAGGCAGCAATACTGTTAAATATTCTAACTGATAAAATGATTACTGACTATTCCTAGTAGGCTTTGCATGTAATATGTGAAGCTAGCCAGTTGCCGTGTTTTAACTCTCACTAGGTTTTAGAAGCAGTGAGGGGGAACATAGAACAAGGAAGTGTACCACTTTCTAAGCATTGTATATTAAAAAGTGGCAGCTCTAGAATATAGTCCTGATAATGCAAGGATTGTTTGGACTATGCAGTAGCAATTTTGGTTTGTATTTGTATCAAATTACAATAGGATATCATTTAGAGCCGGTTCACACTTAGGCGGTACGACTTTGGGGGCGACTCCGCAAGGCGTCCTGAAGATGACTTCAGAGGCGACCTGCAAAATGACCTCTGTATAGAAGTCAATGCAAGTCGCCCTGAGCCGCCCCCGAAGTCGTACAAGAACCTTTTTCTAAGTCGGAGCGACTTGCGTTGCTCCTATTAGAACGGTTCTATTGCATAGAATGGGACACGACTAGTCAGGCGGCTGAGCCGCCTGACGAGTCGCCCCAGTGTGAACCGGCTCTAAGAGATTGTGTTTTTAAATAAATTAGATCATAAGATCCATTAATGTGCCGTATCTATTTTAATGTTATAGGAATATGTTTCGATCTTCGCTACTGTTTAGCTTTCTGTGATGGAGAGAATTTCTTAAGGTCATGGAACCTAGCGAATCGTTTAAATGACCAGTCATTGACTGTCAATGTCAACAGGAATAAAAAACCTGATGGGGTCCAAGAGATTGTTACAATGAAGAACTTTCCAAGGTGGGTGACTACACTTATAGAGATTTGTTGACGTCAGTGATTTACTGTAATGAGCTAGGCGAAGAGTCATGGGTTCAGTAAATTGTAAGAGATTTATTTGACAACTATTTGCAAGATAGTACAAAATGCTGTAAACCAAGAATGTGTGTGTGAGCCGCTCAGGCTGTATGAGAATGAAGTCTGTGAGCGCTGGCTAGGAAGGGAGCTCCAGGGACACCCAGCCACTTTCCCAAATACTGGAGCCTCATGTGGTCACCAGCAGTGCCTGCTCCCACCTGCCTCTTGGGCCTTACTGTTGGCCAATGAAGGCGGAGAGGTCCAGGCGGAGCCGCTTTTTCCTAGCAGCCAATTGGAGGAGTTTTCCCTCATGGGGCATGCTGGAGAGGAGTATTTCTGTGGCGGAAGCCGTTGTTCTTGGTTCTTCGCGGGTTCCTGGTTCCAGGTGCGGCACTCACCTTTAGGGTGTGCACACATCGCGGGCCCCACCACTATGGTCTACCTGGCCTGGGGTCGCGCGCAACGCGGAGTTCCGGACTCTGGGCCCTCCTGGCCTGAAGAAACTAATGCCGCAACGGGGCCCCAGTGACTGACTGGGTCCCCCTTCTACTGAGGAGATCCCAGGCTGTATGCCGTTTGGTGGGGGATCGGCTTGAGGAGAACCCGGAGGCAGGTTGCCCAAAAGGGCTTGAACGAACCATCGGGGATCTGGTGACTGGGACATTGACAGGTACACTTCCACTGTCAACCGGTGACCCGAGCGTAAATTTACTGGGAGGATAAGCTCAACTATTTAGCTCATCCAAGTTCTAGGCCTGTGGCAGAGGCCCCATCAGAGCCAGGTCTGTGGCAGAGGCCTGCTCCTCCCAGCATCCTTAAAGTGGCACTTCGGCTGCCAGGCCTTTGGCAGGGGTCTGTCCGAGGGCACTTCACCCACTCTGGCTGGAGTGGCGATGAACTGTACTACTATTACTGAAAGCAGGATTGCTTTGTTCTTCATCCAAGCCTGATACCGCAAAGTTCTTTACTTCATCAACCTTTCCTGTCCTACCTCATGTTGATGTTGGTCGTGTTGGGCCGAGAAATAAAGCATTCAGAAAACCTGTTTCGCTGATTGGACATTCATTTACTGCTCTACTCACTACTATCACCCCTAGACAACGATTAGAGGTAACTTAATATGCTGATCCCAAATCAACCAGCGGCTCCTGAGGGGGTAGCGCTACATAAGCATAATGAAGAGCTATGAGAATCTATGAGTTAAGCTCCAGACACATTTTTTAATAGAATGGGGTAGGGTTTGTCTCTCTATCAAACTTGTATTGCTGTCTGTGTACCTGTAAGGGAAAATTCCCCTTTCTTCCTGTTCTTGAAACATCTGTCCCTTAGTCAAGAAGTGAGGGAAAATCTCCCATATAGGTTATTACCAGTAATAAAACCCTAACAAAAATTGTAAACCTTTTCCACTATGCTAAAGAAGGTGTTTTAGTGCTGTCTGTGTCTCCATTACGGAGGTTTTTCCTTATTTCCATTTTGTGTCAGCAGCATAGAAAGCAATAGAAAATCTCCATAATAGGGACAGAAACAACAATAATCACGCTTTGGAGTTCTACTTCACAGTGTATCTAAAGACAAATTTTTTTTTCTTGATTTTGGATAAAGTAAAGGAGGGTTATAACCCACATCTTTTTTATTACTTCATCTGTGTCCCATTGGGGAGATCTCCCTTAATTTCCTGTCTCATATTCAAAACAGGAAGTGAGAAGAAATCCAGGTATGTAAATAGGGTCACCAGAACTAATGTCTGTGAAAATGTGAGAAATTTCTATTGGCCTAAAGTTGCACGTTGTGTCTGTGATACACACATGTAATAGTTATTGTGATAACCTCAAATTTAAAAAAAATAGCAAATCCTTTTAAGTGTATTAGTGTGCATATTGCGAATTAAGGCTTTGTGTTTTTGTCATCTTAGATATGCGGTCTGCAGGAGTGTGAGACCTGGAGTGGTCACTGTGTGGAATATTCTGAAGTCAAAATGTAAGGGCAGTGCAGTTCGAGTGGAGAGAGGCCTGATGGAGAGCAGTGATGTTGTTCTGATCAGGGACATGAAACTCTACATCCTCACTGACCGGGGAATGGCTTCCTTCACTGACACGCCTAGGCCTATATTTCAGGTACAGCGCACAATAAATTCTCTTCTACTATATAATTTAATATTATTGCTTCATATTAGTAAAGGGTTTGTGGTTAAAGTTAATATGCCACCCCTACACAGCGTAGACATACATTCTGCATGCTGAGCCACATTCTGATGCCTTCTTGTAAACTGGTTCAGCCCATAAACAGCCTGTCTTCATTGAAACACACTTTAATTCTATTTATTTCAATTCCTTTCCATCACATTTGATATTATAGAGCAGTGTGGTGAAATAATTCAATCTGTGTACAGAAATAATTTCCTATACCATTTCCCTGGTAATTCTTGGTACTTAAAAGAATATGTTTTTCAAATTTGGAAATGTTAAAAACCGAAAAAAAAAACACGCATGCTCAGAATTATGTAAGAGACGGGAGCGCTCGTTCTGGTAAAACTAGTGTTCGGAATGGAGATGGCACATTCGTCACGCTGTAACGGACTGAAAAGCACAAAGACTGAAAAGCGCAAATCGTCTCTCACCAAACTTTTATTAACACGAGGATCAGCAAAAGCAGCCCAAAGGGTGGTGCCGTTTGATTGGAACTTCCCCTTTAGAGTCCTGTCATACGTGGTGTACGTCACCACACTTTGGACGGGTGGTATTTGGCCTGAATGTGTGTATGCAAGGCAGGCTTGAGAGGAAAATTTCCTGCGAGAAAAACGGTTGTGTGTACAAGGCATAAGAATTTCACTCTTCCCACTGACTATGAATGTATTGCTCCTGACCCCTGATTAATTTTAGCTAGGGTTTCCCTAAAACCTGAAAATTATTACACGGGTTCAGTAAAAAGAGTAAAGAGTAAGAGTAAAAAGATTGAGAAAGACATTCAAAGAGTTTTGGTTTTATGCAAAGTGCAAAAGTCCATGACAACCTGTAACATATCTTTATTACAGTACTCGCATTACTTGAAAGACAAATTCTAATTGGACACTATGGGGCAGATCCACAAAAGAATTACGCCGGTGTATCTATTGATACGCCGCGTAATTTCAAATTTCCAGCGTTGAATCTTTGTTTTGTATCTACAAAACAAGATACGACTGCATCTAGGCTCGATCCGACTGGCGTACGTCTTAGTACGTCGTCGGATCGTAGATGCACTAGGTGGCGTTTCCATCGAATTCCGCGTTGAGTATGCAAATTAGCTAGTTACGGCGATCCACGAACGTACGCCCGGCTGGCGCATTTTTTTACGCCGTTTGCGTTCGGCTTTTTCCGGCGTATAGTTACCCCTGCTATTATGAGGCGTACTCAATGTTAAGTATGGCCGTCGTTCCCGTGTCGTTCGCGAATAGGGATTTGCGTAGAATGACGTCACCGTCGTAAACATTGGCTTGTTCCGGTTTAATTTCGAGCATGCGCACTGGGATACCCCCACGGATGGCGCATGCGCCGAAAAAAAAAACATTGTTTACATCGGGTCACGACGTATTTACATAAAACACGCCCCTATCACATCGATTTGAATTGCGCGCCCTTAAGCCGCCAAAGATACACTACGCCTCCGTAATTTACGGCGCGCATTCTTTGAGGATTCCAAAAAAAAAGTAAGTTACGGCGGCTTAGTGTATCTTAGATACGCTACGCCCGACGCAAATATGCGCCGATGTACGTGGATCTGCCCCTATGAGTTTGGATAGCGTGGAGGGATTAGAATACCTGTTTTTTATTGCTACCTTTGACCCCTTTGGGAGGATTCACCCTCTCTATTTGTCCTATTTACCATTATTATTGAAAGTGAAAAAATCCCCAATTGTGAGTTGTCCCCAGAATAGTAATAGAGTGGAAATCTGCCAATGGGGACATCAGTTCTGTTGACCTGAGGGGATATCTCCAATTTGAAGGAATTAAAGGAATTAAAGATAAAGCTCTACAATTGGACAAAGGTGGTATAAAAAAAATGTCCAGAGTAATTACCCTACCCTTCTCTATCCAAAATTAAACAAAAAAAAAACGTTTTGCCTAAAGTTCTACTTTAAAGAGGAAATTACCTGGAAGAAACAAAAAAAAGACAGCCAGCATGCAAATTACTAGCTACCAGTATTTACTCTTTTTAGCTAAGCTTTCCCCAATAATGACTTACCATTTTTACTATTGGCTTACACTGTGCAGTGTGTCTGTGTGGAGGTGGCCATCTTGGTAGAAGCATGTTGCCATGTTGAACTTCCAGTGACCAGTATGAGAGAGTGAGAGCGATTAATACAAAATTTAACACACCTGCTCTCCACTCACAACTGAGACCTTGTAACACTAAAGAGTCACATGACACCGGGGGGTAAAATGGCTAATTGGGCCCTATTTGGACATTTTCATTTAGGGGTGTACTCACTTTTGTTCCCAGCGGTTTAGACATTAATGGCTGTGTGTTGAGTTATCTTGAGGGGACAGCAACTTTACACTGTTATACAAGCTGTACACTCACTACTTCAAATTGTAGCAAAGTGTAATTTCTTCAGTGTTGTCACAACAGCTATGCAGACCAATTTTTTATTTCAATATATTTTTATTGGATTATTCAAAATTTTACAATAGTAGCAAATAAAATAACAATGTTTTACAGTATACAAGAGGTGAAATAGCATACATTTTCGATTGCACATATACAATGCTAGTTAGGAAGTTGAGTATATACAATACTGTTTAAATAAGGTAGAGAATTCCAAGTGATACTTAATGTTGAAACAAAAATCTAATTTCAATCGTAGAAGGGAGGATTGAACACTCCCAAACACCCCCGAGGGGACTCACAGTGCCCGGGAGGCAATCCTTCCATAAGAGATGTTAACTAAACAAAAAGAGTAAATAATAGTATTAAATTAAATGAAGCAAATCATGTCAGGGTATCGTACCAGAGATTCCAAGTAGCCCAATGGATCGTATATTTATGAAGTAAGCCTAAGGATGATGCCAGTATTTTTTCATAGGAGTTATGAAGGTTGGTAAGGTCAACAGCATCATCGGGAGATGGCGGATTAGAATCTTTCCATTTCCTAGTAATAGATAGTCTAGCCGCTAAGAGGAAGTGAGTTACAATTCTTTGTAGATTAGCTGGGAATTTTTCTATTCCCAGGGATAACAGAGCCAATGCCGGATCGGGTGTTACTTGTGTTTGTGTCAAATCAGAAATTATTTGGAAAATTTTTGTCCAGTAGTTGTTAAGCTTAGGGCAGCTCCACAATATATGAAATATGTCCCCTTTAGCAGTACAAAGTCTCCAACACGTGTTGGGGGATTGGGAATTAAATTTGGACATTACTGCTGAAGTATAATACCAACGTAGAGTAATTTTGGTAGATAATTCCCATAGGGAGGTGCACTTAGAAGCAGATTGATTGGCTTTGCAAGCTATATGCCATTGGTTATCTGTAAAGGAACATTTAAGGTCTTTTTCCCACTGTAGATGAGAAGAAGATTTAGTGAAAGTACGTTTTTGTTGCATTAAATTATAGAATAAGGAAATGCCTCTTTTTTGTTTTACTGTTGATGTCAAATAGGACAAAGCTGAAGTGTGAATGAGCTTAAAGAAATGGCCTAGTTTATATAAACAATGTACCACTTGTGTATATTGAGAATAATTAATGTGAGGTAGGTCATATTCGGATTGAATAGATTGGAAGGATTTAATGTATCCATTCGAGTAAAAGTCCTGTAGATAATTAATGCCTTTTTTGTGCCAGGAAGCAATCGGAATGTGACTAATAAGAAGGTATAAAGCTTGGATAGGGACCTTAATATCAATGCTGGGATCTGTTAGTTCAGAAGAGGTCAAGAATTTAAGCCATGTTTTAATGGAAACAGCCATTGTAGGTGGTAGATGTGTTGGGATTGTAACCCCCAAAATGGCCCCATACAACCAAATATTGGTTGGGCCATACGTACAGTAACTGGATTCAATATTACCCCATTGAGTAGTAGAAGTAGTGTTAAACCACTCTCTCACTTGGGTTAGAATGGAGGAATGATAATAATCTTGAAAGTCAATGTATCCCACTCCTCCAGACATTCGATGTTTAATTAATTTGTTATGAGCACATCTAGACCTCTTTCCCTTCCAAACAAATTTGGATAAAAGCGTTTGCAAGGATTTAAAAAAAATATTGGGAATAGGAATAGGTAAATTCCGAAAAAAATATAACACCTGTGGAAGATGAATCATTTTGAAAGCAGATAATCTGCCCCACCAAGAGAATTCGTGCTTGCTCAGATTTTGAAGGTCTGCTTGTAATTTACTTCTAAGGGTAAGGTAATTATATTCATATAGTGATTTGGTAGTTCTGGTGAGGTTGATACCCAAATATGGAATTGTAGTGTCCTCCCAGATGTAAGGGAACTGGTGCTGTAATAAATTTCTGGACACAGCATCAATGTCCAAAATGGATGATTTTAAAGCGTTCGCTTTGTACAAAGAGACCTCACCAAACCAGGATAACATTTTTTGAACTTCAGTTAAAGAGGAAAAAGGATCGGTTAACATCAAGATTATGTCGTCTGCAAATAAGCTAATTTTATGGGCCAGTTTTCCTATATTAATTCCTGATATGTTGTCATTAGTTCTAATGTGCTCAGCCAGGGGTTTAATCATCATATTAAAAATTAGAGGGGACAATGGGCAGCCCTGTCGGGTACCATTAGAGATATGGAAAGGTTTAGAAAGAAGGCCGGAAGCAAAGACTCGGGCTGTGGGAGTGGTATAAAGGGCCAGTATAGCATCGAGAATGGGACCCTTAAAGCCAAATTTTTGAAGGGTCAGGTTCAGGTAATCCCAATTAACTCTGTCGAACGCCTTCTCTGCATCTAAAGAAAGAAGCAGAGAAGGCGTTCCGGTCAGTTCCACATTATGTATTATATTTATTAGTCTTCTAGTAGCGTCTGAAGTTTGGCGTCCTTTAGTAAAAACCAGTTTGGTCCGTGTGAATCAGTCCTGGGAGAATGTGAACTAGTCTATTTGCGATCAATTTGGCGTATATTTTCAAGTCAACGTTTAGTAAGGATATTGGTCTAAAGTTGGAGGGGGAGGTGGGTTCTTTACCGGGTTTGGGTAAAGTTATTATAATGGCCGAAAGCATTTCGTTCGGAAAGGAAGAGGAGGAGACTGAGTAGTTATATAGAGTCGTCAAATGTGGGGTTAGTAAGCTTTTAAATAACTTAAAATATTCTCCAGTGTAGCCGTCTGGGCCAGGAGATTTGGATGGAGGTAGATTGTCTATGATCTTAAGAATCTCAGTTTCTATAAAAGGGGCATTCAACTGATCAAGTTCGTCTTTCGATAATGTAGGAAGTTTAATATGATCGAGGAAAGAATTGATTTCCTCGCATGTTGGCTGGTGTGTGTCGGTATCCAGTTTGAGATTGTATAAGTCATTATAGTAAGTGCTAAATGCATCAGCAATGGATTGAGGATTAATAAGTTTATCTCCTGATAATGGGTGATAGAGATAGGCTATTCTAGTTTTAAATCTTAGACCTCTAATGCGGTTGGCCATAATCTTACCCGCTTTATTGTTGGCAGTGTATGAGGTGGCTTTTAATTTTCTCAGTTTAAACTCATAAGAGTCAAGGAGCAGGGATCGTAAGTCATGCCTAAGTTTAAATAGTTGGGATTGAAGGTATTGCGATGGGTTAGTTTTATTTTTTAAATCAGCGTCTGCAATTTTGGTAGTCAGTTCATCCAGTTTTTTAATTCTTAATTTTTTAGCCCGTGATCCAAGTTGGATAAAAAGGCCTTGCATAAAGACTTGTGAGCGTTCCACACCACCGCCAGGTCAGACACTGATCCAATATTGTCAGAGAAAAAATTGGCCAATTTTTGGTTAAGAAATGAAGCATTGTTCGGATTTTGCATTAAATAATTATTGATACGCCATAAATATGAATTTTGTTTAAAAGTGTTATTAGCCAATTTAATACTAACGGGTGCATGGTCTGACCAGGTGATAGTGTGGATACGGGATTCTAATATGTTTTGTAACAACCATTTATCAGACACGAACAAGTCAATTCTGGAGTAAGTGTTGTGACGTGAAGAAAGGAACGTATAATCCTTCTCTGTCACGTGACAACATCTCCATATATCAAACAGATCATTATCGTTAAAAAAGGAGTTTAGTGGAGATGATAGCCTTTTAGAACTGGAGGATGAATCAATAGTCACATCTGGAACCAAATTAAAATCCCCACAAATTAGTAAAATACCTTTCTGTACCTCATACATTTTTTTAAGTAAAGATTTAAGAAATTTCATTTGACCGTGGTTTGGTGCATAGATATTAGCAATAGTATAGAGGACATTGTCCAACATACAAACCAAAATAATAAATCTACCGCCAGGGTCAGTGGTGAAAGACAGTAGCTGAAAAGATAGAGTGTCACGGATAGCAATGAAGACTCCCCTTTGTTTTTTGGAAAAGTCAGCCTTAAAAATGTGTGGAAAAGATTTATGACAACATTGAGGAGCTGCTCCATGAATAAAGTGCGACTCTTGTACGCAAAGTACATCACTGTTGTGGGAGATAGCAGTTTTCCACAGTGAAGTTCTTTTGGCTGGGTGGTTTAACCCTTTTACATTTAACGTTAGAAAATTAATAGACATTTCAAGGATTAATTGAATAACTTGTATTGTAAAATGAGAAAATACTCACTTCTAAGAAAATAAGTTGTAGAGAAAAAGCTAATTATATGTTGGTAAACTCTGGAGATTGGAGGTTTATGAAGAAAATATTTACTTATATAATATCACCTCTGCATATAAAGAAAAAATAAATAAGGAAGGAAGTGGAACAAAGCAAACGGAAAAACAAAAACAAAGACAAATATGTAGCAAAAAGTTGCTTAAAGCAAAACAAACAAAAAAAATGTTGCTTTCCTATAGCAACTTATGTTTACCAGAAAAAATAAAAATACTTCCCACATCCGTGGGACGATGAGCAATGCAATAACATATGCAGAGAAAAAAAACAAAAAACAAAAAACAAAAAAAAAATGTCGGGTGTAAAAATCAAACCGACAGAAATGGTGGGCAATGTTCAAACAGTAAAAGGGTGCAAGACAAGTATCCAGGGGATATTGTTGCAATGTAAAATAACAGGTATAATAAATACATTTTCATTGTGTCACTTTGCAGAGGGGTTATGATATCCTGTGTGTTTTCCTTTCCCTAGGCGGGCTCCTTCCAAAGCCTTTCTTTCTTCAGCAGAAATTTCAGGGATGATGCCCCATGAGTGGAGTAGTCGTAGTCCGTCCAAAGGTTTAGAGATGGTGGTGATAGTCCCATTATAGGTTATCAGCAGTGTGGCCGGATGTCTCCACTTGTACGGAATTTTATGGTTGTTCAAGGCTTTTGTGGTAGATTTTAGCTGTCTCCTCAAATTTAAAGTGTATTGTGACAGGTCTGCGTATATACGGATCTCATTATAAGGTGCAGGAAGCTCCGGTTGTGATCTAGCTTTAGCCAATAACTTCTCTTTAGTGGGAAAAAAATGGATCTTCATAAGAACGTCACGTGGGATGGATGCTTCTAGGTGTTTAGGCTTAGGGATGCGATGTATGCGATCTATCATTCTTTCAATAGGGGATATGTCTGGCAGTAAAGTCGCTATCATGTCACCCGCAAATGTTTGTAATTCTGCCTGAGTGATCGATTCGGGTACCCCCCTCAGTTTAAGATTTTCTCTTCTTGATCGATCCTCCAAATCTGCGATTTTTGCGCGCATCCAATCTGCATCTTCCATTTGCTCTCTATATGCATCCACCAAGTCATTCACAGTATGAGCTTGTTCTTCTATTTTATTTTCCATATGATAAACACTCTCACCTAAGCCTTTCATTTCAACAGTAAAGCTATTAAACATAGTTGAAATATTCACCATGAGAGAAGATTGAAGAGACAGAAGCATGTCCTTCATGGTTGTGTCAAGGACCGGTTGTCCTGAAGTAGGATAGTTGGCAATAGGCGACACTATTTTGAGGCCTACTTGATTTTGGCATAGCAACGCCATGTCACTGACTGAGGCCTGGTCAGTATAATCATATCTCATCTTAGCTTTAGCTGGGCTCTGAGAAGATGGACTGTGTAAAGGAGAGATCTCCGCGTTCACTGTGTGATTTTCATAGTCCCAGGAGTCCAGATTCTCATCTGGGAGATCAGTGTATGAGGAGGTTGAATTTACCTCAGAGCTGCGGGGGCCATTTTGAAGCTGATCCTTCCCTGTGGCTGACATAACAGATGTGTCAGTAAGCTTTTTAGGGCGATTTTCTTTGTTCCGCTTGTGGGACTGCATCGTGTGTGGTCCCCCCTCTCAGGGTATATAGTTTTGGCGTCTGGATGATCGGTGTATCGATCGTTTGGCCGCTGATTCCCCCGATTCAAGTCAGAGCTGTCTGCTCAGGCTTCCATCATGTCCACGCGCAAGCCACGCCCCATGCAGACCAATTTGATGCAGTGTGCAGTGTATGGTATGAGCACTGACAGACTGACCCCCCACCCCTTCAACCTTAGCAGCAATGCTGGCAGCACTCATACGTCTATTTCCCAAAGAAAACCTCTGGATATGACGCTGAGCCCGTGCATTCAACTTCTTTGGTTGACCATGGCAAGGCCTGTTCTAAGTGATACCTGTCCTGTTAAACCACTGTATGGTCTTGGTCTTGGCCACAGTGCTGCAGCTCAGTTTCAGGGTTGGCAATCTTCTTATAGCCTTGGCCATCTTTATGTAGAGCAACGATTCTTTTATTTTCAGATCCTCAGAGAGTACTTTGCCATGAGGTGCCATGTTGAACTTCCAGTGACCAGTATGAGAGAGTGAGAGCGATTAATACCAAATTTAACACACCTGCTCTCCACTCACAACTGAGACCTTGTAACACTAAAGAGTCACATGACACCGGGGGGTAAAATGGCTAATTGGGCCCAATTTGTATATTTTCAATTAGGGGTGTACTCGCTTTTGTTTCCAGCGGTTTAAACATTAATGGATGTGTGTTGAGTTATCTTGAGGGGACAGCAAATATACACTATTATACAAGCTGTACACTCACTACTTCAAATTGTAGCAAAGTGTAATTTCTTCAGTGTTGTCACAACAGCCATGCAGACCAATTTGATGCAATATGTGAAATATAAAATACATACTTTATCTCCATAGACTCTTTTGATATATGACCTACTAAAGAAGAAATATATCAGCAGGAAGACTGGTCTTTACATTATTCCATGTCCAAAGCATGAATATAGGATACTCGATGGAGGGCTACTCCTGGGGCTCTCAGAGAATAGGTAAGTCAGACACTTGGAGAGGTATGGTAAAGTGTGGGAGCAGGGAAACATTTGTCTCTCACTCTCGTTCCTATTATGCTCATGAAAGTGTGACTCCAACAGTTTGACCCAAGCAGTGGTTCAGTTAGTACAGTTGGACTTTGGCTAAGGCCCCATACACACGATAGAATCCATCCGCTGAAAAATCCCAGCGAATGGGTTTCAGCGGATAGATCCTATGGTGTGTACACTCCAGCGGATCTTTTCCGCGGATATTTCTCCCCTGGGATGGATTCCAGCAGATAAATATTTGCTGACATGCTAAACAAATCTATCCGCTGGAATCCATCCCAACGGATGGATCCGCTGGTCTGTATAGACTCACCGGATCCATCCGTCCGAAGGGATCCCCCGCATGCGTCGTAATGATTCGACGCATGCGTGGAATTCCTTATATGACAGCGTCGCGCACGTCGCCGCGTCATAATCGTGGCGACGGCACGACACGTCATCGCCAGAGGATTTCGGCGCGGATTTCAATGCGATGGTGAGTACACTCCATCGCATTGGAAATCCGCACAAATCCTCGAGAGGATTTATCTGCGGAAACGGTCGGATAAATCCTCTCGTGTGTATGGGGCCTTAGAGCTAATACAACTCAGAAATGTCATTAAAAGAGGCTGGACCCCCCCCCCCCCCCACCCTATTCTTACCCTCAATCTTTCACACCCCTTTTTCTTTTCTTTCTTCTACCTATACAACCTAATTCTTGGACTGGCTAAGCTCAACTCCTAGAATACCTTTTTGCTGGGATGGTCAAGTTGGTCATAGTGTATAATAAATCCCAGAATTCCTTCCAAGCCTTTCCCTTTCTTTTTGCATGTGACTTCTCCTTTAAAGGAGTGCGAAGCCGGACGCCTTTTTTGTCACTTTTTGCCTTTTCACCTTCCCTCGCCTCTATTTATTTTGGCTACATGAAGGGTGTAGAGACCAGTATTTGCTATTCTTTAGACTTCACCTTGCCGTTAGTCCATAGATGTTTGTATAGCTTTGAAAATGTGATACTTAATTTTGTGACTTTGACGTTGTATTGTCTGGTTAACCTGTGTGTGATTTATTATTTTCAATAAAATGTTTTTGGATCAAAAAAATTTAAAGAGGCCTACATTTCTGCAAAGTATTCCCATTTACTGGGTGTTTTTAAAGTGAAGTTCCACCCATAAATATAACATTACATCAGTAGTTTTAAAAAAATGTCATTAGTCCTTTAAGAAGAAAAAATCTTTTTTAGATGCCTTCAAAGTGTTGTTGCTAGGCAGAATAGTTAATCTTCCCACTTCCTGCACCTAGGTGCTTAAGCTTCCTAACCTACACCGCAGAGACTCCTGGGAATGTAGTGGGTGTAACTTTCCAGGAGTCTGTGCACTCCCCAGTCTTGAAGAATCATGTGACTTGGACAGTACAGGTGCTGAAACCTGATCTGAAAGGCTGAAATCCAGGAAGTCATACAGTCTGGCTTCATGATGCCCACACTTAAGATGGCCCCAGTCAATTTCTATTTTATAAAGTGTCTAAATGCTGTAACAACCTAACAAAACGGACCTTAGTTTACAGACTAACTTTACTAGAATACATTAAGCTTGTGTATTACAGGGGTATTTATATATAAAAAGTGAAATTGTGGCCGGAACTCCGCTTTAAATAATGAAAACGTTTATTATGACTTGTAAGCTGAATACTAATATCTGCTTTAAATAATTAAATTGATAAATTAAACTTAAAAATAAAAAAAAACTGTTGTACAAAGGCTATTCTCATCAGCTCCCACTTGCCACCTCCTCTGTTCCCACGATCCTGAAGCTAAATTTGATGCTTTAATACTTATGTGTTGCTATAGTGTATCCCAAGTGTATCTGTAGCCAAAGCATTTTTAGGTTTGGATGGAGTGGGGAGGATTAGAACCACTGTCATATTTTACTCTTATTTGAGAGATTCCTTTACTGGTAAAAAGTTCAAAACTGGAGCAGTGAGGGAAATCTCTCTAACAGAGCGCTGAATAGCAGTAAAACCTGTCCGGAGTTCTAACCTTTCCATGTTCTATCTAAAACTTAGTGATACTAATGTCTTGTTTTTTTAGTTAAAAATAACAAACATGTTATACTTACCTGCTCTGTGCAGCGGTTTTGCACAGAGCAGCCCAGATCCTCCTCTTCTCGGTTCCCTCTTTAAAGCTCCTGGCCCCTCCCTCCTGTTGAGTGCCCCCACAGCAAACTGCTTACTATGGGGGCACTCGAGCCGAGCCACAGCTCCCTGTGTGCATTTAGACACAGAGTTGCGGTCTGGCCCCACCCTGCCCCCTTTCTCTCCTCATTGGCTGACCGACTTTGATTGACAGCAGGGGGAGCCAATTGCGCCACGCTGCTGTCTCGGTCAATAAAGAGGGAGAGTCCCAGACAGCTAAGACTCTCCTGCAACATCACTGGGTCGAGATGGGTTTAGATAGGTGTTAAGTGTGGCTGAGGAAGGGTGCTGCTGCACAAAGAAGGCTTTTTTATCTGTGGCGGTTGGTGCTCAATTTTTTTCGTGGAGGGTGGCAAACAAACGATCTATCACTTGCTCGCTCATCTGCCTGCCGGCCCTGCACTTACGTAAAAAGAAAATATGGACAGCCGCACTCCAAAAAACCTTAAACATAGCTATGATTAAGCACTAATTTATAGTGCAAAACGCATCAGCTGTTTTACTCCTGTGTAGTGTGCTGTGACTTGTAGTACATTTTTCCTTTTTAATAAAGACAACCATCAACGTTTTTTGGAGTGCGGCTGTCCATATTTTCTTTTTACATTTGTTGCCTTGTGCATTGCCAGCACCCTTGATCTCCTGAGACTACACTGATCATCCTAACACAATCCACCTGAAGCGGTAACTTTCTTTCATTGTCTTGGCCCCACACTTACCCCCTCCAGGTTGCGGCTTCTCCACTGCATCTCCTCCTGAGTCCCGATGGTCGCTTTTCCTTCTGGCCAATCAGGTCTTAGGACTCCCGGCCAATCAGGTCTTAGGACTATCGGCCAATCAGATCTTGGGACTCCCAGCCGATTGGATCTCAGGATTGGCCAGGAGGAGAAGCAGAAATACATTAGCGAATATTAATTTGCTAATGCCACACAAGTGGGTGGGCTTGTGGCGCAGTGGTCACCAAATTAGAACCTCATGCTCTAAACATGTACTTAAAAAATATATATATATATATATATATATTGGAGATTATGGGTCAGGCGCATACATTATCTGCCTTTACAACCACTTTGAAGAAACAAATTGGAAAAGATATTTAAATAATCATTCTTATAGAAAATATATGTAACAGTCAATGCAAAAGTGCATGTTTTGGAGGAGTTTACTTGGGTCCTCAGACAGCAAACAATGGAACAGTTGAAAACTTACTCCAAGTAATTTCTTATATGTTTGCTATTTATGTGCTAAATTGTTTTCTGTACAGATAGGGCCAGATTCTCGTCCAGCGGCGTAATTTTGTGCGGGCGTAACGTATCCGCTTTACGTTACGCCTCCGCAACTTAGACGGGCAAGTGCTGTATTCTCAAAGCACTTGCTCTATAAGTTGCGGCGGCGTAGCGTAAATCGGCCGGCATAAGCCCGCCTAATTCAAATTTGGATCAGGGGGGGGGGGTGTTTTATGTAAATGTACTGTGACCCGACATGATTGACGTTTTTCCCGAACAGCGCATGCACCGTCCGTGGAATTTCCCAGTGTGCATTGCTCCAAAGTACGCCGCAAGACGTCATTGGTTTCGACGTGAACGTAAATGACGTCCAGCCCCATTCACGGATGACTTACGCAAACGACGTAACTTTTACAAATTTCGATGCGGGAATGACGGCCATACTTAACATTGGTACGCCGCAGTTATACCTCATATAGCAGGAAAATGGCGTATCTTTTCTGTGTCGGCCGCGCGTACGTTCGGGAATTCACGTATCTAGCTAATTTACATATTTTGACGCGTAAATCAGCTTACACGCCCCTAGCGGCCAGCATAAAAATGCAGTTAGGCTCCGACGGCGTAAGAGACTTACGCCAGTCAGATGTACCGTATTTTCCGGCGTATAAGAGGACTTTCTAACCCCTTAAAATCTTCTTAAAAGTCGGGGGTCGTCTTATACGCCGGTAACCTAACCTTACCTTATCCCAGAATCCCGGCCATACGATTTTTCAAAAGCCGCGCCTCCTACGTCTTCTGTTCCGTGATAGGCGGAAACACTCCGCTTCCCAGGAGGCACTGTGTTCAGTGTCCGCCTATCACGGAGGCCCTCTCGTCCTGTGTTTAGTGTCCGCCTATCACGGAGGCCCTCTCGTCCTTGGACGAGAGGGCCTCCGTGATAGGCGAACACTGAACACAGTGCCTCCTGGGAAGCTGAGTGTTTCCGCCTATCACGGAACAGAAGACGTAGAAGGTGCGGCTTTTGAAAAATCGTACGGCCGCGATTCTGCATGTCTTGGGATAAGGTAAGGGCACAGTCTGGCATGTAATGGGGCACAGTCTGGCATGTAATGGGGCACAGTCTGGCATGTAATGGGGCACAGTCTGGCATGTACTGGGGCACAGTCTGGCATGTACTGGGGCACAGTCTGGCATGTAATGGGGCATAGTCTGGCATGTAATGGGGCAAAGTCTGGCATGTAATGGGGCACAGTCTGGCATATACTGGGGCATAGTCTGGCATGTAATGGGGCACAGTCTGGCATGTAATGGGGCACAGTCTGGCATGTAGTGACACAGTCTGGCATGTAATGGTGGCACCGTGAGGCGAGGCATGACTAGTAGGAAGGGGGTAGTCTTATACGGCGAGTATATCCCAAAACCAACATTTTGGCTGGAAAATTAGGGTGTCGTCTTATACGCCCAGTCATCTTATACGCCGGCAAATACGGTAATAGAAATCTATGCATAACTGATTCTAAGAATTAGGCGCATAGATACGATGGCTCGGATTCGGACTTATGACGGCGTACATGGCGCTACGCCGTCGTAAGTCTTCTGAGAATCCGGGCCATAGTCTTTACAGCAATTTACACAGCAGCACAGTTCTGCTCCCAATGTTGTCTTTCACTGGACTTTATTGGATTATGAATCAGCAAAAACTACTGTACCTCTATCCAATTAGCAGGGCAGGATTTAGGAACATATTGGAGTGATCTTCCTGACTGTGCAATGTGGCAGAGGTGTGTAAACTGGAAGACTATCTGTAGGGAATTACAAATCCTTTGGTACAATAGTAAAGATGTAGGTAAATCAGTGGTGCATTTAGCTGTTTGTCTGGACTCCCACATAGGTAACAGAAATATTACCTGACATATATGATGATAAGGTCCCACAGTGACTATCAATCTCCAACTACTTTTGCAGAGATCATTTTGTCATCTGGAATATGGATACAGGTTTTATAAAGGAGCGGCTAAGGCCTCAGTTTAAGGACAAGCACTTGGCAATGGATCTATTGACTGAACGTGATGTATACAAAGGGGATACAAGCAAGGAACTACTGCAGCAGAAGAACCATGTAAAAGAGACAGGTAGAATCCTTATAAAGGGACATGTCTACACTTACAAATATCAGTATGTATAAGAAAATAAATGGTTTTAAAAAAGAGCTGTTCTGCAATAATTCTGTGCAACAATTGGCAAAACACTTATGCCCCGTACACACGATCGGAATTTCCGGTGGCCTAAAATCCGATGTAATTTTTCGTCTGAATTCCGTTCAAGCTGTCTTGCATACATACTGTCAGACCAAATTCCGATCGTCCAAAACGCGATGACGTAAAACACTACGACGAGCTGAGAAAAATTAAGTTCAATGCTTCCGAGCATGCGTCGACTTGATTCTGATCATGCATGGGTCTTTTCTCCGTTGGAGTTGCACACAGACGATAGAAATTTCCTATCAGTTTTTTTTTCCATCGGGAAAAAATAAAACATGTTCTATTTCTAAACACTGACGGAAACAAGTCCGATGGGGCCCACACACGATCGGAATTTCCGATAAAAAAAGTCCATCAGACTTTTTTCATCGGAAATTCCGATCGTGTGTACGCGGCATAAGTCTACCTTCTTTCTCCAGATTTTTGAAAATATGGGTAAAGACTAAGTTGATCTAAACTCAAAAACAAAAAGTTAATGAAAACCTTAAAATGTTAAAGAGTCACTAAAGGATTTTTTTTTTTAGCTAAATAGCTTGCCTTACCTTACTGCAGTCCTGGTTTCATGTCCTCATTGTTCGTTTTTGCTCTGTTGTTGCTGTAATTCCTCTCTGTTCTGGACACTTCCTGGTTGTCTGTTTCCTGATGACCACAGTACTGGGAGATTCTAGTTTCATTTTCCAAACCATCACTGCTCTATGGCTCTGTACATGCACACAGGCAGGATAACATGCAAAAATGAAACTAGATGCAAAAACGAAACTAGAAGTACATTATATGATTGATTTTTATCTATTTTTAATCAATTTTAAAAGGAATCGGTTAAATATTATGTCTCTATACCCTGTAAACAGTCATTTCAGCAAAAAAAAAAAAATTCCTTTACAACTCCTTTAACCTTCATTCACAATTGCGGTAAGCTTACTGCCCTTGGTGGATCGCTTTTCAGCAGGTGGTATAGCTGCATCTGACAAGCGTTGAGAAGGTGCTACTACAGCCTCCTAAATGGCTATTTGTGGTCTCGCACTGAAACTGCGAGCCAAGTGTTTGGCTTGCCGTTATGGTGAAGCCCCATTAAACTCAATGGGCATGTTTGACAGGTGGTGCCGCCTGCATCTGAAGTTAAAGAGGCCACGGCTCATGAAACATCACAGCTATTTTATGTATCGAGCTGTGTAGTGCTACAGTATAGATGGGCAACTGGGGGGGGGGGGGGGGCATGCTAAACCACTGTTCATCGACCTGTTTTTTACCACCCCCCAAGCTGCCTGTGTAAATAAATGTTATTATTATTATAATACAGGATTTATATAACACCAACAGTTTGTTCAGCGCTTTACAACATTAGGGCAGACAGTACAATTACAATACAATTTGATACAGGAGGGATCAGAGGGCCCTGATCGTTAGAGCTTATGCGCCTAGGTTTACGCAATAAATAGTGTGAACGTGGCCTAAATGTAATTTCAAAAGTTACTTTCAGTCTTTTTAAACTTGCAGCAGGGCCTTCTGATAGTTTATTTATTCGCCAATAATTGGTAATCTTGTCTTAAAAATCCTTGATTAAACACTTCCTGTTATGAGGTGACAACCAGCTCTGCTCCTGTGGCCCCAAAGACTGCAAGCCACGCTTTGAGCAGGCATGGTCCACCATTATCACTATCAGGAAGATGATCCTGAGCAATGACATGCCGCCTAAGCTGAAACAAGGGCATGTAGACAGGAAGTGGCTGAAAGAGGCTAGAGAAGATTAGCAATACTTGCGCCGGCGTAACGAATGCTTCTGATTCAGGAACCTCGTTACGCCGACTGCAGCCTAAGATATGCGTGGCATAAGGCTCTTATGCCCGCATATCTTAGGCTGCATTCTTGCGATGGCCGCTAGGTGGCGTTCCCGTTGTGCTCAGCGTATAGTATGCAAATTGCATACTAACGCTGATTCACAACGTTACGCGAGCCCTGCGTACGCAGTTTACGTCGTTTGCGTACGGTGGTTTTCGCGTAAGGCTGCCCCTGCTATTAGCAGGGGCAGCCAATGTTACGTATTCCTGTCGTTCCCGCGTCGCGAAATTTGAACTTTACGTAGTTTGCGTAAGTGATTCGTGAATGGCGCTGGATGCCATTCACGTTCACTTTGAAGCAAATGACGTCCTTGCGACGTCATTTGCCGCAATGCACGTCGGGAAAGTTTCCCGACGGAGCATGCGCTCTACGATCGGCGTGGGAACACGCCTAATTTAAATGATTCCCGCCCCCTACGGAATCATTTAAATTGCGTGCGCTTACGCCGGTCAATTTTAAAGAGCGCACACGCAATTTACGGAGCTACTGCTCCGGGAATCGCGGGTAGCGCAGTAAATTTGCGGGGGCGCAGGGCAAAAACGGTGCCCTGCGCCTACGTTAAAAATGCGTAAATGTTACTGAATCTACCCCACTGATGGCAATGTCTTGTCATCCAATCAGGGCTGTCTCTGGGGTGTGTGTTTTTGTATGTGTTTGCGTGTGCACGTGCGTGCATGTCACCATACAAAAGAAAATGCTTCCATCTCACATTTTCAAAGAATCAAAACTGTGTATAGCCAGCATAAGTTACAAACAAAAATATTGTATCATGTATTAGTAAGTCACTTCTGCAACAAGAAGTTTCTACAGCTTTTATGTGTTTGCAACACTTTTGTGATGAAACTTTACAGGGCCTTTTGTGCTTTTTTAGTTCTTCTGACGCCATGGGAAAGACGCAATGAGACCAAAACGGCAAAGAAACGCAGAAAGGAAAGAGAGGTGAAGAAGGAAATAGAAACAATGCAGCAGCTGGCAAATGAGAAGAATAATGCAATTGATCAGTACCTGCTTAGTGACAATGAAAAGGTAACTGTATACCAGAAATCCCATAACAGGATTTCTATAAAATAAAAAAAATATGTGATAAACGCATCAGATATGGCTAGTTATTCGTAAAAAAAATAATAATAATGCAGCATCCTGCAATGGCTTTGAATATATGAAGGGAACCTTTCAGGATAGCAATGTGGAAAAAAAACATTTGTTTATCCCTTCATCAATATGTTGTTCATCCCTTGTGATAGCAATAAAAGAGAGAAAAAAATAAAAAAAATTGCAAGATACAGTGTAAAACGTATTTTTTTTTAACCATTTGCCTCAAATCACCTACCTGGTACGTCATTGAACTTCAAGTAGTTGTACCCGGGTGATGCCTGCAGCTGTGGTGCCGTTTTTTTAGAGATGACGGTCGGCTCTCTCTCGCCACTGGGTTGTTATTACAAGCAGCGGAAGGGGACGCCACCCCCTCAATCCACCTTCCACAGCTAGCTCGGGCTCTCCCGTCCCACCGGGAGACCTTTCCCGAAGAAGCCAGAATCGGCTTTGATCAGGTCTTCGCTACGTCTTCTGGAGCCCAGATCCCTTCATTAAGAGTACCTGTCACATGCTTATGGCTGTCACAAGGATGTTTACATTCCTTGTGACTGCAAAATAAGTTAGAAAAAAAATTGAAGGCAACAGTGTAACGATAAAAAAACGAAATAAATAAATAATTAAAAAAAAAAAAATTTAAGTGCCCCCCCCCCTCTGTGTTGGCGCGAAAAAATGAACGCATGCGTCAGTCCCGCAGAAATGCAAACCGCGTTGAACCCACACATGTGAGGTATCGCCGTGAACGTCGGATCATGGGCAGTAATTCTAGCACTAGACATCCACTGTACATCTAAAGAGGTAACCTGTAAAGGCTTTTAAAGCGTCGCCTATGGATAGTAAAATTTACGTAGTTTGTTACCATTGTACAGGCGCGTGCAATTTTAAAGCGTAATGAGTTTGGTATCTATTTACTCGGAGTAACATCATCTTTTATATTTTACAAAAAAAATGGATTATGTATTGTGTTTTTCTGCAATAAAATGTAAAAAAGTGTATTTTTTCCCCAAAATTATGTTTGCAAAGCTGTTGTGCAAATACCATGTGACATAAAGAATTGCAAAATCCACCTATTTATTCTCTAGGGCCTCTGCTTTAAAAACATATATAATGTTTGCGGGTTCCAACAAATTTTTCTAGCAAAAAAAAATAAAAAATACAGATTTTTATGTATACAAAAAGTGCAGAAAATGGCTGGTTAAAGCGGTTGTATGGTCAAAAAAATTGTTTTATTTTTTTTGTCACCTGTAAGGCAAAAGGCGTAATGAGCTAGTATGCCCTGCAATATACTTACCTTAGAGCGAGGCATCGGTAACTCACCTGGTCCACGCCGAGGTAGCGGACATGTTGCCTCGGCAATGTCTTCCGGGTATCGCAGCGCTAGCGCTGTGAGTGGCTGGAGCCACGATATCATCACTCACGCGGGAGACTTCTTTCCGGCTAGGTCCGACGTCTGTCGGGCCATTAGCCGAGAATCCCCTGTGCGCATGCGCCGCTGCAGTTAGCGGCTCATTGCGAGGGGAATATCTCCTAAACCGTACAGGTTTAGGAGATATTTTTTTACCTACAGGTAAGCCTTATTATAGGCTTACCTGTAGGTAAAAGTAAAAAAAAAACACTATCAATCAATAATAAAATAACCTTTAAAATAATTTTAAACTGCTCCTCCGTGCTCATGTGCAATTGCGAACACCAGGGTTTGACAAATTTGCTTGGAATCTAGGAGCCAGCTAAAAAAGTTAGGAGCCAGAAAACGCACCCCGTCCCGACGAGCTTGCGCGCAGAAGCGAACACATACGTGAGCAGCGCCCGCATATGTAAACTGTGTTCAAACCACACATGTGAGGTATCGCCGCGATTGGTAGAGCGAGAGCAATAATTCTAGCTCTAGACCTCCTCTGTAACTCAAAACATGCAACCTGTAGATTTTTTTAAACGTCGCCTATGAAGATTTTAAAGGGTAAAAGTTTGTCGGCATTCCACGAGCGGATGCAATTTTGAAGTGTGACATGTTGGGTATGAATTTACTCGGCGTAACATAATCTTTCATTATATTAAAAAAAATGGGGATAACTTTACTGTTGTCTTATTTTTTAATTAAAAAAAGTGTAATTTTTTCCCAAAAAAGTGCGCTTGTAAGACCGATGCGCAAATACGGCGTGACAGAAAGTATTGCAACAATCGCCATTTTATTCTCTAGGGTGTTAGGATAAAAAATATATATAATGTTTGGGGGTTCTAATTAGAGGGAAGAAGATGGCAGTGAAAATAGTGAAAAATGACATTAGAATTGCTGTTTAACTTGTAATGCTTAACATGTAATACCAACGGCCACCACCAGATGGCGCCAGCTCATACAACTGGTGGTAATAACTTGTAATACCAACGGCTCACCACCAGATGGCGCCAGCTCACAAAAACATTTTATTTTTTTTGCCCACCTTCAGAGCCAAGTCGCCAGGACACTATTTCTAGTCGCCATGGCGACCTGGCGACCGGGATTTGTCGAGCCCTGGCGAACACATGTATTTATAAGCGGCAACAGACCTGCATTTTGTTTCAGAACAGGGTCAGGGGTGGGGTCGAGGGCTGAAGGGGGCCCCCGTCAGGTAGGCTCCATGAATTCTAACAGTGACTCTAATCATAAAGTAAATAGAGATCATTTTGTTTTTTTTAACAATATAAAAATCTGATTTTGGATATGCTTTTTTCAGTGTTTGGTAAGGAAAATAAAGAGTTACTCTGCAGTCCCTCTGAATGTTGTCTTGTTTTTCAGGTGATCGTATGTTCATACTATGCACATCACCTTTGTGTGTTCAGTTTGGACACAATGAGCCACCTGCACACAATAGAAGACACAACATCAATGCTGTTCTTGCACAATGCTGCACTGACATACAGTGGCAGCTACCTGGCTCTATCCAACTACTGTGATGCTGAAAAAAATAGTTATGTAACTCTCTGGGACCTTCACAACGGACTGGTAATATATTCATTGTTATATATTTGACTAATAGGTTTTATTTCTACATAAACCTGAACTTCATGCAGACAGCTTAAAGGTGAAGTTCAGGTATGGTACTTTTTGCATAGTTACACTGGTCCAGATTGGACTAGGGTGACCACATTTCCAAACTGCCATTCAGGGACACACCCCCTCTCTCACCTTCCCCAAAAAAAAGGTGAGGGGGGGCGGGGGTAAATGTAGTCTTGGGGTTGATGTGCCACCAGATGCAGATGCGCTGCCACTCCCTCTGTATGAGCCACATGCGTAGAAGGAAAGGAGTGGCGTCACTATCTGGAGAGTGAAGATCACACCAGTCCCTGCTGCTTGCCGCTGGAGGAGGTGCCGAGGTGGGTGGGGACAGCAGTGCTGCACTAGGCGCAGGCCTCGTTCCTGGTTTCACTGTCTGAGAGTAAATTGTCACTGGTTGCAATATGCCAGGCAGTGTAGGTCCTAGCAACCAGTTCCAGAAATGTAGTTATTTGTTAGTAGGGGGTGGCTGTGTCCGCTTTTTCATTCCGGGACATTGTATTGTCCCAGAATGAAGGTGCCCGGGACCTGGGACAGACATGTTAATTGCGGGACAGTCCCGGGACACGTGGGCACCCTAGATTGGACCAATGTAAATATGTTCATTATGTTCTATACCTGTGGGATACCCCTGGGAGCTGGAAATCACTGTAGTAGGTGCCACTACTACAATGCTCTCCACTAGCTTTTAGGTCCTCGGCTGGGCTGCATTGTGAACTGAGAAGGTCACTTGCTCGACACAGCTGCCATCCATAGAACACTTTTTCTGAATGAATGCAATACATTCTGTGATTGGACAAGGTGTAGAGGCAGGGTGGTGACATCACAATCAGAGAACTCTTTGCAGACATTGAGGGAATACAAAAAGTGTTTCCTGAATGGTGCCCTTGCCAAGCAAGCTCACAATGCAGCAGGGCAGCGGCTTGGCATGATTTTGCATAAAAACATGGGCATTTTGCCGATGTATGGAGGAGGGAGCCATTAAAGAATTAATGGCACCCTTATGCATCTGCTAAAGAGCAGCACGTTGCGATTGTACATGCGTTCCACAGCACGATAAAGCAAACCAAGCCTAACACACCCCCCCCCCCCCAGACAATGCTGCTGTCCAAAAGTGTCCCTGTTGCTCCTTCATCCAGGGTGGGGTCATTCTAATACAGGAGGTGTGTTGCTGGCCAGATCACCAGGTGAAAACGAAGGGAGAAAAAAGGCTAAAAAAAGGAAAACTACCACATCTAAGGCACCTTTCACACGATCGGCCCATTCGGATACGCCTGTTAATTTTTCAGGCGGATACATGGGGGCCACCTATTGACTCCTATGGCCATCTTATCTGACTAGATCTGATCAAAACAGACAGATGGTGATACGTTCGCGGATCGCATCAGATGGAATCGGATGAAAACGGACAGGTTGTCTGTTTTTATCCGATCTCACCAGAGAGAACAGCGATGCTCTGACAGGTCCGTCCCTGCACAGTGAGCAGAGATGGACTTGTAATCCGCCTGCTCAGCGAGGATCAATGAAGCCATCTCCTGCTGAGCTGGCAGAGTCCGTCCAGTGGATCTGCCCTGTGTGAAAGGGGCCTAAGGCTGCAATATATTACATTGATGTGGTTTTGGGTTTAATACTGCTTTAATTTACCAATTTTAAGCTTGTTCGCATAAATTCTTCTTTATGACATTTTTGTTTTATTTTTTTAGGTTAAAAAACGACTGAAAAATGAGCCAAATATCTGTTGCATGGCCATTACTGACACAGCTGACAGAATTGTTTTTGGGGTTTCCTCGGGAAACAAGTAAGGACTTCACTATACCTCTATTGTAAACCTAAATGTAGTGTATTTAACCACTTGCTTACTGGGCACATAAACCCCCTTCGTGCCCAGGCGAAATTTCAGCTTTCGGCACTGCGTCGATTTAACTGACATTTGCGCGGTCGTGCGACGTGGCTCCCAAACAAAATTGACGTCCTTTTTTCCCCACAAATAGAGCTTTATTTTGGTGGTATTTGATCACCTCTGCGTTTTTTTTTTTTTTTTTGCTGCGCTATAAACAAAAAAAGAGCGACAATTTAAAAAAAAATATATATTTTTTTTACTTGTTGCTATAATAAATATCCCAATTTAAAAAAAAAAATTTAAGGCCGATACGTATTTTTCGACGTATTTTTGTAAAAAAAAAAATCGCAATAAGCGACTGGTTTGCGCAAAAGTTATAGCGCCTACAAAATGGGGAACAGAATTATGATTTTTTTGTATTATTTTTTTTTTACTAGTAATGGCGGCGATCTGCGATTTTTATTGGGACTGCGATATTGCGGCGGACGTATCGGACACTTTTGACACAAATTTGGGACCATTCACATTTATACAGCGATCAGTGCTATAAAAATGCACTAATTACTGTATAAATGTGACTGGCAAGGAAGGGGTTAACACTAGGGGGTGAGAAAGGGGTTAAATGTGTATCCTAGGTGTGTTCTAACTGTGTGGGGGGAGGGGGTGACTGGGGGAGGTGACCGATGCTGTGTCCCTATGTACAAGAGACACAGATCGGTCTCCTCTCCTCTGACAGGACGTGGAGCTCTGTGTTTACACACAGAGCTCCACGTCCCTGCTGTGTTACCGACGATCGCGTGTACCCGGCGGGCATCGCGGCTGCCAGGTACACGCATCGGCACTTCAGCGATGCGCCGGGACAGTGTTTACCCGCTGTGCGCCCCCCAGAGGCGCGCGCGGGTAATGCACTTTAAATGACGTCCAAAGACATTCACTTGGCACTTGAGAGCCGCGCTGTTGACGTCTTTTGTCAATAGCGCGGGTCTCAAGTGGTTAAAGGGCTCCTTCACTGAAGATCAAATCACTGGGCCAATGGGCATAGGAGTATAATATGATAGAGTCTGTGTTTTACAAACGTCTAAAGGGGAAGCCCTAAAACATGACAGTGGGGTCTGGTATAGTGTTGCTCACGAATATTCGCATTGCGAATATTCGACTCGAATATAGCATATTCGAGAAATCGCGCTATATTTCGAATTTCGCGGTAAATATTCGCAATTCCGAATATTCGCATTTTTTCAATTTGATTTTTAAAACAGATCACATCCTATCGACATCTAAAAGCATTGCTGGTATGATTAGAGACCCTGGGCCGAGTAGCTAAGCTGAGGCGATCCTTTTATGTTGCCAAATTGAAAAAAAAAAAAATTGCGATTTTTCGCTATTGCGAATGCGAAAATGATTGCGAATTTTCGATAACTGTGGTAGGAGAACTCTGATTGTCTCTGATGCAAAAGGGGGGGGCTTTGTGTATGTGTATGTTATGAATATTTGTATGTTTGATATTATTATTTTTTGTAAGAAGGAAAAAATTGCGCATACCTTAAAAAAGGGGAGAATACAGCAGCAACTCAAAAATGTTATACAACATAAATTAATACAAGACAGAAAATGGAGTCGCTCTACAAGAATAAAAAATATGTCTAGTGACAAGACATGTGGGCAAATTATAAAATAAGCAAGCGCAAATAACTTGTGAAATACACAGTGAAACAAATATATAAAGAAATATAGTCCCAATAATAGAAAAATAATCTTTCATAAAAATGTCTTTGATATGTGAAGTGAAAAAAAGTCCAAAGCATGCAGCATGAACGTGTTCAATCTTCAAGGTGTTTGATTGACAAACGGCTGTGACAGATGGATAGAGTAAAGAATCACCACCAATGCAAAACACTTTTTATTTTCTATTGTAAAATATCACGAATATTCTGAGCCAATCAGAGTGCTCCTTCCGCATTTGCCGAATATTCGCAATTATTTTGTATTGTAAAATATCAAGAATATTCTGAGCCAATCAGAGTGCTCCTTCTGCATTTGCCGAATATTCGCAATTATTTTATATTGTAAAATATCAAGAATATTCTGAGCCAATCAGAGTGCTCCTACAGCATTTGCCGAATATTCGCAATTATTTTGTATTGTAAAATATCAAGAATATTCTGAGCCAATCAGAGTGCTCCTTCCGCATTTGCCGAATATTCGCAATTATTTTGTATTGTAAAATATCACGAATATTCTGAGCCAATCAGAGTGCTCCTACAGCATTTGTCGAAATTGCGCAATAAATATCGCATTCGCATGTTGCGATATTTCGATAAAATATCACGAATATTCTGAGCCAATCAGAGCGCTCCTCCAGCATTTCTCGAAATTGCGCAATAAATATCGCATTCGCATGTTGCGATATTTCGATAAAATATCACGAATATTCTGAGCCAATCAGAGCGCTCCTCCAGCATTTCTCGAAATTGCGCAATAAATATCGCATTCGCATGTTGCGATATTTCGATAAAATATCACGAATATTCTGAGCCAATCAGAGTGCTCCTACCGCAGTTATCAAAAAATCGCAATTATTTTCGCATTCGCAATAGCGAAAAATCGCAATCATTTAATTTCGATAAAATATCACGAATATTCGAATTTAGCGAATATATCTTGAATATTCGAATATATATTCGAGATATATCGCGAAATCGAATATGGCATATTCTGCTCAACACTAGTCTGGTACTATATCAGCTTTTGAAGCATGAAGCCTAATATATGGCTATTTGTGGCATTTTTACACATAACTTGCTCATTCTTTGGCCGTGTATCTAAACAAAATTCACTTGTATAATAAGCACCCAACAAATCATTTATCATGTTTCAATTCAAACATCTGTAACATTTGTATGCAACAAACTCAGTACAAAATACTGAGGAAAGGTCACACAAATAGGAAATGTTTGTTTAGGCCCCTCTCACACTTGTGCAAACTGAAAGCCGCAAAACTTTGCCAAGCGACTTTGGCACGTCTCCCGACATGACTTGAAACAATGCCTGTGTAAACTTGAGGCCTATGGTCGCATCAAAGTCGGACCAAAGTAGTGCACCCAGATATGAACGGTACTCATTGGAAATCATGGGGTACGACTTGTCATGTGACTTTGCAGTTCCAAGTCACACAAGTGTGAAAGGGGCCTAACAATTGTCGGAATCAGCACTTACAAGCTGAACTCCAGGCAAACAGCTAAGCATATTTACAGTAGATGTAGCTATTTTATTTGTCAAAATATTTCTATATCTGTCTATCCTGTCCTGAACTTTTCACAGCTCTGCCACACAGTCCTGTTTGGCATGGCAGGTGACCTGAATTTTCTCAAAAACTGTCCCAACCCTGTACATTTGGATCTGAGCACGATCCTATTTTAGCTCCCGTATATACAGAGGTAGGAGAGAGCACAGCCTGCACTTTCTGCCAGCTCTGTCCTCCTCCCTGCTGCTATCTGTACTAAAGTCGGCAACCCAGAAATGTTACTGTTAGGGGTCCCCACAACTAGGAAAATGTTATCAAGGGGTCATGGCACGAGAAAGGTTGAGAACCACTGACGTACATGGATTTACACATATATTTGTCCGTTTATCACACACTCTTGAATTATGTCAGACTGAACTGATGTGTTTTTTTCTCTCCAATTTTTAGAATAAAGGTCTGGGATCCTTTCACACATAAACATAAGATCATTCCTGGGTATGAAAACCTTAACCTCACAGTTGACAGCAGAATTCAAATCATAGAAGGAGGGTCCAAGGCAGTTTTACTATCTGGTAGGTATTTTCAGCATAGTGCTAGAAACACTGCATACTGTGGCTTTTGACAGCAACTTTTCAATTTTCTGGTCCTGTTTTCCTGCTTTCCGGCTCGGTTCACACTGGTGAGACACGAAAGTTGCACGACTTTGGTTTCATTAACAGGATTTGATTTTTATCTGACTTTGAGATGAGTGTGACTTGTCCTATCTAAACAATTTCTTTAGCTTTGGTATGGATGAAACCTCACGCCAAATTTATAGTAAAAAAACAAAAACAAATGGCATGGCCCCCCCCCCCCCAAATTCATACCAGGCCCTTTGGGATTTTAAAGGGTAACCCCACGGCAAAAAAAAACAGCACGGCCCCCCCCAGACCCTGGAGGCCCCCAGATGCTGGCCTCTCGCCCCCTATGTAAATAAGTCCTTCATTTAAATATGACTAATGTCCCCTGTGGTAGCTCCAAAGTCAATCACAATGTCTTCCTCCACCGCCACCAACCCGCTGAAAAAAAATGCTCCTCCTCCGACGTTGGCTCTAGCCATTCTGTCAGCTCCAGGGTCTTTTCCCAAAGTTCTTATATAACTTTGGGGACTGGCCATCTGGTGACGTCATCCAGAGACCCTGCCCCCTTTTGACATCACAGGCACATCATGCCAGGGCAGTGATGTCACAAGAGGGTGGGGTCTCTGGTTGACGTCACCTGATGGCCACTCCCCAAAGTTATATAAGAACTGTCAGACACCGGAGTTGACAGAATGGCAGGGGTGCGGGAGGAGTTTTTTTTTTTTTGGAACTTCAGTGGTGATGGAGGAAGACATTGTGATTGACGTTTACCATTTGCGCAAAACATACTCCACAAGGCTCAGCAAGCCATGCTTTGTACGACTGAACTATTGTTCCCATGTACACGGGTCTGTTTGCTGGGATGCATTCACCATGAGGTGACCAGTCTCTTGTTGAGGCATAAGGAAACATCCCTTAAATGACAAATAGATCTCCCCATGGGAAGGTTTCCGCAACCAATGGTCCTTCACTGGTGTCTGTATGTGCAGACATGCTCGCATGAGAGTATTTCAGCAAAACTGACACTGGGACACATCCAGGGATGGACTGGCCATTGGGACTACAGGGAGTTTCCCGGTGGGCCGATGGCTCAGTGGGCCGGCTTCAGTGACAGCGGACTGACGCCCCCCTCCACTCCTCTGTCTCTCCCTCCCCGCAGCGTTCACCTGGGGGGAACAGAGGAGCAGGGGGGACGGCAGAGGATCATGGGGGGAGGGGACAGACAGCTGGCTCAACAGCTATGGCCTGGGAGTTTCTCACTTCTACCGAATCTTGTCCCATGGGGGGGGGGGGGGGGGGGGGGCACAGAACTGATTCTTTGCCCCGGGTGAAATAATGTCTAGCTTCCCCACTGGTACTGTCTACAAGAGGAGCAGTACCAGCCCTTCTACTCTAATAAAGTAGAATGCTAGTGGCTAGTGAAGGGGGAGAGGGGGCTTGGGTGGCGGGGGGGGGGGGGGGGGTGCGGGAGTTGTCTGGCCACCATGGGAGAGACCCGTGAAAGTGGGCCAGTCTGGATGAAGTCCAGGGCCAAATTTCAGTCCCAGTCCAGCCCTGGACACATCTGACAATATATATTGATACAAATTTCCACAACAGTCACGTGACACCGGGGAGGGAAAATGGCTATTTGGACCCAATTTGGACATTTTCACTTAGGTGTGTACTCACTTTTATTCCCAGTGGTTTAGACATTAATGGCTGTGTGTTGCGTTATTTTGAGAGGACAGCAAATTTACACTGTTATACAAGCTTTACACTCACTCCTTTACATTGTAGAAAAGTGTAATTTCTTCAGCGTTGTCACATGACAAGATAGAATAAAATATTTACAAAAATGTATGGGGTGTACTGACTTTTGTGAGATACTGTAACTAGTGATTACAGACAGAGGTCAGCAATGGGGGGCCCTTTATCTCAATATAGGTTTCTACAAAAATTTTGAAATTGAATTCACAAAAAAAATGCATACATTAGTAATCAGAAAATGCAGCGATCAAATGGCTGTCATTTTATTTGATCTATTTTGTCTTTTTTCTATAGGTGATGTCAGTTTGTGGAACCTGGTCAATGGCACGGTAGTCTCTGTGTTTACCCCTGACAGTAAAATCTGCTGCCTGTCCTTAGCTGCCGACAGAAAGACAATACTTGTTGGGATGAGCGATACTCCGTCCCTTATTACCCTGAAAGTCGCATCAAAGGATAAAGACAGTAACCTCACCAAAGGCGTAGGTCTGTTTGGCGAGGACTCTACAAGCAGCGAGGATGAACCTGATGACAAAGACCAACCTCTAAAGATTTAGAAAATGAATACAGATCTATTTTCTATTGGAAAAAAAAAAAAAGAGCTTATCTATTGCGCAATATCAAGAGCTGTTACTACCATGCAGAGACTTTGAGGGTGCAAGGCTCTAAAACAGCATTGTAAGGTGATCTGTTTTATCCGGATACTATGGGCCAGATTCACAGAAGAAGTACGCCGGCGTATCTACTGATACGCCGGCGTACTTTCAAATTTGTGGCGTTGTATCTTTAGTTTGAATCATCAAATCAAGATACGACGGCTTCTGGCTTCGATCCGACAGGCGTACGGCTCCGTGCACCTTCGGATCGTAGGTGCAATACTTCGGCGCCCGCTGGGTGGAGTTTGCGTCGTTTTCCGTGTCGGGTATGCTAATTAGCTTTTTACGGCGATCCACGAAGGTACGCGCGGCCGTCGCATTCTCTTACGTCGTCGCTAGTCGGCTTTTCCCGGCGTATAGTTAAACCTGCTATTTTGTGGCCTATATTTAGACTTGCCATGTTAAAGTATGGCCGTCGTGCCCGTGTCGAATTAAAATTTAATTTTTTTTGCGTAAGTCGTCCGTGAATAGCAAAGGACGTAACTCACGTCGACGTTCAAAAAATGACGTCGGTGCGACGTCATTTCGCGCAAAGCACGGCGGGAAATTTCAAAACGGAGCATGCACAGTACGTTCGGCGTGGGAACGCGCCTAATTTAAATGATCCACGCCCCCTACCCAGATCATTTGAATTAGGCGGGCTTGCGCCGGAGGGATTTACGCTACGCCGCCGCAACTTTACAGGCAAGTGCTTTGTGAATCAAGCACTTGCCCGTAAAACTTGCGGCGGTGTAACGTAAATGCGATACGTTACGCAGCCGCAGATGTACCTGAATCTGGCCCTATGTTTATGAGCAGAGTACCTTTATTTAAAGGACTCTAGCTTTTCCTCCCCAAAACAGATGTATTGTGCATGTAAATGAATCACAACCCTTGTCAGATTGTGTGTAACTTACCTACTTTCGCTGTATAAAGCAGGTTTCTGATACTACATGTCCCATGACCCCCTTGAACCTCAGTAGTTTCAGGGCACGTGTTCCGTCAGAATAGGTAACAGAAGTGACATTCCGTCACTACACCGTGACGGTTATCTTGGTACACCCCACACTCGTCCGCAGTTAGGCCCCTTTCACACGGGGCGGATCAGTAATCCGTATGCTCAGCGGGGATCGCTCCGTTGATCCCCGCTGAGCCGGCGGATGACAGGGCGGTCCCCGCACACTGTGCAGGGACCGCCCTGTCTTTTCTCCGCTCTTCCCTATGGGGGGATTGGATGAACACGGACCGTACGTCCGCAGACGGAAGGAAAAATAGGAGTTTCGTCCGTCTGCAGAATCGGATCATTGCGGAGGCGAACGAGATCGGGTGTCAGCGGATATTCATCCGCTGACACCCGCAATGTCATAGGGACCAATGTATGTCCCTTTTTCATCTGCAAACGGATGGATAAAAAAGTGGACATACGTAGGTAGATTCAGTAAGAGTTAGGCTGACTTATCTGTAGATAAGCCGGCCTAACTCAGAATCTACGCCGACCTATGTTTAAGCGTATGCTCAAACAGAGATACGCTTAAACATATCTAAGATAGGACGGCTTGCGCCGTCCTATCTTAGATTGCAATTTTTCGGATGGCCGCTAGGTGGCGCTTCCATTGCGGTCGGCGTAGAATATGTAAATGAGGGGATACGCCGATTCACGAACGTACGCCCGGCCGACGCAGTACTTTTACGCCGTTTGCGTAAGAGATAGGCCGCGTAAAGTTAGAGCTAGGCCCTAGTGGAATAGTAATGTTAAGTACGGCCGCCGTTCCCGCCGCGAAAGTCGAAATTCTTACCTCGTTTGCGTAAGTCATCCGCGAATCGCGATTTACGTTGTTTACGTCCACGTCGAAATCAATAGGCCCGTACGGCGTACTTAGCCGCAATGCGCACTGGGAAGTGTAGGTGCCCGGCGCATGCGCAGTTGCCAAAAAGCGTCAAAAACGTGAGGTCAAGCCTCAGTACCATTAAGCACGCCCCCTCCAACCCATTTGAATTAGGCGCCCTTACACCCGCCGCGTTTACACTACGCCGCCCTAAGTAAGGAGGCAAGTGCTTTGAGAATCATGTACTTGCCTCTCTTACTTAAGGCGGCGTAGTGTAAACACGCTAGGCTACGCCGCCGCAAATTAGCGCGCCCCTACCTGAATCTACCCAACGGTCCGCAGGTGTGAAAGGGGCCTAAGCCTGCAGTCAGAAAGCGTCAGCGGACATCTTTTTACACCCAGCCAAGTCTTGCATTTTACACGTATTTTTACCAGTAAACTAAGCTTATATAGTGAAATACAGTATTTAGAAATCTGTGACACTGTTTTGATGTTGAATTTTAAAAGCAGCGGCAAGTCTGCTAATCTCACAGGTTTGCTAATCTGAACGAACATAGCTGCTGTTAAAATTCAACATCAAAACAGTCTGATGGATATTAAAATACTGTATTTCACTATATAAGCTCAGTTAACTGGTAAAAATAAGTGTTAAATGCAAGAGTTGGGTGGGTGTAAAAAGATGTCTGCTGCCGCTTCTGACTGCAGGCTTACTGTGGCTGAGTAAGGGGTGTACCAAGATGGCTGTTGCGAGTTTAGTGGCGGAACGTCACTTCCGTTACCTAATTTGACGGGTTGCCGATTCTGACGGTACACATGCTATGGGAGTTACTGTTCTGGAAGTGTATGTGGGTAGGTCCTAGGGTTACTGTGGGTGTTTCTGGGCCTTCATGTGGGCAGTGAAAGGAGAGTATTGGCATTCTGCTCTCACCAATCACACTCCATTCCTCTCTGTAGTAAACTGTACAGTAGGAAGTGGAACCTTACACACCATCTCTTGGACAAGAAATGTGCTATTCCAGCTATAAAGGGCACACAAACATAAGACTGATCACATGATCACGGTTCTTTTCTGCTCCCATTTCATTCTTTTTAACAACAAATTGTCTTTGTTGAAGGCATGATTTGTAATGTGTATATAGTGTTTGTACACACAAAACTTGATTTAGTCGCACACAAATTGTTGGTTGTTGTAAAGTGTATGTGTAGTCACCAAACTAATAAAAATATTTGGAGCAGAAATGTGCACTCCTTCTAGACAAAGTGTGAATGGGGCCCTTTTATGCAAGAGATCATTACCATACTAGAATTGTTGCAGTCTTAGGGCTTGTTTAACCACTTAAGCCCCGGACCATTTTTCAGCTAAAGGACCAGGCCCCTTTTTGAGATTCGGCACTGCGTCGCTTTAACCACTTAAGACCCGGACCATTATGCAGGTTAAGGACCTTGCCCCTTTTTGCGATTCGGCACTGTGTCGCTTTAACTGACAATTGCGCGGTCGTGCGACGTGGCTCCCAAACCAAATTTCCCACAAATAGAGCTTTCTTTGGTGGTATTTGATCACCTCTGCGGTTTTTATTTTTTGCGCTATAAATAAAAATAGATTTTTTACCCTTTGCTATAATAAATATCCCCAAAAAATATATAAAAACATTGTTTTTCCTCAGTTTAGGCCGATACGTATTCTTCTACCTATTTTTGGTAAAAAAAAATCGCAATAAGCGTTTATCAAATGGTTTGCGCAAAATTTATAGCGTTTACAAAATAGGGGATAGTTTTATGGCATTTTTATTAATAGATTTTTTTTACTACTAATGGCGGCGATCAGCGCTTTTTTTCGTGACTGCGACATTATGGTGGACACATCGGACAATTTTGACACATTTTTGGGGCCATTGTCATTTTCACAGCGAAAAGTGCTATAAAAATGCACTGATTACTGTGAAAATTACAATTGCAGTTTAGGAGTTAACCACTAGGGGTTAAGTGTGACCTCATATGTGTTTCTAACTGTAGGGGGGCAGGGCTGGACATGTGACGTCAGTGATCGTCTTTCCCTATATCAGGGAACAGACGATCACTGCATTGCCACAATGAAGAACGGGGAAGGTGTGTTTAAACACACCTCTCCCCGTTCTCCAGCTCCTGAGACTGATCACGGGACACCGGCGGCGATCAGGTCCGTGGGCGCAGTCACGGAGCTTCGGACCAGGTCGCGAGTGCGCCACCGGCAGTGCGCTCGCAAACCCACGGCTGGGCTCTTAAAGAGGACGTACAGGTACGTGCTTGTGCGCAGCCGTGCCATTCTGCCGACGTATATCGGCGTGAAGGGGTCCTTAGGTGGTTAACTGACAATTGCGCGGTCCTGCGACGTGGCTTCCAAACAAAATTGACGTCCTTTTTTTCCCACAAATAGAGCTTTCTTTTGGTGGTATTTAATCACCTCTGCGGTTTTTATTTTTTGTGCTATAAACAAAAATAAAGTGACAACTTTGCAAAAAAATCAATATTTTTTACATTTGGCTATAATAAGCGTTTATTGATTGGTTTGTGTAAAAGTTATAGCATCTACAAAATAGGGGATAGTTTTATGGCATTTTTATTAATATTTTTTTTACTACTAATGGTAGCGATCAGTGATTTTTATTGCGATTGCGACATTATGGTGGACACTTTTGACACATTTTTGGGACCATTGTCACTTTTACAGCAACCAGTACTATAAAAATGCACTGATCACTGTGAAAATGACAATGGCATTAAAGGGGTTAACCTCTAGGGGACGCTGTAGGGGTTAAGTGTTCCCTAGTGTGTGATTCTTACTGTAGGGGGGCGTGTGACGTCACTGATTGTTGTTCCCTATGACAGGGAACAGACGATCACTGACAAGCCACTAGGAAGAACGGGGGAAAGGTTTGTTTACACTTACCTCTCCCCGTTCTTCAGCTCTGTGACCCAATCGCAGGACACCGGAAAAGATTGGGTCCACGGGTCCCGTCCCGTCACGTAGCTTTGGACCAGGTCGTGAGCACGCCGGTGCGCTCACGACCCACTGCTTAAAGGGGACGTACCTGTATGCCCAGCCGTGCCATTCTGTCAACGTATATCGTCGTGCGGCGGTCCTTAAGTGGTTAAATTAATGGTGTAAAAATGCAGCACAACCCCCAACTTCTTCCCCTTTAGCTGAAGGGGCAGTGGCTGGGGTGAACACATGTCACGACTGCGACACTCTGCTTCATGGCTATGGTGGGAACTATACCTCCTGTTGTGCACTACTGCCTGCAAGACACAACCAATTCTAGTGAACGGAGCCACACTGCAATTGTCCATGCTTGCAGTACAGTACTGCAGCATTTAGGGGATTAAAATAGGTGATACAACTCCTTCTCACCACCTGTCAAATGCTCTCTGAAGAGTGATCTGAATGCAGATCACTCTTCAGCCTGCAAAACCAGCGTAAATGTGTCATTCCAGTCTTGCAGCCTGCCAAAGAATAATGGTTTACTGGAAGACTACAGAGGAAGGGCTATGGGAGATTATTATAAAGGTGTTTCCTTTTATATATAAATCAATCACTTCACAGAGAGCAAGACTCTGGGAGGGCGGGATCTGAAGGGTGGGACTTTCTGTTCACACTGGTCGGCATATTTAACTGGGCCGGATTGAATTCTAACCGCGATCCATTCTATCCTGCCCGGCAGCAGCACAGATAGCTTTCAGAACAGGCTGTATATGAAGGAGGCTCCTATTTGATTTTGAATGATGCTGTGATGTTTGCACTCTTCCTGTAGACAGTGGTGTAGCGTGGGTTGGTTGTCAGCGCCCGGGGCAAGGCAAGTAATTTGCGCCCCCAAACTTGTGGACTTTTCACACTCCCCGAGTCCCTTCCCTTCCTACAATAGTACTGACCAACCTGACCACTAATCTACCTGATTCCTATACTGACCACTACACTATACAATACACTGACCTATCTCATTACTATACTGACCCTTACACTAACCTACCCGATTCCTACATCGACCACTACACTACACTACACACTGACCACTACACACCACACAAACCTACCTGATTCCTATACTGACCACTACACTACACACTGACCACTACACTCCACACTGACCACTACACACCAAACCAACCTACCAACCTATACTGACCACTACACTATACACTGACCACTACACTACACACCAAACTAACCTACCTGATTCCTATACTGACCACTACACTACACACCAAACTAACCTAGCTGATTTCTATACTGACCACTACACACCACACTAACCTACCTGATTCCTATACTGGCCACTACACTACACACTGACCTATTTGATTGCTATACTGACCACTACACTATACACTACCCACAGACCACTACTTAATACACTACATACTGACCGCTACACACTACTCTACCCACAGACCAATACACTACACACAATACACTACACTTAATTTCTGGTTGCAGCTGCTCCCTCTCCCCAGACCATATCTACAATCCCCCCCGGGCTAGCAAAAAAAAAAAAAGAGTGAGTGTCTTACTTTTTTTTCTTCCATGTACTCTGCCTATGCGCCGCCACCTGTCACACTGCCTGTTGACGGGGACATGATCGGTGACCTGGGCCGCAAAGGAGGAGAGGAAGAGAAGACGGCGGCCACAGACTGCCTGCCCCATAGCCCCGGGGACATGATCGGTGACCCAGCCAGAGAGGAGGAGGAGAAGACGGGGGCCACAGACTGCCTGCCCTGCCCCACGCCACGGGACATGATCAGTGACCTGGCCAGAGAGGAGGAGAAGACAGCAGCCACAGCGAAGGCCAGCCCCACTCCGCCATGCGATTGAGGACAGGCCAGCCCCACCTGCTGCACATAACACCTTTCACCCAATCACAGGGTGCCAGGGGCCGGCGTGAGTCTTAACATGGCGGCCGGAGCACAGGGTCACAGAAAATTGAATTTTGGAGAATAGAGCGAGGGTGACACATGGTGTGGGATTGCGCCCCCCCAAATGTTGCGCCCGGGGCCTAGTACCTCGCACCCCCACACTACGCCACTGCCTGTAGGTGTGACTGGGCAGGATTGAATGCAAGTTTTTTTTATCCCTAAATAAGAATAAACGTCCTCGGTTTTTTTCCAGAATATCAGACATCAATGTTCTTTAGATAGTATTGGGTGCTCTTATCCTTTTACTCTGGGTTGTTTTACAAAAAGGAAAAACGACTGAGCACTTTGCAAGAGCAGTTGCTCAAGAGCTTAGTAAATGAGGCAAAGCTTCTAGGGGTTATAAAAGTTCGATTTTTATTTTCTAACTAGGTTCCTTTAAGCTAGTGCATTGTTGGTTCACTTACCTTTTCCTTTAATTTCCCTTCTAAATGTTTTTTTTTTTCTTTGTCTGAATTTCTCACTTCCTGTTTCTCCTCAAAACAAAAAACGAACCTTTACAACCCCTTTCACTTTACAATAAATACCCAATCACATGCAAGAAAATTTTTATTTTTTATTTTTGCTTGCACATGAATGGATGGAAGTCAGCAGAGCTCCACTTCATTTACTAAGCTCTGGAGCAACTGCACCTACAAAAGTGCAGTCTATTTGCCTTTAGTAAATCAACCCCACTGTATATTTGCTTAAAGATCGATCGGATATTTCAGTAATCTAAATACATTCTACTGATAACTGTTCCCAGTTAAGAAAAATGTGTGCAGGTATGCACTGGGGTTTATTTACTAAAGGCAAATCCACTGTGCACTACAAGTGCAGTCGCTGTAGATTCCGAGGGGGACATGCAAGGAAAATAAAAAACAGCATTTTTGCTTGCACATGATTGGATAATAAAATCAGCAGAGCTTCCCCGCATTTAAGATCTTCCTCTCAGATCTACAATGACTGCACTTCAAGTGTACAGTGAATTTGCCTTTAGTAATTCAACCCCATTGTGTATTAAAACAGTCCTTAATTGGAAGAGCTTGCCAGTTGAGTGTAGTCAGAAAATGGAATGATTGTTTCTGAGCACTTTTGCACATTGTTCTTACACTATAGAATATAAAAGGAAAAAAGAGCACATGCTGTTTCTTGGCAGCAGCACAGGGAGGAGGGGGGTCCTTCGCTCATTCATCTTTATACAGTCATTGAAAAATGCTCCATTGTACTCCCCCTCCCAGATCTCCCTTGTAGAAAACTTCCTGCTTCCTAGCTGCAGTACTAGGGGGCTTTTTCCACATATTCAGATGGCTTAAGCCCCTTTCACACAGGCTGTCCGATCAGGTCAACCTATCAGGTTTTCAGGCAGACCTAATTGGACCCTCCATTCACCCCAATGAAGGGGTGGTTGTCAGCAGTCATCCTCCGCTATCCAATTCTGTCCGCTGGCATCTGCCACTATCCGATCTTGTTCACCAAATCCATCCATCTGGTGGATCAGATATAATCGGTAAAAATGGACAGGCGGTCATTTTTCACCCAGTTTCCCCATAGGGCAGGGCTGGGTCCATCTCCACTCTGCACAGTGAGCTGAGACGGTCCTACACCCATCTGCTAAGCGGGGATTAGCGGATCGATCACCCACTGAGCAAGCAGAGGCACCCATGTGAAAGATTCTTTCATTAAAAGAAACAAAACACCACTTTCATTTGGCAGGCACATAATCTGAAATTGTATCAATAATCACATGACAGTTGTATGCATACAATTGACAGATATTTGTTATCTCAGTATCAATTATAATAAAATAGTTTTGTACGGAGTAAAGCGTCTATTAACCACTTGCTTACTGGGCACATATACCCCCCTCCTGCCCAGGTGAAATTTCAGCTTCCGGCACTGCGTCGCTTTAACTGACAATTGCGCGGTCATGCAACATGGCTCCCAAACAAAATTGACGTCCTTTTTTCCCCACAAGTAGAGCTTTCTTTCGGTGGTATTTGATCGCCTGTGCGGTTTTATTTTTTGCGCTATAAACAAAAAAGTGCTACAATTTTGAAAAAAAAATACAATATTTTGTTGCTATAATAAATATGCCAATTAAAAAAAAAAACACTTTTTTTTCTCCGTTTAGGCCGATACGTATTCTTCTACATATTTTTGGTAAAAAAAAAAAAAAATCGCAATAAGCGCAAAAGTTATAGCGCCTGCAAAATAGGGGACAGAATTATTATTTTTTACTAGAAATGGCGGCGATCTGCGATTTTTATTGGGACTGCGACGTTATGGCAGCATTTTTGACACATTTTTGGCGCCATTCACATTTATACTGCAATCAGTGCTATAAATATGCACTAATTACTGTATAAATGTGACTGCCATTGAAGGGGTTAACACTAGGGGGTGAGGAAGGGGTTAAATGTATTCCCTGCATTGTGTTCTAACTGTAGGTGGAGTGACCGATCTGAGTCCCTATGTACAAGGGACACAGATCGGTCTCCTCTCCAGAGACAGGACGCTGTCTCTGTGTGAGCCGGCAATGAGAGATGATCTCATATGTTTACATATGAGATCATCTCTCATTGGCCGCACAGATCGCATCGCAAACGGCCACTCTGATTGGCCGTTTGCGGCGATCTGTAATTGGCTGTGTCCAAGGGACACGGCCAACACAGAGTTACCCCGCTGTGCGCTCTGGAGCGCGCGGGGAACGCCCAAAGGGGCGGACGTCAATTGACATCCAGTTGGATATTCAGATCCGCGCTGTTACCGTCATTCGGCTATAGCGCGGGTCTCAAGAAGTTAAAGGAACACTGACTAAACTATAATATGAATTACTTTACATATGGGCTATGAGAAATGTCTTTAACATGGTGAAATGTAACTGTCCTAAACATGGAAAATGTTAGCAGGGGTCTCCTGCACCATCAATAACATGCAGCCAGCTACAGTACGGTGGAATCATGTCATACACAGGTATATAATGTCAGAGGAGAAACAACGTAGTACGATGGCTGCAGTACTCAAACAGCTATATTTTGAAGTGCGTGCAAACATTTCCATATTGAAGCTTGTGGCAGGAATGGGTTCACACTACTGCCACATGCGGCTCTCAGCAGGGGTCTGGTATGTCCCTGTTCACGGTTTCAGGTCAGATTTAGCCTGAATTTGGACCAAAAGACACACAGGACTCCTGCACAGGAGATATACGAACTGGCTCCATAGAGCCGGTCCCAATCTCCTACCATGCAAATTGGAAAATCTGCATCCAATTCGCATAGGTGTGAACCCAGCCTTAATAAATGTGATTTAAACAGGAATGCAGTGCGATTCCTGTCGCATACGGTTTTCTGCACCGCTCCTGTGTGAACTCTGAAGTCCAAGCCTGGGTTCACACAGCAGAAGTGTGGGAAACTGCATGTGATTCGGAGTACTTGTGCAAATACTGAAATCAGTGCAATCCTAGTGGCAACTGTAAATCCCCCAGATTCTAAAATCATACCTGGGCTCCTTTCACACTTGTGCGATTTTTGCTGCGACTTGAAGCAATGCCTGTGTAGTCTATGGTCACATCAAAGTAGTGCAGGCACTACTTTGAAGTCGCACAGATATGAATGATATTCATTGGAAATCGTGAGGTACAACTTGAAATGTATCTTTGGAGGCACAAGTGTTAAAGGGGCCTTACACGTAAACGGTTCAGGTTGCATTAATATGAACAATGCTTTACACTTAAGGTCCACAATAGTTACCTTTCCTACAAAGAGCCGACGGCCAATGTCATCTTCTGGGTGCGAGGCCGGGCCATTTTTCATTGGCCGGTGCGGGCAAACTTCACTCTTGTGCTTGCACAGGAGTTCAGTCATCCCGCCACACGACCTGTGTCCCGGAATGTGTACATTCTAAAGACTGCGAGCAGACAGGTTTATTTTATTGCTAAAACCTGCCTAGTCGTAGTCTTTAAAACTGAGACTTTAGTTCCACTTTAAAATAACTTTTACCAACAAAAAAAAAAAACAGAGAGAATTCTGTGCACATAACACTTGTCCCCAATCTAGGGTAAAAGGGGCAGTTAGCACTAAGCCCCGCCTCTATTTTTCAGCACTCTACCTCTTCATTGAAGACCAAGCCCAGACCCACCACCAGCTATTCAGGGCAGATTGTGAAACTGTCAGCTGCAAGGCTCCCTCTGCTGGCTGCACCTGCACATTACTATAGACATCCATAGCGCCGTCGTCCCAATTGTGAGGCAGACCTGGGAGGAGTGCAGCCTGAAGTAGGAGACTTGCAGTCAGGGATGTAAACAATCCCCAAAGGATCCAAGTATTGGATACGTGGAGGGGAAGCATCAGATAGGCTCAGGTGCTAAAGAAGTGCATGTAGTCTGTAATAATCTTTTTTAACATTTCTGCCGTTATTCTTTAAAGCTCACCATTCCAGGTTTGCCATTAAAGAAACAGTCACAGCTGCTATTATTAAATAAAGCCAACTGTGGTACAAAAGATCTGATTCAACACATGAACCATGCAAGGCCTTTCCTTTGAAAATACATTTTCCTTTCTATTGTAACCCAGCTCATTATGCAGTAGTAAATGCTTTCTTCATTGTAAGGCCCCTTTCACACAAGCAGACTGATTGGGTCTGCCTGTCAGTTTTTCAGGTGTACCCAGTCGGACTCTCCATTGTATTCTATGAAGCAGCGGCTGTAAAAAAAAAAGCCTGTGTATTACACCTGCAAACATCCAATGAAGACACACATCTGGAGATCTGTTCCCCATCCATCTACTGCAGTGGTCAGCATCCCTGTCCTCAGGGCCCAGTAAGAGGCCAGATTTTTATGTATTACTTTGGGTAGATGCAGACTAGAATACTGCAATCACCGAGCAGCAAATGTTGTATATCATTTATGCAAACCTGGCCTGTTGGTGGGCCCTGAGGACAGGGTTGATTGACCCTTGATCTAGCGGATTGATGGTAGTAAATGGACAAGTGGTTCGTTTACATCCGATTGCCAATAGAGAAGAGCAGGGCTTTGTCTGCTCTGTATAAGCAACCAACAGGAGCCGGCCATGCGCCTGCTCAGTGGGGGATCAGCGAATAGATCCCTCGCTAAGCCGCTCTACGTGAAAAAGCACAACATACATCAGCAAAAGGAAATGGGAGGCAATGCCCACAGCAGCAAGTTACGCTCTCTTTTCAAATGAAACAATTAAGATAATTGGCTGCCGTGGACAATATCTGAACTTTAGCTTTAAAATACAACACTAAAGTTTTGAAACATTTATATTAGTGTTCCTATTCAGTCGCAACAGCTACCATGAGAGTTTATCCAACACTTCAAGAGAATCAGTGCACTCATTTGCTAGTGTTACTATGGGGTTAATTTACTGAAACTGGACAGTGCAAAATCTGACGCAGATCTGCATAGAAACCAATTGGCTTGCAGCTTTTTTTGTTTTATCAAAACTTAAAGGGGGTTGTAAAGGTTTATTTTTATTTATTTTAACCACTTGCTTACTGGGCACATAAACCCCCTTCGTTCCCAGGCGAAATCTCAGCGTCCGGCACTGCGTCGCTTTAACTGACAATTGCGCGGTCGTGCGACGTGGCTCCCAAACAAAATTGGCGTCCTTTTTTCCCCACAAATAGAGCTTTCTTTTGGTGGTATTTGATCACCTCTGCGGTTTTTATTTTTTGCGCTATAAACAAAAAAAGAGCAACAATTTAAAAAATATATATATTTTTTTTACTTGTTGCTATAATAAATATCCCAATTTTTTTTAAAAAAACTATTTTTTTTCTCAGTTAAGGCCGATACGTATTTTTCGACGTATTTTTGTAAAAAAAAAAAAAAAAATCACAATAAGCGACTGGTTTGCGCAAAAGTTATAGCGCCTACAAAATGGGGAACAGAATTATGATTTTTTTTATTATTTTTTTTTTTTACTAGTAATGGCGGCGATCTGCGATTTTTATTGGGACTGGGATATTGCGGCGGACGTATCGGACACTTTTGACACAAATTTGGCGCCATTCACATTTATACGGCGATCAGTGATATAAAAATGCACTAATTACTGTATAAATGTGACTGGCAGTGAAGGGGTTAACACTAGGGGGTGAGGAAGGGGTTAACTGTGTAGCCTGGGTGTGTTAAAACTGTGTGGGGGGAGGGGGGTGACTGGGGGAGGGGACCGATGCTGTGTCCCTATGTACAAGAGACACAGATCGGTCTCCTCTCCTCTCACAGCACGTGGAGCTCTGTGTTTACACACAGAGCTCCACGTTCCTGCTGTCACCTACGATCGCGTGTACCCGGCGGACATCGCGGCCGCCAGGTACACGCATCGGGTCTTCGGCGATGCGTCGGGACAGTTTTTACCCGCCGCGCGCCACCCAGTGGCGCGCGCGGGTAATGCACACAAAGGCCGTTTTTAAACGGCCACTTGGCACTTGAGAGCCGCGCTGCGGACGTATTTCGTCTATAGCGCGGATCTCAAGTGGTTAAATAACATACCATACTTACCTCTCAGCTCCTCCCCGCAAGAGCTAACCCCCCCCCCCTCCTCTGGGAAAGGCTCTCCCAAGGGGGTTAGCTTGGGGGCGCGCTCCCGTGATACAGTCAGCGGCTATGGCCGCCGAGTGTATCACTCGACCCTGCATCGTTGATTTGATTGACAGCAGTGGGAGCCAATGGATGCGCTGCTATCAATCTTCAATGAAGAGCCGCTGGGGGAAAAGCATTGCGCCCACAGAGTGCAAGGTGTTTTTTCACCTTAAAGCGGGGGTTCACCCGAAAAAAATGTTTTAACATTAGTTTGAGGCTAATTATGTGACGCAGAATCGGGTGTTTTTTTTTTTTAAATCAATGCAGTACTTACCGTTTTAGAGATAGATGTTCTCCGCGGCTTCCGGGTATGGGCTGCGGGACTGGGCGTTCCTATTTGATTGACAGCCTTCCGACGGTCGCATACAGCGCATCACGAGTTTCCGAAAGTAGCCGAACGTCGGTGCGCAGGCGCCGTATGGAGCCGCACCGACGTTCGGCAACTCGTGACGCACTGTATGCGACCGTCGGAAGGCTGTCAAATAGGAACGCCCAGTCCCAAAGATCATACCCGGAAGCCGCGGAGAACATCTATCTCTAAAACGGTAAGTACTGCATTGATTTAAAAAAAAAAAAAAAAAAACACCCGATTGTGCTTCCCACAATTAGCCTCATTCTAATGTTAAAAATTTATTTTTTGGGTGAACCTCCACTTTAATGCATAGGATGCATTAAGGTGAAAAAAAAAAAAAAAAAAAAAAAAAAAAGCTTTACAACCCCTTTAATTGAACAAGATGAAGTTAGACGCCGATTGGCTACCATTTACAGCTGCACTAGATTTTGCACTCTCCAGTTTTAGCAAATCAACCCCTTTACCTCCTTCATATGCGATGTAGCTCCTAGACCAGTTGCTAGGATGCATATTGGGTCATACTATACAATTACCATTAGGGAAATCATAATTTAACAGACGTGATATTGCATATTGTACATTTTTCTTCCAGAAGATCATCTGCTGTGCATATGTATAGTGGAATTCCTAATTTCTTTGGGTATTTGTGAGGGTTTACATCCACTTTAAGCTTTGCATTCTAATGTCCTCCAATCTGGTGCAGCACAGACCACCAAATTGTGCAAACATTTTACTTTGATTAAATATTTAGTGGTTTACTCACTGGCTGACTGCAATTCTTTCTGTGTTTACCTTAAAGAGAATCTTACAAAGACAAAACGTAACTACAGCCATAACAAATTTTAATATTGCAATGCTAATAAAATTAGTATCTCTTATACCTAAAACATTGTTCCCACATACAAAAAAAAAAGTCCAGAAAACTATACAAGAAACCCACAAAAAAAAACACGCAACAATATTATCTTGACCTCCGGTCCCTTTTTGTTTTTTCTGTGTTTTTGTTCATGGTTTTCTCATTGTCCCCTCTGCAGTCAGGACAGTACCATTTGCCCTTAGGTTTATAGGTAAGTCCTACACAGGAGAAATGGAACCACTCTATGGCACATTCCTCATTGTCACATCCTATCATCTCCCCATAGGACACTTGATTGCACAAGCAGTATGTTGGCTCATTGGGGTCAACTACAAATGGAATCGGCGACACCTCCCTTTCCTGCTTGGCTTTGGTTCGTTTCTTCTTCTTGGAAGACTTGGCCTTCTTTTCTTTCGGTGGCTCGTCACCATCATCTGTTCCATTGACCATGTGACACAAGTCCCGACTCTCGCTATTGCGCTGCCTGCGAGGTCTCCGGGTAGAACGCTCGGCTGTATTGCATTCAGATTTGGACTTTTCTGAAGAAGGTTTTTCACCCTCATCTGGCTCAAAAAAGCCTTTGCCAAGGGCATCAATCTGCTTAGTCCTATTTTCTACTGATTCCAGCACCTGTGCGACAAGCTGAATTTTGTCATCGCCCAGTTCCTGGGTCACGATAAGAGCTCTCTGAAGTTGCTGTAGTAAACGCTTCTTTTGGTGTGGATCACTTTCATTCGAATGCTTCTCCGAGACCTCATCAATCTCCTTTAGGGCCTCTGCAGATTAAAAAAAAACAATAAATATCTATACGATGGCAGATCTATAAAGCATTACAAAAATTACACAGAACATTCATATCTTATGGCAAAAGGAAACAAGGTCACATTCCCCACACCAGAACCTTAAACCACCCCCTAACTTACCTAAATAACAGTTTTTCTTCCTGTACCATCTGTTTAAATGAAAGAAAAGGGGCTATGCATGACACACACAGTTGTGCCATCCATTCACACGGATCTGTGAGTGGGAAGACTACAAGTCTCAACTGTCACCATGGTAGAGGAATGTGTAGATCTCAATGGAGCAGAAGTGCGGTTAAGTCACCTCACTTGTAGTCCAGTGTTCACGTCATTCAGCCCTGGTAGGTCCCCCACCTCTATACAGAGCCAGGGCTGAGTGGGACAAGGAGTGGGGAAAGTGAAAGGTCAGCAGGAACCCACCCATTGCACTCTGCAGGCCTCAATGCAAAATATAGATTACTTCTATCAATGGGAGTGCATGCATTTTCTTTTCAGGAGATGGACTACAGCTTTAATCCAAGTGCATTCATAAACTGTATAAGTGGAATCTAAACTTTGAATGCGATGGTCAAAAGGTAATGGTAAAAGGAAAAAAGCACTACAAAACACAGCAAGCAGTGGGGTGTATAGCTTGACGCGTTTCGCACTAGGGTTCAGTGCTTAGTCATAGCTGGCTATGACTAAGCACTGAACCCTAGTGCGAAACGCATCAGCTATACACCCCACTGCTTGCTGTGTTTTGTAGTGCTTTTTTCCTCCCTTTTACCATTAAAGGCTACCTTTTCAAGTTTTTTTTGGTGTGCGGCTGTCCATATTTCCTCTTCAAGTGCTTTGCTTTGTGCATTGCCGGCACCCATTTGGTTCTGAGAGGACATTGATTGCACAGTGCACTCACCTGGAGTGGCAGTTTTCTCCTTCTTTGAATGTGATGGTGGCTGTGGCAAATGAGGTTACAGTGGGTTGATGACATTCTCTCCTACCACAAGTGATTGTCTTAGGGTCTGGCAGTTGGCCACTGCAGCTCATACACTGCATCCAGGTAGAAGGTCACTTGCTCCCTCATAAAGGAAGTCTCTTCCTTATGCCAACCCTTAGATTGGGTTTAGCATGTACGCATGTGCCCGGCCAAAACTCTCGTTTTAGCCGTGAAGCCAAAAGCTGTCACGGCCGGGTGGCCAGAGTGGCAAAGGAGGTGGCAGCGGAGAGGAGCGACGCTCTGGGCGGCCGCATCGCTGGACTGTGGAACAGGTAAGTGCCTTTATTAAAAGTCAGAAGCTACACTTTTTGTAGCTGCTGACTTAACATAAAAAGCCTGGAACTCTGCTTTGAACAAAACAAACTGGTTCCTCCTTCCACAGTTGAGGTGGATGGAGGAATTCTCCCTGTTGTGCTATTGTATTCCGATAGTGTGCACTCCTCTGCTCTCAGAATACATTGATCAGCACTGCAGGTCAAACGCAAATTTTTTGAACATTCCTGTTCGAGAAGAATTGATCACTAGATCGACTCCTCTTGAATGGTAATGGCTAGAGGTCGACCGATACGAGTCGATACCGATATTTAGAATTTGGGGCGGCCGATTTTTGTGGCCGATATTTTAGGCCGATTTTTATTTTTTGGCAGGTAGCGCTAATTGGCACTGGCAGGTTGCACTGGATGGAACCAATTGGCAATAGCAGATGGCACTGATTGGCAGGTGGCACTGAATGGCACTGGCAGGTGGCACTGGTTGGCACGTGGCACTAAGGTGACACTGGCAGGTGGCACTAATTGGCACTGGCAGGTGGCACATGGCACTGGTTGGCAATAGTTAGCACTGGCAGGTGGCACTGGATGGCACTAGTTGGCACTGGATGGCATTGGCAGGTGGCACTGGATGGCACTAGATGGAATTGGCAGGTGGCACTGGATGGTATTGGCAGGTGGCACTGGATGGCATTAACAGATGGTCGACCTCTAGTAATGGCCATACAGTACATTGCGCCCGCCAGACACGTGCACTGTATATATTACACAAAACAACATACAGGTACGTAGTTTCGTGCAATAGAGCCGCCCTGTCGCAGTACATGTGTGCTTTTATAGTGGTTAAAGACTAAACCTTTTCCTGACACTTGTTAAAATCAGTATAGAACCCAAACATTCTATATTATCTTTTTAGCAGAGACCCTAGAGCAGTGATGGCGAACCTTGGCACCCCAGATGTTTAGGAACTACTTTCCCCACGCTGCTCATGCACTCTGCAGTGTAGCTGAGCATCATGGAAAATGTAGTTCCAAAACATTTGTAGTGCCACGTTTTGCCATCTCTGACCTAGAGAATAAAATGGCGGTTGTTGCAATATTTTATAACACACTGTATTTGCACAGCGGTCTTTCAAACACAATTTTTTTTTTTTTTTAATTATCAATAAATAAAAAAAAAAAAAAGTAAAGTTAACCCATTTTTTTGTACAATTTGAAAGAGGTTACGCCAAGAGAATCGTGATCTTTATTTCAAGCAAAAAAAAAATGTGATTCTCATTTTAGCCAGAATCATACAGCTCTAAATGATATATGTATATTTAACTTTTTTTTTTTACTGCTCTCAGATGAAAGGGTATTTGTATATGGTGCCGATGTATTAACAGTAGAAAAATACAGCATAAAAATGCGAGGGTGGGCTGTATAGTAAAATGTGTGTTCTAGGTTTTGTACGCAGTTGCATGTATATGTGCATAAAATACTGTCCAGCAAATGCAGGGGGGGTTTTTTCACCCTTTTTGCTGTGCTTGTTTACACATCTGTGTGTACAGACATTAAGAACAATGGTCTGCATTTACTTCAGTAACAATTTTTTTTATAAATATATTATATATATATATATATATATATATATATATATATATATATATATATATATATATTATAAAATCCTGTGTGCCAAAAAATTATATATATATCGCATCAGTGTAAAAGAGGCCTAAAACTTCCTATTACAAAAAGGACAAGTTCACCTTTTCAACATGTTACACTTGTATTTTAGGGAGCAACATGATAAAGCCCCCCCAACCCTCACCCCCCTTCTTTGTAAGAGATGGTGGGGGTTCATCTCCCCCCCAAAGTCCTGCCTGGACCGACTTGTAGACTATGAATGTGCTGATCAGTGTGCTTGTAGTACATTCACACTCCCTCCAACCTTCAAGCTGAAAGGCCATAGAGAGGTACAGATAAAGCTGGGGGGGGGGTTGCACATCACTCCTACAGACCAAGGGTGCAATTCCTGGCAGGCTTCTGTATGTGCATTCGTTAAAAGGCAAATCTAACCTTCATGGGTGTGAACACATGTATGCATTATACATGGCAGTGTGCATTGTCCCATAGACAACAATGCACCCGTGATCAGACCCGTAAAAAAAAAAAAAAAAAAAAGTACACACACACACACTAATTATATATAAATATAATCACACACATAAATTGTATATATATATATATATATATATATATATATATATATATATATATACACCCACACACATACACACAGATATATTATCTCAATCTGCTGCATTATTTGTTCTGCGTTGTGCACAAGGCCCAACGAGGAGATGGAGGCCATACATATAAACAGCTGCTGTGTCTGCATTAGATGAATAGATGACACACGGATCCATAAGTGACGTGACCCGAGGGGTGAGGGGGCGTGTCCCGAGTGTATCCATAGGCTGCCGTGTATAGAGTGGGCGGGCCATGTCAGGCCCGGGTGTGGATGACATGACGTTATCCATGTGGTATGCAGGCCCCGCCCAGAGGAGGCGACACGGCAAGGGGGCGGGCGTTGCTGGGCAGAGCCCCGCCTCGGAAGTGACGCCCCTGTCAGTATCCAGTATACAAGCGGTGGTAGAATGTAACACACAGCCATGGTGCTCTCCCAGTCCTCCTCCGGTCACACACATACACTCTATAAACCCTTCTGGAGTTTTCCAGCATAGCCAGTAATGGTACACACAGCACATCAATAAACCCCCCAAGCACACGGCGTGCTGAGACCTGTAGTGCCACCATACTTCCAGCTTCCAAAATGGCTGACTGAGGCTCAGGAGTGACACCTAGACAGGACGGCGAGTGTCGGGGGTTCCAGCAGTACAGGAATGCCTATAAGAGGTGATGTCCCCCCCTTGTATATAGAGGAGGGGGACCCCCGGCCACGTGTGTGGTGGGCTCACCTACCTCTGTACTTGGTGTCGATCTCCCGTAGGACGGAGATGGTCCTCTGGATGTCCATAGGTAGAGTCTCCATACACTCCATGTATTCCTCCACATAGGTCACCAGCTGGCTCTCCTCCAGCCCCCCTCCGCCGCTCCCTCCCGGGGAGTAGTAGAAGCTGTTCGGTGGCGCCGTTGCTGGCGGCTGTTGTTGTTGTTGCCCCAACATGGTCCCGTGATCAGAGCATCCAGCAAAGTTCCGGGATCCGGGGGGCTGACTCCTCGGCTCGGAGGAAGGGCGGAGTTGTGGGGCGCCCCGGTCCCGTCGCTCTTGCTGCTCTTCTCCCCTGAGCTCTATCTCCGGGGCCGCATTCCAAATTGGAACCCGGCGGACCGAGCTCATGTTCTGCGCATGCGTGCACATCGCCTTATAAGGCAGGACGCCCCTTTTTTTCTCGCTTTTATTGTGTTCGGATTTTCCCGCATTTCCCCCAGCTCTTCTTTATTGGGCGAACGGATCGAAAGGAGGCGTGGTCGTTCATATGGGCGGAGTCTGGCTGAAGCTAGGATACGCCCCCTTCCAGCTAACTCTTCCGCTTTTAGGAGAGCTCAGTGCTGGTTTGCGAGATGAGAGCTGGGCCTCAAGTTTACTGGGTGACCCCATGGGTGTGTGAGGAGACACAGCGGGCTCAGGCCTCTCCGAGGGGTCCCTGGGGGCTCCATGGTGTCACACTACAGTCACATTCTAATATTTCATTACAAAAGATGTAAATCCTGGGTGAAAGCTGTGTGTAAACATTCACTGACTGATATGGGAGGGATTTCTATACACATTACATGCAAACCTACTACACGGCAGGCTCGTATAGATTGTCAGCTTCAAGATGAGCATGCCAGGACCCACCATTCACACCACCATCAACACCACACGACCATTCACACGACCATGCACCGCACACCACACGACCATCCACACCACACGACCATTCACACCGCCATCCACACCACACGACCATCCACCCCACACCACACGACCATCCACACCACACGACCATTCACACCGCCATCCACACCACACGACCATCCACCCCACACCACACGACCATCCACACCACACGACCATGCACCGCACACCACACGACCATCCACACCACACGACCATTCACACCGCCACCCAACCACAGGACCATTCACACCGCCATCCACACCACACGACCATTCACACCGCCATCCACACGACCATTCACACCGCCATCCACACCACACGACCATTCACACCACCATCCACACCACACCACCATCCACCCCACACCACACGACCATTCACACCACCATCCACACCACACCACCATTCACACCGCCACCCAACCACAGGACCATTCACACCGCCATCCACACCACACGACCATTCACACCGCCATCCACACCACACGACCATTCACACCGCCATCCACACCACACGACCATTCACACCACCATCCACACCACACCACCATCCAACCCACACCACACGACCATTCACACCACCATCCACACCACACGACCATTCACACCACACGACAATCCACCCCACACCACACGATCATCCACCCCACACCACACCACACGACCATCCAAACTAGGGATGAGCTCCGACGTGTTCGCACACTCCACCTGCAGAGCCCGCCAGGAAGTCTGCACGGCGCTGCGCTAAACACAGATAGAGAGACATTTCCCAATCTCTGCAGCCGCGCATCGAGACAGTGTCTCCCTGCCTGTGATTAGCGCAGCGCCGTTCAGACTTCCTGGCGGGCTCTGCAGGTGGAGTGTGCGAACACGTCGGAGCTCATCCCTAATCCACACCATAAAACTACACCACCATCCACCCCATACCCAGTACCGATCCTGACCTCCCTGGGGCCCTAAGCAAAATGACATGGCACATTAGAAATGAGAAGCGGGGGGCGCTGATGACAGTGATATGTCACATTAAAGAAAGTTGAGAAGTGGGGGGAGGCAGTGTTCTGCTGTCGGAAATGACATCTTACATTAAATTGAGAAGCGGGGGGTGCTGATGTCTTACCTCTTCTCCCATGCAGCCAGCGAGTTGAGAAGCGGAGTGAGGGGGCGAAAATGACTTCTCACCAGGCGGGGCCTCTAGTAATTTGGGGGGCCCTTCGCAGCTTTGCGGGGCCCTAAGCGCCTTGCATAGTGAGCCTATAGGGCGGATCGGCCCTGCCCATACCACACCACACCACATCTCCATCCACACCATAAAACCACACCTCCACACCATAAAACCACACCACATTACCATCCACATCACACCACCATGCACACTCCCAAGCAGGGCCGGGACAAGAGGTGGGCAGGAAGGATAGCTGCCCTTGGCGCAATGGTTTATTACAGGGATGGTATCCTTGCCCTGGGGGCTGGTTGGTCCAAATTCGGTGCAAATTCAGCCATAATATCTATATGGCTGAAATCGCATTGCACGGATATCACATGTGACTTGCAGTGCGGTGCGAATCACATGCGATCTCGCACCATGCAGCAGTGTGAACCGGCCCTTAGACCCCTTTCACACTGAAGCGTTTTTACAGCGTTTTAGCGTTAAAAATAGTGCTATTAAAACGCTCTCCATGCATCTCAATGGACCCTTTCACACTGAGTTCTGCAAGCAGCATCTTTGGAGCAGCTTTTGGGCACTGAAAAAAACACTCCAAAAACGCCCCTCCCCTTTGAAATGAATTGAAAGCACTGTAAAAAACGCCTTACCCTTTCACACTAAGGCACTGCAAAAACGCCCTAAAACTTTAGGGTCCTAGCAGTGCTTTACCAGCACATTGGGATTGCAGATGAGGCTTCACTCGAATAACGTTTGAAAAACGCCCCAGTGTGAAAGGGGCCTTAATCACATCCGATGTCGGACATCGTACCAGTGGGAACCCAGCCCTCAATCAGTATTTTTTGCTAGAAAATGACTTATATCCCCAAACATTATACTTTTTTTTTTTTAGCAGAGAACCTAGGGAATAAAATGGCAATTGTTGCAATTTTTTATGTTAGGGTTGAGCGACCCCGAACTGTAAAGTTCGGGTTCGGTACGGACTTTGTTTTTTTTTTGCTCCTGAACCCGAACCCGAATAATTGGAAAAAGTTCGGGTTCGGAGTTTGGCTATTTCATGGCGCGCTGCACGGCAGCCAATCGCCATTTGTTTTACTAGTGTGACTAGGAAGCCATCACAGCCATGCCTACTAATGGCATGGCTGTGATTGGCCAGTGCAGCATGTGGCCAGCCTCTATATCAGATAGAGGCATACAGCACAGCTCGTCACTCTGCATTAGCTAGTGTAGGGAGAGGCTGCTGCTGATTGAGGGACAGTGTCAGAGAGGTGTATCCTGCTTCAGAAATCTACACAAGCACTCTTTATTTCTGTGAGATCTGCATCTTATAGTTTAGTGAGAGGTTCCAGCTATTTTCTATAGGGACAGGCTGCTGTTGATTGAGGGACAGTGTCAGAGAGGTGTATCCTGCTTCAGAAATCTACACAAGCACTCTTTATTTCTGTGAGATCTGCATCATTGTCAGGAAAGCATGAATCAGACGTACAAAACAGATAAATGAATAAGAAGATATTATTGGAAACCAAACAGCAAGGTCAAAGTCCACACTGACGATTGAAGCAGCCAGAAGAGTCGTCCAACGGTGCCAGGGTCGATAGCCAGGGATGAGAGTCAGCCGAGCCGGAGTTTGTAGCCAGAGACGGGGAGAACAAGCCAGACTCAGGAACCAGAGGGAACGTCCGTAGCCGGGTCGGTAACCAGGAGCAGACAGCACGATCACTGAAGGGTGTCAGACGAAAGACCCAAGCGAGGAAATGCTGCAGCTGCCGTCATATATATATGCAGAGCAGCCAGCTCCTCCCAGTGGGAAGGAGGAGCCGCAGGGTGAGGCAGGTTACAAGAACCCCATGAAGCAAGATGGCTGCCAGCACATGTCAGTGATGAGAAGCCTGCAAAGAGGTAAGACCATGACAGTATCTCCCCCTCAAGGGCCCCTCCTCCGCGGCGCAAAATACGGCCTCCGGGGAAAGCGCGCGAGGAAGGCTCGGAGGAGGACAGGAGCATGGACATCTGCGGAAGGAACCCAGGAACGCTCCTCTGGACCATACCCACGCCAGTGGACCAAGAACTGCAACCGTCCGTGGACCAAGCGTGAGTCCAGGATATCGCTCACCTCGTATTCTTCATGATCGCCCACCTGGACAGGCCGAGGAACCGAGGAGGTGAAACGATTACATATTAGTGGTTTCAACAGGGAAACGTGAAACACATAGGAAACCCGCATACCAGGTGGAAGCGCGAGAGCATAGGCAACCCGGTTCACCCTGCGGAGCACACGGAAGGGACCAACAAAGCGAGGAGCCAGCTTAGGAGTGGGCACTCAGAGTTTGAGATTGCGAGTGGACAACCATACATGATCTCCGACCTGGTAGGAAGGAGCAGGCAACCGTCTGCGATCAGCCTGGAGCTTCTGGCGCTGCGCAGAGACCCCGAGGGACCTCTGGATCTGTACCCATGAAGCACGTAGGGCAGAAAGGTGGTTCTCCACAGCCGGAACATCTTGGGGAGAGAACGACTCCGGTAATACAGCAGATTGGATCCCATAATTGGCCATGAAGGGAGACATCCCAGAGGAAGAGTTAACCGCTGTGTTCCTGGCAAACTCAGCCCATGGCAGAAGGTCAACCCAATTGTCCTGATGATCGGAGACATAGCAACGAAGAAATTGCTCCAGGGCTTGATTGGATCGCTCTGCGGCCCCATTGGACTGAGGGTGGTAAGCCAAAGAGAAAGAGAGTCGAATACCCAACTGGGAGCAAAAAGCACGCCAGAACCTGGACACAAACTGACTCCCTCGATCCGAGACTATCTCTTTAGGCAAACCGTGCAACCGGAAGACCTCCCTGGCGAAAACTGTGGCCAATTCCTGTGCAGTGGGTAACTTCTTGAATGGAACACAGTGGCACATTTTGGAGAACCGATCCACAATCATGAGAATGACCGTATGGCCTCGGCACAGGAAGATCCACAATGAAGTCCATACCCAGGTGTGACCATGGGCGCTCCCCATTGGCAATGGGCTGTAGAAGTCCCAATGGAAGATGTCGGGGGGATTTATTCTGGGCACAAACAGAGCATGCCGCTACATATGCGGCAATGTCAGACCGTAGAGAAGGCCACCAGAACAAACATGAGACAGCCCAGGACAGCTGATTCTTTCCAGGATGCCCCGCGGTCTTGGAGTTATGGTAGGTACGCAACAGCCGGGTACACAACTCCTCAGGCACGAAGCACCTACCATTGGGTCTCCCAGAGGGAGCACCGGATTGGGCCGCCAGAATCTGCTCTCCAAGGGGAGAGGTCAAGCTGGTGCGGATGGCGGCCAGGATCTGATTTGAAGGTATGACCGAAGTCGGTATCGAATCCTTCCTGGACAGCTCGGAGAATTGACGTGATAAGGCATCCGCCCTGACGTTCTTGGACCCGGGTAAGTAGGAGACCACGTAATTAAAGCGTGACAGGAACAGAGCCCATCTGGCCTGACGGGGTGTCAATCTCTTGGCCTCCGAAAGGTACGTCAGATTCTTGTGGTCCGTCAGGATGAGAACCGGAACCACAGAACCCTCGAGCAAGTGCCTTCATTCTTTGAGAGCCTGCACGATAGCTAACAGCTCTTTGTCACCAATCTGGTAGTTGCATTCCGCGGGAGACAGTTTCCTGGAGTAGAACCCACAGGGAAGCAGAGGTCCCTCTGGTGTCCGACGCTGAGACAGAAGGGCGCCTACTCCCGTCTCAGACGCATCCACCTCAAGGACGAAGGGCAACCCAGGATTGGGATGAGACAGTATTGGAGCCGAAGCAAAGGCTGATTTTAGAGCCTCAAAAGCCAGGATGGCCACGGCCGGCCAATCATGGGAATTACTGCCCTTCCTGGTCAGATCCGTGAGAGGCTTGGCCAGCATGGAGAAGTCCCTGATGAACTTCCGATTATAATTGGCAAAGCCCAAAAAGCGCTGCAGGGAACGAAGACCAGTGGGCTGTGTCCACTGTAGGACTGTCGAAACCTTCTCAGGGTCCATGGAGAACCCCTCCGCGGAAATGATGTAACCTAAGAAGGTTACCTGGGACCGGTGAAATTCGCATTTCTCAAGCTTACAGAAAAGCTTGTTCTCTCGTAATCGTTGCAACACTCGCTTGACGCCCAGAATGTGGACCTCCATGGATTCAGAGTATACCAAGATATCATCCAAGTATACCACTACACACTGCTGCAACAGGTCACGAAAAACATCATTGATAAACTCCTGAAAGACTGCGGGCGTATTGCACAACCCAAAGGGCATAACCAGGGATTCGTAATGACCTGTCCTGGTGTTGAACGCGGTCTCCACTCATCACCCTCCCTGATCCTTACAAGGTTATACGCAGCCCTCAGGTCGAGTTTGGTAAAGACCGTTGCCCCCTTGAGACGGTCGAACAACTCGGAAATCAACGGAATCGGGTATGCATTCTTAATCGTGATGCGATTTAGGCCCCTATAGTCGATGCAAGGCCTCAACTCTCCGCCCTTCTTTTTTACAAAGAAAAATCCAGCCCCCGCTGGGGAAGCGGATTTGCGAATGTGCCCCCGGGAAAGCGCCTCCCTCACGTATTCCTCCATGGCTTCATTCTCGGCAACCGACAGTGGATATACCCTGCCACGAGGAGGAATGGCACAAGGTTGTAAATTTATGGCACAATCATATGGGCGGTGCGGAGGCAGGGCACCAGCGCGCACCTTATCGAATACATCTAGGTACTCCCTGTTTTCGGAGGGCAACACAACACCTTGAGGCCTCGTACAGACGACCGGATCTATCCGCTGGGATTGATCCGCGGATCAGTTCCAGCAGATAGATCCGGTCGTGTGTACGTCCGAGCGGACATTTCCCCGGCGGATAAAAATCCAGCCGACGGATTCCCTGCGGATAAAAATTTCTTAGCATGCTAAGAAATCTATCCGCTGGAATCCAGTCCAGCGGACTGATCCGGTCGTCTGTACAGACTCACCGGATCAGTCCGCTCCCCTCCCTCGCATGCGTCGTAATGATTTGACTCATGCGTGGAAGTATTTACCTTCCAGCGGCGCGCACGTCGCCGCGTCATCGTCGCGGCGACACGTCACCGCGGATGTATTCCGCGCGGATTTCGATCTGATGGCTGTACAGCCATCAGATCCAAATCCGCCAGTGGATTTATCTGCTGGAAACGGTCGGCGGACCGTTTCCAGCGGATATCCTCTCGTGTGTACGGGGCCTGACAGGCCCATGGATGCAACTAGCCCCACACTGTGGGGACCACGAGAGGATCTCAGACGATCTCCAATCGAAAGTCGGATTATGCCTCTGGAGCCAGGGGTACCCCAAGACCACCAAGTAGTGAGGAGACTAAATGACTTGAAGGCAGACCGATTCCCTGTGAACGGCCCCAATGACTATCTCCACCGGAGGGGTCTCATGAGTCACCTGTGGCGGCTGAAGGGGTCTGCCGTCAATCGCCTCAAGAACCAGCATAGAAGCTCGAGCCTGCAGAGGAATGGAGTTTGCGGCAGCAAATCTACTGTCAATGAAAAGACCACCAGCACCAGAATCCACCAACGTCTGGGCCGTCACCGAGCCCCCGGCCCAGGAGAGGACAACGGTGAGCAGTGGTTTCTCAGCACGGGAAACCGGGGACGAAGAAACTCCACCCAAGATCTGTCCCCGACAGGATCTCAGGTGCGAGCGTTTCCTGGACGGTTCGGACATGACAACCGAAAATGCCCACCGAGGCCGCAGTACATGCAACGACCCTCACGTCTCCGAAGTGCCCTCTCCCCCTCAGACAGGCGAGCAAACCCCAGCTGCATGGGCTCACCCCCAGACACGTCAACCCCAGGAGGCGAGGGAGGCACGGGTGGGACAGCAAACGTAGGCGCCAATCAGGTTCTCCTTAAAGGAAGGTCTCTCCCTGAGTCTGGTGTCATTCAATATCAGGAAAGAAATAAGAGCCCCGAGCTCTACGGGTAGGTCTTTAGCCGCAATCTCATCTTTCAAGGTGTCAGAGAGATCATGGGAGAAGGCAGCCACCAGAGCCTCATTATTCCAGCCTACCTCTGCTGCCAGGGTACGAAACTCAATGGCGTATTCGGCTACCGATCGTGAACCCTGTCTGATGGACATGAGGAGCTTCGCAGCAGAGGCAGAGCGAGCCGGCACATCGAAAGCCCTCCGAAGAGAAGCAACAAAACCGGAAAACTCGGCAACCACCGGATTATTGTTCTCCCATAAAGGACTTGCCCAGGCCAAGGCCTTGTCCGAGAGCAGCGAGATCAGGAAGCCCACCTTCGATCTCTCAGTAGGGAAAGCATGTGGCAGCAACTCAAAATAAATGCCCACTTGGTTAAGGAAGCCTCGGCACTGAGTTGGCTCACCCCCAAAGCGCTGTGGGAGGGGGGCAGAACCGGTCATACCCCGAGACACCGCAGGCGCAACAACGGGTGCCGGGGTAGACTCTGGCGCAACAACCGGAGCGGCAGTAGGAGCGACAACCGACCTATCAGCAGCAGGAGCGAGATGAGCAGTGCGTGCAAGCAGGGTTTGCAACGCCTGAGCGAACTGACCCAGCAGGCGATCCTGCTGATCAAGTCTGGCAACCAGCATGGGTAGTGAGGATGGCCCTATACCGTCAGAATTCATGGCTTGGGCCTAATGTCAGGAAAGCATGAATCAGACGTACAAAACAGATAAATGAATAAGAAGATTTTATTGGAAACCAAACAGCAAGGTCAAAGTCCACACTGACGATTGAAACAGCCAGAAGAGTCGTCCAACGGTGCCAGGGTCGATAGCCAGGGATGAGAGTCAGCCGAGCCGGAGTCTGTAGCCAGAGACGGGGAGAACAAGCCGGAATCAGGAACCAGAGGGAACGTCCGTAGCCGGGTCGGTAACCAGGAGCAGACAGCACGATCACAGAAGGGTGTCAGACGAAAGGCCCAAGCGAGGAAAAGCTGCAGCTGCAGTCATATATATATGCAGAGCAGCCAGCTCCTCCCAGTGGGAAGGAGGAGCCGCAGGGTGAGGCAGGTTACAAGAACCCCATGAAGCAAGATGGCTGCCAGCACATGTCAGTGATTAGAAGCCTGCAAAGAGGTAAGACCATGACAATCATATAGTTTAGTGAGAGGTTCCAGCTATTTGCTATAGGGACAGGCTGCTGTTGATTGAGGGACAGTGTCAGAGAGGTGTATCCTGCTTCAGAAATCTACACAAGCACTGGCCCAGATTCAGTAAGCAATTGCGCCTGCGTAACCATAGTTACGCAGCGCAATTGCTGACTTGCGCCGGCGTAACGAGCTCTCCTGATTCAGAGAACTCGTTACGCCGACTGCAGCCTAAAATCTGCGTGGCATAAGGCTCTTATGCCACGCAGATTTTAGGCTGCATTCTTGCGATGACCTCTAGGGGGCATTCCCATTGTGGTCAGCGTATAGTATGCAAATTGCATACTTACGCCGATTCACAATGTTGCGCTCCCCCTGCGTACGCAAGTTACATCGTTTCCGTACGGCGTGTTTAGCGTACGGCTGCCCCTTCTACTAGCAGCTGGATGCCATTCACATTCACTTTGAAGCAAATGACGTCCTTGCGACGTCATTTGCCGCAATGCACGTCGGGAAAGTTTCCCGACGGAGCATGCGCTCTACGCTCGGCGCGGGAGCGCGTCTAATTTAAATGATTCCCGCCCCCGGCGGGATCATTTACATTGCGCGCGCTTACGCCGGGCAATTTTGCCGGCGCGCCCTCGCAGTTTACGGAGCTACTGCTCCGTGAATCGAGGGTAGCGCAAAATATTTGCGGGGGCGCAGGGCAAAATCGTTGCCCTGCGCCTCCGCAAATAGAGCGCAATTCTTTCTGAATCCGGGCCACTGTTTATTTCTGTGAGATCTGCATCTTATAGTTTAGTGAGAGGTTCCAGCTGTTTGCTATAGGGACAGCAATCTATAGGTGACTCTCTGTATATTTCACCAGCACTGCACCTGTGATATACTGTGTGTGTCCAGTACATAGTTTAGGGAGAGGTTCCAGCTATTTCCTATAGGGACAGCAATCTATAGGTGACTCTCTGTATATTTCACCAGCACTGCACCTGTCAACACCTGTGATATACTGTGTGTGTCCAGTACATAGTTTAGGGAGAGGTTCCAGCTATTTCCTATAGGGACAGCAATCTATAGGTGACTCTCTGTATATTTCACCAGCACTGCACCTGTGATATACTGTGTGTGTCCAGAACATAGTTTAGGGAGAGGTTCCAGCTATTTCCTATAGGGACAGCAATCTATAGGTGACTCTCTGTATATTTCACCAGCACTGCACCTGTCAACACCTGTGATATACTGTGTGAGTCCAGTACATAGTTTAGGGAGAGGTTCCAGCTATTTCTTATAGGGACAGCAATCTATAGATGACTCTCTGTATATTTCACCACCACTGCACCTGTCACCACCTGTGATATACTGTGTGTGTCCAGTACATAGTTTAGGGAGAGGTTCCAGCTATTTCCTATAGGGACAGCAATCTATAGGTGACTCTCTGTATATTTCACCAGCACTGCACCTGTGATATACTGTCTATGTCCAGTAGATACTTTAGGGAGAGGTTCCAGCTATTTCCTATAGGGACAGCAATCTATAGGTGACTCTCTGTATATTTCACCAGCACTGCACCTGTCAACACCTTTGATATACTGTGTGTGTGTCCAGTACATCGTTTAGGGAGAGGTTCCAGCTATTTCCTATAGGGACAACAATCTATAGGTGACTCTCTGTATATTTCACCAGCACTGCACCTGTCACCACCTGTGATATACTGTGTGTGTGTCCAGTACATAGTTTAGGGAGAGGTTCCAGCTATTTCCTATAGGGACCGCAATCTATTGGTGACTCTCTGTATATTTCACCAGCACTGCGCCTGTCAACACCTGTGATATACTGTGTGTGTCCAGTACATAGTTTAGGGAGAGGTTCCAGCTATTTCCTATAGGGGCAGCAATCTATAGGTGACTCTCTGTATATTTCACCAGCACTGCACCTGTCACCACCTGTGATATACTGTGTGTGTCCAGTACATAGTTTAGGGAGAGGTTCCAGCTATTTCCTATAGGGACAGCAATCTATAGGTGACTCTCTGTATATTTCACCAGCACTGCACCTGTCAACACCTGTGATACACTGTGTGTGTCCAGTACATAGTTTAGGGAGAGGTTCCAGCTATTTCCTATAGGGACAGCAATCTATAGGTGACTCTCTGTATATTTCACCAGCACTTCACCTGTCACCACCTGTGATATACTGTGTGTGTCCAGTACATAGTTTAGGGAGAGGTTCCAGCTATTTCCTTTAGGGACAGCAATCTATAGGTGACTCTGTATATTTCACCAGCACTGCACCTGTCATCACCTGTCATATACTGTGTGTGTCCAGTACATAGTTTAGGGAGAGGTTCCAGCTATTTGCTATAGGGACAGAAATATATAGGCGACTCTCTGCATATTTCACCAGCACTCCACCTGTCCCCTGTGATATACTGTCTGTCCAGTACATTGTTTAGGGCTAGGTTCCTGCTTCTTGCTATAGGGAGAGAAATATATAGGTGAATCTCTGCCTATTTCACCAGCACTCCACCTGTCCCCTGTGATATACTGTCTGCGCAGTACATTGTTTAGGGCTAGGTTCCTGCTTCTTGCTATAGGTAGAGAAATATATAGGTGAATCTCTGCATATTTCCCCAGCACTCTACCTGTCCCCTGTGATATACTGTCTGTGCAGTACATTGTTTAGGGCTAGGTTCCTGCTTCTTGCTATAGGGAGAGAAATATATAGGTGAATCTCTGCCTATTTCACCAGCACTCCACCTGTCCCCTGTGATATACTGTGTGCAGTACATTGTTTAGGGCTATGTTCCTGCTTCTTGCTATAGGTAGAGAAATATATAGGTGAATCTCTGCATATTTCACCAGCACTTTAACTGTCCCCTGTGATATACTGTCTGTGCAGTACATTGTTTAGGGCTAGGTTCCTGCTTCTTGCTATAGGGAAAGAATTATATAGGTGAATCTCTGCATATTACACCATATTACACTATTGTTGTATTTAAAAAACACCCATTTAGGGCAAGATCCTACATTTGAGAAATATGAGGAAAACGTCAAATAAGGGACGTGGCCGCGGTCGTGGTGGTGCTGGTAGAGCTCCTGTTACAGGGAGAGGACGTGGTCGATCTGTGCCAGCTACACGCACAAGTGAAACACTTTTCTCAGGTGCGAGTAGCCGACAGAGCCTGCAGCGGTATTTGGTCGGGCCTAATCCAGCTCTACGAATGTTGAGGCCAGGAGCAGAACAGGCGGTAGTAGATTGGGTTGCTGACAGTGCCTCCAGTTCCTTCACATTGCTGACAGTGCCTCCAGTTCCTTCACATCCAGTCTTGTGCTGAAAGTTCAGAGTTGGCGCCTGCAGCCGATGTCCACCATCAGTCTTTCACCTCACCCCCATGCAAATCAGCCAAGCAGTCTGAGCCCCAAATCATGCAGCAGTCTCTTCTTCTTTTTGATGAGTCTGTTAGCATTTGTTCCCAGGGCCATCCACCTAGCCCAGCCCCAGAAGTGGAAGAGATTGAGTGCACCGATGCCCAACCACTTATATTTCAAGATGAGTACATGGGGGGACCATCACAGCACGTCTTGGATGATGATGAAACACAGTTGCCAACTGCTGGTGCTTTTGCAATTCTGCAGACCGACAAGGAGGGCAGTGGTGAAGACTGGGTGGAAGATGATGTGGAGGACGATGAGGTCCTCGACCCGACATGGAATCAACCTCATGCAGGTGACCCATGTAGTTCGGAGGAAGAGGCGGTGGTCGCACAGAGCCACCAGCACAGCAGAAGAGGGAGCAGGGTGCCAATGCAGAGCGTCCGTCCCCTAGACAGTACACCTGCTACTGCCCAACGCAGCAAGGGACCGAGCACACCAAAGCCAGGTCCAAGGACTTCCCTAGCGTGGCAGTTCTTCACACAATGTGCTGATGACAAGACACGCGTGGTTTGCACGTTGTGCAATCAGAGCCTGAAGCGAGGCATAAAGGTTCTCAACCTGAGCACAACCTGCATGACCAGGCATCTAAGTGCAAAGCATGAGCTGCAGTGGAGTAGACACCTCAAAAACCAAGAAAGGTCTCTGGCTCCTCCTGCTTCCTCTTCTGCATCAGTCTTGGGCCTCTCGGCCTCTTCATCCACCTCTGTAGTGACAGTGCCACCTGCCACCCCTCAATTAGAGGACTGGCAAGCAACACTACCACCTGGGTCCCCAAACATCTCCACAATGTCCCATGGAAGCATTCAGCTCTCTATCTCCCAAACACTGGAGCGGAAGAGGAAGTACCCCCCTACCCACCCGCGATCCCTGGCCCTGAATGCCAGCATTTCAGAATTACTGGCCTTTGAAATTCTGTCATTTCGTCTGGTGGAGACGCAGAGTTTTAAAAGCCTGATGGCATTGGCTGTCCCACAGTACCTCGTGCCCAGCCGCCACTACTTTTCCAGGCGAGCCATCCCTTCCCTGCACAACCAAGTGGGGGACAAAATCAGGTGTGCACTGCGCAACGCCATCTGTGCCAAGGTCCACCTAACTACGGATACGTGGACCAGTAAGCACGGTCAGGGACGTTATATCTCCCTAACAGCGCACTGGGTAAATGCAGTGGTGGCTGGGCCTGAGGCGGATAGCAGTTTGGCGCATGTCCTTCCACCACCGAGGATTGCAGGGCGCTTCAGTTTGCCTCCTGTTCCTAACTCCTCCTACTCTGCTTCCTCATCCTCTACCACCTTCTCATCCAGTCAGCGTAACAAATTCACCACCAACTTCAGCACAGCCATGGGTAAACGCCAGCAGGCAGTTTTAAAACTTTCCTGTTTGGGGAAAAAACACACCGCGCAGGAGTTGTGGAGGGACATGGAACAACAGACCGATGAGTGGTTGGCATCAGTGAGCCTCAAGCCGGGCCTGGTGGTGTGCGATAACGGGCAAAATCTCGTAGCAGCTCTGGGCCTAGCCGGTTTGACGCACATCCCTTGCCTGGCGCATGTGCTGAATTTGGTGGTGCAGAGTTTCCTGAAAACTTACCCCGATATGCCACAGCTGCTGCAGAAAGTGCGGGCCGTCTGTGCGCACTTTCGGCGTTCTCACCCTGCTGCTGCTCGCCTGGCAGTGCTGCAGCGTAACTCCGGCCTTCCCGCTCACCGCCTCATATGTGATGTGCCCACAAGGTGGAACTCCACCTTGCACATGCTGGCCAGACTGTGCAAGCAGCAGCAGGCGATAATGGAGTTTCAGCTGCAGCACGCACGCGTGAGTCGCTCTGCGGAACAGAACCACTTCACCACCAATAACTGGGCCTCCATGCGAGACCTGTGTGCCTTGTTGCGCTGTTTCGAGTACTCCACCAACATGGCCAGTGCCGATGACGCCGCTATCAGCGTGACTATCCCAGTTCTATGCCTCCTTGAAAAAACGCTACGGGCGATGATGGAAGAGGATGTGGCACAGGAGGAGGAGGAGGAATCGGGATCATTTCCAAGGCTTTCAGGGCAGTCATTCACAAGTGGCTCCGAGGGTGGGTTCGTGCACCAACAAAGGCCAGGTACACAATTGTCCAGCAAGGGCACAGTTCTGGAGGATGACGCGGTGGAGGATGAGGAGGAGGAAGACATGGAGGAGGAGGAGGAACCATGTTCACAGCAGGATGGCATCCAGACCAGCTCATGGCCATTACTGGTGCGTGGCTGGGGGGATACAGAGGACACAGATGATACACCTCCCACAGAGGACAGCTTTTCGTTGCCTCTGGGCAGCCTGGCACATATGAGCAATTACATGCTGCAGTGTCTCCGCAACGACCGGCGTGTTTCGCACATTATAACAGGTGCTGATTACTGGGTGGCCACGCTACTGGATCCCCGTTACAAGGACAATGTACCGTCCTTAATCCCCTCACTGGAGCGTGAACACAAGATGCGCGAGTACAAGCGCACGCTGGTAGACGCGCTGCTGGTGCAATTCTCACCTGGCAGCGGGGGCACAGTGGAAGCAGAAGGCGAAGGCAGAGGAGGAGGAAGAGGTCGCCAACGCAGCAGGGGCACCGCCAGCACCTCAGAAGGCAGGGTTAGCATGGCCGAAATGTGGAAAAGCTTTGTCAGCAAGCCACAACAAACAGCACCACCAGCTGATATGGAACGTTTTTGGCAGCATTTCAGCAACATGGTGGAGCAGTATGTGTGCACACGCCTACACGTACTGAATGACGGCTATGCCCCCTTAAACTTCTTAGTCTCCAAATTGGGCACATGGCCTGAGCTTGCCCTTTACGCCTTGGAGGTGCTGGCCTGCCCTGCGGCCAGTGTATTGTCTGAACGTGTATTTAGCACGGCAGGGGGCGTTATCACAGACAAGCGCAGCTGCCTGTCCAGAGCCAATGTGGACAAGCTCACGTTCATTAAAATGAACCAGGCATGGATCCCAGAGGACTTGTCCGTACCTTGTGCAGAATAGACTCCGGGCCGGCCTTACCCAGCCATTGTTTTTTTTTTGATCTTTCTAGGGTTGCCACCTTATCCCTTTAAAAGCAAAAACATATTAATTACACAGGTTCTCTGGCTGATTAAGGTGCTGCTAATTAAACTCACTTGGTGCCTTATCGACATTAAATTAGCCCCAGAACCTGTGTTCAGGTTTAAAGGGATGAGGTAGCAACCCTAGATCTTTCTCACTCTTTTGGGGTTTACCCTAATTTAAAAAATAAATCAATTAAAAACCAAAACCTGCTGTGTTGGCTACCTCCACCTCCTCCACCGCCGCTTCCACCTTCAGTCACATTCTTAGGCTTGCTCACTGCAACTGCTTTCTTTAAGTCCCACCAGAGGTTCTCAATCAGATTTAAGTCTGGTGACTGCGATGGCCACTCCAAAATGTTCCAGCCTTTAATCTGCAACCATGCTCTAGTGGACTTGGAGGTATGCTTGGGATCATTGTCCTGTTGAAAGGTCCAACGTCTCCCAAGCCTCAGGTTTGTGACGGACTGCATCACATTGTCATCCAATATCTCCTGGTACTGAAGAGAATTCATGGTACCTTGCACACGCTGAAGCTTCCCTGTACCTGCAGAAGCAAAACAGCCCCAAAGCATGATTGACCCCCCGCCATGCTTCACAGTAGGCAAGGTGTTCTTTTCGTCATAGGCCTTGTTCTTCCCCCTCCAAACATAGCGTTGATCCATGGGCCCAAACAGTTCTAATTTTGTTTCATCAGTCCACAGAACACAATCCCAAAACTTGTGTGGTTTGTCCACATGACTTTTGGCATACTGCAGTCGACTTCTTATTCTTTGGAGACAGCAAGGGGGTGCGCCTGGGAGTTCTGGCATGGAGGCCTTCATTACGCAGTGTGCGCCGTATTGTCTGAGCAGAAACTTTAGTACCCACATCTGACAAATCTTTTCTCAGTTCCTCAGCAGTCACACAGGGACTTTTCTCCACTCTACGCTTCAGGTAGCGCACAGCAGTCGAAGTCAGCATCTTCTTTCTGCCACGACCAGGTAGCGTTTCAACAGTGCCCTTTGCCTTGAATTTGCGAATGATGCTTCCTATGGTGTCTCTTGGTATGTTTAACATCTTTGCAATCTTCTTATAGCCATTGCCCTTCCTGTGAAGAGTAATCACCTCTTCTCTTGTCTTCCTGGTGCTTATTAGGCTTTATTGCTGCTCCCTGACATCCACAGTTGTTTTCAATACCTGATTGAAAACACTTCAATGAACCTCTGTTCTTCAGAGTGGTAGTCTTTAAGGGGTTGATTAATTGTGTAAATGAAGAATTCACAAAATAAACATTTACTACTGTATTACAAAACCAATTGATGTCATTTTAGTTGCATATGGTTCTTTAAGAAGTCCTTGTAGGATTTCATTCTGAATACAATTACAAATGTACACTAAATTCCCTAAAACCCTTTACAGCATTGGGGGGTTGAATAATTTTGAACAAAACTGTATGGACCTCGTCCTCCTAGGTCAACATGATTATATTTTTTATTTTTATATTTTTTATGTTATTTTAAGTTATTTCCCTATCCACATTTATTTCCAGAGTACTTGCCATGCTCTTCCCGACAGTACTTGCCATGCTCGAACCCGAACATCCAGGTGTCCGCTCAACTCTATTAGTGACATTGAAGGAAACATCAAGAGCCTGTTCGGCATTAGTATGCACAATAACAGGGTTCTGTGAGGGAATCTCTGCAGGAATTATATGTCCAACATTACTAGGAATCACTCCTTCCTTCAGTGCAGTGGAATACATAATAGGAGATGTGTCAGAACAAGATGCCTGAGGTAAAGATGCAGCCAGCAAAGGATATAAAACTTGCCTGTCAGACGTGGAGGCCTCTGTTGTTTCCAGTGTGTGCATCTGAGGTACGGCCAGGGCCGGCCTTTGGGGTGTGCGGTCGCAAAGGGCGCCATAGCAACATGGGCGCCTGGCGACCTGCACAGATTCTGATGGGCACAGATTCGGTGCCTCCCCCTCCGTGACTGAATAGGACTTAGTGCCGTTAGTGGGCGCCGGGTGGCATGTTATGCAGCCTGTTGTCTTAAAGGAAAGTATTGAATATTCCCAGTAATTACTGTATAGTTTCAGTTATTACTGCAGTGTTTAGTAAAGTTATTTTTTTATATGAAATTCATATTTTGCAAGCTTGCTCTTCCACATTTTTATTGTATTAAAATTTTCTTGATTAGTCATTACACATTTAAAAATACAGTTTTGATAAAGCCAACACTTCTGGGTCACACTTCTTCAATTGCATCTAAACCCAGAACAAAAATGACAATATAAGTCCTTAAATGTGATGGCTGCATTGGTTTTATTTAATTTTTTTCATTTTCTGGATATACAGAAAAAGAAATGTTGATCCTGCCAGAGTTCCAGAGCCTTTGTCACTTTCTGTGTACTCAGCTGAAATCTCAGATAATGTTACCAGCTGTCACAGACCGGGGGGGGGGGGGGGGCGAGTTAGTAAGACCCATTTCACACTGGGGCAGTTTTCTGTAAAGCGCTTGAAAACTGCCCCCATTCATTGCAATGGGTGCTTTTACACCCCGGGTGGTGCGCTTGCAGGACATTAGAAAAAGTCCTGCAAGCAGCATCTTTGGGGCAGTTTGGGAGCGCTGTGCTAAGTAGTTCTGGGTTTAGATGCAATTGAAGAAGTGTGACCCAGAAGTGTTGGCTTTATCAAAACTGTATTTTTAAATGTGTAATGACTAATCAAGAAAATGTTAATACAATAAAAATGTGGAAGAGCAAGCTTGCAAAATATGAATTTCATATAAAAAAATAACTTTACTAAACACTGCAGTAATAACTGAAATTATACAGTAATTACTGGGAATATTCAATACTTTCCTTTAAGACAACAGGCTGCATAACATTACAGAACCAAGTATAATTTTGTTGTGCTAAGTCAATTGTATGGGATTTGGTTTCCCCTTCAGCCAGCAACAATAGATCCCCCTAACAATGTACCACCTACAACAAAATTCCCCATCAACAGATCTCCGCACAGCCAGCATTAATAGACTCTCTGGCAGCCATCAACAATAGATCTCCTTCAGAAACAACTGACCCCCCCAGCAACAATAGGTCCCCCACCAGCAACACTAGACCTCCTCAGCAACAATAGACCCCCTGCAAAAATAGATGCCCTCCAGCTAGAAAAGACCCGTCAGCAGTGAGCATCAATACCCTGCAGCACACCCCAGCCCCCCTTGACATTACATACAGTGAGTCCAGGAGGTGCCGGAACAGCGTTCCCCCTCGTTCCCGCTGAAAAAAATCCCTGTTATGCGCATTAACCTTTTATGGTGTCAGTCAGTATTCAACAAATTATGTTACAATCTTGCCATCATGCTATTATTATTTATATCTGAAATAGTTAATTTTGTACAACAGACGCACTTTTTGTCCCCTTGTAAGGAATAATGCCGCGTACACACGATAATTTTTTGGGTTGTAAAAAGCGATGTTTTTCAGGCTCTAGAAAAAACAACGTTTTTTTCAACTTCATCATTAAAACGACGTTGTCCACACACGATCGTGAAAAAAAAATGCTCTAGCAAAGCGCGGTGACGTACAACACGTACAACGGCACTATAAAGGGGAAGTTCCATGGGGATGACGCCACCCTTGGGGCTGCTTTAGCTGATTTCGTGTTAGTAAAAGACGATTTGTGCTTTTCTGTCTGTTACAGAGTGATGAATGTGCTTACTCCATTACGATTGGTAGTTTTACCAGAACGAGCGCTCCCGTCTCATAACTTGCTTCTGAGCATGCGCGGGTTTTTCACGTCGTTAAAGCCCACACACGATCATTTTTTTACAACCCGAAAAACGACATAGTTTAAAACGTAGTGAAAAAATAGAGCATGTTCGAAAAGAAATGTGTCGTTTTTCAGAACCCGAAAAATGCTCTGAAGCCCACACACGATCGTTTTAAATGACATTTTAAATTTTTTTTGTTTTTTACAACCTGAAAAATGATCGTGTGTACGCGGCATAAGGTACTCTTATTTATGAAGTGTGACTTGTTCATAAGACAAGTGTGGCTATTTAGCGCCATCTTGTGTTCGTTTATAGGAAACACTTTTTTTTTTTGAGGGGAATAACAAAAGAAAAAACTTGGGCCCGGATTCAGATACATTGGTGTTTCTATTGGCGGGCGTAACGTATCTCAGATACGTTACACCGCCATAAATTAGGGCGCAAGTTCCGTATTCAGAAAGAACTTGCGCCCTAAGTTACGGCGGCGTAACGTATGTGGTCCGGCGTAAGCCCGCCTAATTCAAATGTGGATGATGTGGGCGTGTTTTATTTAAATTACATGTGACCCCGCGTATTTTATGTTTTTTACGAACGGCGCATGCTCAAAATTACGCCGCAAATCGTCATTGCTTTAGACATGAACGTAACTTACGTACAGCCCTATTCACGAACGACTTACGCAAACAACGTAAAATTTTCAAAATTCGACGCGGGAACGACGTTCATACTTAACATAGGATACCCCTCATATAGCAGGGGTAACTTCACGCCGGAAAAAGCCAAACGTAAACGACGTAAAAAATGCGCCGGGCGGACGTACGTTTCTGAATCGGCGTATCTACCTAATTAGCATATTTGACACGGAAGTCTTGGGAAGCGCCCCTAGCGGTCAGCGTAAATATTGCACCCTAAGATACAACGGCGTAGGAGACTTACGCCGCTCGTATCTAGGCAACATTGAGGCGTATCTGATTCTATGAATCAGACGCCGAGATGCGACGGCCCGCATTCGGAGTTACGACGGCGTATCTGGAGATACGCCGACGTAACTCCTTTCTGAATCCGGGCCTCAGAGTCCAGAAATTAAAGTATATATGAACCCTTACATTGTAAAACAACCTATTCACTTTAAAATAGAAATTGAAGGCAAAAAGATACGTTTACCTTTGAAACATGTTACATGTTCCACCTAGAGGTATTAGTACAGTAAAGAATAATGGGGCTTTAAATATGCCAAATCAGAACAAAAACAAAGTAAAGTTACATATACATTTTATTGTTGTTCATATAAAAATCTAAAAAGGAAAAAAGAAAGAAGATATAACAAAATTAGTGTTAAAAAACACTTTTGCATATAAAAGAACCTTTTGATAAGTTCAAAACTACATCAGTATAGTCTGTGCATGCACTTGTAAATGGTCTAGGAGTTTTGCGGGATCCCCAGCTTCTTCAGGACCGTACATGTATTGTAGATGTATTATATATATAAAGTTCTTACTATAAATCAGAGAAAAGACAAAGAAAATATGAACACATACAGTACATCATTCAATATAAACAATAACTTATCAAAAATATACTTAACTGCTTGCCGACCACCGCACGCAGATGTACGTCGACAGAACGGTACAGGCAGGCAGATCAGCGTACAGGTACGTCCCTTTAAATCTGCCGCCCAGCCGCTGCATGCCTCATAAGCGTGTTCGCGGGTCCCGGAAACTCAATGTTCCCGGGCAGCCCGCGATTGTGGTCAGCAAAGGCAGAACACGGGGATGCCTTTGTAAACAAGGCATTCCCCTATTCTGCCTAGTGACACTGTCACTGATGGCTGTTCCCTGTGATCGGGAACGGTCATCAGTGACATGTCACGTGTAGCCACGCCCCCTAACAGTAAGAATCACTCCCTAGGGAACACTTAACCCCTACAGCGCCACCTAGTGGTTAACCCCTTCACTGCCAGTTTAATTTATACAGAAATTAGTGCTTTTTTATAGCACTGATCGCTGTAAAAATGACAATGGTCCCAAAAATGTGTCAAAAGTGTCCGATGTGTCTGCCATAATGTCAAAGTCACAATAAAAATCACTGATCACTGCCATTACTAGAAAAAAATATATTAATAAAAATGCCATGAAACTATCCCCTATTTTTTAGACACTATGGGGCAGATCCACAGAGCGAGTACGCCGGCGTATCTACTGATACGCCGGCGTACTTTCAAATTACCCGCGTCGTATCTCTGTTTTGAATCCTCAAAACAAGATACAACGGCATCTGGGTTAGATCCGACAGGCGTACGTCTTCGTACGCCTTCGGATCTAAGATGCAATTCTTCGGCGTCCGCTGGGTGGCGTTCACGTCGTTTTCTGCGTCGAGTATGCAAATTAGCTATTTCCGACGATCCACAAACGTACGAGTGGCCATCGCATTTTTTTACGGCGTCTCTAGTCGGCTTTTTCCGGCGTATAGTTAAAGCTGGTATTTCGTCGCGTATAGTTAAACCTGCTATGTTAAGTATGGCCGTCGTTCCCGCGTTTAATTTGAATTATTTTTTTTCGTTTGCGTAAGTCGTCCGTGAATCGGGATGGACGTAATTCACGTCCATGTTGAAAAAAATTACGTCCTTGCGACGTCATTTAGCGCAATGCACGGCGGGAAATTTAGAAACGGAGCATGCGCAGTTCGTTCGGTGTGGAGACGCGCTTCATTTAAATGAAACACGCCCCCTACTCGCCGATTTGAATTATGCGCCGTTACGCCGCCAGAGATAGACTACGCCGCCGTAACTTACGGCGCAAAATCTTTATGGATTCGAACCAAAGCCGGGTAAGTTGCGGCGGCGTAGCGTATCTCTGATACGCTGCGCGGGTACAGATCTCTGTGGATCTGCCCCTATAACTTTTGCGCAAACCGATCAATAAATGCTTATTGGGATTTTTTTTTTTTACCAAAAAGATGTAGAAGAATATGTATCAGCCTAAACTGAGGGGGAAAAAAATGTTATATATATTTTTGGGGATGTTTATTATAGCAAAAAGTAAAAAATATTGATTTTTTTTCAAACTTGTCGCTCTATTTTTGTTTATAGCGCAAAAAATTCTAACTGCAGAGGTGATTAAATACCACCAAAAGAAAGCTCTATTTGTGGGGAAAAAGGGATGTCAATTTTGTTTGGGAGCCAATTGTCAGTTAAAGCGACGCAGTGCCGAATCACAAAAAGTGGCCTGGTCTTCGACCAGCGTAATGGTCCGGGGCTTAAGTGGTTAAAGATATACATTTTCCTTTAATGATTATGGCAAAAGAGGGAGGGAGAGAAAAAATCTAGTAATATCTCAATATTTAAAATATAACAAAATAATCATTTACCTGCATTTCAAAAATGTTGATTATTCATCAGTACAGAGGAGATGAATGCAAAGACTGTCTCGGTGGTGTTGCCTACCGATCCATGGGATGAGATCCAGGCCTTACATTTTTTTTGGATGTATTGAAGATAGTATATATCATATCAAATTAGTAATATGAATGTAGAAACATATATAGACAACCCTCCAAGGGAAAAGTGGAAACTTGTGATGTGTAATGCGGGCCTTCCACTCCATCTACCGGCCGCCACGAAGCTGTTAAAATGACTCCGGGTAGCTATGTATACGCGCATAAGGAGCCGCGTCTGTTTTTAGGATGGAACATGTAACATGTTCCAGCATCGTGACAGTGAGATCAGTCGCTGGTGAGGCACTGGCTTGTATCAGAGCCAGATACACACAGGTTACATACGCCACGAACATTAGAGCGAGAGCAATAATTCTAGCACTAGATCTCTAACTCTAAACAGGTAACCTTTTAAAAACTTTTACAGCATCGCCTATGGAGATTTTTAAGTACTGTAGTTTAGTGACATTCCACGAGTGTGCGCAATTTTAAAGTGTGACATGTTGGGTATCTATTTACACATGGGATTGTGGGGAAATCTTAGTTAAGAGGTAGTAGTTGGTAGGTAGTAGGTGTAGTTAAGAGGCCTGGGCTGAAAGGGAGCATTTGTCTTTTAGACACGTTCCCTTTTTACGACACTGTGAGAGCCGTGCATTCACTGCAGCATTTTTATTGGACAGCTTGGACCAATAGTGCTTTACCATTGGTCCAAGGCTCCAAGCTGTCCATTCAGATTAGTGCCTCTGACAAGAAGTGAGAGGCACTGTGAGCTCATACTCTTAGTCTGCTGCAAACAGCATGTGTCAGCTTGTATTTTAAACTGGCCATGCTGTATGTAGCTTCTGACAGGCTGCGCAAGTAGCCCCACATTTTGACCAATGGTGGGGTAGGACTCCTGCTCCAGCTACATACCCCCCAAATTGGGGTCTTTGTGACACCTAGGTCGCGGAGCTATGACCCTCGAAGCGCGATCCTTTTTTTTTTTTTTTTTTTTTATGTTCATGGCAGGTGAGGTTTAGCGGGGTAGGCGGGGATCCTCTCTCTGCATCCGCTGTTACAATTTGAAAACAGCAGTTTCCTGTGAATGAATGCCTACAAGTAAAGTCAACCATTGTGGCTGATAGCTTGTAGTTCTCAACCAGCTTTGAGGGTGCTGACCGATAGGTCCAAACCGATGGTTAGTACACAAAAGCATCGGTTCAAAACCCGCGCATGCTCAGAATCAAGTCGACGCATGCTTGGAAGCATTGAACTTCGTTTTTTTTCAGCACGTCGTGTGTTTTACGTCACCGCGTTCTGACCCGATCGGATTTTGAACTTATGGTGCGTACGCACATCAGACCATCAGGCCGCTTCAGCGGTGAACCGATGAAAACGGTCCGTCGGACCATTCTCATCGGATGGATGTACCGTGTGTACGCGGCCTGAGAGTCTGCAGGTGCCTGAGACTGCACCTGCAATCTGCTAATCAAGCATTGCAGGCTCCTTAGAAAGAAAATGTCTAAAGCATGTGGGCAGCATGTACTAGCTTACACTTTGGCCCCGATTCACGTAGAGCGGCGCATAGTTATGCTGGCGTAGCGTATCAAATATACGCTATGCCGACGTATCGCTGGGCTGCGAGCACAGTATTCTCAAGGCAAATGCTCCCAACGTTGCGCCAGCGTAACGTAAATTCGTAGACGTAAGCCAGCCTAATTCAAAGTAGGTGGAAGTGGGCGTGATCCATTTAAATGAAGCGTGACCCCATGCAAATGATGGGCCGAACAAACGGCGCATGCGCTGTCCCGTGGACGCATCCCAGTGCGCATTCTCAGAATCACGTCGGAAATACTCCCTAAGATACGTCGAATCCCTGCCTACGACGTGAACGTAACCTACGCCCAGCCCTATTCACGTACTACTACGTAAATTACGTAAAATACGACGGCTGTTCCCTGGTCCATACCTTAACATGACTTACACCTGCTTTATGAGGCTTAACTTTACGCCGGACGTACGACTTACGTAAACCGATTATATTAATGCGCCGGGTGCAAGTACGTTCGTTAATCGGCGTATCTCACTCATTTGCATATTCGAATTGTAAATCAATGGGAGCGCCCCTTGCGGCCAGCGTAAATATGCGCCCACGATACGACGGCGTAGGAAACTTACGTCGGTCGTAGGAAGCCTATTTTCAGGCGTATCTAGTTCTGTGGGCACGGCGCACAGATACGACGGCGCACATTGACACTTACGCGACGTATCTCGAGATACGCCGGCGTAATGCTACGTAAATCCGGGCCTTTGTTGTTATCTCTGCAAGCCCTTAAAGCGGAGTTCCATCCATGTTTTAGTTTATTAAAAGTCAGCAAAAAAATATCTAGGATATACTGCGCTGTGTATAACATAAAAACAAAAATTAGCTGCCAACACAGCTGAGACAAAGCAAAACATTTATAAATGTGAAAAAGGTAGCTCTTATTTTTGTAAACATATCTGTTGAAGCCACATATTAAGGCCTCATGACCACGGACGTTTTAAAAAACGGGCTGTAAAAGCTAGTATAGACGCTAGGAAAAAAGTGTTATTTTTTCCGCGTTTTGCATTGAATTCAATGCACGTTTCGCCGCACTAGCTTTCAGCCGCGTTTTTCTTTCTCTAGTCAAAATCCGTGGTTCCCTATGGGAGCCCAATGATTTGAATAGAGGCCGCACCAGAAGTCGGATCAAGATGATCTGACTTGCAGGGCGACTCGTGTGCATAGAATCTTGAAGGGGAACCCCGCTAAAATTGTAAAGAAATGTTTGCGAGAGGTTGCCCCCAGGATGATACCAGACCCTTCGGTCTGGTATGGATCTTAGGGGGAATCCCCCCCCACACCAAAAAAAACCCAAACAGCGTGGGTGTTCCCCCAGGGTCCATACCAGACCCTTATCTGAGCACATAGCTCGGTAAGTCAGGAAAGGGGGCGAGTCCCCTCCTAGACCATGCCAGGCCACATGCCCTCAACAACATGGGGGGGTTGGTACTTTGGGGCAGGGGGGGCACTGCACCCCCCACCCCAAAGCACCTTCCCCATGTTGATGAAGAAGACCCCCAAAGCCATACCTCCCAACAAGCACGGATTCTGCGGGATTATCCCGCACTGACTGCATATTCCCGCAGTCCCGCAAAAGGATTACATTTTCCGCACTGAGGATCCAAGCTGCTGGAGGAGGAACTGTAGCGGCGCGTCGATGTGTAAGGAAAGGACGGAGTGTCAGGGAAATGTCCGTAGAAGAAGTACTGGCAATCTTGCCAGTAGAAGAAATGGCCATAGAAGAAGTACTGGCAATCTTGCCAGTAGAAGAAATGGCCATAGAGGAAGTACTGGCAATCTTGCCAGTAGAAGAAATGGGAGCCATAGGCTCATCATGTGACAGGAAGATCCTTCCTGCTGCCTATTTAAAGAGAGCTCTGATCATCTGGCGGTGCTGACTGGTCTTCAGCAGTTCCCTGATTTCCTGACGCCTGTATTATCTACCAGATTCCTGTTACCGACCCGGCTTGCTTGACTCTCCCTGTGGACCCTGATTCCTCCTGAATACCTGGCTTCTGATCCCGGCAATCCATTTGACCTTGCTCCTGCTGATCCTTGTGTACCTCGCTGCCCGCCTGTTATCAAACCCGGCTATCCTCTGACCACTGCATTCCGGAAGTTCCCGCTACTTGTTCAACATGACTCTGCAAGTGGGTTGGAGTTCCTCTTAACTCCAGCTGTTCTCTTCACACCACCTTGTCCGGTGCCTGCTGCTCTACCAGTGTCTTCTGTCTTCACCTCCACCTGACAGCACTCCAAGCAACACTCACAGGCACTCGTGTTCCTCCTAACCTGAACCGCCACCTGTCCTATCCTCAGAGGGGTTCTGGGCTGGAGATACAAGGGAGGCCGACCTCATCACATCAGACTCCTACCAGGTACGTGACAGTACCAGTCAGCCAGGAATGGAGTCTGAAAGGGAGGCCTCTCCATCAAGGGACATTCTTGAGACAATTTCTGCACTTGCTCATATTGTGCAGAATTTACAGAAGGACCTCAGTCGCATGGACGAGCGATTCTCTCACGAAGAAAGTGTTGCACCAGCCCCTGATTCTCCTTCAGTCGCAGATACCTCTACTCAAGTTGAGTCAAGCTCTCCCTATGGATTTATTCCTCCTCCTCCGGAACCCAGGGTGCCTATCCCCGAACGATTTTCTGGAAATCGTGAAATGTTTAGAACTTTCCGCAATTCCTGTGAACTTTACTTTTCCCTGTTACCCCGGACTTTTGTTTCTGAGGACATTAAGGTGGGGTTTGTAATCACACTCTTGTTGAATGAACCCCTTTCCTGGGCTCATCACCTCCGTGAGCAGCTTGACCCTGCCCTGGCTACCATCGATTCTTTCTTCTCAGCCATGGCTCAGTTATATGCCGATCCCTTCTGTCAACAGTCGGCAGAATCCAGGCTTAGTAAGCTACAACAAGGGTCAAGACCCGTCGAGGACTATATCACAGACTTCCGTGTTCTAAGTACTTACACCCAATGGAATAGTCCTGCCCTTCGCCACTGGTTTCGTCATGGTCTTTCCGACTCCTTAAAGGATGAACTAGCCAGAGTTGAGATCCCAGCATCCTTGGAAGATCTGATTAGTCTGACCACTCAGATCGACCGCCGGTTACGTGAAAGACAGGCAGAGAAAACTGAAGGGATCCTTTCTGTGGCTTCAAGGCCTGATCCGTCTACCACACCTCCCAGCCAGAAGGCTCTACATAAGACCTACCACAGGAGCTTTCCAAGAGCACCCCTTACCCCGGCAGAACATCTCAGACGACGACGTGCTAACTTGTGTCCATATTGTGGGGAGGCAGGTCACTTTTTACAGGCTTGTCCAGCAAGGACCACCAGAGCCTGTTTCCAACGACCCCACTTGGAACATCTTCTCGGAGAGGGTCGGTCCCAACTTTCCCTTCCAGTCATCCTCCAGTTTGCCGGAAAGACTCTCCCTGTGTCAGCAATTATAGACTCTGGGGCCTGCAGCTGTTTTGTGGATTCCACATTTGTCTCTCTGCATCAGCTTCCCGTTTGTACTAAGAAACAAGAATTCTATGTCCACTTGGCTGATGGCTCTGGCATCAAATCTGGCCCAGTCACACAAGAGACTGCACCTATTTTTTGTCACACCCCTTCAGGTCACCACAAATTCCTCCGGTTGGATGTCATAGCCTCACCCATGTTTCCCATCATCCTTGGTGTTCCATGGCTAAGAGCCCATAACCCGCACATTGACTGGCCTACCGGGGTTGTCACCTTCTCTTCCAACTACTGTCTGGAGCACTGTTTTCCGGAAAAGCCTGTTAACACCACTCCCCTTCTGAGTCTTCAACCTGACCCTGAAACCATTAAACTGGTACCTCCGGCTTACCATGAATACCTGGACGTGTTCAACAAGAAGGGTGCAGACACTCTTCCACCCCACAGGATATATGATTGCCCTATTGAGCTATTACCAGGAGCCGAGATTCCTTTTGGCCGGATCTACCCCCTCTCAGAACCCGAACTGGAAGCCCTACGTGCCTACATTGATGAAAGTTTGGAAAAAAGTTCATCCGACCCTCCACGTCACCTGCAGGTGCCGGTATCTTCTTTGTGGAGAAGAAAGATCACTCCTTAAGACCCTGCATTGATTACCGGGACCTTAACAAGATCACTGTTAAAAACAGGTACCCTCTTCCCCTGATCCCGAACTGTTCCAGAGGCTGCGGGGGGCACGGATATTCTCAAAACTAGACTTGAGAGGGGCATACAACTTGGTTAGAATCAGGGAAGGGGATGAATGGAAGACGGCCTTTCGAACACGCTTCGGTCACTTCGAGTATCTAGTCATGCCATTTGGACTTTGCAATGCCCCAGCCACCTTCCAACATCTAGTGAATGATGTTTTTCGGGACTATCTTGACTTATTTGTCATAGTCTATTTAGACGACATCCTGATCTTCTCTGAATCCCTCGAATCTCATCAGATCCATGTCAAGAAAGTCTTGGACCGACTCAGGAAACACTCTCTCTACGCAAAAGCTGAAAAATGCGATTTCGAAAAACAAATTACACATTTCCTTGGACTTGTTATTTCCGCTGATGGGATCTCAATGGACCCGCTGAAAGTTACATCTGTTCTGGAATGGCCTGCTCCTACTGACAGGAAAGCCGTTCAGCGGTTCGTGGGATTTGCCAATTTCTACAGAAAATTCATTAAGAACTTTTCTGGCATTATTTCCCCCATCACGCAATTAACCAAGCAGCATATTCCTTTCCAGTGGACACCCGAAGCTCAAGAGGCCTTTGAGCAACTAAATATCTTGTTTACCTCAGCTCCCATCCTGAAGCACCCCGACCCTGCCTTGGCCTTTGTATTGGAGGTTGATGCCTCCGAAAATGCAGTCTGGGCTATATTGTCCCAACGTCAGGGTCCTAAGTCCCTGCTTCACCCTGTGGCCTTCTTCTCCAAGAAGCTAAACCCGTCCGAGAGGAACTATGACGTTGGGGACCGGGAATTGCTTGCTATTAAAGCTGCGCTTGAAGAATGGCGCTACCTCCTGGAAGGAGCCTCTCATCCGATTCTCATCTTCACGGATCACAAAAATTTAGAATATCTAAGGACGGCTAAACGGTTAAGACCTCGACAAGCAAGATGGGCATTGTTTTTCTCTCGTTTTGTGTTTCACATCACCTTTCGCCCCGGCTCTAAGAACGGTAAGCCAGACGCCTTGTCTCGAATGTTTAAAAATCCTGTGAATTCCGCAGAGCCTGATACCATCCTCCCGGCTAAAACATTTTTGATCCTTCAAGCAGATCTGATGTCTCAGATAAAGGCAAGTGTGATCAACCAACCACCTCCACAGGACTTAGCGCTTCAACTAAAGAATGGCCTTTATCTCCATGGGGAACAAGTCTTTATCCCTGAACAATTCAGAGTATCCATTCTGGGACGTTGCCATGACCACCCCTTAGCCGGTCACTACGGAATACGTAAGACTGCCGATTTGGTCGCACGCTCCTTCTGGTGGCCAGAATTATTGCAGGACTGTAAGAGATATGTTAAAGCGGATGTGCCATGGGAAAAGCCAGCAGCTACAAATACTGCAGCTGCTGACTTTTAATATTAGGACACTTACCTGTCCTGGAGTCCAGCGCCGATCGCAGCAGAGGACGAGCGATCGCTCGTCTCTCTGCTGCTCCCCCCGCCATCCACGCTGAGGGAACCAGGAAGTGAAGCGCTGCGGCTTCACTGTCCGGTTCCCTACGGCGCATGCGCGAGTCGCGCCACGCCCGCCGATTGGCTCCCGCTGTGTGCTGGGAGCCGAGTGTTCCCAGCACACAACGGGGGGGCGACGGGATGTGACGGAATGCCCGTCTTTTGCCCGTGAATGCCGGGCCGGAAGTGGGTGCAAATACCTGTCTTTAGACAGGTATCTGCACCCCCCTCCCCCCTGAAAGGTGTCAAATGTGACACCGGAGGGGGGGAGGGTTCCGATCAGCGGGACTCCACTTTAGGGTGGAGAACCGCTTTAAATCTTGTGTCACATGTCTTCGAAATAAAACGGACAGAACCAAGACTTGGGGTCTTCTGGAACCTCTCCCTGTACCTAAGAAACCATGGAGCATGATCTCCATGGATTTTATCGTGGAACTTCCCCCATCTGAGGACTTTAATACCATCTTTGTCGTGGTGGATCGCCTCACTAAAATGGCTCACTTTGTACCCTTGCAAGGCACTCCTTCTGCTACAGAAACGGCCACGGCTTTCATCAAGAAGATTGTCAGATTGCATGGTATTCCCGACAGTATTATTTCCGACCGAGGGGTACAATTCACCTCTAGATTTTGGAGGGCCTTATGTGAAGCACTAAATATTGAACTTTGTCTCTCCTCTGCATATCATCCACAAACCAACTGTCAGACTGAGAGGACGAACCAAACCCTTGAGCAGTACCTACGGTGTTTCTCCTCCTTCGCACAAGACGATTGGCTATCCCTCCTTCCGCTTGCAGAGTTCTCATATAACAACACCATGCACTCAGCAACCAATAAATCCCCTTTCTTCGCTAATCTTGGCTATCATCCGTCCTTTCTACCAGAACTACCTGTTGAATCTCCCGTACCTGCTGTACAAGACCGGTTAAACTTCTTTTCTACCAACAATCAGGTGCTACAGGATGCAATCTCTAAGTCTCAAGCAAGTAACAAAAAGTTCTTTGACAAGAAGAGAAGAGGCAACCTGAACCTGGAGCCTGGGGATAAAGTCTGGCTATCCACGACCAATATAAAATTAAGTTGTCCCTCAAGGAAACTTGCTCCCAAATTTTTGGGCCCCTTCCCTGTGAAACGGAAGATCAATGCAGTGGCCTTTGAATTGGTGTTACCCAAGAATCTGAAGATGCACCTGGTATTCCACGTTTCCTTATTGAAACCAACCATGCCAAACCCCTTCCCTAACCGGGTCTCTGAAGTTCCCCCTCCTGTGCTAATTGAAGGGAACGAGGAATTTGAAGTAGAGTCTGTATTGGACTGTAGACGTAGAAATAATCTTACTCAGTTCCTTGTCAAATGGAAGGGCTACGGCCCGGAAGAAAATTCTTGGGAACCGGCTTCTAACATACATGCACCAAGATTGAAAATCTATAACAGACCTAGGGGCCTGGTATGCTCTTGGAGGGGAACCCATGCCGTTTTTTTATTTAAAATTTGGTGTGGAGTTCCCCCTCATGATTCATACCAAATACCAGCTCTGTGGGAGGGAGGGGTTTGCCTTAGAGCCGGTTCACACAGGGACGACTTCCTGTAAAGTTGCCTCACTATGAATGGGGGTCCGACTAGGAGGCGACTTCCATTGAAATCTATGGGTACAAGTTGCCTAGAAGTCGGATTGAAGTAGTACAGGAACCTTTTCTGAAGTCGGAGCGACTTCAGTAGTGTACATTAAGAAGGCTCCCATTCACTTTAATGTAATTTGTCATGTCACGCAACTTGGGGCGACTTGGGGCAACCTGTGTGAACCGGCTCTTAGTTTCAGTGACACCACGTGACTGGGTACGATCAGTGAAAAAATATAGATGAAAATGAAAACAGTCCTCTATTGTGACTAAACACAAGAAAACAGTCCAAAAGTGTAGAAAAAAACTGCAAAGTTGAAGTGAAGAATCCCACATGGATATAACCCACTCTGTGGAATGACAGAAACACCACCACCAAAAATAGGAGGAGGCTTACCAGATAATATTGACTTTAAGAGGCGTATACCACCCAGGTCAAATAGGCTTATATGATCAATCAGCACGATGGGTCCAGCTGATCCTGAATCCACGCAACAGTTGACACCTAAAAATTCCAATATACACAGGGAAGTGTAAAGTATGTAGTCTTATTGGAGCCAGAGACACGGTTACCACATAGCATGCGTAATGACAGAAGACTCACATAGTGTGATACCATACATACTCTGTACGTATGGTATCACATAGTGTGATACCCAGGGCCGCTGATAGAAATCATGGGGCCCCGTACAGCATACCTGACGGGGCCCCCTTCAGCTCCACCCCTGATCCCTCCTTCAGCCACACCCCTGGCCCCGCCCTTGGCCCCTCCCCAGACCCCGCCTTGAAACAACGTGCAGATTTGTCTACAAGTGATATTTATTTTTCTCCAGCCAGTTATAAGTTTTATTATCCAAAATAAATACTGTTTTCAGATGAGAACAGACCCAAGACAACAGTAAAGTTAGCCCAATTTTTTTTATATTGTGAAATATAATGTTATGCCGAGTAAATTTTGACCCCACATGTCACGCTTAAAAATTGCACCCGCTTGTGGAATGGCAACAAACTTTTACCCTTTAAAATCTCCATAGGCAAGGTCTAAAAAATTCTACAGGTTGCATCTTTTGAGTTACAGAGGATTTCAAGGTATAACATTTATTTCACACATGATTTTAACCACATAGCGCTGCACTCTTTCCATGTTTTGAACACATGTGATCTATCTGACCCCCTGACACACACACTGATCCACCTGACTCCTACTTTCTGCACTACTCACATTACGCTGACCCCCACCTGACACAGACGCTGACCCCCACCTGACACAGACGCTGACCCCCACCTGACACAGACGCTGACCCCCCTGACTCCTACAGTAAGCGGCCTACTTCCTGCACTACTCACACACCCCCCTCCCCACAGCTCGGTTCAAATCCGTCCTCCTTACCTCTGTCCCGACTCCCCGCCTGCGCCATCCACCTGCAGCCCGCTCCATGGTGTAAGACTGCACCTCCATCATCCATGCTCCCATCTCTTAGAACCGAGTCGCCCTGCCCCTCTGCCGCCGAGGGACACAGAGCAGAGAGACAGGCGGAGGTGAAGACCGCAGCTCCGGCGGCTCACACTGTGATTGTCTCCCGCCACCATGGTCCGTATTTCCCGTCGCACTGTGATTGGGCGTATAGCGGTCATGTGCGGAGGTGGGACTTCTAGACGATCCCAGACAGGCCAGCCCCACGCCGCACATGACCCCCATATGCCCAATCACAGGGCACCAAACATGGCGGGTGAGATCGGGGACACAGAAAATGAAAATTAGGAGGAGGCACGGAATGTCTCCCCCCTAAAGGTCGCGCATGGGGCCCTGTTTTCTGGGACTCTAGTCTAGTCCGCGGGACCCCGGGACACATTTGGAATTGCGGGAGGGTCCCGTGGAATCCGGGACGGTTGGGAGGTATGTATTTGCAGTGAAACATTTTCCTTAAAGCGGGGGTTCACCCAAAAATAAAATTTTAACATTACATTCAGCCGAGTTGTCCTAATGACAATCGGCTGTTTTTTTTTTTTGTACATACCGTATTTTACCGCCGCTTCTGGGTATGTCTTCTGCGGGACTGGGCGTTCCTATCTGATTGACAGGCTTCCGACGGTCGCATACAGCGCATCATGAGTTGCCGAAAGAAGCCGAACGTCGGTGCGGCTCTATACGGCGCCTGCGCACCGACGTTTGGCTTCTTTCGGCAACTCGTGACGCGTAGTATGCGACGGTCAGAAGCCTGTCAATCTTATAGGAACGCCCAGTCCCGCAGAAGAGCTAACCGGAAGCGGCGGTGAAATACGGTATGTACAAAAAAAAAAAAAAACAGGCGATTGTCATTAGGACAACTCGGCTGAATGTAATGTTAAAAATTCATTTTTTGGGTGAACCTCTGCTTTAAATGCTACCACTACTCAGTGATCAGACTGTCTTGTTCTCTAGGGTTTCTGCTATGTGATCTTGTACTTTCAGCTACAGTGGGGTAGCCAGGCCTGAAATAATAATAAGAGTGAGCCTGCAGACAGAAGATCTTGACCCCCCCCCCCAAACAAGTACATTCATACCTGTTATCCTGATTCCTGGACAGGACAGAGTCACTTCCTCCTTGACTGCAGTAGTAGTGCTGGCTGCTGTGCTGTCTGCCTGCCTGGATTCGCTGCCTGGAGTGTCACAAAAAATGTTTTTTTCCTTTCTGCAACGGCCGCTGCTTTGCCTTCTCTCACTCTCTTCCCTGGTGCCGCGGAGGGAGAAGAATCACTCCACGGCACCAGGGAAGGACAAGCTGGCCGGGACTTGATTCTGCAGACTGAGCAGAGCAGAGGAGCGGGCGCGGGAGAGAGAAGTGATACTCTTCCGCGCCCGAAATACAGGAAATAGTCCCTACCTGCTGCCGACTACGTACGGATCAAGCAGGCAGATACTGAGCCAAAAAAAAAACGTAATAAGCGGGGGGGGGGGGGGGGGGGGGATTTTGTATGCGGTTTGGGGTTGTGCTGGGGGGTTTGCGTATTAGCTGGTCGGATGACTGTGGAATTTTTTTTTTTTTTATAACATTAATTGGTTCTGTCGAGTCTGCCCGGGCCCCCCTGCCAGCCGGGCCCGGTACAGCTGGGCCAGCTGTACTGGCCTATCAGCGGCCCTGGTGATACCATACGTACAGAGTAGTATTTATTAAAAAAGGTTTAAAAATAAACACTCACATTTTAGGAGAACATCACAAGCATATCATAAAGTACTGGAGCTATGTGTGTGGATGGGTCCATCCAACGCGTTTCAACTAAACAGACGTCATCTGGGGTATTTAGTGACGATGGCAACTGTTTAGTCACAATAGAGGGCTGTTTTCATTTTCATCTATATTTTTTCATTGATCGTACCCAGTCACGTGGTGTCACTGAAACTAAGGACTATATTTATTTATTTTATTTTATTTGTTTGCAACATTTAATATGTGGTTTCAAGAGATCTATTTATAAACATAAGCGCTATGCAGTTTCACATTTATTAAAAGTCAGCAGCTACAAAAAGCATAGCTGCTGACTTTTAATAAACCAACACTTACCTGCTCCACAGTCCAGCGATGCAGCCGCCCGAAGGCTCGCTGCTCTCCCCCTCCTCTCCTCTGAGCCGTCATTGTAACTGTGGGCACCCAGGCCGTGACAGCTTATGGCTTTTTGCGGCCGGGCGCCCACAGCCGATCTTCTGGGACCTGAGTTCTGTCCAAGAAGATCACTGGCAGGGAGGGGCCGCCTATGGCAAGAGGAGGAATCGCCTAGGTGGTCGAAGATAGGAAGGAGGAAATGGGACAAGAAGTCCCACTAAAAAGATGTTACCCACTCCCCCCCCCCTCCAAGAAAAATTACATGCCAAATGTGGCATGTCGGGGGGGGGGGCGAGGAGTGCTTAAAGCGGAAGTTCCACTTTTGGGTGGAACTCTGCTTTAATGACTTTAATGAGTCATTCACTAGGAAGTGGCAATGACACATTTTGATTGTCTGAAAGCTGAGGTCTTTCTGTGCCTGAGCCATCACCACTGCCTAATGAATGGTCCATTCAAGTCATTCAGGACTGGGAGAGATGTAAACATGAATGTGTAGGCAGCAGTGCAGGCCCAGAGTGACCTCGGCCTTTAGCCATTCTGTGCTTGAAATGCTGCTGCTGCCTACACATTGTTTATATTTACATCTCCTTCAGGCCTTGAATTGGCACATAAGGCAATGTCCATTTACACAATATGCATGTAAGCATTCGCACAAATGTTTACATCCATACTATGTAAAATATGGTGTGCACTAATTTTTATGGTTTTGGTTTATGTGACTAAATGTTACAGATCAAAACGCACCTGAGTGATAGGACTCATAGTATAAAATACTGCTGCATTGTACAACTGTATACTGCTGCCGCCACTATTCCTTGTAAGGGAAACCGGCAGTGAAGCCTTGCGGCTTCACAGCTGGTTCACTACTGCACATGCAGGAAGCGTGCTGCTCTTTCTGAATGGCCTGGTGGTGGAAGGAGGAGGAGGGCTGCACTTCTGGGGGATCTCGCTGTGGTCAGGTCTCCTGAAAGTGGGGGCGAGTACCTGTCAAAAACAGGTACCTGCTCATCTCTGAAAGGTGGCAAATGTGTCAGCGGAGGGGGGGGGGGGGAAGCAAACAATCGGAGCTTCCCCTTTTGGGTGGAGCTCTGCTATAAGTCTAAATAAAAGTTCTGCCTATGAGCAGATATTTTTTATTGCCTGCTAACCGTCACTTTTATTATAAAATATATAGGACAAGTTCACTTACAATAACTACAATATCACTGTACAATTGCCATAGTATGCATAAGAAACTCTCACCTGGAAAGCAAACCAACTGCCAATTTTTCTTATTTTAATCTTATTTTATTATGGTTTAATAAGGAACAAAGATATAAAAGGGTAAGGTACAGAGTGTCCAAGGTACATAATACTGAACATAAAATAGTCCTCGAAAGATAATGGTACAAAGTTACAGTTCAGCAGTAGAGCAGCAATGTTTTAGGCACCAGCGTTATAAAGGAGAACACATCTATAACCATTATCACTTACACATCTCAAAGAGGTAGCGGGACCTTGTTTTTCTTTTAGAACTAATGCCTGGTACACACGATCGGTTTTCCCAGCGGTAAAAAGTCAGCCGAAAAAACCAAGGGGAAAACTGAGAACCTGCTCGGTAGCTCTTTCCCCCTACAAACTGCCATGAGAGCTTTGGTCGGGAAACCTGTCCGTGTGTATGCTCCACCGCAGGCTTTCCCCATAGAAAAACTGCCAGCTTAAAAAACGCCGGGAATCCCGGCAGGAAAAAAGAAAACATGTTCTAATTTTTTCCGCCAGGACTCCCGGCGGTTTTCCTGTCGGGTAAACTACCATGGAGCATACACACGGCCAGTTTTCCTGGGCCAAAATCTGTCATGGCAGTTTTCCCAATGGGAAAACTGGTCGTGTGTACGAGGCATAAGAGAGAAATCTAGGAACTGATGCTATTAAACTGGGCCAGACTTATATTGTAAGCTCTAAAAAACAGTTACATTGCATTGTAATTGTATTGTCTCCCTCCATTTTGTGAAGCTCTGCGCAAACTTTTGGTGCTATATTAAGCCTGTATAATATTAATCACAATAGAAAATGCCTTGGCACTGTGCATCAGCATAGCACAGCGGTGAACCCTCTGATGTGACCCGCCACCTCCTGCTCTAGGATGGCGGATCGGCAAGCCCAGATCGCAGTGTCAGTACTAGGATCCCTTTAGGACCCAGCACAACTCACCTGACACAGCCTTTGCCTGGGAAACAACAGTGATTGGCCAGCTCACCTTTAAATCACCTGTATCATCATCCAATCAGTGCTTGTGATAGAGTTACCTTTGTGTGCCACTGTTTGAATCAGCCTGACATTCTGCTCTGTGTATTTCATGTATGACCCGGCTCCTTTGACCCTGTTTGTTCGCTTCTGATTCGGTACCGTTTGAACTCTGATCTACCTGTGTATGACCCAGCTTGCCTAGACTACGCTTTACCTGACTCTCCTGTAGCAACATTCATCTACAGCGGTGAACTACAAGTCCCAGCTGACCTACAAGTACCAGCTGACCTGCTCATCCACCTTCATCTGCAGCGGTGAACTACAAGTACCAGCTGACCTGCTCATCAGACCTGCTCATGGTATGTGCTTGTTCTTGAACTGTTTGCAAAGTTAGCACAACTGACCTGTTATCTGTTCCTAGCCTGACACGCAGGTTCCTGACCCGACATCCCAGAGCATCAGTATGAAGAATGGAGACGGCAGTATAGGAGTCAATGCTTCCGGTGTAGCGCCGGCTCCTGTCACAGGCAGAGTGATACCAAATGCACTCTTTCTCCTGGGACAGCAGCCGTCAGCGATACTCGCCCTGGGGGACAACAGCAGCCGCCAGCATTATCCGCCTTAAAAATATTCCAATTGCACACCTTCCTGGAAAATAGCCGAAAAGAAAAGACGGTGCTAAAGCGATTACCAGCTGGGAACCGGAAAGGAAATCATGTAGACATATTCGCCAGCACACCGAGGATCATTTAGAAAAACGTCCAGAAATTCTTTAATGCATAGAAGCGATCAAAACGGCAACGTTTCGAGGTCGCACAGGACCTCTTCGTCAGGCAAATGAGCATTATCCGCCTGGGGGACAGCAGCAGCCACCAGCCATACCTGCCCTGGGGGACAGAAGCAGCTGCCAGCCATACCTGCCGGGGGGGGGGACAGCAGCAGCCACCAGCCATACCTGCCTGGGGGACAGCAGCAGCCGCCAGCCATACTCACCTGGGGGACATAGAGAGCAGAGCCGATGCTTCCGGTATAGTTCCGGCTCCTCAGGTAGAGTAATACCAAATTAACTCTGCCTCCTGGGACAGCAGCCAAGACCTATACCCGCCCTAGGGAGCAGCAGCAGCCACCAGCGATACTCGCTCTGGGGTAAAGCAGCAGCCGCCAATCATACCCATTTGGGGGGAGAACAGCAGCCGCCAGCCATACCCGTCCTGGGGGACAACAGCAGCCACCAGCCATATCTGCCTGGGGGACAGCAGAAGCCACCAGCCATAATGTTATTTTCCACAGACAGAAGCCGTCGCCAGCCATACCCACCCTGGGGGACAGCAGCAGCCACCAGCCATACCCGCCTGGGGGACAGCAGCAGCTGCCAGTCATACCTGCCTGGGGGACAGCAGCAGCCACCAGCCATACTCGTCGGGGGGACACCAGCAGCCACCAGCCTTATCTGCCTGGGGGACAGCAAAAGCCACTAGCCATACCCACCTGGGGGACAGCAGCAGCCGTCGTTAGCGATACCCACCCTGGGGGACAGCAGCAGCCACCAGCCATACCCGCCTGGGGGACAGAAGCAGCCGCCAGCCATAATGTTATTTTCCACGAAAAAAAAAAAACAAGACCTTTGTATCACTTTGATGTGCATTTCTAACTGATATACCTAGAACATACTGTGTCCTGGAAAGTATGACTCATTACACCATGTTACACACTTAGCAAATACTAGAGGTTAAAAGGGGTGAATTTCAACAAGTATAATATAATAGTTGGATTACTTTTCTAACAGTTTATGCTGGTGATGGAAATGTTGTTGCAAAGTACCTGTCTGACAGTTCATGGCGCTTTAACACTACTTCTTCAGAATAAGCTATCAATTCTAAAAAATAAAACAAGTATAGTGCTTTGTACACACGGTCAGACTTTTGACCGTGCAACAGTCTGTCGTGAGTCTGTCGGAAGTCAGACGGAAAGAAAGAGAATAGGTTCTCTATACTGCACTTGGAAGTGCAGTCGCTGTACATCTGAGGGGAACATCTGAAATGAGGGAAAGCTCTGCTGATTTTATCATCCAATCATTTGCAAGCTAAAATACTATTTTTGATTTTCCTTGCATGTCCCCCTCAAATCTACAGCGACTGCACTTCCAAAGGCACTTGTAGTGCAAAGTGGATTTCCCTTTAGTAAATAACCCCCAGTATGTAGACAAAGGACACTTCATTGCCATGGCCCCAGTTACTGAGCCTCTATTTTTCCTTTATTTCAAATAACAAAAGCTGTAATATAGAGGTTGGATAAAAAGTTTAGTACAGCATAACACTTTTGCTAGTAAAACCGTAAATCTTGTATAGAGATGTACACATCAGACCATAAAGAGAGACAAATGAGACTGCAAAAGGGACAGCGGGATTTGGTCTCAAAAGAGGCACAGTTGGGTGCTATGATAGGGTTCTTATAGTTCATTAAAGTGGTTGTAAACCCTATTTTACAACCTTATCCTACAGGTAAGCCTATATTAAAGGGGTTGTAAAGGTACATTTTTTTCCCTAAATAGTAATGCGAGTCTTTCTCCCTGGTGTGGAGAAAGCCTCTTGAGGAGGGAGGGGGCGAGCAGGCAAGTCAGGACACTCTCTACTTTGCAGATAGAGAAAGGAGCTGTGTGTTAGTGGGCGTCCTGACACTCCTGCTCACCCCTCCACACCAGGGAGAAAGCCTTGCATTACTGCGTGTAGTTACAGACAGAAGAACAGGAAGTGAGGATTTCTCAGAAGAAATAAGGACATTTAAAAGAAAAATGGAAGGATGAGGTAAGTGAAGGAGGATTGCACTAAGGTAAAGGAAGCTATTTAGGGAAAACATTTTTTACCTTTTCAACCACTTTAAGGCTTACCTGTAGCTAAGGAGGATATTTCCTAAACCTGCACGGTTTAGGAGATATCCCCTGTCCCCTGCATGTGCCAATGTCATCGACACATGCGCACTGGGGAAAACTGAAGCAATGGCACCTATGTGCCATTGCTGCAGTCTCTATGCCGTTACCGGCGGCTCCCGCAGAGTGACATCATCGTGGCTCCGGCCAATCACATCGCCGGAGCCGCGATCCCCGAAAGTAACCCCGGGATGATATGTCGGCGACCGGAGTGGGAGACGAGGACTGCTGCGGGGGCTTCGATCTGAGGTAAATAATACATAATGAGCTAGTATGCTATGCATGCTAGCTCATAATGCCTTTGTCTTGCAGGTTTTTTTTAAGAGGGTTTACTTCCTCTTTAAATATAAATGAGCTGCCAAAAGGGTCATGTTTCCAGCATTGTATAGAAAAAAGTACTCCCGCGCTGTCAGTGGGATGGGCTGGGGGGGGGGGGGTGCACTGCTGCAGTCACCGGTGAGTCTATCCTAATAGACAATTGGGTCAAATAAAAAAAGTAATAGTGTCTGCGCTGTGTGGCCAGGGAGAGGCAAGAAGTGGGGGGGGGGGGGGAGGAAGGAGATATAGGTACTCTAAGTGAATGTAGCAAAATGTGACACGCTTGAAATGGTGAACATCAAAATGTGTAATAAACCAACTACATGGCAAACTAAGGTAGGTGAAGTATATACGTGGAAAACAATGATATACGCATACACTGCATATAAATGAATACGTAATAAAGTGAAATCCAAAACACTATTACAACATGAGTACACAATATAAATGAAAAAAGCAAAAATGAATGAAAAATTCAAAAATATTCAAAACAGATAATCTGTGTGGAAGAAAGTCTCTACTAGGTAGTCCCAACAACCAAGCGAAGTGTTGAAAGATAGGGATGAAGGCTTCAGTTCCCCTGATGAAGTCACGTGGTGTGACGACACGCGTCAGGATTGGAGCACTAGAACCAAGCATCATCTGACAGCAAGCAGTCGAGCGCGGCACTTGTTTATGTCGGTGCCTGTATATCCGATGCTTATGTGAGTGTTTTTTTTATTCTTTTATCAATAAATGTGTTTTTGGGATTACGCGATATGCCCTCTTCCCCTTCCTTCTCTTTAATATATCACCACTCTGAGCCCCAACCACGGAACATTGCACAATATCATATAAGCAGAAGAGCTAAGAGGACCCAATAGGAGGACTAAGAGCTTGGCGCTCGTGGGGATATGCCCACCATTTACTTCATTAATGTGAGTGCATAAGCGTGCGTTCTATGTGTGCCTACCCGTGGCTTACAGAATCACACAATTATTGCCTTGCCATCTCTTTACATGTTATCCTCCGAGACTGAAAGTGCTAGCTGTTCCTAAGTTCACCATAGTCTGCCTTGTTACGTTTTGTCAGGCTGTCAGTGCAACAGCCTTTGAGGTAAGCTGCTAGACACCACCAGAGGTGTGTGCACACTGTAGCCTCCATCTTTTTGACACTTGTGCTGGGTTCCTGTCATCATCACTCTGAGACTCTTCCCTATATCTGCTTTGTACACACGGTCAGACTTTTGACCGTGCAACAGTCTGTCGTGAGTCTGTCGGAAGTCAGACGGAAAGAAAGAGAATAGGTTCTCTATACTGCACTTGGAAGTGCAGTCGCTGTACATCTGAGGGGAACATCTGAAATGAGGGAAAGCTCTGCTGATTTTATCATCCAATCATTTGCAAGCTAAAATACTATTTTTGATTTTCCTTGCATGTCCCCCTCAAATCTACAGCGACTGCACTTCCAAAGGCACTTGTAGTGCAAAGTGGATTTCCCTTTAGTAAATAACCCCCAGTATGTAGACAAAGGACACTTCATTGCCATGGCCCCAGTTACTGAGCCTCTATTTTTCCTTTATTTCAAATAACAAAAGCTGTAATATAGAGGTTGGATAAAAAGTTTAGTACAGCATAACACTTTTGCTAGTAAAACCGTAAATCTTGTATAGAGATGTACACATCAGACCATAAAGAGAGACAAATGAGACTGCAAAAGGGACAGCGGGATTTGGTCTCAAAAGAGGCACAGTTGGGTGCTATGATAGGGTTCTTATAGTTCATTAAAGTGGTTGTAAACCCTATTTTACAACCTTATCCTACAGGTAAGCCTATATTAAAGGGGTTGTAAAGGTACATTTTTTTCCCTAAATAGTAATGCGAGTCTTTCTCCCTGGTGTGGAGAAAGCCTCTTGAGGAGGGAGGGGGCGAGCAGGCAAGTCAGGACACTCTCTACTTTGCAGATAGAGAAAGGAGCTGTGTGTTAGTGGGCGTCCTGACACTCCTGCTCACCCCTCCACACCAGGGAGAAAGCCTTGCATTACTGCGTGTAGTTACAGACAGAAGAACAGGAAGTGAGGATTTCTCAGAAGAAATAAGGACATTTAAAAGAAAAATGGAAGGATGAGGTAAGTGAAGGAGGATTGCACTAAGGTAAAGGAAGCTATTTAGGGAAAACATTTTTTACCTTTTCAACCACTTTAAGGCTTACCTGTAGCTAAGGAGGATATTTCCTAAACCTGCACGGTTTAGGAGATATCCCCTGTCCCCTGCATGTGCCAATGTCATCGACACATGCGCACTGGGGAAAACTGAAGCAATGGCACCTATGTGCCATTGCTGCAGTCTCTATGCCGTTACCGGCGGCTCCCGCAGAGTGACATCATCGTGGCTCCGGCCAATCACATCGCCGGAGCCGCGATCCCCGAAAGTAACCCCGGGATGATATGTCGGCGACCGGAGTGGGAGACGAGGACTGCTGCGGGGGCTTCGATCTGAGGTAAATAATACATAATGAGCTAGTATGCTATGCATGCTAGCTCATAATGCCTTTGTCTTGCAGGTTTTTTTTAAGAGGGTTTACTTCCTCTTTAAATATAAATGAGCTGCCAAAAGGGTCATGTTTCCAGCATTGTATAGAAAAAAGTACTCCCGCGCTGTCAGTGGGATGGGCTGGGGGGGGGGGGGGGTGCACTGCTGCAGTCACCGGTGAGTCTATCCTAATAGACAATTGGGTCAAATAAAAAAAGTAATAGTGTCTGCGCTGTGTGGCCAGGGAGAGGCAAGAAGTGGGGGGGGGGGGGGGGAGGAAGGAGATATAGGTACTCTAAGTGAATGTAGCAAAATGTGACACGCTTGAAATGGTGAACATCAAAATGTGTAATAAACCAACTACATGGCAAACTAAGGTAGGTGAAGTATATACGTGGAAAACAATGATATACGCATACACTGCATATAAATGAATACGTAATAAAGTGAAATCCAAAACACTATTACAACATGAGTACACAATATAAATGAAAAAAGCAAAAATGAATGAAAAATTCAAAAATATTCAAAACAGATAATCTGTGTGGAAGAAAGTCTCTACTAGGTAGTCCCAACAACCAAGCGAAGTGTTGAAAGATAGGGATGAAGGCTTCAGTTCCCCTGATGAAGTCACGTGGTGTGACGACACGCGTCAGGATTGGAGCACTAGAACCAAGCATCATCTGACAGCAAGCAGTCGAGCGCGGCACTTGTTTATGTCGGTGCCTGTATATCCGATGCTTATGTGAGTGTTTTTTTATTCTTTTATCAATAAATGTGTTTTTGGGATTACGCGATATGCCCTCTTCCCCTTCCTTCTCTTTAATATATCACCACTCTGAGCCCCAACCACGGAACATTGCACAATATCATATAAGCAGAAGAGCTAAGAGGACCCAATAGGAGGACTAAGAGCTTGGCGCTCGTGGGGATATGCCCACCATTTACTTCATTAATGTGAGTGCATAAGCGTGCGTTCTATGTGTGCCTACCCGTGGCTTACAGAATCACACAATTATTGCCTTGCCATCTCTTTACATGTTATCCTCCGAGACTGAAAGTGCTAGCTGTTCCTAAGTTCACCATAGTCTGCCTTGTTACGTTTTGTCAGGCTGTCAGTGCAACAGCCTTTGAGGTAAGCTGCTAGACACCACCAGAGGTGTGTGCACACTGTAGCCTCCATCTTTTTGACACTTGTGCTGGGTTCCTGTCATCATCACTCTGAGACTCTTCCCTATATCTGCCGGGCTGTGAGTCCATCGGCATTTGCTGGGCTATTTATCTATCGGCTGTGAGGTAAGCGGCTAGACATCACAATAGGTGGTTTGTCACTGAAGCCTTCATCCCTATCTTTTAACACTTCGCTTGGTTGTTGAGACTACCTAGTAGAGACTTTCTTCCACACAGATTAACTGTTTTCAATATTTTTGAATTTTTCATTAATTTTTGCTTTTTTTATTTATATTTTGTACTTATGTTGTAATAGTGTTTTGGATTTCACTTTATTACGTATTCATTTATATGCAGTGTATGCGTATATCATTGTTTTCCACGTATATACTTCACCTACCTTAGTTTGCCGTGTAGTTTATTACACATTTTGATGTTCACCATTTCAAGCGTGTAACATTTTGCTACATTCACTTTGAGTACTGTGAGGGGTTAGCTCGGTAGCGGGGTGTGTGACCCCTTGGATGGGTTCACCACACACTGAATTTCTACAGACTGGCAGTCGAAGACGGTTGAAATCAAAGTTTCTGGTTTATTTTTCCATCTTGCTGGAAAACAATTGCAAGCATCCAAACAGCATAAACAAAATCAAACATAAAATAAATCCTAGCCACTCTGGGCGTCTACCTTCCACACAGGAACCTATCTATGAAGTCTAACACAGCCTACTGCTGGGTAGACCGTGCTGGTCATACAGCACAAAACAATAGTCTTTTGATATTGATAACACAGGAAACAGTCAATGGTCTCCTCACCTCATCAGGAGACTTTCTGGCACTGCTCTCCTACTCACACAGCCTTAGGAGTGATGCAGCCAATTCGTGGTTATCCTCTGGGCTACTTTATAGAGGCCTTTAATTGCCTCACTCTGAACAGCTGGAGTCTTCCAACGGCCCTTAGCCTTCCTGGCTATTTCTGGCAGCCGACGCTTAATAATGATTGGTGTATTGTCTAACAAGGCAGAAATGTATGTCCCGACTGTGACAACACCCACAGATTTACCTGACTTCCTGTCACAGTACCTATATCTCCTCCCCCCCCCCACTTCTTGCCTCTCCCTGGCCACACCACGCAGACACTATTACTTTTTTTATGTTTCCAGCATTGGCGTGTGTTGCTGTAAAGTGTTAGAGACTGGTTTCCACCATGTGTTCATGTGCATGTAGTCGTATCATCTCATTGGTAGTGAAGCCCTCATTACACAAAGTTAACTCACAGTACAAGTTGTTATTCTTGCTTTGGCTACCAGTGCCCACTCAGGGCATAGTGTGAATTTAAGAATGTGTGGGGATCTTCACAAAGTAGGTTTAGAAACTTCTAAATCATTCAAATTAATAAGAGTAGACTAGAAATAATTTAAATGAATACGATTTTTTTTATTTTGACCAAAGACACTTTAATGTGTTGTAAAATAAAAAAATAATTAATGTCTGATAATTGCTATACTGAGTGCAATTTACTACACAAAAATCCTGTTCAGACCAGTTAGCACCAGCAGCATTTATAGCTTAGTACCTGCCAGGAGGATGTCCTTTGATTCTCCTTAACTAGGTGACTCATAAAAACGGGACTCATTCCAGGAAGCAAGGTGAGACCTTAAATGTCCCCATTCTCCTTTGTTGTAAAGCACACACATACACAACTTAGTAGACTACTACTCCGTGTTTCTTGTAAAGGTACTTAATAAGGGTGTAGAGTAGAAGAAACTTAAAGAGAGGCTTTTTGAAGTGATAGGGAAGCCAGAAGAAATTTGCATCAAATTAAGGGAATTCCTGGACTTTAACGCAGGGACAGCGCCAGAGGGAGTGGTGTGGGACGCCCTAAAGGCATTCCTCAGGGGTATATTGATCCAGCAGGTAGCTAAGATTAAGAGAAACTCAAGGGAATGGGAGGAGAAAATCAGGGAAGAGGTCCTAGAGGCTGAAAAGCAATATGTGGAAAACCCAACACTGTCTAAACAACAACTATGGTTGGAGAAGCAACAGGAATATAAGTTAGTGGTTAATAAGAAAGTTGAAAATAAGCGTCTATTTCAGGAGCAGAGCGCTTATTCGGAGGGGGAAAGTGTGGGCCATACTTTGGCCCTCCTAGCGAAAACTAATATGGCACCCTCTATAGTACCAGCAGTTAGGACGGCAGGGGGTGGGATATCATTTGAAGCATCTGCAATAGTGGACACGTTTGCAGCTTACTACAAAGATTTATATAGATCAAAAAAGGGGGAAGCTAAAGTGCAGATGGAAAAATTCTTTAGAGGAATAGGAACCCCAGTTCTGTCAGAGGAAGATAGAAATGCTATGGAATCCCCAATTACATTATTGGAATTACAACAGGCAGTCAAAGGACTCTCCAATCAAAAGTCCCCAGGGCCAGATGGCCTGCCAGCGGAGATTTACAAACAATATGGTGAGGTACTGCTTGCGGAATTACTAAAAACGCTGAACTGGGCGATAGAAGGAGGAAGGCTACCCCCCTCAATGATGGAAGCAATTATTATAGTGCTCCAGAAGGAAGGGAAGGATCAACTAGATACATCATCTTATAGACCTATATCTTTGCTTTGTTCAGATGTAAAAATATTGTCTAAGGTATTGGCAACGAGAATAAACAAATATATTCAGAAATTAATACACCCAGATCAATCTGGATTTATTCCAAATCGGTCCACGAGTATAAACATAAGAAGGCTGTACCTAAACTTACAGACTCCAACGGAGAATATGGGAGATAGATCTATTCTATTATTGGATGCCACCAAGGCCTTTGATAGCTTGGAGTGGGACTATCTCTGGCATGCTCTGGAGAAGTTTGGGTTTGGTCCATCTCTTATTAAATGGATAAAGCTATTGTATAATTCCCCAAGGGCCAAAATAAAAATAAACAATGAAGTTTCACAGTCATTTGAATTGGAAAGGGGAACGAGACAGGGATGTCCATTGTCCCCCCTCCTCTTCGCCCTGGCAATTGAGCCCTTGGCGATTGCTATTAGAGCAAGACAGGAAATACAGGGGTTTCAGAGAGGAGTAGAGGAGGAAAAAGTCGCACTTTATGCGGACGATATCCTTCTTTTTTTGGGCAACTCTACAACCTCTCTTAAAACGGCAGTTCAAACAGTAGAAGCGTTCGGACGATTTTCGGGCCTAGTAATAAATTGGGAAAAGTCAACACTCTTATTAGTGGACCCGGTAAGCAATATGGATGGAATGGGAATCCCTCAATTAAAAATTGGGGAGAAGATGGAGTATCTAGGCATTGTGGTAACATGTAACCCAGAACAATTTATAAACAACAACCTAGTGCCACTTCTGGGTAAATTTAAACGCAAAGCGGAGATATGGGGACATTTGCCACTATCGGTGGCCGGCCGCAGCAATTTAATCAAAATGATATGCATGCCACAATTGCTCTATATACTCTACAACTCCCCAGTATGGATTGATAACAGATGGTTTAAAAAGATAGAGACCCTCTTTAGGACCCTAATTTGGAAAAAGGGAAAAGCAAGGATCAGTCTCCGAACGTTGCAATTACCAACAAATAGAGGAGGATTAGCGGTCCCACACCCTTATAGTTATTTTTTGGCGGCACAGTTGCAGCACTTGGGGGGGTGTAGTATAGAGGGGGGTGGAAATGCAAGCGGGAAAATTATATTAAGAGGATCTCCTCATAGATCTGTAATAGAGACCTTGGAGGCTAACTCCTTCTCGGTGAAAAATCCTACAGTAAAGATGGTGGTAAGAATATGGCAAGCAGCAAAATTAGCTTTGGGCTATAAAGGATTAACAGAATATTCCCCATTATGGGACAATAATAATTTAAAAGAAATTCTGGCCATGGGGAAACTAAAATAATGGGATGAACGGGGGATAACCAGAGTGGTACAATTGTATACAGGTTGCACATTAAAACCCTTCTCAGAGCTAAGCAGTAAATATAGCATCCCAAACTCCATGTTTTTTACTTATTTACAGGTGAGACACGCACTACAAGCCCAATTTAAATTACAGCCGATAAGATGGCAAAAGCTCACGCATCTCCAAAGACTAATCAAGACGGGGGTTCTGAAAGGTCTTATCTCAGAATTATATGAACAGATCAGTGATCAGTTAATAGGAAAAGAGAAGTTGAGCAAGAACAAACAGAGATGGGAGGAGGATATTGGACCTTTAACGAACGACCAATGGGACAGGATATTGGAACTAGGGACAAGGGTCTCATTAGCCCCGTCACAACGGGTCTCCCATTTATTCCTCATACACAGGGTCTACTATACCCCAAAGAAATTATATGGATTTGGATGGAAGCTGGATGATAAATGTCCCAGATGTCAAAATACAGGGGACCTCATCCACATGATGTGGAAATGTCCAAAATTGCATAGATATTGGGTAAAAATTTTGGATACTATAAATGCAACCTTCAGTCTTACACTGGAACTTGAAGCCAGGGTCTGCCTTTTAGGATGCATTGAGGAGAGAATGGGGCAGAGGGATACATTAGAAGCAGTTATAAGATGCCTGTTTCAGGCGAGGAAACTAATAGCACTAAAATGGCAAGCACAAAATCCACCCACAGCAGAGGAATGGGTCAATGTAATGAATAGCACAATTGGGAAGGAAAGGGGAACATGGATTAGAAGGGGTAACCTCAAAAAATTTAAGGCAATATGGGAGCAGTGGTTATGTAAAATAGGCCGCTCACTTTAAATCAGGGAAAAATGGGCAAAGAATAATCTAAGGAAAAGAATGGAATTAAAAACGTGTATGCACTTTAAAAGCAAGATAGGAGGGAGGGAGGGAGGGGAGGGGTGGGAACGGGATGAATGGACATTTTTAATCTTTGCAATAATTTTTTTGTATGCACATAAAATGCACTAAGTATATAAAAAAAATGGATCTGTAAATTTTTCTTTGTATTTGTATGGAAACAATAAAAAAAAAGTATTGAAGTAAAAAAAAAAAAGAGAGGCTTTTTGTCTACGTATATAAAAACGATTTATTACATCACTTGGATAAAATAGCATGTATATGGATCCCTGTTTTATGAAAAAGAGATCCAATCTCATAAACTGAGCATACCTATATATATTCAAACACAAGAAAAAAATTGTACATATGTGCTGATATTTACCCAATGGGTAACAAATATTGAAACACTGTCAAATCCAAACAGAATGACAGGAAAGGGGGCAATTTTAGCCCCCTTTTCCTCATGGGAGAGCGACGGGGGACAGTAGTTTTTTCCTGGCAAGGGGGGGGGTTTCAAATTCCCCCCCCCCTTCTTCCCTGTGGTAGAAAATGGATTAGTAGCCCTTTGGGTGACCTTTCCTGGGCCTGAATAGAATGCCCGGGAAAGGTCAGTTCAAATTTAGTAATTTGTCCCCCAGGTGACCTTTCTGGGGGAATTTTTGGCGGGCTCTTTGAACTTTGGGTGACCCTTCCTGGGCTTCTGGACAGAAAGCCCGGGAAGGGTCAGTTCGAACTAGTCTGAACCAGTGGGTTTTTAGCCTGTTCTGGGCTATTTAAAGCGGGTTCCATCCAGTCCAGGCTCATTCGCCTCAGAAGACTTGGAGCTGTGGTGTTCTTCCCCTTCCACCCACCCCCCCCCCCCACACTTATTTTCAGAAGATACCTTGTCGCGGTTATTTTTTTATGTGGTAGTGTCACCTTTGCAAAAAAAAAAAAAAAGAAGAGAGAAAAGAAGGTTTTTAACAGCAAAGGGGGTCTAGCTATGCTCATATTTATTTGATTATTTATTATGAAAGTTATCTGTTGTGAAGTTGGGTACTAGTGTGCTAGCTGGGTAATTGTGTTGGCAGCCTGAGCCGTAGTGGCTAGGTTAGCTTTAATGCTTTACATTTATGTTTATTTATTTATATTGTGTTGATAATATCTATCACAATATTTTTAAAACCAATATTAAATAACCGCGGCCTTGAAAATCCAACAGTGGTCTGTTGTCTTTTATTTATTTATTTATTTATTTATTTATTTATTTATTAAAGTGTTAAGGTTATTCCCGTCTGCTGTCCCATGATAAATCATATAAGATGATCCCCCTACAAAATACGATACCATAAAGAGAATTCAAACATAATATTGTAATTGTAACAATCGACCTTAGAAAGTTGAAAAAATCAAAGAGACTTGCCAATAATAGTCAACAATATGTTAGAATTGATTCCACGAACAGTATGCTGTTGTTTGGAGGGATAGGTATCTTTTTGTTGAAGACATAAACAATGTTCAAATAGAACTGCTTCAGTAGTATAACATACCCTGGCTGTACGTGTAAACAACAACGCCATTTAAGCAGAAGAAAAGCAGAGTCTATGATACACTCGGCGATAATCCAAGATGCCATAAGCCTCCTTAAAAAAAGCACATGAATCGCAAGGAGTTAATTTGTGGAGGGTGTGGATAGTACCAGCATTTATCTAGTAGGTTATACTCCTCACAGGGCACACATTGCACAATATCACTGGAAATAGATCTGTCAAACAAAAGGTATCCTTGAAATAAGATGATTCACCAAAGAATGAAACTACACTTGGAAATCATTCTTCTTGGCCCTATGTGCTGCCAGTGCTATGTGCTGCCAGTGCTAGAACCTATATTGAATCCAAAGATCAACTGCATATTCAATATTGCCGTGCTGATGTGTGTTCTGAGAGATAGTTTATTACTAGTGGATCTTGCAGCAGGCACAGAAGGTTGGGATTACAGTCAGTACCAAGGTAACAGGAATTTGAGCATTTGACCCTGTGGCAACGCTGTATCCTGGTCTAGGCCAACAAGGCCCAGGCCTAGGGCAGCACTTTGCAGGGGGGCAGCACGGAAAGAGTCCCCACCAGCTTGCATTACACTGTTAGTGTAGCGCTAGTCTTATGAGGCAAACTGGGCTGAGAGGCAAATTAGTCTAGTGCCCCCCATAAAGCAGCTGCACTGCTTCCGGTATTCAGGCAGCCGGCATTCCGCAACTATGGGGGGGTGCTGCTTCTAATTTTGACTGTTCTATAATCCTGGACCACAAACCTTCCTCACTGTGTTATATGTTTTCTGCTGCGCCATTGGCATGGTTAACTCTTCTTAGTCCACACCATAAATCTATCTATCAGAAGTTTGTGCTTAAAGTTGTTGTGTAGCACTACCCCCAGAGGAGCTGCTGGATAGTTTTGGGCCTGCCGTTACCTCACCGTTCACCACGTTCTTAGGGGTCCTCCTTGAAGAGTTATTCACAAATGTCTGCACCATCACTTTGGGCTAGATTCTGGTACATCCGCGTATCTTTGCGGCGGCGTAACGTATCCGATTTACGTTACGCCTCCGCAACTTAGACGGGCAAGTGCTGTATTCTCAAAGCACTTGCCCCGTAAGTTGCGGCGGCGTAGTGTAAATCGGCCGGCGTAAGCCCGCCTAATTCAAATTTGGAACAGGGGGGCGTGTTTTATGTAAATGTTGTGTGACCCGACGTGATTGACGTTTTTCACGAACGGCGCATGTGCCGCCTGTGGAAATCTCCCAGTGTGCATTGCTCCTAATACGCCGCAAGGACGCATTGGTTTTGACGTGAACGTAAATTACGTCCAGCCCCATTCACGGACGCAAACAACGTAAAATTTTCAAATTTCTTCGCGGGAACGACGGCCATTCTTAACATTGGTATGCCGCACTTACGCCACCATATAGCAGGTACTGCGTCGGTCGGGCGTACGTTCGTGAATTCGCGCATCTAGCTAATTTGCATACTCGACGTGGAATTCGACGGAAGCGCCACTTAGCGGCCAGCGTAAATATGCATTTACGATACGACAGTGTAACACAGTTACGCCTGTCGGATCTTAGGGAAATCTATGCGTAATTGATTCTAAGAATCAGGCGCATAGATACAACGGCGCAACTCAGAGATACGACGGCGTATCTGGAGATACGCCGTCGTATCTCGGTTGTGAATCTGGCTCTTAGTCTCCTTTCTTACAAGGTTTTATTAAACAAACTCAGACAGAAGGATGGAGGGTTAGGGGAGATTCAGGTACCTTGCTGTGTGGATCACAGGTACGTTCTTGGATCCAGAGGACAAACCGTTTCCACACTGGATTCAGCAACCACCGGTTGTGTCGTCTGCGGATAGGTCTGATGCCTGCTGTGCTTTCTATTCTGGAAAGAGTAGAGAGATGTGGACATTACAGTATGGGGGGAGATGTGGACATTACAGTATGGGGGGAGATGTGGACATTAGGGGGGAGATGTGGACATTACAGTATAGGGGGAGATGTGGACATTACAGTATGGGAGAGATGTGGACATTACAGTATGGGGGAGATGTGGACATTACAGTATGGGGGGAGATGTGGACATTAGGGGGGAGATGTGGGGAGATGTGGATATTACAGTATGGGGGAGATGTGGACATTACAGTATAGGGGGAGATGTGGACATTACAGTATAGGGGGGAGATGTGGACATTACAGTATAGGGGGAGATGTGGACATTACAGTATAGGGGGAGATGTGGACATTACAGTATGGGGGAGATGTGGACATTACAGTATGGGGGAGATGTGGACATTACAGTATGGGGGAGATGTGGACATTAAAGTATAGGGGGAGATGTGGACATTACAGTATAGGGGAGATGTGGACATTACAGTATAGGGGGAGATGTGGACATTACAGTATAGGGGGAGATGTGGACATTGCAGTATGGGGGAGATGTGGACATTACAGTATGGGGGAGATGTGGATATTACAGTATGGGGGAGATGTGGACATTGCAGTATGGGGGAGATGTGGAAATTACAGTATGGGGGGAGATGTGGATATTACAGTATGGGGGGAGATGTGGATATTACAGTATGGGGGAGATGTGGACATTACAGTATAGGGGGAGATGTGGACATTACAGTATAGGGGGAGATGTGGGGAGATGTGGACATTACAGTATGGAGGAGATGTGGACATTACAGTATAGGGGGAGATGTGGACATTACAGTATGGGGGAGATGTGGACATTACAGTATAGGGGGAGATGTGGACATTACAGTATAGGGGGAGATGTGGGGAGATGTGGACATTACAGTATGGAGGAGATGTGGACATTACAGTATAGGGGGAGATGTGGACATTACAGTATGGGGGAGATGTGGACATTACAGTATAGGGGGAGATGTGGACATTACAGTATAGGGGGAGATGTGGACATTACAGTATGGAGGAGATGTGGACATTACAGTATAGGGGGAGATGTGGACATTACAGTATAGGGGGAGATGTGGACATTACAGTATGGGGGGAGATGTGGACATTACAGTATAGGGGGAGATGTGGACATTACAGTATAGGGGGAGATGTGGACATTACAGTATGGGGGAGATGTGTACATTACGGGGGAGATGTGGGGAGATGTGGATATTACAGTATGGGGGAGATGTGGACATTGCAGTATGGAGGAGATGTGGACATTACAGTGGGGGAGATAACATGGATATTACAGTATAGGGGGAGATAATGTGGATATTACAGTGGGGGAGATGACGACATTACAGTTATAACTAATCGAAATTAGGTCGATTAATTGATTTTAAAAAAATCGATTAATCGAACACGAACATTTTAATCAGTAACAGCCCAAATATATATATATATACACACACACACACACACACACACACACACACACACACACACAGGGCTCAAAATATCAAGTCCTGAGCCACTACCAGACCACTACCCCACCCAACATCTATCCTGTCCTGCCCCTAAACAGGCCCTTTTTTTTCCCCATGAAAATACACTGTTGAATGTTTTATACAGAATTTAAGTGAAGTGAACTCCTGCGCTGTCTAGAGTGAGGGGACAAGTGAAAAGTGGGGATACTGCTGCAAATAAAAAAGAGGTCTACCTCGATAGACAAAAAGTGATAATTGTAACAAGTGAAATATTTGCGCTGTAAAGTGTTATACAAATTAATGTGTGTGTGCATATAACCACATACATATACAAGTACAAAAAATGGGTGGGGAAAGTCCAAAAAAGGGGAGTGACACTAATATACCAGTAAACAATATTGTTGAATAGTCATTAATCGAGGGCACAGTGCTGAAGAGGTCCAGGTACAACAAAATCCAACCATGTAGGGGTGCAGTTCATCAATACTTAATCCAATCAATAACGTTGTGAAGTGAAAAATGTTGAAAAACACAACAATAAAAATAAAATATAAAAATAGAAATAAAAATAAATATAAAAATAAAAATAAAAATAAAAATAAGGGTCAAAGTATTTCAGAAGAAGGAGGCCTTGTATCCAAAAAGGGTGAAAGATAGAGAGTGAGCCGTAACCAAGATCTCATATATGCACCTCTAGTGATCCCAGCAGCTCACCTCTAATCTGGCAAGCTGGATTAAATCAGCCTGATCCTGATGGGTGTGGTCCGTTGTTGGATATCACATACGGGTCTCCATAAAGTGTATTACATGAAAAAGTAAAAAGGGGTAGAAACCAAATGGTGTGATAACGTCACAGAGAGGGGTAGCAATGTCTTCTGATTTAAACCAGTGGAGATGCACTCACATGTAGGTGAAAAAACTGGGGCTCTTATCCACGAACGCCGAGCTCGTCAGTCCCTCCTTCCTCTCCCTTACTGATTCTCCAGGGTTAGGGGTCCCGTGTCCCCAATGGTTCACGAATCGGCTCTTGTTATGTATGAGGATCTCGGTAGTGTATGTGGGGTAAGAGAGAAGGACAAGCCTGATCGTGTGATATCATCAACAATAAACAAAAACCCCCCAGGAATGCCCAGGTAGTAATGCACTCACATGAACAATATAACATAAAAGACCTTCCTCCACGAGTGCGGACTCGCAATAAATCTGTGCCTCCAACACTTCCCCTCTATCTGTGGCTCAGTCCGGATACTCAGATGTGGCAGTCATACATGGGGGGAAGTGGAATAGACAACCACAGCGTAGCCCAGTCAGACGTGAAAAGTTTATTTTAAAAGCACTTAAAAACTCACATTTAAAATCGAAATTGCTGCATCAATCCGACGAGTGGCGAACTCGTATATCCAGTGGTCGGATGCTGGAGTGTGTCAAGCCCTCCAATCCCGACGCGTATCGTCAACATGTGACTTCATCAGGGGATCAACCCATCCATCCCCTGATGAAGTCACATGTTGACGATACGCGTTACATTTATACAGAATTTAGTTCCAAATAAAAAATTAACAACTTTAACAATATTAACATAAAGCATATCAGTACCCATTAGTGCAGCCTCATCAGTGCAAATCAATGCAGCCTATCAGTGCGGCCTCATTAGTGCCCATCAGTGCAGCCTATGAGCGCCCATCAGTACAGTCCCATTAGTACAGCCTCATCAGTTCTCATTAGTGCAGCTTATCAGTGCCCACCAGTGCCACCTCACCAGGGGCCACCAGTGCAGCCTATTAGTTCAGACTATCAGTGCCCATCAATGCAGCATATCAGTTCTGCCTTATCAGTGCAGACCCATCAGTGCAGCTTAAGAGTGCCACCTCATCAGTGGCCATCAGTGCAGCCTCATCAATGCCCATTAGTGCAGCCCCATCAGTACAGCATATCAGTGCAGCTTAAGAGTGCCGTCTCATCAGTACCCATCATTGCCACCTCATCAGTGGCCGCCTGTACAGCCTTATCAGTGGCCAACAGTGCACCCTTTTAGTGCCTATCAGTGCACCTATAAGTGCCTATCAGCGCAGCATATCAGTGCCCATGAGTGCAGCATATCAGTGCTGCCTTATCAGTGCAGACCCGTCTGCGCAGCTTATCAGTTCCATCTCATCAGTTCTCCATTAGTGCCGCCTCATGGGTGGCTATCAGTGCAGAATATCAGTACCCATCAGTGAAGCCTCATCAGTGCCCATAAATGCAGCCTATTATTGACCATCACTGCAGCATATCAATGCCCATAAGTATAGCAATGCCCATCAGTGCAGCATATCATTCCCCATAAGTGCAGCATATCAGCATGTCAGTTCCCCATCAATGCAGCCCATCAGAGCAGTATATCAGTGCAGCATATCATTGCCCATAAGGAAAGCATATTAGTGCTCATCAGTGCAGCCTATCATTGCCCATCAGTGCCCACAAGTACAGAATAGTAATGGAGAAATTGGTACTGGACTTTATAGGCACTGAGATACACAGTATTTAAAAAATAAAAATGTATATTAATTAGAATTTATTAAAAAGAACAACCAGGCAGACAGTGATTTTAAAAGGCTTTGCAAAGTAGAGATTGCCTACATACCATAGTAGCACATAACCCATAAACCAAGTGTGCTGTCACGCAGCTTTTACTGTCTAGCACTTATTACATGTTATGTTATTATGTTATTTGGTATGATCCTTACCCCCCTGCTGTTCTGGCTAGTTTGGTTGTTCCCACCCACCATTTCCTGCTCTAAACCCCATTTTGCTTAGTTGCTTGAAAAGTCTGCAGAGTGTGAGAGCTGTGTAACTTCATTGGAAATTTACCTATGAAAAAGCCTCTATGTTTATATCCTTGTTACCTTGAAGCATAAAGAAGCATTGGAAAAACACCTCTGGAGTCTTTATTCGTTGAGTAAGCTGTCTGTTAAAGTCATCATTCAACCTGCTGCATACATCCTTAGGCCTCGTACACACCACCGGATCTATCCGCTGGGATTTATCCGCAGATCAGTTCCAGCGGATAGATCCGGTGGTGTGTACGCCCGAGCGGATATTTTTCCGCGGATATTTTTCAGGCCGATGGATTTCCAGCGGATATAAATTTCTTAGCATGCTAAGAAATCTATCCGCTGGAATCCTGTCCAGCGGATTGATCCGGTGGTCTGTACAGACTCACCGGATCAATCCGTCCGCTCCTCTCCCTCGCATGCGTCGTAATGATTCGACGCATGCGTGGAAGTCTTTATCTTCCAGCGTCGCGCACGTCGCCGCGTCATCATCGCGGCAACGGCGCGACACGTCACCGCGGATGGATTCCGCGCGGATTTCGATCTGATGGTTAGTACAACCATCAGATCAAAATCCGCCAGAGGATTTATCCGCGGGAACGGTCCGGAGGATCGCTTCCAGCGGATAATCCTCTCGTGTGTACGGGGCCTTACAGACTGGGTCTACAAGAAGCTTGTCACAGGTACAACTGATGCTTGAAACAGAACAGTAAATTTCCAGAAGAATCCATCACACAGCTATCTCTGCAGCTTCAGAAACGTGAGTAACCACGTGTGTGTGTGAAGAACAAACATCCTAACACAGGAAACCATCTGCAGGCTGTGCACTGAGAATTAGGCCTGTGTGTGACTGCTGCAGCCACCAGAAGCATTACTCTGTGTATAAAGCCAGCCTCCTACTGAACGCTCCATAACTGCCAGGGATGTTTGGTCCATGCTGTATACCCACTCCTCTAGTAATACCAGCTTAAACTGTTTTGCCTTTATTGGGGAGCAATAAGTACCTTTTGAACTGCTCAAAGACTGTATCATAGCTTCATCAAGTCCCTAGGATTTATCATTGTCAAGCTGTTTTTGGTTGTGAATCCAATACCTGAATCTACTGAAATAACTGTGTATTCCTGCCTGTATAAAGTGATAGTGAGCTGAGCCATCCAGTCTGAACCAGTTGCAGCACTAGATGTCACAAATATCCAGCTCCTCAGTTCAATCTGCCTAATATCAGAAGTCACTACAGAGCTCAGCTCTGGCAGATTTGTAACAAGACACCAAAACTACAGCACTTGCCATTATGTCTGACAGAGATCCCACAGAGTCACCTGCATTTAACCAAGATAAAGCAGACTCCTTACTTCATTCTGCTCGTCCCGCTAGAGGCCCTCATCCATCCTTGAAGGCAAGCGAGGTTTATGAAGCAAGTAAGGAAGAAACAGCTAGTAACCTGACTGCATTATGGCATAAGACTTTAAGTTATATAATAACCTCTAATGAAACTAGCAACAATCCTGAGCAATTGAACACTGCTCTCTCAAGGGTTAAGAAGGCATTTGAGAATTATAAAAGACTTTCTGAGAAGTACTATTCCCTATTGTCACATTCCAGCATAGAGGAAGCCGCAGTGGAATTAAAGGACTTTACTTCTACTGACCAGCAGAGGCATAGCAAATATCTTGAAGCAAAGGCACAGATAGAAGGTAGATTAGCACAGCTACACGAAACTACATCCTGTAAATCTGCTTCTTCCAGACACTCAGAAAAATCATCTAGATCTGCCCGCTCCTATCATAAATCCTCTTCTAAGTCACTGTGGTCCTGCTCTGTAAGGTCAACACTAAGCGACCAAATAGTCAAAGCTCGCCAGAAGGTCGCAGCAGCCCAGGTTCAAGCCGCCAGCTCTGAAAGAGAAGCAGCCATCAAAGCTCAGCTAGAAATCCTTCAGAAGAGTAAAAAAAAGGAAGTAGCATTGGCGGAATTATCCATCTTGGAACAAGCCCTATTGGAAGAAGAAGGAGCAGCTTGTCCCAGCTTGACTGCTTGTCAAAACCCCGTTGAAAGCACCCTACAGTTCGTCTTAAGCCAGAACCACGACATTACAGTCCCACCTACAGTTGGAGATTTTTCTCATAATCATCCAGCATGTGGACCAGACCATGTCACCAAATCAAGCTGGTCAACTAGACACACCTGCTAACAGAGACACTCCGCAACTACCGCATGTCACAAAATCAAGTGAGTCAACCCACGCGGCTCACGTGCCACCGCAACCCTATGCGAATATAGATTACAAGGGTACAGCAAAAGACTACGGGATGAACTCTATGACCCCTGTGATACAGCTCTCTTCAACTTCAAATGCTCAGAGACCTTCAGACGTCAGACCCTTACCTAGATTGAACCCATCTGCAACACCTTTCGCTCCACCAACCAGCCAAAATCAGATACCAACCATGGCTCAAGTCGGCGCACCATCAGTATGCCCGGTGGCTATAAAAACTGAAAGCATCGACGCTACGGAGCTCAGCAAGAGTATGGCTCTACGAGAATTGATCACAACTGGACTGTATAAATTTGATGACCGCCCAGAGAATTACAGGAGTTGGAGATCTACATTTAAGGCGGTAATCAAGAGCTTGCCCGTTGAACCTCAAGCAGAACTCGACTTACTAATAAGGTATTTGGGGTGACAATCTTCAGAACAAGTAAAGAGACAAATCTGTTTACATCTATAACTTTAACGCAGGCCTTGATGCTGCCTGGGAACGTCTAGATCAAGACTATGGAAGTCCCGAAGTCATTGAATCTGCCTTATTCCAGAGACTAAACGACTTTCCTAAGATCTCTGTTAAGGACAATCATAAGCTTAGAGAGTTAGGTGACCTCCATCATGAACTTGAAATTGCTAAGTTAGATCCTAGTTTACCAGGTCTTATCTATTTAGACACTGCTCAGGGCGTGAATCCTATTGTAGCAAGGTTGCCTAGTTATCTTCAGGGAAAGTGGACTAGTGTAGGATCAAAATATAAGTATGAACATCATGTTTCCTTCCCTCCCTTTTCTTATTTTGCAGAGTTCGTGCGGAAGGTTTCAAAATCCAAGAATGACCCAAGCTTCTTCTATCCAGATACAACCACCACTCCTTTAACCACTTCAAGGGGTATTGCCACCAACAGTAAATTCAAGGATTTAATTATCCTATTGCCGTGAGGAAGACAGAGGTAGCATCCAACGTTTTGGCTACAGGCATTAAGGCAAGCAATCTCAATCAACAGTGTCCTATCCATAATGCGCCAAATTCTCTCTCCAAATGCCGTGCATTTAAGGACAAGCCCATTGAAGAACGCAAGTCATTTCTCAAAGAGCATAATATCTGTTTCAAGTGTTGTGCATCCTCCGATCATTTAGCAAGAGACTGTAAGATCACCATCAGATGTTCTCTGTGCAACAGTGCCAAACATGTGGACGCTCTTCATTCAGACCTATTCAAAAGGAAACCTTCACCTGGCAGCAACCCCAAGCCTACATCAGATGATGGCGGGGAGAGAACTGAGCAACATGCCAACCCCGTAACCACAAGGTGTACAGAGGTATGTGGATAAGGGCTTCATAGCAAGTCTTGTAGCAAGATATGTCTTGTAAGGGTTTTTCCTGAAGGATGCCCACAAAATTCCATAAAAATGTATGCCATACTTGATGATCAGAGCAATCGCTCATTGGCCAGTCCAGAATTCTTTGACCTATTCAACATTCATGGAGAGGCCTGGTCCTATACCTTGCAGACATGTGCAGGAAAGATCAATACTTCTGGAAGAAGAGCCCATGGCTTCATAGTGGCATCAGAATATGAGGACATAGAGTTTCCTCTTCCAACTTTAATCGAATGTGATCAGCTACCGAACAACAGAGAAGAAATCCCCACACCAGAGGCTGCACGTCATCACCCCCATTTAAGCCACATTGCTGACTACATTCCACCACTTAACAAGGATGTTAAGATCTTGATTCTACTAGGGAGAGACGTTCCTAGAGTCCATAAAATAAGAGAGTTATGTAACGGTCCAGACAATGCTCCTCAGGCCCAGAAACTTGATCTTGGATGGGTGATAATAGGAGAAGTCTGTTTAGACCAATCTCACAAGCTCTTGGATGTAGCTTCCTACAAAACCAATGTTGCCTATTGGTCGATGAAATGTCCATTGCATTATTATGTGAAGGAAAGACTTGATTTTAAAAACGAAGTTCCATATCAAGCACTCCAAGGTATAAACTGCAAGCTCACTTCTCAGAAGGACCTTGGTGATTCAGTGTACCAGACTACTTGCGATGACAACAAGATTGCCCCTTCAGTCGAAGATAAGGAGTTCATCAAGATTATGGATGAAGAGTTCTTCCAGGACAATTCCAACAGTTGGGTAGCTCCATTACCCTTCCGAGTACCAATGCTTACTCTCCCTAACAATCGAGGACAAGCTTTAACCAGATTTGCTGCACTTAAGAAGACTCTCTGTAACAAACCTGAGATGCAAGAGCATTTTCTAGCATTTATGCAGAAGATTTTAGATAACCTTCACGCTGAACCAGCACCAGACCTTAAGGAAGGTGAAGAATGCTGGTACCTTCCATCCTTTGGAGTCTACCGACCTCGTAAACCGGGGCAAATCAGAATAGTCTTTGACTCAAGCGCTCAGTTCCAGGGAACCTCTTTAAATAACGTTCTTCTAACTGGTCCAAATCTAACGAACAACCTAGTAGGAGTGTTGATGCGGTTCAGGAAGGAACCAATTGCCGTGACAGTTGACGTCCAACAGATGTTCCACTGTTTCTTTGAATCTTTGTATCTTTGTGGTCCAAGAAAGTAGCCTACATTAGGTAGAGACCAATAGGGTAGGTAAATAAGCTCAAAAATCTATGTGTGAAGAAATGTGCACACCCATGTATTCAATCAAGTGGGATGCCCATGTAGCGTTCAAAAGTCATGAGGGTTGATTTACCAAAACTGGAGAATGCAAAATCTGGTGCATGTGCAAATCAACTTCTAACTTCAGCTTGCTGAATTACTGTATGCTTTGACAAAACAAAAAAAAAAAACGGAACCTGTTTGGTTTCTATGCACAGTTGCACCAGTTTGCCCTCTCCAGTTTTAATAAATCAACCCCTATGGTCTTTAGGCGGCATAGAGACATCTAAGCATTGTGACTTTGTGGTATTTATTTGGAAATGACCTAAGTGTCCAAACTCTTTTAATTCTTTCAATATAGAGGGAAATCCAATTTGGAGGTTTGACACATATATACGAGAGCGTCATTTTCAAAAAGGCTTCATTTGTGTGAAGTGTCTTTAATTGTATTGCCTTGTATTGCCTGCAGCTACAGGCATCATTCAGATATCACTGTTTTCTGCCGGCGATTCTGTGCACCATATGAATGATCATAGCATCAGTTCTGCCGCTTGATCGTTCTTATAGGTGACAGGAGGGGACATCCTCCTCCCGCCACCATCCGGTGCTTCTCTGGGCTCTCCCGTGCCATCGGGGACCCAGAGAATAGATCCGCCACCGTTGGATGGAAAGCATAGAGATAACTGGGGACATAATGCTAAACGTAATTACATACATACATTACTTAGTAATAAGGCTTTATACTATCTGGTTGTTACAGGATGATTTTATCAGAGAGACACCTACCTGAACATGTATCTAATTTAACTTCTGTAAGCCATTAGCTGACTCCAGGGATAAATACAAAAATTGCGACACCCTACAATATCTGAATGTGTTCAGGTTATACAGTATATTACCTTAGAACTTAGATAAGATTAATGTTTGCATTGAACTATACATATAACGTGCCATATCTGGAAGATATTAAAGGTTGATAATGCAACATCCACGTACTGAAGAACATTTAAAACCCTTGAAATATGCAGCAGAGTCCTGATCGCTGAGGCTATGTCATCATTTTATGTCCTCACATTGCTATCTATGGGATTAGAAGAGCAAACCCTAAATCTTTTATGCACATTATGAACAATACTATCGATTACATTATCTTATTGGGGTTAAAAAATTTATTTTTATTGTTTATCTATTATTTATACGACATAATAATATTCTGTAGAATTTTACTTTAGAACAGGAATCACTAAATGGCCAAACGTGGTCTGCAGGCGGACCAAGTCACTGTCTCATTTGGTGTCACCACATAGAAGCAGATTCTTCCCCCCCATCTGTCACCACCATCATCCTCACAGCAGAGCCAACACAGTTCTAGATAAGACAGCAAGTGATTGGTTGCCAGGATGCAGGGCAGTCCTAACAACCAATTAATTACCAGCTTGTTAACAAGAAAAGTTGTGCAGCTCCACCCCCTCAGTCCAGAACAGCTGTAACTCCCACCCGGTGTATCTGTAAGGTAGGACAGGAAGGAGGGCTTCAATTCCTGAGAATTTTAATAACAATACTTTAGGGCATGGGTGCTCAACCTGTGGCTCTCCAGCTGTTTCAGATCTTCAAGTCCCATCATGCCTCTGCCTTTGGGAGTCATGCTTGCAACAGTCAGTAGCTTGCAATGCCTCATGGGAATTGTAGTTCTGGAGAGCCACAGGTTGAGCACCCATGCTTTAGGGTATGCCATGCAAAACAAGCTCAGGGTATTGTCCCTTGGTTATAGTGAGCTCTATATTCAAAGTGGAAGGCAGGCCAAAACCTAACTAAGCCTAAAGTGGTTGTAATTCCTTACATATACCCAGTGAAGTGACTTAAAGATAAAACAAAATCTCCTACATAAGTTGTACCTGTTTATCTGCAGTCTTCTCTTCTCTACAGCCGTTCAAAGTGCAGAATGTATACAGCTTGTCCGAGCTGTCAGAAAACAGGGGGCAGAGAGCTGAAGTTACACTCTGCAGAGCTTAGTGAGTGTAACAGAAATCCCAATACGAAAGGGGTTAACGCCGTTTAGGATATTTCCTTTCCGAACACAAGGCAGCTACCGACACTCCCAAAGTCAGGCGAACAAGACCTATAAGAATAATTCCCCCCCCAATAAAGAGACACAGCTCTGTTTTCAGGTTCCAAACAGGAAATGTATTTTTTATTGCAAGCACGTGGTAACACATTTCTCTTCAAAAACACTTCCCTCCCACCCTGGGAAACAGGGCAGGTTAAACTGTCCAACGACAATGGTGATACAGGTCAGGTGTGTTCAAACTTCTCCTTCAGTAAACAGTCTTAGCGGGGGGGGGGCATTGCTGGAGTGATTCCACCCCCCCTTTCCTCAAAGCAAGACACTTAGGCCTCTTTCACACGGAGTGGACCGTTTTTGTGTCCGCTCCGTGTGTGTCCGTCGGCTCAGCGGGGATCATCCGTAATCCCCGCTGAGCTGTCGGCGGACAGGGCGGTCCCCGCACACTGTGCAGAGACCGCCCTGTCTTTTCTCCGCTCTCCCCTATGGGGAATCGGATGAAGACGGACCGTCTGTCCGTCTTTATCCGATACGTTCCACCGGACGGAAGAAAAATAGGGTTTTCTTCCGTCCGAAAAACCGGATCCTGACGGACGCGGATGGTTGCGGACGTTAGCGGATGCTCCATCCGCTAACGGACGCGATCCCATAGGGATGCATTACAAGTCCGTAAACTGACTTGTTATAAACGGACGAACGGTCCGCCAATGTGAAAGGGGCCTTAAGCATCCCATATTAGGCAGCCAGACTGTCTACCAAGCTCCAATCCACCACACCACAGTAGCAGACTTAATTACCACAAGCCACAATGAAAGGGTCTTTAGAAGTTAGCCTGGACTCCATTTACATTACACAGGCAGCCGGGTGGTTGAAGGTGTGGAGGTGATGACATTAACATCTTTCAATTAACCTGTTGAGTTCAGAATCAACAAACAGTAATTAGTCGTTTACAGATATCCTGGAATATATTGTGGATAATTATTACTGTCCCATTTTAGGTAGTCCTATATATAATTTCTCAGTCATCCTATGCCCCTAGTGGACATAGGATGATTTTAGACATAAGAGGAACCGGGGAAGCTGAAACAAGGGTATCTCATACTTTTGAAGAGCTTCTGGGTTCCACGGGCCCGGTGAGGACAGCTAAGAGCTGATTGGAGGGAATCAGCAATTAAATACCATAATGGGACCCTCCAGCACAACAAGCCCTCCCCAATCAATAAGCCCCAAGTTCTTCCAATACAACAGCTAACTCCATTACTCTCTTGTACCATTAAAGTTGGCGTTAAAAAATTGATAAAGCCGTGTAGCTGGATTATTCTACCTAATTACACTGCTGATAACATATAATCAAAGCAAATAAAAGATTTGTCTTGCGCAAACCAGTAAAAGTTTCAAGACTGGGATGACTCACTGCAGAGGCATGTCAAAACAAGTTGCCAGAGTTCAATACAGTTTAACCACTTCAGTAACATCCTGTAATACCCATTTATTAGCAGGCCATTTTTCAGTGATGTGGTATTTTGACTGACAAGTGCTCGGTCATGCAACGCTGTACCCAAATTAATTTTAAATCTTTTTTTTTTTATGAGGCAGAGGTTTCTTTTGGTGGTATCTAATAACCACTGTTTATTTTAAATAGACGTAGCAGGGAGCTAGATATAGATATACACCTGTAATTAGATACACTCTATAACATTGCTACAGTGAAACTGTTTCCCTCTAGTGTCATCACATTCTGCTAGCAGTCTAATACAGGAAGCAAAGCATACAGGGAATTTTTGTTCCAGGACTCAGGTATCACATTGCACTTTCCCTGTATATGGACTACAACTTCCAGACTGCAGAGGAAGAAGAAAAGACTGCTGGGAGAGACTATAAGAGGAATGGTTGGAGGCCTAGATCTCTCTCTCTCTCTCTCTCTGGACGCCATCCTGACCCTGCCAGCAGGAGGTCTGTGTGACAGGAAGTGCTGATGAATCTGCGGCCTACACAGCAGGGGGCCGGACAGCTAGATCCAGAGGGATCTCTGAGGACAGCATTGCTACTTCTGTGCAGCGGACCGGCGTATGTTCCAGAAAAATCCAGCGGTACCTGCAATCCAGTATCCACGGCCAATCCCTACACGTTACAACGCTGTCACGTGTCTTCATCTGAGGAACCTGATTGGTGGTGGCGCTTGGCTTTATGTATAAAGCATGAAAGGTAAAAAGGGCTTGTAGATAATGATGCAAGCCCGATGTCACTAAGGTGGTCAGCAGTTCCTTCGTCCCGATCCACATTCGAAGGAGCGTTGGAGCGCTAGATGTAGCTGGAGCCTCCAGCTGAAGACATGTGACAGTGTCGTAGCGCGTAGGGATTGGCCGTGGATAGACGTACACCTGGAGTGACGTAAGAAGGCGCAGAGAACGCCGCTGTTGATGTTTTACTTTGCACTCATTTTTTATTGTTGATGTAAGAGCATATGCATTCGAATAAACGTCCCCTTTATTTTTGATACTACACCATTGGAGGTTTCTTTCTGTCTTTTATCCCCCGGTTTGCTTGTTGGAGCCCTCAATAGGGACCATTTGAGGAATTGGTTGGAGTAATCCGCAGCAATCTATATGAAGTCTGCAGGAAGTCCGAGAGATACCAGTGTATTAAGTGGGAATATCGTCTGATGCATGGAGGTGAAGCTCTTTATGGATTTCCTTGTTGCTGTATCTATATTTATATTTATATGAGGTGAGCGTTCTGAGAGACCTGATACGCTGAGAATCAGACCACTTTTTGACTGTTTTGGGCTTACAGATCAACGGATGTTCATCTACTATTTTTTTCCATTCACACATTAGATTCTTCGTTATTAGCAGTTTATCTGCCTTATATTTATGGACTATTGTTTGATGTTATACACGACTACTATCACATACCACTGCTATTGCTCCATTCACTATATTGCAATAGGATTTTTGCGTGTACAGATTATGCGCGAGAACCCTTTATTCACTTTATCTTTATTTGGTGTATTGTAAACACTGTCAGTTTTTGCCGCATCTTCAATTTGTTTGAGATATTCACTTATTTCTTCAAGTAGTGCAAAGGACATTATTTATCAATGACGATCTGCTGCTGTTTTATGCCTGGAAGCAGCCAGATGAAGATTCTTAGAGACTTCTTCCCAGACTGAGTTGAAGGTCCCTTGGGTTTCAGCTGCTGCTGGTACAAGAGGAGAAATGGGAACAGGAAAGGGAACAGATAGATGCTGCCCGTAAACAGTAGGGGTTCGCACCAGAACCTTTGAACGGACCGAACGTTCGCACGAACATTTAGAACCCCATTGACGTCAATGGGACTCGAATGTTTGAATTCAAAAGTGCTAATTTTAAAGCCTAATATTCAAGTTATTGTAGGAAAACGGGTTTGAGAACCCAGGGAACATGTATCAATGGAAAAAAAAGTTTTAAAAACGGTCGTTTTTTCTGGAGCAGTTATTTTAATGATGCTTAAAGTGAAAAAAAATAATGAAAAATTCCTTTAAATATCGTACCTGCTGGGTGTCTATAGTATGCCTGTGAAGTGGCATGTGTTTAGAACTGTCCCTGCACAAAATGAGATTATTATAAGAAAAAAGTAATTTAAAACTGCTTGCGGCTTTAATGTAATGTCTGGTCCCTTCAATATGGATGAAAATCATTGAGAAAAATAGCACAGACACACACCACATAGCTTTAGGTGCACACTGCAGAGGACATGGGCAGTACACACACCACGTAGCTTTAGGTGCACACTGCAGAGGACACAGGCAGTACACACCACGTAGCTTTAGGTGGACACTTCAGAGGACACAGGCAGTACACACTACGTAGCTTTAGGTGCACACTGCAGAGGACACGGGCAGTATACACTACGTAGCTTTAGGTGCAAACTGCAGAGGACACGGGCAGTAAAAACCAAGTAGCTTTAGGTGCACACTGCAGAGGACACGGGCAGTACACACCACGTAGCTTTAGGTGCAAACTGCAGAGGACAAAGGCAGTACACACACCACGTAGCTTTAGGTGCACACTGCAGAGGACACAGGCATTACACCACGTGAGAATACTGCAGCTAGCACAATCACCTTCCTGCCAGTAAATTAGGAAGAGCTGATCTAGCTAAACTATACAGTGTATAAATATATATACAACACCTGGGATGCATATATACCCTCTACACACTGTAACTTTAACTGACTAGCCTGCCTGCTCTATCTACCTAGAAAAAATGACACTCCCCCTCTCTCTCTGTCTCTAACCACTGCTGCAACACACTACACAAGGCCGACCTGCAGGCCTTATAGTGTGGGGCGTGCACTAAGCCCCCTGAGCCATAATTGACCAAAGCCACCCTGGCTTTGGCCAATTTTGGCTCTCCGTTTTTTGCGCGTTGTGATTGGCCAAGCATGCGGGTCATAGTGCATGCTTGGCCAATCATCAGCCAGCAATACACGGCGATGCCGCAGTGAATTATGGGCCGTGACACGCAACTCGAATTTGGGGCGAACGGCCCGTAACGTTCGTAATTCGACGAACGGTCGAACATGGGTTCGACTCGAACACGAAGCTCATCCCTAGTAAACAGTGAAGAAGGGAGATTTTCCAGAACTGGCATTGGAGTGTTGGTTTAAGGCAAACTCTATCCAGGGCAAAAGGTCCACCAAGTCATCTTGGTGGGCTAAGATGAAGGCATGGAGAAAACGTTCTACATTTTGATTGACACGTTCTTTTTGCCCACAGGACTGCGGATGAAAGGCAGATGAAAAATCCAATTTAATCCCAAAGGAACTGGCCAAGGCTCTCCAAAACCGAGCAGTAAATTGGACTCCTCTGTCAGACGATATGTGAAGGTATCCCATGAAGATGAAAGATCTCCTTAATAAAAATTGTGGCAAGACATTTTGGAGAACCAATCCACCACTACCCAGATGACTGTAGAACCTGTTGAGAGGGGCAGATCTGAGATAAAATCCATGGAAATACAACGCCAAGGTATATCGAGAACTGGTAAGGGCAGAAGCAACCCAGCTGGGGCGGATGTGGAAGATTTAGATAGTACACAAACTGTACAAGCTTGAACGTACTCTTTGACGTCCTTACGAAGATGGGGGCCACCAGTAATGACGCTACAGACGGTCACAAGTAAGAAGTATACCAGGATGTCCAGAGAACTTGGAGTCATGTGCCCACGCAAGGAGTTTTGGAACAAGTGCAGGAAGTACAAAAGCCGAGTATTGGCTAGAATACGATGCAGAGGGATGATGGGACCAGGATCTAGATGATTCTCAGAATCGATGACATCAAACGACCTAGACAAGGCATCGTCTTAAAGGTTTTTGGCACCTGGCCGAAAAGGTAATGTTGAAGCGGGCAAAAAAGAGGGCCCAAAAAAGAGGGCCCAGCGAGCTTGACGTGGGTTCAAGCGTTTCACGGATTGTAAATACTGTAGATTTTTATGATCAGTATAGATGGTAATACAATGGGGAGAACCCTCTAGAAGATGTTGCCATTCTTGAAGAGCTAGTTTAATAGCCAGTAGCTCACGGTCTCCATTGGTATAGTTCTTTTCCACATCTGAAAACGTATTGGAAAAGAATTCGCAAGGCTGAGACTTGCCCTTCTGTGCTTGGAGTAGGACGGCACCGACTCCTACTGAAGAGGCATCAACCTCCATAGAAAAGGGTTTCGTTATGTCCAGACGTAGGAGAATTGGGATTGAGAGAAAGGCTGCCTTGAGTTTGCGGAAAGCATCAATGGCTTCAGGGGACCAGAGCCAGGCATTGACACCCTTGCGGGTGAGAGATGTAATAGGGGCCACCAAGATGGAGTAGTTACAAATTAATTGGCGATAGTAATTGGTGAAGCCCAAAAAGCGTTGGGTGGCTTTAAGACCAGAGGGCTGGGGCCACTCAGAGATGGCCCGAAGTTTGGCTGGGTCCATGAGGAGGCCCTGTGATGAGATTATGTAGCCCAGAAATGGAACGTGTGTTTGTTCAAATAGGCACTTCTCCAATTTAGCATATAGACGATTGTTCTGTAGACGCTGTAGCAAAGCTTTCACATGGAGACGATGGGTGAGTAAGTCTGGTGAGAAAATAAGAATATCATCCAGATATACAATAACACAGATATACAGAAGGTCGTGGAAGATCTCATTAACCAAATTTTGGAAGACAGCTGGGGCATTGCATAAGCCAAAAGGCATCACAGGATATTCATAATGTCCGTCCCTGGTGTTAAAGGAGGTCTTCCACTTGTCTCCTTTCCGGATTCTTATTAAATTGTAGGCCCCTCTAAGATCCAATTTGGTAAAAACATGAGAATGTCGCAGTCTGTCAAAGAGTTACGAAATTAAAGAAAGAGGGTATTGGTTCTTCACGGTGATGGTGTTAAGGCCCCTGTAGTCGATACATGGACGGAGTGAACCATCTTTTTTCCCTGCAAAGAAAAACCCGGCTCAGGCAGGCGAGTTAGATTTCCTGATAAAACCCTTTTGCAGGTTTACCTGAATGTATTCAGACATGGCTTATGTCTCTCGGATAGATAGAGGGTAGACTTAGCCTCGGGGAGGAGAGGTCCCTGGTAACAGATCAATGGAGCATTCATAGTATCTGTGAGGAGGAAGGCGATCAGCAGGCTTTTTGCAGAAAACATCTCGGAAGGACAGATATTGGGAAGGCAACATGGGAGTTGTGGAGGTCTCAGCCAGAGGAAAGAAGGAAGGTGGTAGTACTTTGGAAACACACCGTTGCTGACACTGAGGACCCCAAGCCAATACTTGTCCAGAGTTGCAGTCAAGATGTGGGGAGTGTTTCTGCAACCATGGAAGACCCAGAATGATGGGACTGGAGGATTTGGGCAGAATTAGGAAAGATTTCCTCACCATGCAAAACCCCAATGCGTGATACAATAAGAGGGGTTTTAAACCGGATAGGGCTCTTGGCAAGAAGGAGCCATCTACTGCGGTCAGCAAGAGGGATATAGCCAGGGCAACAAGGGAAATGCCCAACTCGAAAGCCCTTGTTCAATGAAATTCCCGGCTGCTCCAGAGTCCACGTATGCAGAGAGTTGATAGGCATTTTGAGCCCAGTGGATAGACACGGGTAGGGTGAAACGAGACAAGCTGACAGAATTAAAGGATCGGTCTAGATCACCTCTCTCTGAGTGACCTATACCCTGGAGTTTCTTGGACAAACTGGACAGGAGTTCAAAAGATGTCCTTTATTGCCACAATAAAGGCACAAGCCCAAATACATGGGCCTGGCACGTTTTCTCTGGAGTGAGGCGAGTTCGCCCAAGCTGCATAGGTTCTTCCAACTTTTGAGAGGTTGAAGACGGAAAGGGTTCCACAAGTCTTTGGACTACCTGTACTGGATGGCCATCAGGGGGATGACTGGATCTCTCCAGGGCCCACTCCTGGAAGCAAATGTCTATTTGAATGCTCAATGCGATTAAATCATCAAATGTGGTAGGAATGGTGCATCCAGCGAGTTCATCCTTTACACGCTCTGATAGGCCTTGCCAGAAGGTAGCGGTAAGAGCCTCAATATTCCATTTGAGTTCAGCGTATTGACCGACTGTCATTCCTTACTGACGAAGGAGGGCCACAGCAGCAGAAGACACTCTGCCGGGCTCATCAAAAGTTTTCCAGAATGCATCCAAAAAGACCTGCAGGTCGGAGGTGATAGAATCGTGTCGTTCCCAGAGTGGGGAGGCCCAAGCTAGAGCATCACCAGAAAGGAGAGAGATTATATATACGACTTTGGTGCGATCAGTTGGAAAATAGTGGCTGGAAAGTTCAAAGTGGATGGAACACTGATTAATGAAGCCACGACAAGCCTTAGGGTCGCCAGAAAAACTAGGTGGTGGCGGCAGAAGCAAGCAGGGATTGCCAGGTGTGGCAGGTAACACGGGAGCAGATGAGGCAGAAGCAGGAGCTGAAGTTGCAGTGACTTTCAGGCGATCCAGACAGGAGGCAAGATCCTGTACAAACAGCATTTTTTGCTCTAGATATGCTTGCTGGGAGTTTAGTCTCTGAACTAGATGTTGCATTTGATGCTCGGTCAGTGGCCGACTCTCTGAGGAGCTCATGGCTTGAGCAAACTGTCACAGTGCTACTAGTGTGAGCCCACAGACGAGCAGGTGACACGGGATCCCCTGCCAGGGACCCCCTCACTAGGGTGACCACATTTCCAAACTGCCATTCAGGGATAATTTTGCCACGGACCGGGGGGGTGATTTGTCAAGTGAATGGCTGGTTTTAGCACTCATATCATCCCAACACCATGCTTAATATGGTGTCAGGATCATAAGCGTGCACACAGGGTGTGCCAGGGCCCACCCTAATTACCCTGTGTGCCGCAGAATCCCCCTGTTTGGACCCCTGGTATTTTACTGAAGTCCTCTAATGATGCTCCTAAAAAAAAAAAAATGAATAAAAATTCTGTAAAAATAATAAAAAACAAAATAAAAATGAAAAAATAATGATACCGTCCACTGCTCCACCAACACCAACCTCTACCCTACTGACACCGTCAATATACATACACACATGCATAGGTGTTTGAGCTTTGGGATGCATACCCTAATGCAATAGGCTGCGCACACCTATGGTTAGGATGAGCAAATCATATTCCTTTCTATTATTACATTGTAATATATAATGAAATAGTTCAACTCACCATAATGCCGAATCATTGGGAACCCCCGAGCTTGTCACTTGCCGCCAGATGCAGCGTGCCGCCAGATGCAGTGTGTCACTTGCCGCCAGATGCAGCGTGCCACCATATGCAGTGTGTCACTTGCCGCCAGATGCAGCGTGCCACCATATGCAGTGTGTCACTTGCCACCAGATTCAGTGCCATTTGCCACCCATAGCCTGCCACAAGCCTGACACACCAGAGCCCAGGGAAGGTGAAAGCCCCTCCCGCCGCTGGCTGCTGTGGCTCCTCCCAGTGGCAGTGCAGCCCGGGACCCCTGTTTTAGAGAATGCTGGAGCGGGCCAGAGAAGATAGAGGAGGTGGGTGGCAGTGGCTTCGCTAGGGTTGGTGTTACCCCACCAGTGTGGTAAAACATGGTGGGGTGACAGACCCCCCTTCATCAAGTATACAACCCCCTCCCTTAGTACAGACCCCCCTCAGTATAGATACCCCTCCCTCAGTACAGACTCCCCTCAGTATAGATACCCCTCCCTTAGTACAGACCCCCCTCAGTATAGATACCCCTCCCTCAGTACAGACTCCCCCAATAAGTACAGACTACAGACCCCCCCACTAAGTACAGACCACCCTCAATATAAACCCCCCTCAGTACCATGCTGAATGTTTATCACATACCTAAGAGCAACGCAGCATATAAGAACCCTGTTCCTCCTCCTGTTTATGTACAAGAAAGCATCACAACCGGGGGGGGGGGGGGGGTAGCGGGTTCAGTCACTTTGAGAGGCAGCTGACCAACCTGCCCACTACACTGACCTATCTGCCCACTACAATGACCTACCTGATTCCTACACTGACCTACCTGCCCACTACACTGACCTACCTGCCCACTACACTGACCTACCTGCCCACTACACTGACCTACCTGATTCCTACACTGACCTACCTGTCCACTACACTGACCTATAAAATTACCTACCTGCCCACTACACTGACCTCTAAAATTACCTACCTGCCCATTACACTGACCTGACCCCTAAAATGACCTGTCCACTACACTGACCCCCCTGACCACTACACTCCTTCCTGCAGTACTCACACTACTGACTACTTCCCCACACAAACACAAGATAGATCTGTGGATTTCACTCGCCACTCCAGGCCTCCATCCATGAAGATCATCCATAGATGACTGCTATCCCCCAGTCGCTCCAGAGGAAGTTACACACAGAAGCCCTTCCTCAGGACATGACTTTTTTTGTATTGCAGATTCGCAGGGTCCCTTCTTGAGGGTGACATAACTGAACCATGAGAAAGGGACACTGTGAGATGGATCACTTCAGAGGAAGCACTCCTCCCCTACAGGCCAAGAACTTCACCAGCAGTCTCCACCAGCAGTCTCCACACGCTCGTCTGCACCGAGCACCGCCCCTCCCACTCACTCACATGGACCGCCTGTGGCAAGCACCTGAGGAATCATGGGGGACAGAACAGGCTGGACCAGACCACTGGAGACCCTGGACGGGGGGAGGTGCAGGTGCTGAGGACTGGAGTCTGCTTTATTGATCGTGCACAGTGATAATAGGGGCTGCTGGACTCAGAGCCTGGAGGAAGTCACTCTTGGGATGGGACAGCAATGACATTCACAGCAGCACAGAGGTAGAGGACAGGTTTGGAATGAGCTTACTCGCAGGGGAAAGAGCACTGACTGCCCACCCCCATGCTACACTACTGGGCTGGCCCGGCCGGATGACGGTGGAAAATCGCGAACGGCTGCCTGCATCAGTTTTTATCCGGCCCGGGACGCTGTATTGTCCTGCAATGGGGGTGCCCGGGACCGATCTGCTAATTGCGGGAAGGTCCCGGGCAATCCGGGACACGTGGGCACCTTACCCCTCACAAGGGTTTAGGCTTAGCTGCGTGCTGACCCCAGGTCACGACCACTAGGTTCACCCTGCTCGCAAGGAGAGTACCAGAAGACACTGTCAGACACGGATGGATGGATGATGCAAAGGAGAGCCGGATAGCAAAAAAAGGTCAGGGTGGGCAACAGACATGTAATCAGGAGAACTAGCTGAGTTGGTACACAAGCGATCAGTTCACGAGAGGTCAGGTTAAAGCGGTGGTTCCCCCTTAAAAACAACATTTTTTTATTCCACTGCCCCCCCACATTCCATCACGATTAATGCTCTTAATATTTTTTTCCTGCTGTACATACCTTAGTACAGCATATTCACCCGTGCATCCGGGTTGCGAGTCCCGCGGGAGTGGGCGTTCCTCACAGGCTGTTGATTGACGTTTTCCCCAAAAACGAGCTCTCCCCCCGTCGCGTAAGCCGCGTCACGGTTGGCGAAAGGAGCCGAACGGCGAGTCGGCGCTATACTGCGCATGCGCATCGCCGTTCGGCTCCTTTCGCCAATCGTGACGCGGCTTACGCGACGGGGGGAGAGCTCGTTTTTGGGCAAAACGTCAATCAACAGCCTGTGAGGAACGCCCACTCCCGCGGGACTCGCAACCCGGATGGACGGGTGAATATGCTGTACTAAGGTATGTACAGCAGGAAAAAAATATTAAGAGCATTAATCGTGATGGAATGTGGGGGGGCAGTGGAATAAAAAAAAGTTGTTTTTAAGGGGGAACCACCGCTTTAACCACTTGCTTACTGGGCACATATACCCCCCTCCTGCCCAGGTGAAATTTCAGCTTTCGGCACTGCATCGCTTTAACTAACAATTGCGCGGTCGTGCGACGTGGCTCCCAAACAAAATTGACGTCCTTTTTTCCCCACAAGTAGAGCTTTCTTTTGGTGGTATTTGATCGCCTGTGCGGTTTTTATTTTTTGCGCTATAAACAAAAAAGAGCGACAATTTTGAAAAAAATACAATATTTTTTACTTCTTGCTATAATAAATATCCCAATTTAAAAAAAAAAAAACATTTTTTTTTCTCAGTTTAGGCCGATACGTATTCTTCTACATATTTTTGGTAAAAAAAAAAAAAAAAATCGCAATAAGCGACTGGTTTGCGCAAAAGTTATAGCGCTTACAAAATAGGGGACAGAATTATTATTTTTTAATTATTTTTTTTTACTAGAAATGGCGGCGATCTGCGATTTTTAATGGGACTGCGACGTTATGGCGGACACATCGGACACATTTTTGGCGCCATTCACATTTATACTGCGATCAGTGCTATAAATATGCACTAATTACAGTATAAATGTGACTGGCATTGAAGGGGTTAACACTAGGGGGTGAGGAAGGGGTTAAATGTGTGTCCTATATAGTGTTCTAACTGTAGGTGGAGGGGGGGGTGACTGGGGGGGTGACCGATCTGTGTCTCTATGTACAAGAGACACAGATCGGTCTCCTCTCCAGAGACAGCACCGCTGTCTCTGTGTAAAACGGCAATGAGAGATGATCTCATATGTTTACATATGAGATCCTCTCTCATTGGCCGCACAGATCGCCTCGCGAACGGCCACTCTGATTGGCCGTTCGCGGCGATCTGTAATTGGCTGTGTCCGAGGGACACGGCCAACACAGATTTTCCCCGCAGCGCGCTCTGGAGCGCACGCGGGGACCGCCCTAAGGGGCGGACGTCAATTGACGGCAGTTTGGAGATTGGGATCCGCACTGTAGCCGTCAATTGACGGCAGGCGGATCCCAAGTGGTTAAGCAGGTTACACGAAGGGCGCTCAGGAACAAGTATTGCTCAAGCAACCAGACACTGGTCTGAGTGGAATTTAAATTGAGAAGCACATGGGAGGCTGGACAGGAAGTAGCAGGAAGGATATAAAAGGCAACAGGTGAAGACGGCGACACCCATAGATGCTGAGTGCAGCAAGAGCTGAACACAAGCTTGTGGAACCACAGAAACCAGCTGACCTACAGCAGTAAAAGGTTAGACATAGATCAGCACTGCAGATGATCTGTGACAGGGGGATAGTCTGTGTAACGGTAAGGAGAGAGTTGCACCAGTCTTAGGCCTCGTACACATGATTGGATTTTCCACAGACAAAGCGTCAGACTTTTGTTCGAAGGGCGTGTGCCTGGAATTTGTCTTGCATACAAACGGCACACAATTGTTGGCCAGCAAACATGAACGGAGTGACGTACAACATTTACGTTTTTTCAGCTCCCTTTGGGCACCTTCTGCTAATGTCATGTTTGGTGAGCATTGATTCTGAGCATGCGTGTTTGTACTTTGGACTTTTGTCTGACTGACTTTTATATACACGATCGGAAAATCTGACAATAGACCGTTGTGCGCTGAAACATTTGTCCACGGAAAATTCGACAACAATTGTCCGAAGGAGCGTACAAACAGTCGGATTTTCGGCCAACAATTTGTCAACACACAATTCCGTCGGAAAATCTGATTGTGTGTATGAGGCTTGAGCAAGAGATAACTAGGAATCGAATTACAAGTGAAGTGATGACTAGGAAGTGAATTGTGGTGTCATTGATTAGGAACAAACATATTTTGGAAATGTTACGGAGGTTGAGATGGCAACATTTGGACAGTGATTGGATGTGGGGCCAAAAAGAGTCCAAGATTACACCTAATGCCGCATACACACGGTCGGAATTTCCGATGGAAAAAGTCGGATGGAACTTTTTCATTGGATTTTCCGACCGTGTGTATGTCCCATCGGACTTTTTCCATCGGAAATTCCGACGGACTTAGAGAGAACATGTTCTCTCTTTTTTTTTTTTTCGCCATGCATGCTCAGAAACAATTTGACGCATGCTCGGAAGCATTGAAACACATTTTTCTTTTCTTTTCTTTTCTTTTCTTTTCTTTTCTTTTCTTTTCTTTTCTTTTCTTTTCTTTTCTTTTCTTTCTGAGCTGCGGTGGCTCAACGCGATTGGCACTGCGCTGACAAGCCATTCACCTCTGCAGCTAGGGGTTCGGATCCCGGTCTCGGCTACATGTGAATTGAGTTTGGTGGTCTCAGCCCGGCTCCCGGTGGGTGCGCTATGCGAGGTAAGCCTGCGCTTAGTACGCCCACCCCCCTCCCACAAAAACCACCACACTTACACGCACTCGAAATTGGGTTAACATGCACGCACTTTGACCACGCGGTCTCTAAAAAAGAGAGGCGAAGGACTAAGGGGGCTGGTTGAGCAGGCAAATCCTCTCACTCCCTTGTAGGGAGTCCCTCTGCCCCGTTGGGCTTCAAAGCGGAGCAGGTAGGGTGGGCTGTGTGGGAGGACCCCCTCACACACCCGCCATTGCCACCCGGGGCATGGAGAAAGGTGGCAGATTGCCTCTGGGGCAGGCCTGCCTACTCCCAACTCCTGCAGTCCGGCTCCTCTCTCGAGTACACGCACAAAATACACTTAAAAAAAAAAAAAAAAAAAAGAAACACATTTTTTCACGGTCGGAATTTGGTGTGTCCGTGTGATCACGTGATGTAAACAAAAGCTTGGTAATCCATTTTTTTTCTCCTCACGCTGACAGCGTGAGGAGAAAAAAAGCCGATCACCGGCATTTGTGCAAGGAAAATCGGTCCTGAAGAGGAAGAGGCACATCCGCCTCATCAGTGCCCACCAGTGCCGCCTGCCAGTGCCTCCTGCTAGTGCCCACCTGTGCAAAACAGTGCCACCTATCAATACCCACCAGTGGTGCCAATCATTGCCACCTAGCAGTGCTGCCTATCAGTGTCACCTACCAGTGCTGATCAGTGCCCATCACCGCCACCTATCAGTGCCAATTCTCTGTGCCCACCAGTGCCACCTTATCGGTGCCCATCAGTGCAGCCCATCGGTGGCCATAAGTACAGCCTCATCAGCGTACATCAATGAAGGAGAAAAATTACCTGTTTTGCAAAAAAAATAATAATATATTTTTCTTCTTCCTCTGATCAGTGATTTTTAGCAAGACTGCAACATTGCAGCAGACAGATCGGACACCTAGCTGAAATTTTTTAATTTTTTTTGTGAACCAGTGACATTATTCCAATAATCAGTGTTACAAATGTGCACTCTTATTGTACTAATGACACTGACAGGAAAGGGGTTAAATGTGTTCGCTCACTGTGTGCTCCAACTGTATGAGGGACCAGGGCCGAAAATAGGGGGGACACACATCCTGGGTGATGCATCTGGGGGGGCACCAGGGGTTTCATCACCCCCACCCGTACTGGGAAGCGCTGCTCTGAGGGTGTCACTGTCGCCTGATTAATTGTAATGGGCAGGCAGAGCCCTCTGCATAGTTTGCCAAATTCCAGAGAACCAAATAGGAGGGAGACTGCACAGGTGCACTAGTGCTGAATCACGCTGCTCCTCCCACCCGCCAGCACTATAGAAAGGCTCTCCAGAGTGACACTTCAGCATGGGAGAGCCTTCGTGGAACTGGAAGGCATTTATTAGGACAAGGAGAGGGAGTTGTGTGCAGAAGGCTCTAGACTAGGAAGTTGGGGTTTTTAGGATTAGGGGGCCTGGGGGGGGGGGGGGGGGACGGGGGACGCAGAGGACGCCCTGGACTGGGAGGGGGGTTAAGAGGAGGCCTTGAACTGGGGGGTGCAGTGGAGGCCCTGAGCTGAGGAGAGGTGTGGAGGAGGCTGTAGACTAGGGTTGTCACTTCTTCAAGCCAAACCCGAACACTTTAGCGGTGCACAGCAAAAACATATTTTTTTTGGAATACTCTTTTTTGGAATACTCGCGTGCATTGTGCCCTCTCGCGCCCTTCTATCAGGCACTGTTCTGAGATACATTCCTGTCTGAATATTGTGTCCGGGTTTCAGGTGGACTGAAACCCGAACACGTGATTTAAAACCCGAACTGTCCGGGTAAATCCCGGACAGGTGGCAACCCTACCGTAGAATGGGGGGGGGGGGGTACAGCAGAGTTCCCTGGACTGGGGAGGTGCAGAAGAGGTGCTGGAGTGGGGGGGGTGCAGAGGAGGCCCTGGATTAGAAAGGGGTTGATGTATCAAAGACCCTGGATTAGGAGAGGAGGCCCTGATCTAGGGGGGGGGGGGGAGTACACAGGAGGCCCTGGACTGGAAGGTGCAGAGGAGGCTATAAACTAGGGAATGCAGAGGAGGCCCTGGACTAGGAGGGGAGTACACAGGAGGACCTGGACTGGGGGGGGGGGGTGCAGTGGAGGCCCTGGACTAGGTGATGTAAAGAAGGCCCTGGACTAGGAGGGGAGTACACCGGAGGCCCTGGACTGGGGGTGTAGAGGAGGCCCTGGACTTGAAAAGTGGTGTTGGTGGGGCAAAGGACCCAGATTCAGAGGGCAGAGTGCAGAGAAGGCTCTGAACTTAGGGGGGGGGGCTGTAGAGGAGGCCTTGGAATAGGAGGGGAGTGCAGAGGAAGCCCTAGACTGTGGGGTGCAGAAGAGGCGCTTAAATAGGAAATGGTGGTTGGTGTGGCAAAAGGCCCCTGAATCGGGGGTTCACAACATAAATAGGGACATTTATCATTTGTTGCAAGTAATGTCAAACAGGAGCAGAGAGACAGGTCCTGTGATAGATGCATTGCTTGTTTGGCTGTACTTCTCCTGTGGATCACAGCACTGCAGATTGTTTTGCACTCCTGTCACTCCTGTGACTCCCTGTGATCCATTTTCAGCTGACAGCGGGCTGTCGGCTGATGTTACGGAGCCGGTTCAGGCATGTAAGCGATTCCTGAGCACATGGTTGCGATCTTTCCCCAGCCTGGACCGGCTCTGTGAGGTCAGCCGACCTCCCATCCCCTCCACAGCCCAGTGTTTCAGTGAGCATAAGGGGGTAGAGCAGAGAGCCAGAGACTGGCAGCTACTTGCTCTCTACTCAGGGAGCACGGAGAACTGATTGATCAGTTTGATTACTCAGTTCTCAGCCTTATGCCGCGTACACACGATCATTTTTCGGGTTGTAAAAAACAAAGTTTTTTAAAAATGTAATTTAAAACGATCGTGTGTGGGCTTCAGAGCATTTTTCGGGTTCTGAAAAACGACAAAAAAAAATTCGAACATGCTCTATTTTTTCACAACGTTTTAAACAATGTAGTTTTTTGGGTTGTAAAAAATGATCGTGTGTGGGCTTTAACGACGTGAAAGCAAGTTATGAGACGGGAGCGCTTGTTCTGGTAAAACTACTGTTTGTAATGGAGTAAGCACATTCATCACGCTGTAACAGACAGAAAAGCGCAAATCGTCTTTTACTAACACAAAATCAGCTAAAGCAGCCCAAAGGGTGGCGTCATCCGCCTTGGAACTTCCCCTTTATAGTGCCGTGGTACGTGTTGTATGCAGTGCTGGGACAAGGCCATTTGGTGCCCAGGGCGAAGATGGCAAACTGGCAGCAATTGATGGGGCAATTGATGGGCACACTGGCGGCAATTGATGGGCACACTGGCGGCAATTGATGGGCACACTGGCGGCAATTGATGGGCACACTGGCGGCAATTGATGGGCACACTGGCAGCAATTGATGGGGCAAACTGGCAGCACACTGGTGGTAATTGATGGGGCACACTGGTGGTAATTGATGGGGCACACTGGTGGCAATTGATGGGCACACACTGGCAGCAATTGATGGGGCACACTGGAAGCAATTGATGGTTACAGTGGCTGTGTTTGATGGGCACAGTGGCGACAATTGATGGCAGTGGCTGCGTGTGATGGGGACAGTTTCTGCATGTGATGGGCACAGTGGCTGCGTGTGTTGGCACAGTGGCTGCGTGTGTTGGCACAGTGGCTGCGTGTGTTGGCACAGTGGCTGCGTGTGTTGGCACAGTGGCTGCGTTTGATGGGCACAGTGGCTGCGTTTGATGGGCACAGTGGCTGCGTTTGATGGGCACAGTGGCTGCGTTTGATGGGCACAGTGGCTGCGTTTGATGGGCACAGTGGCTGCGTTTGATGGGCACAGTGGCTGCGTTTGATGGGCACAGTGGCTGCTTTTGATGGGCACAGTGGCTGCGTGTGATGGGCACAGTTTCTGCATGTGATGGGCACAGTTTCTGCATGTGATGGGCACAGTTTCTGCATGTGATGGGCACAGTTTCTGCGTTTGATGGGCACAGTGGCTGCTTTTGATGGGCACAGTGGCTGCTTTTGATGGGCACAGTGGCTGCTTTTGATGGGCACAGTGGCTGCTTTTGATGGGCACAGTGGCTGCTTTTGATGGGCACAGTGGCTGCTTTTGATGGGCACAGTGGCTGCTTTTGATGGGCACAGTGGCTGCTTTTGATGGGCACAGTGGCTGCTTTTGATGGGCACAGTGGCTGCTTTTGATAGGTTGCATGGCTCATTTAAAATAACACAAAAAATATAAATTGATGGCACAGTGGCTGCGTGTAATGGGCACAGTTTCTGCATGTGATGGGCACAGTTTCTGCGTTTGATGGCACAGTGGCGACAATTGATGGCACAGTGGCTACGTGTGATGGGCACAGTTTCTGCATGTGATGGGCACAGTGGCTGCGTGTGTTGGCACAGTGGCTGCGTGTGTTGGCACAGTGGCTGCGTGTGTTGGCACAGTGGCTGCGTTTGATGGGCACAGTGGCTGATTTTGATGGGCACAGTGGCTGCGTGTGATGGGCACAGTTTCTGCATGTGATGGGCACAGTTTCTGCGTGTGATGGGCACAGTTTCTGCGTGTGATGGGCACAGTTTCTGCGTGTGATGGGCACAGTTTCTGCTTTTGATGGGCACAGTGGCTGCTTTTGATGGGCACAGTGGCTGCTTTTGATGGGCACAGTGGCTGCTTTTGATGGGCACAGTGGCTGCTTTTGATGGGCACAGTGGCTGCTTTTGATGGGCACAGTGGCTGCTTTTGATGGGCACAGTGGCTGCTTTTGATGGGCACAGTGGCTGCTTTTGATGGGCACAGTGGCTGCTTTTGATGGGCACAGTGGCTGCTTTTGATGGGCACAGTGGCTGCTTTTGATGGGCACAGTGGCTGCTTTTGATGGGCACAGTGGCTGCTTTTGATGGGCACAGTGGCTGCTTTTGATGGGCACAGTGGCTGCTTTTGATGGGCACAGTGGCTGCTTTTGATGGGCACAGTGGCTGCTTTTGATGGGCACAGTGGCTGCTTTTGATAGGTTGCATGGCTCATTTAAAATAACACAAAAAAAAAAAAATTATCTGACATTTTTTATTAATAAGTGCTGGTCACCTCACCTCAGTCAGCCCCTCAAGAGCCCCCCCCCCCCCCTTAGCCATTTTATTATCTGCTTACTTTACAGTTCAGAAGTCCGTTTTGTAGCAGACACAGGTTCCAGCTAGAGCCAGGCAGGCTCCTCGTCCTCGTCGGCGGCTCCTCCTCTCTAGCTCCCAGGCTGTGAGTCACATCACAGGCAGCGCCGACACAGCTCCCTGCGCAGCCCTCGGAGTCCTCCATCTCCCCCCTCGCCTCCGGCCCTGATTGGTGTGACGTCACGCCGCTGGCAGGGAGGGACTAAGACTCCTCCGTAGGGGTAGTAAGCAGACAGGGAAGGGAGCAGGGGCGGGAGGTGGCAGACCCGGATACAGGAGTGGCGAGCGGCGCGTACACGGCATTCGGCACGCTGGCAATGACACACAGGTCACTTCACCTGCGGCTGCGCCCCCCCTCCTTTACAAAATGGTAGCGCCCAGGGCACTTGACCCTTCTGCCCCTGCCTTGTACCGGCCCTGGTTGTATGTCACCATGCTTTGCTAGAGCATTTTGTTTCACGATCGTGTGTGGGCAACGTCGTTTAAATGATGAAGTTGAAAAAAACTTTGTTTTTTCTAGAGGCTGAAAAACATTGTTTTTTACAACCCGAAAAATGATCGTGTGTACGTGGCATTAGAGCCGTCGGGGGGGGGGGGGGGGGGCAGATACCGCATCCACCTACGTAAGTGTAGCACTACCCCCGCAGGAGCTGCTGGTTAAATTTTGGGTTTACATGTTACTTTTGTAGCTTCGTTGTCAGGGTGGGAAAGTCCATAATAATTGCAATGTCCAGACAGATGTAAAACCTCCAACAGTTGGGTTTTATTTCTTTGTACTGCGAGGTGACATGAAATGGAGAAAGGAGTGAGGAGAAGAGCAGGGGAAGGTTCAGGCACACAGTACAGAATAAATCCGTCTCCACTCTCAGCTATTGAGTGGGTATTGCTCACCTGCATAGTCCCCTCTCACTTGGCCTAGCAGCCGGGATAACGCACAAACTAATGTCTAGACGGTCTCTGCCACAGACCTCTTGGAATGAACTTTGTCTCTGCCACAGACCTTTGAATGTAATTGGATGCGGTCAGGAATCCTCTGCCACAGGATTTAAAAGTCCTGAACCTCCAGCCAAGCAGTAAGAGAGCCTTCAAGCCGGAACCGGCAGACTGCAGGGCTTTCAAGGTAGTGGATCCCTCCTTGATTGGGTCACCAGGCCTCAACCGAGACACTAGCACTTTGCCGGTCTCCTCCAGGGCAGGTCCTTCCCCTGGGTTCCTTCATCAAGATAGCTTCTTCCCTTGTGGACAGACAGCTTGGGATCCCCCTTTAGGATTGTAGGCCCCAGCCAGCGTAGCTGGGCCTACTCAATAGCAGAATCACTCCGGGCCAACGTGGCCCCGAAGCCAGGCTCACACACACATGCCTCACGCCAGGAGGGCCGCGAGGCGAGGAAGAACGAACCCCGATCTATGGCTTCTGTCCCTTAAGTACCCCTTCCCAGAATGCACAGCGGGGTCACCACTTCCACTGCACCGCTGCCGAGAAGGGACACCCAACACACCATGGTGCACAGATTCTGACCACCAGTTTTGATAAATTCCCCTCACTGTTTTACATGTTTTACTCCTAGCTACTGCACATGCTTTGTTAAAGTGGTTGTAAAGGTTTTTTACCTTCATGCATTCTATGCATGCGGGTAAAAAATCTTCTGTGCCCAGCTCCCCCCCCAGCCCCACCTAATACTTACCTGAGTCCCCTCTCTATCCAGCGATGTCCACGAAAACCTTGGCTCTCCAAGGACTTGCATTCCTGATTAGCTTTTGATAGCAGCATGAGCCATTTGCTCCCACCAGTGGCGGTGTGTCCATAAAGGGCGCAGGAGCACCATCCCCTCTCTCCTGCACCTGTCTATTACCATAGATGGATTCGTGCAAATAAATCACTTTCCTAACACTGAGCCAATCAGGATTCTCGGGTCTGGTTACCTGTCACTTGATTGGCTGAACCGACAGGCACTGTGATTGGACGCCTATCAGGTGTCCAATCATAGCAGAGGATGGGAGAAGACATTGAGGAGTCGGAGGGAGCGTGGAGGACAGCACTGTGACCCGAGACAGGTAAGTGCCAGACGGGGGGGGGGGCACAGTGGCAGCAGTTGATGGGGCACAGTGGCAGCAGTTGATGGGGCACAGTGGCAGCAGTTGATGGGGCACAGTGGCAGCAGTTGATGGGGCACAGTAGCTGTGTTTGATGGGTACAGTGGTGGCAATTTATGGGTACAGTGGCTGCAATTTATGGGCACAGTGGTGGCAATTTATGGGCACAGTGGCTGCACTTGATGGGCACAGTGGCTGCAATTTATGGTTTTTTTTTTTCAGTTTGTTTGCGGCCCCCCAAATATTTTGAGCACCAACCGCCACTGGCTCCCACTGCTGTCAACAACAGACAGTAGGCCATTTAGGAGATGGAGTGGGTGGGAGTGCACCTGCTTAGATGCCTCCATAGCAATCTAGGGGGCGCCAGCAAAGGAACCGAGAAGAGGATCCAGGCTGCTCTATGCAAAACCATTACACAGGTAAAGTATAACATGTTTGTTATTTAAAAGAAACAAGACTTAAAGGGGAGTTCCAGCCATTTTTATGTTTATTAAAAGTCAGCAGCAACAAAAAGTGTAGCTGCTGGCTTTTAATAAACAGGCACTTACCTGCTCCAGCGCTCCAGCGACGCGCCGGCCGGGGCTCCGCTCCTCTCACCCCCTCCCCAGCCGGCGTCTTCATCTTCAGTGTGGGCACCCGGCCGTGACAGCTTTCGGCTTCACGGCCGGGCACCCACTGCGCATGCGCGAGCGGCGCGGCACTGTGCATGCGCGCGCGGCCCGGCGCCGCGCCGTGTAATTGGCCAGGAGATCGCCTAGGACCTGTGACGTGTCCTAGGCGATCGCCTACAGCAGCCACTTCCTGAAGGCGATTAAGCTTAGTCGCCTACAGGAAGGAGGAAGTGGGACAGGAAGTCCCACTCGTGCTGAAGCCCCCACTCCCCCCCCAAAAAAATTACATGCCAAATGTGGCATGTAAGGGGGAGAGGAGTGGGTTAAGAGGAAGTTCCAAATTTGGGTGGAACTCCTCTTTAAATATCAATTTAAGGTTAGCTGTGTATAGTAAAAGGATATGCAATCAAACAGTTTTATTTTTTTAAATTAATGTAATGAGGTTTGTATTATCTGTTACATACTAGTTTGTGTCAGTCATAAAAGCATATAACCATTTAAGCCCCTCCCACTTTTGATGCAATCTGACCACACCCACAGTTTTGGCATGGCGCCGCAATATTGCCACATAGCATTTTTCTTGGGGGGTGCAATGTGTACAGGCCCATACACACGGTCGGACTTTTTGCCAACAAACTTCAAAATGAGCAAGTTTTCCAAAAAATCAGACCGTGTATACGCTCCATCGGACAAACTTTTTCGCTTTTCATCGGACAAAAGTTCGCTTTGCAAACGGACAAACTTTTCAGCAACAAAAGTCCGATGGTGCCTAGTCCGACCGTTTGTACAGCAATCCATCGGACTTATGTACAAAGAACCAATGTTAACCACTTAAGGACCGGACCAATATGCTGCCTAAAGACCCAAGGTGTTTTTACAATTCGGCACTGCGTCGCTTTAACAGACAATTGCGCGGTCGTGCGACGTGGCTCCCAAACAAAATTGGCGTCCTTTTTTCCCCACAAATAGAGCTTTCTTTTGGTGGTATTTGATCACCTCTGCGGTTTTTATTTTTTGCGCTATAAACAAAAATAGAGCGACAATTTTGAAAAAAATTCAATATTTTTTACTTTTTGCTATAATAAATATCCCCCAAAAACATATATAAACATTTTTTTTTCCTCAGTTTAGGCCGATACGTATTCTTCTACCTATTTTTGGTAAAAAAAATCGCAATAATCATTTATCGGTTGGTTTGCGCAAAATTTATAGCGTTTAAAAAATAGGGGATAGTTTTATTGCATTTTTATTATTTTTTTTTTTACTACTAATGGCGGCGATCAGCAATTTTTTTTGTGACTGCGACACTATGGCGGACACATTTTTGGGACCATTGTCATTTTCACAGCAAAAAATGCATTTAAATTGCATTGTTTATTGTGAAAATGACAGTTGCAGTTTGGGAGTTAACCACAGGCGCTGTAGGATTTAATGTTCACCTAGTGTGTGTTTACAACTGTAGGGGGGTGTGGCTGTAGGACTGACATCATCGATCGAGTCTCCCTTATATAAGGGATCACTCGATCGATACGCCGCCACAGTGAAGCATGTGGAAGCCGTGTTTACATACGGCTCTCCCCGTTCTTCAGCTCCGGGGAGCGATCGCAACGGAGCGGCTATAAACGAATAGCCGCTCCGTCGTCCCGGAACGCTCCCCGCGGGAACCCGACCGCCGCATGTCGCGGGGGGGGGGGGGTCCTGATCAGACCCCCGAACCGCGAAAAAGGCAGGGACGTACAGGTACGCCAATGTGCCTGTACGTGCCATTCTGCCGACGTAAATGTACATGCGGCGGTCGGGAAGTGGTTAAAATCAACCAACAATAGCAGAAGTTGACCAAATGGTGGCGGTAAAGAGCAGAAACACGTGATATTGGGAAAGTTTTAGGAAAGTTTGCAGAAAAGTCAGAGCGTGTGTATGCTATGGATGTGCCCGGCCAACTTCCTTCGCACAAAAATCCACAGAAAAGTTTGTTTGAAGTCCGACCGTGTGTACGAGGCTTTAGGCTTCATTCACACTTGGCCGTTCGGGTCCGTCTGTCGGCGGACCTGAACGGCCGCTCCATGCATCGCTATGGAGCATCGGATGTCAGCAGAGACATGTCCGCTGACATCCGACCCGCTAAAAACAGACGTATGGGAGCCACGTCCCCATCCGTCCATGCGGATCGGATCGGGTAAGATCTGATGAAAACGGACATCCTGGCCGTTTTCATCAGATCGCTCCATAGGGACACAGCGGTGCCCGACAAGCCCCTCCCCGCTCAGTGAGCAGAGAGGAGCTTGTCATCGTCGGCTCAGCGGAGATCTGCGGACTGATCTCCTGCTGAGCCGACGGGAGCAGGCGGACTCCGTAGCGACGGAGTCCGCCAAGTGTGAATGAAGCCTTACACAGACTCCACAGACACACTAATTAGGCTCCATGCTTCTACAGGAGTTTTGTGTTTTGCCTGTAGAAGCTACTCAGTGTTATCCTGTGTCTATACACATTAGGACGTAGAGGTATATTTTGAGTTTAACGTTTAGAGGCAGAAAAACAAAAAAACCTTCTGGTTCGGGTTTCTGATTGGAGCTTGGAGGCAGAAGAAAGATGCTCTATATGAGTGTTTTTTACTCCCGAGAGAAAACTTTTTTTTTTAAGCCCAGTGTGCATGGAGCCTAAACTAACCATTTGATACTCTGTTTTATTTCCTCCTTTTTATCTGTACTCCCTCCTCCAAGCTTAGTGCTTTCAGTATAACATTGATATGTGCTTTCTCTGCACGCACCCATACGCTGGGTCTCTGGCCTTGTCACTGATCTCCACCTATATTATGACGTCACCACTCCACAGGAAACCGTATATCAGCAGCTGCCATAGTGCAGACAGTCAGAAGTGCAGAAGAAGGAGGAGAGGAAGAAGAAGAAGAGGAGGAAGAAGGGAAAGACCTAGTATATACAAGGGAAGGTCCAACAACTAAGGAAGATATAAACATGTATTTCATCCCAGAGTTCTCCAAGGAAACATGGATTCTGCTAATCCTTTTACTGGCACTTCTCACTTAGTACGTATATCATTGTTTCCTAATGAACAAATTACTTTTACATACTCTCTCTTCACACATGTGTATTTTATTTATATTATCTTTGTATAATTATTTTTTGCTGTGTATTCATTTTAAATTGTGACTGCTTTAAAAAGCATTGTGTTTGTTATTCAATTTTGTACCCTTTCCCCAAATCAAAAGCATGACATAGAGCCCGTCTATGGTAAGTAATATATTCTTGTCTCTAAAACAATGACACTCCGATACAGACAATGTTTTATTTTTATGTTTATTTTTTATACATAAGGTTCATAGTGACACTTTCATATAAACAAATCCTTCTGAAAAAAATAAACCGATAGTGCCACAGCCCAGTAAAAACAGGATTGTCAGCTCTAATAATGGGATTAGTGTATTGTATATTATTATCACTTAACCCTATCCACACTTGGCAAACGGAATTGAACTTCAATGCTCAACACCAGAATATTATTCTATTGTGCGCGCTCACATCTCAGCAATGTGTTGTTGCTTAATGCTCAGGAAAAGTAGAGGAACTTTTTGGCTCGATGCACACTGGGCTTAAAAAAAAAAGCCAGTTCCCTTGCCAGAAAAAAACGTTCATGTAGAGCGTTTTTGTACACAGTTTAGGCAAGCTTAGGAGAGTTTTGCATTTTTTTTCTGCCAGAAACGCAAACCAGAATTTTATTTTTCCTGCCTCTACATGCTGAGCTTAAAATATGCCTCTAATCATCCTAAAATGGACACATAGGATAACATTGCGCTGCTTCTACAGGCAGAACACAAATCTCCTGTAGAAGCAGCAATTTTTAAGCCAGTGTACATGGATTCTTAGGGGCATGATCGCCTGTTTTGGCCTCTATAGACTTTAATTCAAGCCAGGGCTGGTGCAAGGATTTTTGACACCCTAGGCGAAACCTAATTTTGCTGCCTACCCCCCTTGGCTCCATCCCTGACTGCACCCCCTTTGCCCTGCCCATGTATACCCCGCCTATTTAATGAAGCGCCCAGCAATGCAGCCTCGCCAGGGCCCAGCAATGCAGCCTCGCCAGGGCCCAGCAATGCAGCCTCGCCAGGGCCCAGCAATGCAGCCTCGCCAGCGCCCAGCAATGCAGCCTCGCCAGCGCCCAGCAATGCAGCCTCGCCAGCGCCCAGCAATGCAGCCTCGCCAGCGCCCAGCAATGCAGCCTCGCCAGCACTCAACAATGCAGCCTACAAGCGCCCAACAATGCAGCCTACCAGCGCCCATCAATGAATGTTTTCTTGCTTCCAATCTTTCTGGAGTTGGGACACAGACAGACCCCTATGCCGCCGCTGCGCCTCTGACACTATGTACGAATGGAAAGGTGCTAAAGCTGAGGCTTAGTTGCTTGCTACAGAGAGAAGAGAGTAGGTACACCAGTAGCCGGGCGCTCTAGGTGCTCTAGTGGTAGCACCGGCCCTGATACAAGCCCCTAAAAAATGCCTAAAAAAACTGTGGATCCAACAACCAACTCCTCCTCCTACCGGGTTTCCCCGAAAATAAGACGTACTCCGAAAATAAGCCGTAGCGGGATTTTGACGCAAGATCGAAATATAAGACATCCCCCCGAAAATAAGACGTAGCGATGGCGTGTCGAATCCCCGAAAATAAGACGTAGCGATGGCGTGTCGTATGCGTAGCGGCGCGGGCGGGAAAACAAGACGTGATAGGTGTACTGTACTGGTGCGGAGCTCAGGAGTTGTAAAAAAGTCGTGCAGCCCTTCTTATCTGCTCCACGGCATCTCTAAGTGACCGGAGAGGTGTCGGCAGCCCCATAAATACGGTAAGGTCAGCTCCATACTGTTGTACCATACTTGCAGGTAAAAAAAATAAGACATCCCCCGAAAATAAGCCATCGTGTGATTTCTGGAGGAAAAATAAATATAAGACGGTGTCTTATTTTCGGGGAAACACGGTAGGAAGTAAGTTTCCATTGGCTAAATAAAAAAGGCTCATGCCTAAAAATGCTTAAATAAATGTACAAAAAAAGTGCTTTAGGCTCCTTGCACGCTGGCTTAAAAATCGCTAGTTCTACAGGAGTTTTGTGTTCTGCCTGTCGAAGCAGCTCAGTGTTATCCTATGAGCCCATGCACATTAGGACGATTACAGGCATATTTTGAGCTCAACATTTAGAGACAGGAAAAAAAAAACATTTGGTTTGCGTTTTTGATTGGAGCTTTCTAAAAAAAAAACGCAAAACTTCCAGGGGAACAGTCATTTATTTAAGCCCATTGTGTATGAAGCCTAAGGGGCCATTTACACTAGAAGCAGAAAAAAGTCAGAACCTCTGGCAGAAAAAATGCCCATAGTAGCTTTTATTGCACAACAGTTTAGGAGAGTTTATTGGCATTTGCTTTTATAAATGTTTTTCTCCTAAACAGTACCCTCTGCTCATTTTTAACTATAATCAATGTACCATTTATATGGATCCACCCGGGTGTGCCATTTATATGGATACACCTTAATAAAATGGGAATGGTTGGTGATATTAACTTCCTGTTTGTGGCACATTAGTATATGTAAGGGGGGAAACTTTTCAAGATGTGTGGTGACCATGGCGGCCATTTTGAAGTCGGCCATTTTGAATCCAACTTTTGTTTTTGGTGTATCCATATAAATGGCCCACCCTGTACACTTGAAAATGTCAAATGCTCCTAAACAAGCACTAGTTGTTGTTGTTTTTTTTTTCTGCCTGAAACCCCCCCCCCCCTTTTTATGCCTCTAAAAACCCTAATGTGCATGAGCACATAAAATCTCCTGTAGAAGCAGTGTTTTTTAAAGCCCAGTGTGTATGAATCCTTTAGCCCTGGTTCACATTGACGCGATTTGACATGTCAATTTGCATGCCAAGTCGGCAGCAATTGCCAGAAATGGAGCGCCACACCGATTCCCAAGAGTAATTTCTGTACTACTTTTGGCGATTTCGGGGTGCAATTCCCATGGACATCTGTGCAGAAACCCGCACTGATGTCTCTGAAATCGCCCCCGAAGTCAGGACTGAAGTGCGGGAATGAAATTGTGCGAAATTAAGCTGAACTTGCACGATTTCATTCCCGCAGTCAGTGTAAACCTGGGCTAAAAGTCACGTAAACACGCTCACAATCAATAGTGAACCCAGGCTTACTGGTCTGAGCTTGTCTTTCTTTTTCAAAGGGAATCACGCTGTAAATGTTTGTCACTGAATTTCAGTGATGACCTTAAAGGACACCATTGTCTTATATAACAAAATATTATTATTAATGATTGTTTAATTACAGGGAGGGACAGAGTCAATATGTACACCGGGAAGGGAGAGGTAATCCATAAAATGTATCTATTCTTAAGGCAACTTCACACAATAGATACGCAGTCCAGATGCGTTCCAGATGCTTTTCTGCATGCACGTTTTTGATACGTTCCACTGCAGTTCCCCCCCTTTTTTTTTCTTAACTGTAAACGAGGACCTGTGTGTTTCAGTGCGTTTAGGTGCATTTCAGTGTGTTCCAGTGCGTTTTTATAGCGTTCCAGTACAGTCCAGTGCAGGAAAAATGCAGCAGGAAAAAAAGGCACTGGACTGACAGTTCACACCACATGCAGTCTGGTGCATTTTTCTTTCTGCATCAAAAACGCATGGAAAGTAGGTTATATGGTTTTCAACGGCATAATTCACACCAGTGCTTGCAGTTCCAGTGCGTACCAGCTCCAGAAAAAAAAAGTATAAAATGCTGCATTTTTACTGGACTGTACTGGAACGCTGTAAAACGCATCACAAATGCACTGGAACGCACTGGAACAAACATATGCGGTTAAGAGAAAAGAGGGGAAAAATGCATTGGACTGCATCAAAAACGCACCAAAAACACATAAAAAACACACTGGAACGCATCAAAAATGTGTCACAAACGCGCATGAAGAAACGCGTCTGGAACGCATCCAGACTGCGTTTCTATGGTGTGAACTGGCCCTTAATGTTACTGTGCCAATTCATAAGAGAAATCTCCACCTTAAAAATAGGAAGAAGTTCAGGTGCCATTTTATAATGATCCCTGTAATGTCTGTATAGAGGAAATACATGGAAATCAGCCGCGCACCAGGGAGGAAGACGCGGCTATCTGTAGTCTGAGAAAATAACTGCTAAAATCTTAGTAGATATATTCTATGGAGATGGCTTGTAAATAGAAGTTGTATGTGAGCTGTAGGCTCATCTGTAAAACTGGACCAAATGAAAATGCTATTCCCCGTGGCAGTAATCTGCTGGTATTGCTTATTTTTTAATCTGCGCTAGAAAATGAAGAACTACAGTAGATCCTTATTGGCTACGGGAAACGTCTCCATGTTGCAGCAACATCTTATTGCTCTGCAGGTTCTGCAATTGGCAGTGAAGTAGTTCAGTCCGTTCTATAATACTTAAAGCGGTGGTTCACCCTCAATAACAACATTCTAGCATTAAATTAAGCATAGTAGCGCGAGCTACAGTATGCCTTTACTTCTTTTTTTAGCCCGTACTCACTGTTTAATCCTATAGTGTTTCCCTTCCCATCCAGAGGGAAGATGATTGACGGCCGGCTATGGCACGTCACACTCCCCGAAGATAGCCGGAGTAGGTCTCGGCTCTTCACGGCGCTATACGGCGCCTGCTCACAGACTATGCGCAGGCGCCGTGAAGAGCCAAGTCCTATTTCGGCTATTTCCGGAGAAGCGTGACGCGCCAGAGCCGGCCGTCAATCATCTTCCCTCTGGATAGGAACACCCATTCCCCGCGGGGAGTCGGAATCTTCACTATAGGATTAAACAGTGAGTACGGGGCTAAAAAAAGAAATAAAGGCATACTGTAGCTCGCGCTACTATGCTTAATTTAATGCTAGGAAAAAAAAATGTATAGGGTGAACCCCCTCTTTAAAGACCAACCTCACCTTGTTGTAGTTTTGGATAGAGTAGGGAAGGGTTAAAATGACACTAATTTCTGGTTTAAATATAAAGGTCTGCTTAAACGGTCACTAAAGGAAAAAAATGTTTTTGCTGAAATGACTGTTTACAGGGTATAGAGACATAAAAGTTAACTGATTCCTTTTAAAAATGATTAAAAATAGATAAAAATCAATCATATAATGTGCCTGCAGTTTCACTTTCGTTTTTAAACTGGTTTCATGTTTCTGTGAAGTAAAGAGACACACAGAACAAAAACAAACAAATCCAGGGCAGTGTTTTGTTTTTAAAATGAATCTGGTTCTGGGGAGTTTTAGACACACAGCTTGGACCACAGTGAAAAGCTGCCATGAGATTTTTCATAAGGAGCCAGACAAGCAGGAAGTGTGGAGATCAGAGCAGAATTACAGCTACTTCAAAGCAAAAATGAACAATGAGGACATGAAACCAGTACTGCAGTAAGGTAAAGGAAGCTATTTAGCTAAAAAAAAAATTCCTTTAGTGATCCTTTAAGTATGTATCCTTAAAGTGTTTGTAAAGGAAAACAATAAATAAATAACACAGATCTCTATACTTACATGCTCTGTGGAATTTCACACAGCGGCCCCAAACCTCCTCCATCCCCTGATGGTGCTCCTGGCTCCTCCTCTATGTCCAGTGCACCCATGGGAAGCCGCTTCTCATTGGGGAACTTGTGCGTGTTTGCTCCCGAGCCCCGCTACTGTGTCCATTGACACAGACAGCAGCACTCAACCCCGCTCCCTCATCACTGGAGTTTATTGATAGGAGCAGAAGCCAATGGCTCCCACTGCTATCAATCTGCCCAATGAGGAGGGAGACAGTGGCGAGAGCCGCTGCTCTCATGCACGTCGCTGGATCAGATCGGGCTCAGGTAAGAGTAAGGGGGGGCTGGGGGGTTCCTGCATAGAAAAAACCTTGAGACTTTAGAACCACTTTAACTCAAAGTGCCATCTATTGCTCTTCACCCCCCCCCCCCCCCTAAATCTCCAAATTCCCTTTTTTTTTTTTTTGCTTGGTTTCCTGTTAGCGGGTGGCTAAATTCGTTCACCATAATCCCACTGTATTTAGGAAGGTAGCCACCCTCTCATGATTGCTCCTGAGATGGACTAGATCAGTGGGGGCTCAACCCTAAGGGGCGCCACCCCCCTAATCAATGCAGCCAGCCCATAATCTCCATGCAGGGCGCTGGACGCATGCATTTCAATGTTTTTTTGACAGCCTTAGCCTAATTGACTTAAAAAAGCAGAGCACTGCGCCCCAAGCCCACCCACTTGTGTGACATTAGCAAATTAATATTCGCTAATGTCTTCCTGCGTCTCCTCCTGGCCAATCAGGAAGCAGGTCCTGAGACCCGATGGGCCAGGAGTCCTAAGACCAGTTTGTCAGGGAGGAGAAGCGACCGCAGAGACTTGGGAGGAGATGCAGGGGGAAAGCCGCGACCTGGATGTGGTAAGTGCGGGGTGACGGGCGAGTGAAGTGGCGATCGAGTGTGTGATTGATCAAACGATGATGTGGGTGGGAGTAGTGAGGGAGCCAGGTTTGTTTGCTGCTCCTCCAGTCGCCACTGGACTAGATAAGGGTACTGTTTAGTGTCACTTTAAGCTGAACTTCAGTTTTTTTGTTTGTTTTTGTTTTTTTGCTGTTTTTCTATTTATTTCCTTCCCCATTGACATCTGACTTTTCATGTATACTCACATCTGTCATCTGCTGTTTTTTTTGTTTTGTTTTTTCAGCTATGCGATTTGGCCTTACAGAATTTTCAAAAAGTATGGAATACCAGGTCCTAAACCCCTGCCATTTATTGGGACTTTTCTTGAAAACAAAAATGTAAGTATACAATCTTAATCTGTTTATGGCAAAGTTTTTATGTTAACCAGATTTAGAATTATTTATAAAAATCAAAGGGCTCGATCACATATATTCACTGATAGGGCCAGATTCAGGTAGGAGATACGATGGCGTATCTCCAGATACGCCGTCATATCTGAGTGTGAGGCGTCGTATCTTGGCGCCTGATTCAAAGAATCAGATACGCCAGAATTTGTCTAAGATACGACCAGCGTAAGTCTCCTACGCCGTTGTATCTTAACTGCATATTTACGCTTGCCCCTAGGTGGCGTGTATGCTGATTTACGCCTAGAATATGTAAATCAGCTAAATGTGCCTATTCACGAACGTACGCCCGGCCGTCGCAGTACAGATACGCCGTTTACGTAAGGCTTTTTCCGGCGTAAAGTTACCCCTGCTATATGAGGCGCAGCCAATGTCAAGTATGGACGTCGGGCCAGCGCCGAATTTTCCGTTGATTACGTTGTTTGCGTAATTCGTTCGCGAATAGGGCTGGGCGTAATTTACGTTCACGTCGAAAGCATTGGCTTTTTGCAGGTTAATTTGGAGCATGCGCACTGGGATACTTTCACGGACGGCGCATGCGCCGTTCGGAAAAAGCGTCATTTACGTGGGGTCACAATAAATTTACATAAAACACGCCCACATCTTCCACATTTGAATTAGGCGGGCTTACGCCGGCTTATTTACGCTACGCCGCCGCAACTTACGGAGCAAGTTCTTTGTAAATACTGCACTTGCCTGTCAAAGTTGCGGAGGTGTAGCGTAAATAGGATACGCTACGCCCGCACACAAATACGCGCTCCCTACCTGAATCTACCCCATAGTGTTTTTCTGCACTGGATAAACTCCAGTCATTGCAAAAGCATAGAACACATTTGTTTTCTAAAAGATATGCCACCGCTCCAGATGGGTCTGCTATCACCATTCTCCACACATTTCACATGTTAGGAGGCAGCACAGCTTGTCTAGCTGTGTATAGTGGGAAATCAGAAGAATCTGGACAGCCGCATCCAGAAAAATAATCCGTCTTTATTGAAGCACCATCACACAGCATACAGCAAAAGACAATATCAGTGCCGGCCCAAGACATTGTGCTGCCTGGGACCAAAAATTAAATGCTGCCCCCCCCCCCCCCCAAAAAAAAAAAAAAAAAACAAGCCCACCAAAAGGCCCCCACGCTGTTTTGTTGTTTATAGCGCAAAAAAACCCTGCAGAAGTGATCAAATATCACCATAAGAAAGCTCTATTTGTGGGAAAAAAGGACGTCAATTGTATTTGGGTACAGTGTCACGTGACTTTGCAATTGTCAGTTTAAGCGACACAGTGCCGTATGTGATGTGTGTTTAACTTAGTTTTGCTTCAGATTCTGCCACGCGTTGCGGATTGTCACTTGCCACGACGTCACTTGCCACACGTTGCAGATTGTCACTTGCCACACGTTGCAGATTGTCACTTGCCACACGTTGCAGATTGTCACTTGCTGTGTCCCTGAGTGAAGGCAGGCAGCAGAGAGATGATGTAATCGCTCTGCTGCCTGCGGCTGCACAGTGTGGGCGGAACTGCAGGGCGGGCGGTGAGAGATGACATAATCTCTCTGCTCCCCCGCCCACTCCCCCCAGTGGTGTAGCGTGGGTTGTCAGCGCCCTGGGCAAGGCAAGTAATTTGCGCCCCCTAACCTGTGGGATTTTTGCACTCCCCAAGTCCTGTCCCTTTCCTTCCTACAATAGTACTGACCAGCCTGATGCCTACACTCAGACCACTACACTAACCTACCCGACCACTACACTAACCTACCTGACCACTACATTGACCCTTCACGATTCCTATACTGACCACTGCATTGACCTGAGTTATACACTGTCCACTACACACTGACCAGACCGCTACACTACACACTGACCACTACACACTGACCAGACCACTACACACTGACCAGACCGCTACACACTGACCACTACACTATATACTGACATGACCTGACCACTACACTGCACACTGACCGCTACACTACACACTGACCGCTACACTACACACTGACCGCTACACTACACACACCAGATGTTTTTTTACCTTAATGCATAGATTGCAACTCCTTTAATCAAGGTCTGGAACAGTGTTTATAAACACTGATTCAGGCTGCTTTTTTGACAGTTAGAGCTGACCACTTCTTCTCTAAAGCCTTGTACACACGATCAGATTTTCGGATGACCGTTCGTCTGTTTTTTGTTGCATGCTAGTCTCATGTAGAAAATAAAGAGGTTACTCACCATACGAAAATTCTCGTACGACAGAATACAACTTCAGAAGTGTTGACTAGTTTTGTATGTATTCTTTAGTTTCTAAGCATAGTCTTGCTCTTACAATTTTTTTCGTCTGAAAACTGTATTTATTAAACCAAAATAGGACGTTGAGTTCACGTACGACAACATTTTTTTAGTCTGCACATCCAGCTTTAGTCTGACGAAAAGACAAAATCGTCTGTCGAAAGCACCATATTAAAGGGGAGGTTCACCCTAAAAACAACTAGGCATAATCGTATTGTAATGTGGGGGGCCAGTGTAAGAAGGGAAATTCTACTTCCGATTTTTGAATTGTGTTTTACAGGCCTTTAGGCCAGCCATACAGGGTTTGAATCCTGGCCGGTTCAGCCGGAACCAGCCGAGATTCGAATCGTTAATGGGCAGGGTGATCGACAGATTCTCTTGCGATTATTCCTAGCGGCTGCTATAGCCACTAGTGATAATCACTGACTTCTCCTGGTGGAAACAGACAGTGGCTCGGAAGGAGTGATTCCCCTATCAGCACTGTCTGTGTTGATTGGGGAGTCGTACAAATTTTCTTCCTGCAACCCATGGTTGCAGGAAAGAAATTTGCACCGTTTATGGCTGGCCTAAATATAAGTAAGATTAAGCAGAGAGACTGGACATGCTAAACACACCCTGAGCTCAATGTTGACTTTTTTTTGGGCATGTGCAGTAGTTGCATGTAATTTTACTTTGTTTTAAATTTAAAGAAAGTAAGAAAGGGATTGAGCAATGCAGGAGATTTATTCACATTTGTACTGCATTGATATATACAGTATTTGACACATTTTGACAATTGTTGTTAAACTTGATACAAAGTAATACATTTATGGAAAATATGATACATTATTTTAAGCCCTTCACACACATTACCAGCTGATTGTGTAATCCCCTGGCTAGCCATATATGGCTTGAATTTTGGAGGATTCCAATAAAAAAATTATATACCACAACAAAAAAGTCAATGAAAAAAATGAATGAGCTAGGTGGAAAATCACCAACAGAACAGTGACTCAGCTGTCTGAATACAATAAGCCAGCAGTACAGATTACTCCATTTATGCTGTTCAGGATGGATGGAGGAACCTGTTTATTTTGATCCATATATGACCATTCCTGGCAAAAGTTGATCTTGAAGCCTCATACACACGATCAGATTTCCATCTGACTTTTCCGTGGATTTTTGTCCGAAGGGCATTGGGCGTGAACTTATTCTGCATACACACGGCAGAAAATTTTCAGCCAACAAACCACGTGGTTTTTCAGCTCTTTATCGCCACCCTTTGAGCAACTTCTGCTATTGTTGTCTGATGGTTGGCATTGGTTCAGAGCATGCTTGTTTGTACTTTGGATTTTAGTCCGATGGACTTGTGTACACACAATCGGATGACCCGACGGAACACCATTGTTGTCCGAAAGTTTGAGAGCATGCACAGCGAACATTTGTCTGTGGAAATTCCGACAACAATTGTCCGATGAAGCATACAGACGGTCAGATTGTCTGATAAAACATGCCCGTCGGACCATTGTTGTTGGAAAATCCGATCGTGTGTATGAGCCTTAACTTTTGTCAAATGGGATGTTGGAAAATGTTCATTCGATCAGCAGTTGCAGTGCTGATTTCTGTATTCTTAGAGGAGGAGTCCCCACTGTCAGTATACAACAGCACAATGGGAAGGATTCCTCCATCCACCTTGCATGTGTGGATGGGGGAATTCATTCAGCTGTTTTTATCAGCTCTCTAGCTGATCAAAAAATGTATCTATATATGGCCTTTCGTAGTGTGTATGGCTAGTCTAAAGGCCTGTACACATGATCGGATATTCCGACAGCAATTGTTTGATGGACTTGTTTTGTTGGATAATCCGACCGTCTGTACGCTCCATCGGACAATTGTCGGAATTTACAACAACAAATGTTGGATGGTCATGCTCTCAAATTGTCCGATAACAAATGTGTGCCGTCGGATTATCCGATCATGTGTACACAAGTCCATCAGACTAAAATCCGAAGTACAAACCGACATGCTCCGAACCAATGCTAACCATAACACAACATTAGCAGAAGTTTCCCAAAGAGTGGCGCTAAAGAGCAGAAAAAGCATGTTGTTTCGTGAATGTTGGCTGAAAAAGTTCTGCCGTCTGTATGCAGAACAAGTTCACAGCCAACGCCCTTCAGACAAAAATCCACAGATTAGTCCGATGGAAATCCGATCGCGTGTACAAGGCTTAAGACCCCATACACACTATACTACTTTTGTTGTCCAATTTCCTTTAAGGCCCGTACACACGCTGGGATATTCCGACAAAAATTGTCTGACTGTCGCGTTTTGTCGGATAATCGGACCGTCTGTATGCTCCATTGGACAATTGTTGTTTGAATTTCCAACAGCAAATGTTGGCTGTGCATGCTCTCAAATTGTTCAACAACAAATATGTTCCGTCGGATTTAGTCTGTCGGACTAAAAATCCAAAGTACAAACACACATGCTCCGAACCAATGCTAAACATCAGACAACATTAGCAGAAGTTGCCCAAAGGGTGGCGGTGAGGAGCTGAAAAACCACGTGGTTTGGTGAATGTTGGCTGAAAATGTTCTGCCGTCTGTATGCAGAACAAGTTCACGGACAACGCCCTTCGGACAAAAATCCATGGATTTGTCCGATTGAAGTCCTATTGTGTGTATGAGGCTTTAGAGTACATAATTTGAACACTAATCAAGGAAACTTATGGCACACAACTTTAAACACACTGACAGAAATTCTTTCCTCACACAATAAACTAAAAAATGTGTACACTGATTTTCTAGAAATAAGCAGTTGGATCCAATGGCTATTGGCCAGAATCAGATCACGGGTGGTGCTCTTGACTTTTCTGACCTGGATAAATGAAAACCTTCTAAAGCCCCATACACACAGTCACACTTTTTGCCAACCAACTTCAAAATCTGCAAGTTTTCCAATTTGTCTGACCATGTGTACGCTCCATCGGACCAACTTTTTCGGGTTTCACCTGACAAAGTTGGGTCTGCAAACGGACCAACTTTTTGGCAAAAAAAGTCCGATGGTGCCTTGTCTGACCGTGTGTACAGCAAGCCAACCAACTTTTGGACAAAGTGCAAATACGCATGCTCAGAACCAATGTTAAAAATCAACCAACAATAGCAGAAGTTAACCAAAGGGTGGCGGTAAAGAGCAGAAAAGAGCAAAAAAAAAAAAACACGTGATGTTAGGAAAGTTTTAGAAAAGTTTGCAGAAAAGTCTGACTGTGTGTATGCTATGGGTGTGGCCGGACAAATCAATTAGGACAAAAATTCAAGGGAAATTTTGTTGGATGTCTGACCGTGTGTATGAGCCTTTAGTATAATGAGAAAATAAATGATACGTCTTTATGAATAGAAACATACAAATCAAACATACTAATCAGGGAGATTAACAATGATTAACTTAAAACATATGAGACCAAACATAGCAAAGTAAATAGTTTCCCAGGTTACATATCCTGGGGATTACAAGAATACAATAAATGGAATAGGAACAGATTGTATTTAGGGAACAAGGCTAAAGTCCAATCATTTCAGCAACAGTCTGAAGCCACATTTACACTAGCAGTTGTCTCTGCCACAACTATGAAATCTGTGGCCGGATCGCTTTTTAGAGAAGTTTGACAGGCGGCAAGGAAGCGATATGTGGCTTCCCCACTCCTTGTGTTAACCCCATATATGCTGCACCACTGCAGTTTCAGAGTGGCCCCATTCAATTGAATGGGGGATAATTTGCTTGAATGGGGTGATATTTTTTATTAGCAAAAAACGGAAGTGAAAGATTTCTTCGATTTGAAGGAAAAACAGAGTACCCCTTTTCATGGACCCCCAATAATGTCCCCCAGTGTGAATGAGTAGAGGTTTATAGTACCCCTACTCATGAGACCCCAATACTATCCCCAATGTGAATAAGTAAGGGGTACATAATACCCCTATTCATGTTACCCCCCAATACTACCCATCCATTGTGAATAAGTAAAGGATACATAATACCCCTACTTATGGGACCCCAATACTAATACTGCACCTACCCAATGTGAATGAGTAAGGAGCACACAGCACCCATACTTAAGGGCCCCTGATTTCCCTATAGAAATGAGCAAGATGTACTGAGTGCATCTACCCATTCTCTGTTTCAATGATTTTTATTTGTTTTTCAAGTAAAGATTATATGCGTCAACACAGAGAGCAGCGAACAATCCTCGCATGCTCTGCACATAGTAAGTCGTAATAAAAAAAAAAAAGGGGGAAAGGAAAGTAAAACAAAAAAGGGGGGAAAACAATCAGAAAAAAAAAAAAAATAATAATTTCAATCATAACAAACAAAAGTAAGAGGGAAAATGATACTGGGTAACATATGAGCAGGCATCCAAGCATATTGACAATATCACAGTACAACAAATGCTTGCTATACTAAATATAGAACCATTATTGTCCCAAATTGAGGGATGGATCCTGAATTGCGGCCCCTCTACATAACATAACTAATACTGAAGGCCAATCAATGACCAATATTTAGATATTGAAGTCCCTCGGAGCCCAAATTCTCCATCAGACAACACATTTTACAGATAGTTAAGATAGCTGAGTCACTTCGTAGGATTCAGGTTCGAGTAAACTCACAACTAGAGGATCTGGGCAGCTCAAAATCATAACAAGTAAGATACCTTCAGCATATATTAAACCTAAATGATTCCGGTAGGGGAGCCCTTAGTCCCCAACACTACAGAAAAGGTCTAGGTTTAAAAAAAGAAAAAAAAAAAAAAAGGAGGGGGGATGGGGGGGGGGGTAATTCAGAGAATCCACAAGGGCAAGGCATTAGAGATAGAAGAAAGAAGAAACAGGAGAAGAGAGAAGGGTGTGTCCATCCGGGAATCTTTGATCGATCGACTGAAGAGGCATCTCTATGTCGCAGGGATCTACCCATTCTCATGTCCCCTCACTCATCCACATATTGCTGTGCCCTCCTATATCACTGTTGCAAAGCATCACAGCCATGGCATATGCGCAGCCCCATCCGCTGCCTTTGCAGCTTAAGGGGGAGAAGTTTGGGGGGCTGTAAAAATGCGACTATCGCCTTCTACCAACTGCAAGTCTAAACATAATTTTACACACTTGCAAACTTTGTAGAAGCTTTTAGTATGTCTGTGTTACATGTAGGGATGAGCTTCGTATTCGAGTCAAACTCATGTTCGACTCGAATGTCGTATGTTCGATCGTTCATCGAATTACAAACGTTTTGGGCCGTTCACGCCAAATTCGAGTTGTGTTTCACAGCCCATAATTCACTGCGGCATCGCAGTGCATTGCTGGCTGATTGGCCAAGCATGCACTATGACCTGTATGCTTGGCCAATCACAGCTTGCAAAAAACGTAGAGCCATAATTGGCCAAAGCCAGGGTGGCTTTGGCCAATTATGGCTCAGGGGGTTTAGTACACGCCCCACACTATAAAAGGTTGCCTGCAGGTCAGCCTTGTGTAGTGTGTTGCGGTGGTTAAAAGATAGAAGACAGAGAGAGAAAGAGAGAGAGAGAGAGAGAGAGACAGAGAGTGTCATTTTTAGTAGGTAGATAAAGCAGGCAGGCAGGCTAGTCAGTTAAAGTTAGTGTGTAGAGGATATAAATGCATCCCAGGTGTTGTGTGTGTGTGTGTGTGTGTGTGTGTGTATATATATATTTTCCTAATTTACTGGCAGGATGGTGATTGTGCTAGCTGCAGTATTCTCACGTGGTGTATTGCCTGTGTCCTCTGCAGATTGCACCTAAAGCTACGTAGTGTGTACTGCCTTTGTCCTCTGTAGTTTGCACCTAAAGCTACTTGGTGTGTACTGCCCGTGTCCTCTGAAGATTGCACCTAAAGCTACTACGTGGTGTGTGTACTGCAGTGTGCACCTAAAGCTACGTGGTGTGTGTACTGCCCATGTCCTCTTCAGTGTGCACCTAAAGCTATGTGGTGTGTGTAGTGTCTGTGTCTGTGCTATTTTTCTCAATGATTTTCATCCATATTGCAGGGACCAGACATTACATTAAAGCTGCAAGCAGTTTTAAATTACTTTTTTCTTATAGTAATCTAATTTTGTGCAGGGACAGTTCTAAACACGTGCCACTTCACAGGCATACTATAGACACCCAGCAGGTACGATATTTAAAGGATAATATTTTTTGTATTTATTTAAGCATCATTAAAATCACTGCTCCAGAAAAAACGACTGTTTTTAAAACTTATTTTCCATTGATACATGTTCCCCTGTTTTACGACAACAACTTGCATATTAGGCTTTAAAATTGGCACTTTTGAATTCGAACGTTCGAGTCCCATAGATGTCAATTGGGTTCTAAATGTTCGTGCGAACGGTCGGTCCGTTTGAAGGTTCTGGTGCGAACCAAACGGGGGGTGTTCGGCTCATCCCTAGTTACATGTATGCAGAATTGGATGTTTTGGCAATTCCTTTGTGGAATACAATCCCATAAACAAATGTCAGATGTTCAGGATGTAAAGGATTAAAATATTTCTGCCAATTTCTGTCTAAATACTTACAAAATGACTCTAGAAAGCAGTGTCAGTATTTTAAAAAGACCTGTTCTTAGTACAATTCTCATTTACACTGGAAACACAAAATAACCTTATGCCACATATACACAATCGAGTTTCTCGGCAGTGAAAACACCGCCAAGAAACCTAACGGTAAAATAGAGGATCGGCTTGGTCCCTTTTCCCCGTGTACACATGGCCGGTTTTCCCGACAGGTTTTCTCTTGGTCGAGAAACCCGGCCGTGTGTAGGCTCCCTAGCAGTGTTTCCCTATGGGAAAACTGGCAAGCAAAAAAAGGAGAAAAATTTAGAGCATGTTCTAAATTTTCTCGTCGTGATTCTCTGCGGGTTTTCTCGTCGGGAAAACTGCTGGAGAGCCTACACACGGCCGGTTTTCTCGTCCAAGAGAAAACATGACAGTTTTTCCGACGAGAAAAATGATTGTGTGTACGCGGTATTAAAGTGAGACTAATGGCAAAACTTAATGTCACGTACACACGACCGTTATTCATGTCATGGAAAAAAACGATGCTTTTCTCAACGTGATTCCTCTCAAGCCTGCCGTGCATACACACGATCGTGATAAAAAATGCTTGAGCAAAGCACGGTGACGTACAACACGTACGACGGCACTATAAAGGGGAAGTTTCATTCGAATGGCGCCACCCTTTGGGCTGATTATGCTAATTTCCCATATCATAACTTGCTTCTGAGCATGCGCATTTTCTCCAGTCGCCTTTCAGGACAACCTTGGAGAGAGCGCAGCTCCGCCTCTTCATTAGGAAACACATGCTACTCTTTAAAAGCCCTCCTCTTCCACCATGGCCTCAGTTATTGTGTTTCCTCCGCCATGGTGGAAGCGCATGCTTGTGGACCAGGGGTGCTGCGCTCTTTCCAAGGTTGGAGGGGTAAGCCTTACCTTTATCTGTTTGGTGTGCAGTGGCCATCCCAGGCTCCCCTAAGGGTGGGGGGAGTCCTCCGGAGTCTCCAGCCTCTCCCTGCTCAGTGGAGTGAAGGCTCTACAGGAAGCGGCGCTGAGTGCCCAGGGGTCCGCTGTTCTGGCTCAGGTGGCCGGGCGGCATACTACCGCGTTGGCGGTCTTTATTTTTAAAACGCCGCATGACGGTCCCGGGTCCTGGCGGGCGGGTGACGTCATGCACAGCGGCGTAGTTTCCTGTAGAGGCGTGGTGACGCGTGGTTCACGTCGCCTAGTAACGCAGAGGTCAGGAGACAGGCCTAAGAGCGGCGTCTTCCGGTTCCGGCCGTCTTTGATGACGCGCGGACCCGGGAAAGATTTAAAAATCATTCAGTCCCGGCTGTGTTTCTCTCGGCGATGGAAGAACCTACAGCCATGGCGGAGACAGGCGCCTCAGACGCTGCTCAGGTCCAGGTAGGGGGGTACAGCGGTGCCTCTATCCTTACTATTGGGCTTATTGGTTGTTTGTTATTGGTCCTCCTTAAGGGAGCCTGTACTGCAGGGTCAGAGGTAACTTCTCTCGGTCCCTGACAGTTGCACTGGTTGGTGTTTGATTAGCTGTGGATCTTTTATCACATCTTCCTTTTAAAGTGGTGGCGGTTTTTTCCTTGTTTGTAAAAAACCTATTGTTTCTCCAATGGTAAAATACCCTTTTTTTGTGTTTTAGGAGAAACAAAAAACTAAAAAGCCACCAACTCAAAGGAAATGTCCTTCCTGCAAAAACCCTCTTAGAGATTCATGGCAGAAGGCAATGTGTAAATCTTGTAAAGGATTTAGTGGAAGAAGAGACATCCCAGCAATATAAAGCGTTATTTTCTTCAGTGCAAGAACTTGCAAGTTCTTTGAATTCGGTCAAATCTATGTTGGTTCAGACTCCAGCAGTGCAAGCTGAACCCCAACATTTACCACCCAGCCCAAAAGCTTCCACCTCAAGGTCAGAGGGTGTGGATTCAGGGGATGAAGGGACAAGTACTCTTCGCTCTCTCAGGGATTCAGATGAGGAGGAAGAGGAAGGAGAGTACAGAAATACCAGATATAAAGTCTCTCTAGATGAAGTAGATGATCTTCTTGAAGCAATTTATACTACACTTGATATTCAAGAAGAGGAGGTACAATTATCTCTTCATGACAAAATGTACCAGGGTCTGGATGCCTCCAAACATAAGGTTTTTCCAGTGCACAAGGTAGTATCAGATACTATAAGAAAAGAGTGGAAAGATCCAGAAAGGGGCCCCTTCTTTTCTAAAAGTCTAAGGAAAAGATTTCCCTTTGAAGATAAAGACTCTGAAGCCTGGAATAAAAAGCCAAAAGTTGATGCTGCTTTTTCCCAGGTGTCTCGACGCACGGATCTTGCGTTCGAAGACATGGGGATACTAAAAGATCCCATGGACAAAAGAGCGGACTCCCTGTTAAAGAAAGCCTGGGACTCTACTTCTCTTAGTCTAAAACCTGCAATGGCCTCCACAGTGGTGGCAAGAAACTTGGAGTGTTGGGTGGAAAAGCTGATGAACCATGTTGAAGCTGGTACACCAAGGAAGGATATCTTGGAATCCTTTCCATTGATTCTAAAATCAATCAGGTACATGGCTGATGCGTCAGCTGAATCAATCAAGTTGTCAGCTAGATCCTCTGCCCTGGTGAACTCAGCCAGACGTGCAGTATGGCTGAAAACCTGGACAGGGGACACAGCCTCTAAAGTCAGACTCTGCGGGTTACCCTTCTCAGGGGACTTACTGTTTGGACCAGATCTTGAAAAAATTCTGGATAGAACAGCCGACAAAAAGAAGGCTTTCCCGGCTAAGAAACAACCGGTTAAAAAGAATTTTCGTTCTTTTCCACAAACCTCCAAAAAAGAAGAAAACAAAAAGCGCTGGTTTCCTCAAAGAGGTAGAGGAAGAGGAGGTATCCTCTTTAAGTCACCCCAGGATCAGTCATCAAAAGACAAGTGACAATCTGACTCCTGTGGGGGGAAGACTGTCCACCTTCTCTTCTCAGTGGAGTCTTCTGACCAAGAGCCCATTTGTGAAAAACATAGTTGCACAAGGTTACAGTCTGGAGTTTTCAGAGTGCCCTCCTTGCAGGTTTTATGTGACAACCCTACCAAGGGATCGGGAAAAAGCTTCCGCAATGATGAACCTTCTAAGGGATCTGATCCAACAGGAAGTTATTGTCCAAGTCCCAAAAGATCAGGAGGGGAAAGGGTTTTACTCCCACATATTCTTAGTAAAAAAGCCTTCAGGCAAATATCGCCTAATTTTGAACTTGAAGATCCTGAACAAAACTATAAGGTACAAGCACTTC